>NW_027556180.1:81707634-82361801 GCF_003287225.1 Phascolarctos cinereus
CAAGTTGGCTCCTACTTCAGGCTACTGATGCTCACTGTTGCCAGAAGATACATTATTACAGCAGTACAAGTACATGTGAAAAGAGTGGAAACAATTTGAATGGGCTGATGTATCTTGCAAATGCAACTTTAGTAGCATACACATGGGAAGTTTCCTTCTTTCTTTCCTTCCCTCCTTCCTTCCTTCCTTCCTTCCTTCCTTCCTTCCTTCCTTCCTTCCTTCCTTCCTTCCTTCCTTCCTTCCTTCCTTCCTTCCTTCCTTTCCTTCTTCCTACTTGCTTTCCTCTTTTTTTCTTAATCTCTTAGTTTCTGACACAAAAGGCAGATGTCATAGTACACAAATATATCTGAAATTTGAAAGAACTCTCCATATGACACGTGTTACTCAAAAAAACCCACCTTTTTCTGCCCCATACATCCACGAAAGGAGACCTAGTAGTTACTTTCTCTGCTCCTGCTTCTGTGGTGGAAAAAAAAAATTGCTTCCCTTTCTATATAGATGCCACCAATAATGACTGCTGCTAGTGCACACAAGGTTATGGCTTCTAAAGAACCAACAATCTTTTCCCCATGTGTTAAAAACAGCATCCTTTAGTGCTGTGGTTGCAACCACCATTTATAAAGCTTGTTGCTGTTTATAGTCTATGATTCTGTATTTGCTGCCCAGTTTGAGCACCTCTGGTTGAAAAGAGCCATCCTGGCTTCTGATTACTGCAGGCCAACCTACCCAATCTCTTGCTTGGATAAGGGAACAGACATTGGCCATTCCACAACACTGTAATTTGTGAATTTTGTGGGTCTTTAAAGCATTGGTTACTTCTTTTTTCTTAAAAGCTCAACTCCAGAAGTTTCTCTATGTCAATTAGTAAATAAACATTTTTTAATTGCCTACTAGATGCCAGGCACTGTCAGGTAAAGCTCTCAAGGAGCTCATGGTCCAATGGGGGAAACAACATGCAGAAAACTACATAGAAATAAGCTATATATAAGATGAACTGGAAATAATCAACAGAAGGAAGGTGCTGCAATAAAGAGGAATGGGGAATGGTTTGTTGTATAGGGTGGAGTTATAGTTAAGCCTTGAAGGAAGCCAAATGTGTACATGACAAGAAAGATAACAAATCATTTTCTGTAGAGTCAGTTCAGTACTTTAGACTAAAGACGACTAAGGTTTCCCATAAGTCCCTTCTGGGGATGTCCTACCTAAAGCCAAAAAGGGTCCTCAGCAATACAAAGCCAAAAGTTTCTCACATACACAGTTGTGAAAGGCTCTAGGTCAGAGGTTCCCCATCTGTAGTATGCATACCCTTGAGGGTACAAGAAGCTTGTCAAGGTGGTACAGGAATATTTAATCAATATTATGATGTTCAAATATTTCAGAAGGCTCTAATTATATTTATAATGATGCATCTCTGAGAATCAGGATGCTCAGTCTTGTTCATAAGCTCTTTATTTCGTATGTGTATAAAGCATAGGTACTAGACCTGTGATTTCATTAACATAGGGAACTCTGAAGTGATGAAATTCTACCAATACAGAACAGCACCTTTTCTGCAACTCATTCTTAAAGAGTCACCTACCCAAGGTGTCTATGACACCTTGGCCAGAACCAGATGAATATGTAAATTGGAAAATGTTTAACAAAATAAATAAAAATACAATAAAACATAGACAATGTTAATTTGTGGTTTTCTAAGTCAATATGCAGCCTACAGGGACATTTATTTTTGAGTCTGACACCATTGGCCTAGACCACTGAGAGCTAAGTCACTAGGCTAAGTCACAAAGGAAAAAAAGGGAAAAAAAATTTATGTGATAACTTTATTATATATTTAAAAGAAATAGCAAGTTGTACATAATAGATTTTCAGTTTCATTTGCAATCATCTTTTTTATTGTACCATATTATGGAAATACTTGTTTTATTCCATAAATTTAAAATAAATTAAAACATTTTAAAAAAACAGAGTCACCCAGCCAACATGGGTCAGAGAATGTAGATCTTCTTGGCTCGATGGCTGACTCTCCATACCAATGCTCTAGATTTTATTTCCTTTTGTAATGAATAGGGAGCACAGAAAAACCAAGAGATATAGGGACCAAAAAAGGTTGAGAATCCTCATTCTAGATGCTTTTTCTTTGAAGAGAAAACTGAACCAGAATCTACCACATCCTTAACCCCATGGCTACATGATGTCCCTTTCACTCTGCCCCAGCAGATTTATATTTGATTTATATGTGTTCCAGATGTATATGTTCAAGTGTGCATGCTCAAAACTGGAAAGTTTTTGTAAAAAGTAATGGGCTATATCATGACAAGTATTATATCCATAAAACGCCAAGATTTCCAACTCACTTTCAGGTGTTTCTTGAGGAATTAAGTAGTAGTGTGCTGAGAACCCATCCTTGGCCACTGCCATGTCAGTGTGGAAGGTCAGAGAGAGGATACCGGTTGAAGATCGGAGCTTCGAGGGAGTTTTAGTTCCACAGTATTTGCCAATCAGAGGACCCACTGGGAGATGGGGAGAGAGAGGTCAGTGGAAAGGAAATGGCAAACTTCCTGCCGATCACATAATTTTCCTCTTCTCAACTCATTTTAGTTAACTCAATATGCAATCACTCTATCTGCCTTACTAGAACAAAGTATAAACTGAAAAGCAAAATGTAAGAATGGTCTTTCTTGCTCAGCAATCACATTCTATGGACTTACCCCCAGCCTATATGCATCTCTTTGAAAAAAAGCTGCTCCCATTCTGTGATGGGTAAAGAGCATCCCTAGCACCTATAAGCAAGAATGATTACAACTATATGTTTCTGTTTGGGTACAACTTCTAATTGGAGAGGAGTCATCTTATGTGGAAACCCTGGACCCACAGAGTTGGAAAGACCCTATTGAAGTTAGTGGGTCATTGATCTTGAGTTAGAAGGGACCTCAAAGGCTACCTAGTTCAACCCTTTCATTGTATTTTATTTTTTAAACGATATTTTATTTTTCCCCAATTACATGTTAAAGTAAGGTTTTGAACTCTTTCATTTCATAGATGATGTAACTGAGACTTAAGGAGTTTGGGTGATGTGTCCAAGGTCACAAAGACAGTAAGTCTAAGAAGTGGGATTTGAACTTAAGTCTTCTGACTTTCAGAGGTAGAACTCTTTTCTAGTGTCACCATCTTGTCTGGCTCACTCTCGTCTCCACACAAACTTCCTCTAACTTAGCCTGAAAATATAGTGTCTATCTAATTCTCAAAGAATCCCAGGGTAGAAGACAGGACAACTTCTACCATCTCTCCTGTCTTTAGTTGAGAACAACGGGTCATCACCCTTTGAATTAGCACTAGAGAATTCTTTATAGTTTTAAAATCCTTGATTTCTTTCTTTCTTTCTTCTTTCTTTCTTCTTTCTTTCTTTCTTTCTTTCTTTCTTTCTTTCTTTCTTTCTTTCTTTTTGGTGTTACTGAGGTGATTTGCAGACAGAGGGCAATCTACTGAGAAAAATATCTACAATCCATCATTACTCACCATGAGGAATGCCATCCCAGATGTCCAGCCAATCATATTTGCAGTCACCTTCTCCCACTTGCAATGGATCGTGCTCCAGGTCAAAGGTCATAAATTGAAGGATGATCTCCATCTTGGGTTTGGCTAAGATGGTGAAGGTACAGTCCAGATTATGTGGGTACTTATCAGGGAACCCAGGGGATTCAATGGTACCATTCAAACTGGTGAAGTTTCTTGAACAATCTTCAGAGCCTAGAAGTAAGAAAGAATTGCAACACTTTTTTAAAAAGTGGTCTCTCTTTGCTGCGTTTGAAAACCCAAATGTTTGGGTCAAAGTCTCAATGTTTTGCATTGGATAGATCCTTGGAGAACACCCTCTCAGCACCCACAATTAAAGCCCCCAAACCGGTTCTTCTCAAGCACAGACCAAGGGGAGAAACATCTGGCCTGATCTACATCTCAGGGAAACAACAACTAAAACATTTTGGGGGATAGAGAGAAGTGTATGTGTATGTGCATTTGTGTGTGTATGTGTGTATGTGTGTGAATTCTGTTGAAAAGAAGAACAGAGTCTCCTTTCTCATTCCACTCAGCTGCCTGCTCCAGAAATGTAAGTTATTTCAATCCTTAAGGAAGGCTTTCTGATTGCCAGCAGGGAAAACAATGTTACTACTTATTTATTGCTGACCTCAACACTGGCCTCCATTGTACCGTAGCCAAGTAAGTGCCCCCCTCTCTCCACTGAGATCCAAGGTGCCTCAGGGGAGGGGCAAAGGGGAGCTTGGGTCCCCATTCATGTCATGACCATATTAAAACTAGTTGCTCTGTAGTGATCAGACAATTAACAATTGGAGTTTTTAGCCGCTGAATCACAGCAGGGTATAAGGGACGTTAAAGGCTTTCCACCACTGTCTGGAGAAAGACATCATTCGGAAAGTGTCTAATTTCTGCATGATAGAGATGACTGGTAAGGTCCCTGCTGGTGCCTTCCTAGAAAGGATGGAGTTCTCCTCATTATATGCAGCACACATTCCTGTGCTGGTATGGCTTTGGACAGCAACAGCGATCTACCCCTTAAAGCCTCTAGGTGGAGTCGTCCTGTATAGCAGGAAAAATGTAAGCATCGACAGGACTAAGTCTCCTGCTGCAGCCAAACAGAGCCACCAATTCTCCCAATCTGACAGCGTGGCACCACTGTGGCTGCAGCAACAAAAACAACACACAAACAGGTGCGCGTGCACACACATATGCATGCACAGTGGCAAACATAGCAGAGCCAACACAAGTTATCTAGCAACACACTGAATACAAATGCTAAGCAATTAGAATTGATTGCATTCAGCTCAGATAAAAAGGTAAGCTGGATTTATGAAGAGAATCATACACACTGCAAGCATGGAGGAAAAACACAGAAATATTCAATAAACCAGGTGTTTACTGGCAAGGAAGTGTCCTCTGGGGATTGCACAGAAATATAACTATGTGGTGTCAATAACCTGATCTTAGCCTGTGGCGATGTCTTTATCTGAGGCTCCCTAGCAGGCCGGTTCACTAGTATCTTTATTGATGATGGTTCTCTGGAAAGCAGAGAATGTCTGACTTTTTAAAAGGCGCCATGCAAATGTGCATCGGAGAGAAAGAAATGTCCTTTTCTTTAAAATTGAAAAGGAAATGCACTCGCGCGCGCGCTCTCTCTCTCTCTCTCTCACACACACACACACACACACACACACACACACACACACACACCCCTCACCCTCTCCCCTACCCACTGCAGCAGATTGGCAGGGCAGGGGACCCTGGACCCACAAAGACCTCAGAAGGAACCTTTTCTTAATTCTTTGGAGTTCTATCTCTAACCACAGTGGCTCAGAGGTTCTGCACTCACTCCATCAGTCATGGATATTCATACCAACTGGGCAAGCCCTTGGGCTGTTGGAGCATGAAGCCAGACCAGCTAAGCCATCCTCTGCCCTGTCTTTGTTTCCTGTCATCCTGGGCTCCGGTAGCGCTTCCTCGGTTGGCCGCCTGCTTCGCCCAGTGTGATGAGATCCAGGGCAGCCCAGCAGAGCACAGCCAGCTGGCAGATCTTCAAGGGGTCCGAGAGGAATTTTGAAAAGGTTAGGGTTTAGCTGCTGCTGAGCTGCCTCCCCTTATAGGCCGGCTGGCAGGGCCACATGCGTGGCAGGGAGAAAATTAAATCTCCATTCTCAACCTGCAGGTCAGCTTTGAGAGCCAGGGGAGGAGTATTGACTTTCCCTCCTAGAGCCTACCCTTACTGTAATTCTCTTTAAAGAGGACTGGAATTTCCCTTGGGAGCAGGGAATTAAAGCAAAATCCCTGGTCCCATCAGATGCTTCACACAAGAGGGAAATTTCGCTTGAAATTACCAACAGTTTCAAAGAAGGTTCCTGAAAACACCCCCTCCTTCCTGTTCCTCTGCAGCATCACCACAAACACACTCTTTTCCAAACCACAGCCCCCATCTCCTGCCCATGCTTGCTCCTTTTGTTTCAAAACAAAAGACTAGAGGAAAGATTCTAAAATACATTTGATTCCCAGAAGATTGTGTTTGGGCACTCAAAGGAAAGGCGTGTCTCTGCCCCAGGGCTATTACTTCCATCAGCTTGCCCCTAGCTCAGAAGAGATCCTAGTGCAGGTAGATACCAGGATAACATTAGACAATAACAGCAACAACAGCCACAGCAACCAGGCCTTTTTCTTTTAAATAGTGGGTGCCTAACCCTTGATGGCATCTTGAAACCTGCCTGTTGCTCTGGGTTTGGCCGGAATACCAGAAAGGAAGGCATACTGAATGTTCAATACAAATCAGAGGGATGGGGATTGGACCCATGATTTCATTGCCATGGGGAACTCCCAAGTGCCTTAGAATACTCCTACTATTGTAGGTCAGCGCCTTCTTTGCAGTCTTTAGAGTTGCCTAGAATACTTAGAGGTTAAGTGACCGGACAAAGGTCACACAGCCGGTATGGGTGGGCATCAGGACTTGAAACCAGGTTTTCTTAGCTCTGAAGGGAGCTCTCTATCCACTTAAGTCAGACACCAGAAAAAATATAAGCTTTCTCAGGACTAAAGTTAAGGTCTTCCTTAACTCTTAAATCAAAGGGATTCAGATGGACCAGACACCCTTCTCTCCACTGCATGCAAAGATCTGCCAGGGAAACTAAGTGGTATCTCCAGCAGAGAGCTACTTCTTTCCGAACAGCTTTAGCCCAGCACGATTTCCTAGCTGCTGTGTAATTGGAACAGCAGTCCCAAAAGCAGAAAAACCTAAACAAGGGTTTCCAAAAGTATCTGGAGCTTTTTCTAGAGAAGTTTTCCAACTAAAAGCCAAACTAAAAGATATATATTGAAAAAGAAACTTAACCGAGACCACTCATCCCCTCAACTCAAAGGTGCTAGGATTCCCCTAGTTACATGTTACAGCTGAAATGCTAAGTTTAGCCATCACTAGGTTCCAAGAAAGGCATCTTGACCTTGAACTCAAGTTCAAGAGACAGCAGGAGAGGAATGAACCTCTAAATCTTTTGGTTTCCAACAGTGATTTTAAAAAAATGATACTTGAAATTTCTGCTGCTGTTTCTACCATGATGGAGTATCTCATTTTCAAATTTGCAAGATTTTCTTCCTGCTAACCTTCTATGCAGATAACCAATCTGATGTTATGGAAATGCTTGATTTATTTCATAAACTAAAAATAAAATAAATAAATTTTTTTTAAAAAGAGAGAATAAAAAAAAACGGATCAAGTGATATATGATCTCTTATAGCCCACTTCAGCTGGAGCCAGACATGAAACTCCCAGACCCATCACAATGTTCCCTGTCTGCACTGAAATTGTGAGTTTATCTCTCTTGGTATATTTCTTCACTAGTGTTCTAATGGTATAATATACTGTCGCTGGGTTCCAAAGCCCTCTGGTATGGCTATTTGTATATCTCTGTTTACAGTTTCCCCCTCTCGCTCTCTTTGAAGAATACTAGGCAGCAAACAGAGCGGTGTTTGTTTGGATTTCTTCAGTATATTCATGCATTTCTTTCATGTTCAGTTGATGACGTAAACTTTGTGTGTGTGTGTGTGTGTTTTTCCCCCAGGACACCAGCAGTGGAAACATGGGCATAAGGCCTGGCACCTCGATGGATTTTCAACTCTTCTTCATTTTGTACCCAGCAGAGCCATGTGTCTGTGCACCTGGATTTGGGGTTCAGGGATGTTACCCTGATGACCTTACTGTGCCCACATTTGGGACTGGAAGGTCCAGTGAGTGACTTGGTGACCTTTTTGTATTGCTGACATTTGCATGACCAGAGGTCCACTTCAAGTGCTTCACCACCTAAAAACTACCTATAACTAGCATTTATTTCTTTTTAAAAAAATTTTTATAGCTAGTATTTACATACCCCGTTAAGGGTGGTTTTTGGGTATGTTATCTCATTTTATCCTCACAGTAACTCTATGAGCTAGGTTCTATTAATATCCCCATCATACAGGTGGGGAAATTGAGGTACAGAAAGTTTACTTGGCTTGCCCAGGGTGACACAGCTAGTAAGTGTCTCAGGTAGGATTTGAATTCAGGTCTCCACAACTGTGTCCTAGCAATCCAAAGATGTGCTACAGCATTTGAAGTCGTGCTGTGGTGGGTCCTTAAACAATGACACTCAACCTGCAGGACCCTCAGCCTTGGATCTGACTTCCCGACAAACGCCTTTCCTTCCTTCTGTTGACTAACCCCTTCACCAGAAAAGGGACACATTGTGCTCTTTTATATTTAAAACTGACGTGAATGCAAATTTATTTTGGTTTGAAGGATTTCTGAGACTACAGTAATATCCAAAGCTTAAGAATGGTGAAAACCAGTCCTCAAATTATCTATTTCTCATGGGAAGACTTATATAGACTGATGAATATCTGATAAAGTAAGCAGAACCAGGAAAACAATCCCCACAATTAGGAAGGAAGGAAACATTTATTAAGTGCCTGCTATGTGCCAGATGCCAGGGCAGGTAGGTAGTGCAGTGGATAGAACACCAGCCCTGGAGTCAGAAGAACCTGAATTCAAATCGAATTTAGTTCAGACACTTGCTAGCTATGTGACCCTGGGCAAATCACTTAACCCCAACTGCCTCCAAAAAAAAAACTGAAGAAAAACTGTACCAGACACTTTGCTAAGGACTTTACAAACATTATCTCATTTGATCTTCACAATAACCATGGAAGATTGGTGATATTATTGTCCCCATTTACAATTGAGGAAACTGAGGCAGACGCATGTTAACTGCTTTGCCCAGGACACACAGCTAGCTAACATTTGAGCTCATTATTTGAATTCAGTTCTTCCTGACTTCAGGCCCTGTGCTCTATCCACTGCACCATCTAGATTCTTCACAAGTATTATAATAATATAAATGCAGAAAATGACACCAAGATGGACACTGTGTAATTATAATAACCAAGAAGGTTGGCCCTCAAGACAATGTACCACCTTCCCTTCTTTGCAGAGCCGAGGAGCTAGGAATGTGAACAGTGAATATGCTGTCAGATCAGTGACTAAGTTGGTTGGTTTTGTTTAACTGTTATTGTTCTCAATAAGACTGTAAGCCCCTTGACAGCAGGGACTGTCTTCTGCTTTACTTTGTATCCCAAGTGCGGAACACAGTAGGCACTTAATAAACGCATGTTGACTTAACTTTTACTTTATCTGTTCTTTGTCACAAGAGATGGTTCAATGGGTTGATGTAAAACCAGAAGCTATCAATAACTATCTGACTTCTTCTGTCTGCCTTAACTGCAGTCACCTTACATCATTCCACCCCTTAGCCCCTGTGTGTCTATTTCCTACACAAACTTTGCCCAGTGCAATTTTTGAGTGCTGGTGACTGACCTATTTCTGTTGATCCCAGCTTGCTTTCCAAAATTAAGGAGGGTTCAGGATGATACTGATGATGTTATTTCCAAGAGGCTAGAGCCAGGCCTGCTTTCAGCCATAAAGTATGTTGGGGCCCTGCTGCATTCTTATCTCCCTTCAGTTAGGTCTAGGGCTGACCACCACAGGCCATTAACCTCCTCAGGAGCAAGTTTGTCCCCTTACTCACACCCTGTGATAGTCTATGCTTCTGCTCACTCACATAGCTTTCCCCTTTATTTTGTTGCAAATTCTTGTTCTCATGCAGACAAATCTGACAAATATTTAGACAGAGAAGACATAAAAAGTGCTTTCAGCAGCTACCACTTCCTTTCAAGAACTATTTGGTAAAAAAGAAAATACTGCTGAATAGTTCCCCTCGCACTGAACTCCGGAGGCACCTGGCTTTCTCCCCTCTATGACAAAGCCACTTCTTTGCCTAGCACTATGCCAGTCACAAAACCCCCAGAAGTGAAATGCATCATCGCTATGCAAGAGGATGCCACTGGCCTATTGGAAGTAGGGCAAGTGTGTGAGCAGAGAGCTCTGGAGGGACAAGTATCACTCCTCCTTGGCTTAAAGAGAGCCACGAGGGCCATACAGAAAAAGGCCTTTGCTTGGGGTACTTAAATACGGGAGCTGAATCAATGAAGAGGGAAGAGAAAGGAAAACTTCCTTACATCAGCCATGAAATCAAGTGCCAGCCCAGACTGCTGGGGGTCTAAAAAGAAACCAGGAAACCAAAGGGAGACCCAGGTGCCAAGTGCTAAGAAATGTAATCCTCTCTGCCTCTCCTTCCTACACCTTTCTGATTGGTTTTCACAGCAATCTAGATGTGTTTGGGAATGGGAAGGGGGAGAATGAGGGGGGCTGCTGTGGATAGATGTTGGTGCTCTCTCAGCAAGGGTTCATAGGCCATGGACTGAGAGCTGGAAGGGGCTTCAGAGGTCAACTGGTCGTTTTTTTCAGATGAGGAAACTGAGGCCCACAGATGGGAAATGATTTCCCTGAGAACACACAGACTAGCAGTCAGGACTGGAACCCAGGCCTTTTGACTCCTTTCCATTTCACTCCACTGCCTTGGAGATGATAAATGGAAATGGTCCCCAACACAAATTCTGGGGGATGAATGAGATTTCTGTAGATGGGCAAGATCTTTTAAAAAAATTGCTTAGAAAACCACATTCTGCCCATTACTTTTCTTGAATAGGTCACCAGAAAAAAAACATGTTTCATCCTTATCACCTTATACCTCTCTTTCCTCTATCACCTTTGCAGAAAATAACATACTCCCACCCACATGACTTAGAGCCCCTTCCCTTGGGAGATGACTTGAGGAAATGTCCCCTGGGTTCCCATCTTCCCTTTCAGGCTTGCACCCTCTCCCCTCCCCGGGTTTCCCAAGTCTGCCAAGCTCTGGTTAGAGGTAATGAGGTCTCTGATAGGATTGTATCTCCACTTGGGGCATCACTGACCTGTCTTGAAGATCTCATAGCGCAGTGAGAAGCCAGCGCCCTGCCGGGCATAATCAGATGTGAACTTGATGTAGAGCACTGACCCCGAGGAGATGATGGTGGGAGGGGCAATGTTCCCACAGTGCTTTCCCAGGAGGTCTGCAGATTCACTGTCCCCATCTCGAATCTCAATGAAGTCATACCTAGTTGATGACAGTGGAGGGGACACACAAGAAGAAGAAAACAAATCATCAGAAGAAGAATACTTTGCTCTTGTCTGGTTCTTTGTAGCTAAGGACCTCCTGCCTGAAAGACAGCTTGACACAGTGCATAGAGTGCTGGGTCTAGAGTCAGGAAGACCTGAGTTCAAATCCCACCTCAGTTTCTGTTTCCTCACCTATAAAATGGGGATAATCACATCCAGAGAAAGAACTATGGAATTTGAATGCAGATCAAAGCACACTACTTGCTCTTTTTTTTCCTCTTTTCTTCTGTTTTGTTTTGTTTCCTCTTTCTTGTGGTTCCTCCTACTGGTTTTAATTCTTCTTTACAACATGATTAATGTGAAAATATGTTTAATAGGAATGTATATGTAGAGCCTATATCAAAATGCATGCCATCTTGGGGAGGGAGGCAGGGAGGGAGGAGAAGAAAATTTAAAACTCAAGAGCTTATGGAAGTGAATGTTGAAAACTAAAAATAAATTAATATTTAAAAAAAAGAATGTAAGCTACTTGAGAACAGGAACTGTCTTGTTTGCTTGTATTTGTATCCCTGGCACTTAAGTGGTTAATAAACATTTTATGCCTCAAAAAAAAAAGGGGGATAATAATAGCAACTACCTCCTAGAACTGCTGTGAAGATCAAATGTGATAATAATGATAAAGCACTAAGCATGATGCCTGGCACATAGTAAGCACTCTATAAATGTTAACTATTATTATTTATTATTATCTGTCAAATGGAATAATAATAGCAACCATCTCATAAGGTTATTGTGAAGATTAAATGACATAATAGATGTAAAGTATTTTGCAAAACTTAGACCACCATACAAATATTAGCTGTTATTCTTTTGAGAGTAAGTGTGGCATAGTGGATAGATTTGGCTTCAAAACCAGGAAGATCTGGGTTCAGGTTCTGTCTCTGCCATGGACTAGCTGTGTGACCCTGGGAGTATCACTTAAACTTCTCTCCATTAGGCAACTATCTCTAAGACTACAAGTTTCAGAGAAAGTGTTTGCTTTCTCATATGACAGTCCCCTATGCCAGGTCCTTTCCCCATTATTATTTTGCAGTTAACTTTTCCATTCAGTTGTTCTAGCCTGAGGTCAGTAAGGAATACATGCTATCATGACCATTTTTCAGATGGGAAAATTGAGACCAGTGGTATGACTTACTAAGGTTACAGAATGAACAAGTGACATGGTGAGAGATCTTATCATGACAAAATGGCACCACATTTCAAACACTTCCCTAGAAAATATTCCACTTCCTCTCTTCCCAGTAGGCCTCGCTTCTCCCCAGCTTTCTTTTCTTTCCAGTCCTTATCTTTATCTTCTTTGAAAGACATATTACTAAACCTATAGCAATTAGCCCCCTCCCTCCCTGAGATGACAATGCAGAATTCAAGGCATTACACCATAAGCGGGGACAACAAGCGAAGAACATTAAAAATAAAGGAATCAGCATCATAATTCAGCTCTTCAATAAGACAACAAAACCCTTTCTCTGACAGCCCAGGATGAATCCCTGGGGAACCAGTCTCTTCTTGATATAACCGTACATCTATTATCCTTTGCGAGGCTACATGTCAGCTCTAGGGCATTTCCTAAGGTACTGCCAAACTTAAAGACCACTTAAAGGAGTGTTCCAAGCTGGGTTGGGGAAATGGCCCCTTAAAGACCCCAACCACATCCAGTCCTAACATTGGAGGGCTGAGGACTGAGGGAGGCTGTGGGCTTGGGAAACCTACAGTTCACTGTTTCCGTCCTCTTGCTTCCTCTTCTCAGCTCCCACTTAATACTCCTGACCCAGCTGCTTTGTTGAGAAACCACTTCTCCCAACAACTCCCTTTAAATTGCCGGCCACTGTAACATTATTTACTGAAAACTCTCTCTCTCTCTCTCTCTCTCTCTCTCTCTCTCTCTCTCTCTCTCTCTCTCTCTCTCTCTCTCTCTCTGCCTCCTTCTCCCTGTTTATTTACTTTTGCATCAACCTGTTAAAATAACATGTAACAAATTTCTTCCTCCAGGGCATGAAGCAGAGTTGGAAATATTATATTCCATGTTATCCTGACTTCCCCGGGCTATCACACACAGTGTCTTCTTGGTTAAGTAGCTTGTTCAGGGCAAAATGATCTCCTATCTCATCCCAGCCCCACAAGACACACCTTATCACTCAACAATTTCCAACTCAGGCAAATCCAATGAGTTGGGCTGACGAAACAAAGGGAAGTAGTAGACCAGACTCAGCTCCTGCCCAAGAATGAAGAGGACTGGACTCCTGACCAAAAAAACCCTGATGTTAAGGTTAGGGTGGAAGACAGAGGACAGAAGAAAATAATGAGGAAGCTGGGTTGTGGGGCTGGGGGAGTAATTAACTCAAGTTTATGATTTTCACGTGGTAGCTGAACTGAGTCAGCTATGACACTTTCTTGACTTTGGAAACAAAGAGCATTTGACTGGACCCAGATGGAAAATGAAAGTTGACATGGTGCTTTTCTCAAGAAAACCCCCAAGGTTTTCTCAGGCCCAGTAAGGAAAGCCCCTACCCATCAGTCTCACAATGTGATAAGCCTTTCTGATCATAAGCTTTCCCTGGGTATTGATGGCTGATTGTCTAATAGTGGTACACAAGGACCTCTAACATCTGCCCACATTCCTCACTCCTCACAGCTGCCAGCTTAAGTGGGCAAGGGTCAAGTATGAGGCCCATTTTACTTAGCAGTTACCCAAACCACAAAAATGTAACATGGTTTTCTCAAGGTTACGCAGAAGTAGGGAGTGGAATGGGGATGAGAAAATCACTCATCTATCTTGACCAAAGGATCTGAGTATTTCTATGACCTTGAAAATGAAGAGAACCTACTTCTAAGAGGGGTTCTTAACTGGTTTTTGTGCCAAGGACCCCACTGGCAGTCTGGGGAAGCCTATGGATCACTTCTGAGAATCATGTTGGTTGCCTACATTTGCAATTGATGGAAATGCCAAATAACAATTAGAGGTTAGTGAAGATTAAGACGAATTTTTTTTCTCTCTTCACAATTTGCAGATTCCTTAAAATCTGTCTGTGGACACCAAGTTAAGATACCCACCCCCCCAACTCCTGATCAATGCAATGATCAATTCCAGTGCCAGAGGACTAATGATGAAACCATTTATCCACCTCTTTACAGAGAGGTGACGTACTCAAGATACAAAATAAAATACACATTTTTGACACAGCCAATGTGAAAATTTGTTTTCTTTGACTATACATACTTGTTACAAGGGCTTTGTTTTTCTTTTTTTCTTTTTTCCCAATGGAAGTGGGACTAGGAATGGAAGGGTGAGAGGGGTTAGGGATAAGGCAGCAAGAAAAGAAGTGAAGTGAAAGAGGGTCATTGAGGCATTTTTTTAATACAGAGAACAAAAAGAAAGCCAGAAAAAAGCACAGGCAAAGATGACAGCTTTGAAAGCCACAAGCTGAATTTACCATACACTTAAAAACGAAAAGCAAGCCACACATAATAGAGATTTTCAATTTTACATACTATCCTTTTTTTGGGGGGTTGTTGTTGTTCTACTATGTATATGGAAATACCCATTTCATTTGTTTTTGTTAAGTTCACAACTTTTAAAATAAAAACAACAATAAAAAGGAATTATAGTATTTAAGTCTGGAAGGGGCCTTAGAGGTGGTCAAATTCCATTCACTGGAGGCACTGAGTGGCACAATAGATAGAGCACCGGGCTTGAAGTAAGGATAGACCTGAGTTCAAATCCAGCCTCAACATATGAGCTGTGTTACCCTGAGAAAGTCATTTAACTTCAGTTTGCCTCAGTTTCTTCAACTGTAAAATGGAGATACCGATAGCAGCTACCTCTCAGTAAAGATCAAATGAGATATTTTTGAAAAACTTGGCTTAGCACAGTACCTGGCACATAGTAGCTGCTATATAAATGTTTATTCCTTTTCCCGATTCTCCTCTTCACCTTCATTTTAATTGGCAAACATTTATTAAAAGCCTATTGTGTACAAGGTACCATGTTGGATGCCGAGAAAAACAAATTTTAAATATTAAGGTATCCTTGATAAAGTTACACACAAATCACATTTTTGTAAATCAAATCATACTCTCAATGTACTAGGAGAGCTTGTTACTTAAATGGATCCCTACAGGGAATCAGTCTAATAATTTATCTGCAGAACGAAGAGGTTGGTCAAAACAGCCTCTGAGGTCCCTTCTGGCCTAGCTTCATGTTCCTATGATCTTTTGACCAAATCTGGGTTTTCATACATGAATACCATTTGACAAGCAATATTGTGTGTTTGAAAGGGTTCCAGACTTCGAGTCAGAAGACCTGGGCTCATGTCCCATCTTTGCTGCTTACAATCCCTTTGACTACAGGCAAATTAACCTCAAGTCCCTCATCTGTAAAATGGGGGTAAAATTTGTAATACTGACCTCACAAGACTGTTTTTGAGGAAAGCATTTTGTTGCTCTGAAACTGCTAAGAAATGTGAGTTTTTTTTTTATTTAGAGCATAATGCCAAGTTACCAAGGTCTTCCTGTCGCATACTCTTCCCCTAACAATTACACTGCTGTGAAGTAGCCATCCTCCCAGTTGAGCATGGTAGTCATGACCCCACTTAACCACACAACATCCTGTTCCCCACTTTTTTTTTTAACAAAAAGTCACCATACAAATGACACATAGAGAATGTTTCGTTTGCCTCCTGCCACAACCGTCTCATTCTGGGAAACATGTGTTATTATTGAAGGATTTCCTACAAATGAAACAAATCTTCTTAGATATTTCAACATTATCAAGTGAATTTGTGAAGAGCTCAGTTGTGCTTAGAAAGTCTGTGGTTTCTGAACAAATGTAGCTCTATGTCTAACAAGAGCTTTTAGGGAAATCTGGGTGCCACCATCTTCCTGTGTGGCTCTTCAGGGGGTTCTTTCTGGCCGAGGGGCAGTGTCAAGGGGATTCCTCTAAAAACACATGATGGGGCTTAAGGACTGTAGCATGAACAAACTAACAGACACATGTTAACTGCTCTGTTTGTTTGGCATTAGGCATATAATCTCTCTCAAAATGAAAAAATTCCTTGCAAAGCTAGAGCACCACTTTTGAACTTCAGGCTTAAAGCATGGAGAGAGAGAGAAAGAGAGTAAGAAAGAGAGAGAGAGAGAGAGAGAGAGAGAGAGAGAGAGAGAGAGAGAGAGAGTGTGTGTGTGTGTGTGTGTGTGAACGTTTCTGTTTCTGGTCCTCATCCACCTAGGACCATTCCCTCAAGTGTCTGTTAATAGTTTCTGATGACTACAAGCTAAGCTGCTGGCTTTCCACCATTTTCTTTGCAAATTCAAGATCTAGGCTACTCTCCCTAATTTCACAGTGTGGGTCCTAGAGCGAAAATAGCACAAATCAATTTAAGAAAAAATGGCTGCTGGTGATGGGTGTGGGGATGCAGGAGATTGGGAAGGTCACTGGAATCGTGTATGATCTAGACCATTCACGTACCCTAATGTCACACTGAGCACTATTTTAGCTAGCTACATAGAAGATGCTATCCATGGGGTTGATGCATATCAAGGAAAGAAAGGGAAAGCAAAAATTTCATCCAAGCTTCTAAATAATATTTAGCATTTATTCGGCTCTTTAAGGTTTACAAAAAGCTTTACCTCCATCATCTCTTTTGTCCTTCACAATAACCCTGGGAGGTAGGAACTACTATTATGGTATCTTACTGTTGTTCAGTCATTTTAGTCATATCCGACTCTTTGTGACCCTGTGGACATCTGTCCATGGGGTTTTCTTGGCAAAAATACTGGAGTGGTTTGCCAATTCCTTCTCCAGTGGCAAGCAGAGATTAAGTGACTTGCCCAAGGTCACACAACTGGGCAGTTTCTGAGACTGGATTTGAACTCAGATCTTCCTGATTACAACTCTAGCACTCTATCCACTGTGCTACCTAGCTGCCCATTGGGCTATCTTACATATGAGGAAATTGAGGCAGAGAGAGGTTAAATAATTAGCCCAGGGTCACACTGCTAGTAAATATCTGAGTCAATATTTGAACCCAGGTCTTTCTGACTCCAAGTCCAACACTCTATGCTCTGGGCCACCTAGCTACCAAGGAAACTTTCTGATTTCCAGAAGGACAACCTTCTTCCTTAGCAGGCACCAAAGGCAAGTTCAATCAATATGACAAAAATTAGAAGCTCAGTAAAGGGCACAGTGCATAAAATTTCTCACAGGGTAGGATGATTTTCCTAACTTACTCCAAGGTATCCTTTCTTCCCTAGATTCTATAGATCCCATTTCTCATTAATGGAGTACATAGATACCCCACAACTTAAATATCCTTAAATATTGGTATCATAGGTGATTGCTGCCAAACATCATGAGCGTTCTATGTTGCAAATACCTATCAATGATGGCAGCTATACCCAAATCCCATAGGCCCAGCCAGGCAGCCAAGCACCCTGCTTCCCTTTTCCATGACTTTAGTTCTAAATGCATCCTTTAAGCCCCTTTTCACATGGGTGTACTATGTTAGCAATCGCCTATTTTTTGATAAGGGCTCTTGTCTTTGAAGAACCCATGTCCACTTCCCGCAGACTGTTGTCTCCTTATAGTCACTGAGCCATCCCATGTGTTTCTTGAAATCAAAACGCTGCTTCAATGACTCCAAAAACATGAAATATAACATTATGAGTGGAAAAAACACTTCTCGAATCACTTTGACAGCATTTTCACTATTAGCAGCAAACAAATCAACTATAATTAAAATGCTGTCAGAGTGATTTGAGATGTTTCTCACACTTTCAAAGTGCCATATTTCATGGGTAGATTACCCAGGCCAGGGAATATATCACCTCCCGGAGTGCCTTTCTTCCAAGGAGCTCAAAGACTTTTTTTTTTTAAACAAACACTGTCTCATTAATCTTTACATTAAAAAAAAAACTGTGAGGAAGGTAGGTGGCAAAAAACTGAGGACTAGCTTTTCCACTTTTCAGAAGGCAAGGCTTAAAACACAAAGAGATAATGCACATGATGCTGAAATAAATGGTCCATTCAGTCGACTTCAAGTCATTAAATGAAAAAATTCAAACTGATTCAGGATAGATTTTGAAGGACTTATAAAGAAACCTTCCTAATTTAAGCTGGGGTTCCTTATGGAGAATGGCCCATATAGGCTCTGCCAAGGTTCAGAGAACCACTTAGGGCCTAATCCAAATCTCAACCCAGTTTGGAAGAAGGTTCTTTGACCTAAGCAGAAGTCATAAGAAAGTACTTGAGAGATACCCCCCAATAAGCTTATAAGACATTAGAAGGTTTCTATATATGAACTATGATGCACATAATCTAACTGAATAGTTCTCTTCTCTGGACATTTGTTTTGTCAACCTGGAGGGGGGGGGACTCCCTTATGTTAACACAGCAGATAGATAGTAGGAAGAGTAACTTAATCATTGGATTCAGAGCTCACAGCTTCAATGCTCTTGCTTCACCCAATATTAATGTTATATTTAGTTGTAAACATTCAGATGTATTTAAATATACATATATAAAGCATATATATATATATATATATATATATATATATATATATATATCACGTGTCCATTTATTTAAGGGCTAATTTTATATAAGTTCATGCATATCATTGAATGTCAGATTGCCCTCCTACAACATGTTCAACAAGTGGCCGTTTGGCTATATATTGTAGGAGTACAGCTATAACAACAACAATAACAGCGATAGCGTTTATAGGGACTTCTTTATCATTTCCCAGAAACCTCTTCATCCTGGAAGATCCCTTCAGCCAGGGAATTCACAACCCAGAAGCACCATCTTCCCCCTGGGACCCTTACCAGAACCTGCAGTTCAGGAGAGTACGCGGGCTAACCAACTCTTCATTTCTTATCAAGGTACAATCAAGACTTCTACATCAGGCCCCTGTGACTTAACCTGTTAGGATGTATGGTCCTTGAGGGTAGGGATTGTCTTTCAATAACACGCTCATTTTTGTATTCCCAGCCTGGCACGGAGTAGGCGCTTAAGAAATGCTTGTGGATTAACTGTTGACTGACTGGCAAAGTGCTTTACATATGATATCTCATTTGATCCTCACAACAAATATCTCCATTTTACAGATGAGTAAACTGAGGTTGAGAGAGGGTAAGTGATTTACTTACGGTGTCATAGCTAGTAAATACCTGAGACAGGATTTTAACTCCTCTTCCTGACTGCAAGCCCAGTACTCTATCCACTATATCACCTTGCCACCTTCCTTTAGAGCAGTCACACTGGATTTGAATCCAGGTCTTCTGATTCCAAATTCAGTGCCTTTTCAAGCACATGAGGTTGCTCATATACACATATCAATCAATAACCATTTATTTAATTCTTACTATGTGCTAGGCACTGTGCTAAGTGCTGGGTATATAGAGTATAAATATATACTCTTTCTACACACACATATACACACACACATATATGGGGACAGAGAGAGAGAAAGAGAGAGAGAGAGAGAGAGAGAGAGAGAGAGAGACAGAGAGAGAGACAGAGAGAGAGAGACAGAGAGAGAAAGAGAGAGAGAGAGAGATGGCTACATCAATTGAAGGTGACAAATAAAGGGATATAGATGATATAGAAGTAGGTAAATGTAGGCAGCTAGGGGTCAAAGTGGATAGAGTGCCAGGCCTGGAATCAGGAAGACTCATCTTCCTGAGTTCAAATTCAGCCTCAGACACTTACTAGCTGTGTGACCCTGGGCAAGTCATTTAACACTGTTTGCCTCAGTTTCCTCATTTGTAAAATGGACTGGAGAATAAAATGGCAGACCACTCTAGTATCTCTGCCAAGAAAACCTCAAATGGTGTCACTAAGAGTCAGATGCAACTGAAAACAAGTGAACAAGATAAATATAGATATGACATTTAGGTATTATATACATATATTCAACCAATAGATTCGTGAGGTTTCACACATTAAGTACGATATAGTAGAAAGAACATTGGATAGTAGGAGTCAGGAGATATGGGTCCAAAGTCCCAATTTTGCCATGTGACTTTGGATCTCTTCTCTGGACCTAAATTTCCTTATCTATAAAATAAAGAGGTTGGACCACATGACCTCAAAGGTCCCTTCCAACTGTCACATGGGTCTAAGACGTTAGATAAGAATTGTTTCTATTCTATGTTTTAGAGGTCTAGGTGTGTTTGACATATATGTTAAGTTTATGTCGATGAACCTGTGTCTATGTTGGGTGTATTTTTAATAGAAGTTATTTGGCATTTCTTTCCCCCCCTTTATTGCTTCCCTCCACAAATCTTTAATATTTGTAGCTATTCATTCTCAATCCTCTCTCAGTCAAGGTCACCAGGGTTTGAGGGTGGTGGTGGTGGTGGTGAAATCTGGCCATTTAGCAAAGGAATCACATAGAGAGTATAACCCAAAACAAACTGAAAGGCTTATCCCCCCTAAACCTTGGAGGCAAGAAAACGGAAACTACAAATACCATCTATTTATAACAGTTGGGTTTTTTTCCACAGAAGACCCACAATAGGGGAGAACCTTTCACTGCTCATTCTTCCTCACACAGCCAACTGCCAAGAATGTTGCTTTATATAAGGAAGGAGACTTTTCTTTTCAGACAGTATGTCTGACAAGTTTCACTGCAGATGAACTTAAGGCGGATGAAGCCCACTCGGCAGAGCTCTGACGCCACCACCCCCAGACACACACACACACACACACACACACACACACAATCCCTGGCTGAATGCTTCTCCCATACCAGTGAGTCACATTCCTGTGGCAATGTGGCTAGCCCCCTGCCCCTGGGAGGAGAAGCACTGATGAGAATCTTGCTCAGATGGGACATGTCTGGAAAATCATTCGTTACATAAGAAAACAAGATGTGCTAATGTGCTGTTTAATACTTTTCGGCAGGCTGTTTATTCGGGGCGTACGCATGGCTGTTTAGTTCTATTTCGGTCTCCAGGACCAACTCTATAAAATCTTCACCCTCACTCTTTAACTCACAGGGCCCCTTCCCTAGTGTTTGGAAATGAGGCCACATCAACAAAAGGAAGAACAGCTTGGAATTTCCAGGAGCTTCCTTCAGGCCAGTTTCTCACTGGATGTGTGAGGGGCGTGCCACTGGGGAGCAGGAAACAGCCATGGCAGTTCACCACTGGCACTGGTCATTTGGGTTCTGAGTTGGCTGGCTGAATGAGCCAACATGGATAAGTAACTCCAGGTTTCCCAAGCATTGATTTCCTCATCTATAAAATGGGAATAATGTCAATGCCTAGCTACCTCTGAGAGCTATGTGGCAGAGAAATAAAAAGGCCTGGGACTACTTTGAGGAATATGTGAAAGGAGTGTTTTGATGGCAGTGCATAGGGGCCTGATTCCAAGGTGAGCCAAAGAAAGAAATCCGGGTAATTTACCAAACCCCCTCTTCTAGTGCCCTCCCTCGTACCCTGTTGTGAGGGAAGAGTTCATCCCCTTCACCCGGGTGAGCAGTTTGCTCTCAGACAGTCATTTACTACTCCCAGCTCCCAGAGGATCAAATTGTGAAAGCAAGTCATAACCTCTCCATCTGTCCAGAAAATGGGATCCCTGCTGAGAGCAGAGGTGCTCTGGGATGAGGGAATTACTGCATCTGAGGAGTTTTGTGCTTTATTTTTTCTTTTCCTTTGTAAAGGCTTTATTCTTTTAGTCATTCCCCCTCTTCCATTTTCTGGCGTCCAGTCTCTACAATAAAGCCTAAAAAAGGCAAAGGCCATTTGAAAATGTTCCATGCCGAAGCCTCTTTAGAGGCAGGAGAGGCATTTCAGCAATACATGGCAGGTGGGATCGGTCCTGCTCTGCGATTCATTTCACATGTGGCTTCAGGTTACAGGGCCTGGAGTTTTCGCTGGCTCCTGGGATTAACTGATCATCGAGTAAAAACTATGGCAGCAGGAAAATGATGAGCTCATGTGAGTTCTCTGAACAGAAGAGCAGGCACCCGGTGGTTAGTCAGCTGAAATGGCTTCCCTCACTCAGCAATTGCTCAACTTTCATCCCATTCATATCCTGGCTCTTCTTCTGGAAGGTGAATTATGAATACCTTGTTCCTGCTGAGTTTAAAGGCGACTGGACACATTCAAAGCTGGGTTAGAGTTCTGATCTTCTCCTAGCATAGAGGACTCCACCTTTCTAGCTAGAATGAGTCTGGGGGAGCTGGAAGGTTTGGAAATAGCAAAAAATGCTCTAGTGTTTGATGGGTCCACTTGGAGGCTGGTATGGAAAGATGGCGCTGGGGCATATGCTTCTACACAGGTGACAGAAAAGCCTCCCAACCAGACTTCAAGCACGTAGTGTTAAGTGACCTTCCCCTCAATAGAAAGCTGCAATAATACAGTCATGGAATGGCTATTTCCTTCCATGCTTGACATAGCAGTTGTTTTGAAACATGGCGCTCAAGGAAAGAAGGAAAGGTTTTGGCATCATACAGCCCTTTTGTGTCTTAGTAGCCTGTCTCATGGGAAATAGAAATTGCAAACACTCCTTAGTCACAGGGTCCATCAAAGTGGGCCAGGAAGAGCTAGCTGGAGTCGGTGCTGAGACAACAAGGGGACAGAAGGAGAGACTGGGGAGGAATAGAAGCTGAGCCGCTGGAGGCGCCCACGACTAATAAAAAGACAATCAGATGGAGAGTCTGCATCCTGCAAGCCTCTAACTTGTTCTCTGACTTGAGCCAAGCCTTTTCTCTCTTGATACCCCAGGTTCCCAGACTGTAAAACAAAGAGTAATGATTCCCTGCTCTCTGCCTTCCTCAAGGCATGATGGGAGGAGATAAAGTGCTTTGAACCCTTTGGATGATAGGTACCCCATTAAACCAGAGGTATCATCAGTAAATAATTATAACAATAATTATTTTAATGATAATAACGATGATAATGAGCAATGAAGAGGAGATAAACTGCCCACCTTGAGATGGAAAAAAAAATTCTCTTTGGTTAAAACCTATTATTTCTACCCTTTCCCATTTTGAGTTCCTGATACCCTCTTCTTTCAAAATGCCCATTCTTGGACTGAAATATTATTTACTCCTTTGCACTAAAACAATTATTTGTTCCGCTGTTTTCCCTCTCACTCACTCACTCTCTGGAATGTCTAGCTTGGCCCTGACAGCTCAGCCATGGACTGTTTACAAGTCTCGCTCACCCTCCCAAGCTCTGGTTCAGCTCCATTGACACTAAAGGCTAGAGAATTCTCTCTGTGTGAGGAATCAATTACTTCCACTGACACTCTATTACTTGCCCTCACATCCTCTGATTCCAGATGTAGTCAGAAGGTGGTGGGGAGGATGGCAAGGAATTTGATGGGGAGACAGAGGGGGGTTGAGGGGAGTGGGAAATAGGTGCACTGGGGTGGAGGGGGTGGAGGGAGGCCAGTCGGAGGTTAAGAAGAGGTGGTTTCTTGCTACTAATTGAGATCTAGACCTCATGGAAAAAGTCCTAGCTGCCTTACTTAAGGCATAGAAAGCCATCTCTTTCCTTGACTGCCCTACTGGAATCCGGAGGTGACTGACAGGCAGGGAGGAAGAAATGGAAAGAAAAGAAAGAAATCAAAAGGTTTACAAAAGGACCGGACAGGCCCAAATGCTTAAGTACTGGGGCAAGACAGAACACCTGGCTGCCATCCCTGATGAGGAAGAAGAACAAAGACGGGTGTCACCACTGGGGACAAAGGACACAAAAAGTAATAAGACCTTTCGCCAATGAGCCATGCACAAAAAATTAAGAAAGTACCCAAAATGAATTATGCCTCTCCTGGGCCTCTTAAATTACCTCTTTGATTTCTTCTGAGGCAACTCCCATCAGACCATCTTCAGGAGTTCTAAGCCTTTTACCATAATATGATAATGATCTGCCTGCCTGAATGGGCCCCTGGTTTGAGGGTCCAGCTTTGTCTCTGTGATACATATTAAAAGGGTTACTCATTATTATAATTAATATTAGGGATATTAAGCATATTAAGGAGCACAGACCACAAGCTTCCTGATGAGAATCACCTAAATTAAAATTTAAATAAATCAGTCATAGTTAATGCCTCAGTGAAAAGTGACCAACTCCTGAGATAAAATAAAGGCCAAGGCTATTTAAATACCAGGTGGTGGGCAGCCCTCTAGCCATGACCTAAGGACTTACTGATAAGCAAGAAAAATAATACTGTCGGGAGATACCCAGCAGCTTCAATGCTAAGTAAAAATTTTCCAGCTTTCTTCCCCCTTTCTTACTCCTCTTTTTTTTTTTGGCTAGGCAATGGGGTTAAGTGACTTGTCCAGGGTCACACAGCTAGTAAGTGTTATGTGTCTGAGGCCAGATTTGAACTCAGGTCCTCCTGAATCCAGGGCCGGTGCTTTATCCACGGAACCACCTAGCTGCCCTTTTCCCCCCTTTCTTTCTCCCAGCCTCTTCCCTCTCCCTGTATCAACAATCAATGCAGTATTTTGAATTTATTAAGCACCTACCATGTGTCGGGCACTGTGCCCAGCAATACTGGGCTATGCGCATCATACAAATCGGTGCCTGACCTGTCATTCATGGCTATATCTCCTTCCAGGATAGTTTCAGGAGGTGCAGAAAAAAATCCTGAGCATGACATACTTTTCCAGGGTTTTCCTCTTAAGAGTAAAAACACAATTTTTGAGCAAAAAAACTTAAGCTAGACTGTATTCTGCAATTGAAGGAGCTAGACTGTGAGATATTGATACTCAAGGCACCCAGTACACCCAATACATTGGAAAGAGAACTGAATTTAGAGTCAAGAAGATCTGGTTCAAATCCTGGTTCTGCTCTTTACTACTGAACAAGGCAATATGAGTGACCTTGAGCAATAATTTCATTTCTCAGAGCCTCAGTTTCCTCATCTGTAAAATGAGGGGGTTATATGAGATGACTGCATCCCTTCTAGTTCTAAATCCATGGTCCTATGACTTTATTGCCAAAGGAAGTCATGGAATCTACTTCTCTAAACAAAGTTAGCACATTATTTTTCTCAGAAGGCTTGAATGTGTTCCTTAACTAAATCCAGGGGGACATTCTCTTGAATTTCTTTCAGCCCAAGGGTTCCAGGATCTCTAACACTAATTTTTTTTATTTTTTAAAAAAGCATCAGAAAGAAAGGATTGGGGGAAGAGGTGGGGTAAACTCAGTGACCTTTGAGGTTTCTTCCAACTTCAGATCGATGATTTCTTTGGCTTTATCGATGTCTTATATGTCATATAATCTTCATGAGTACCAGTCGCTCCCTTTTTTTCCTTCTCTTTTCTTCATTCAGTGTATTTCCCTTTGTTTCTTATTCCCTCCATACTTGGAGTTCCCACTGAATTTCTTGAGACAGAACCTTGCCCTATGTAACTGGATGGGAGAATTACATCGAATTACATCGGGTGAGATGCTGGCCCTTAGGGAAACTCCAGATTCAGAGGAGGTGCCAGGGTTGAGAGTGAGAACAAGTAGGACTGTGTATTATGAAATTCCCAAGTGGTTTTCCCAATGAAAAGATAAAATGCATTGTTTAGAGGGCAATCCGCAGTGAAGCTTGCATTTGGACAGTCACTATTACAACACAGCTTGTTTGCAAACAAGCTGCTATAAATAACTGTGGTCCCTCCTGCCTTCTAACCTTGGTCGGAGAGGGGGAACATTTTGTGACATTTCCTTTTTTGGTTGTTTTGGGGCTTCCCCCCCCCCGCTGAAACCCCATGTTTTTGGGTGGAGTTCTAGGTCAGGACTTGTAAGCCCAGAATCAGGAACTAGCTAGAACTGGATTTTGCTCCATTTTGTTCTTACTCATATCTAGGCACTGTTTACCTGCTGCGCTTTATTCCCATAGGAATGAGTAGATAGATAGGTTGCTAAATTATGAAAAAGAATTACTGCTTATTGATTCCTTGTGGGAATCAGACCATTTTAATAGTACAACTGACAATAATAATAAATAACAATAATATTTATAATCAACTCAGTTCTCCCTCCTGAGCTTAAGATGACCTCACACGGAGCCTTCTGGGATACAGTGAGAGCTCTCTACCATCTTGGTTTCCCCAAGAATCAGCTTGCCACTGGCTAGCCACATGCGGCCACATGTGGCCTTGAGGCCACGGGTTCCCCACCCCTGGGCTAAGATATACATGCGTGACAACCAAGAAGTTTCTGGTATCTGATGACAAAGAAGTCATGAAATCATAAAAAAATTAGAACTGAATGAGTCCTTAGATATCATCTAGTTCTCTACCCTCACTTGACAGATGGGGAAATGGAGGCCTGAGAGGCCTAGTGATTTGCAGGAGGTCATACAGTTGATACATGGCGTTCAATGAGGGCCCCAGCATGAGTAGAAAGAAGTCAGAGAATCCTAAGAAGAGATGATTTCTGGCCCAACCTTAGGCTTCAAGACTGGGATATATGTGTGTACAGGACACAAACTAAGTGCTTAACTCCTGCCAATGCTTATTATCAAAGACAATAGAAGTTTGTTGGCGGCTAGGTGGCGCCATAGTGCATAGAGCTCTGGGCCTGATTCACACACTTATTAGCTGTGTAACCCCTGGGTAAGTCACTTAAGCCTGTTTGCCTCAGTTTCCTCATCTGCAAAATGAGCTGGAGAAGGAAATGGCAAACCACTGCAATATCTTTGCCAAGAAAACCTCAAAAGGGGTCATGGAGAAAAACATCTAAATTTTAAAAAGTTTGTTGAAGTAAGAACTCCCAATGAGTGTTGAGAGGTCAAAGAAGAATTTATGAAGGAGAGACAGGATTTGGGTAAACAGAAAGGAGAAGAGAGGGAGGGGAAACAACCTAATTGAGGGCCATGAGTTAGGAGGAGGAAGAGTGGATGCTGGGGAGTATGGAAAGATAAGTTGGGATAAGCAGAAGGTGTAGCCACACCTTCTTCATCTAATCATCCCCACCCACACCTTCACTTCAAATATATAGAATACGCAGTCATGAATGGACACACATGAACATCACAATTCTAAAAAGCACATCACCTACTTCCAGGGATGGACTGGTAAATGTTTAAAAATCAGCTCTCTGAAAATACAGAGCAAATTAAGTTTAAGTTTAATTGCTAACATTTACTCCAATCACTTTCTTAAGTCTATACAATTGACAAAGCAGTTAAGCTAGCCCCAATTTTTTGTAGCATTTGCCAATGTGTAAATGCTCACACCAGAAAATTTAACAATCAGCTCTTGCAAACCTGGACAAATGGCTCCAGCACGCCCCAGCCTACTTTCAAAAAGGATTTGAAGCAGTATACACAATCAAACCGAAAAGTAACATCAACAGGACAGCTAGGAATGGAAACAGAAAGGAGACTGCTTAAAAGGGAGCAGAGGAAGCAGATGTTACCAGGCACCCAAGAGGAGCCAATCACGCACAGTTAACGCAAGCTTACCAATCTGGGCAAGCTAGCTATGTGCAAGGCCCTGTCCTCGGAGACTGAGGGAAACAAAAAGGAATGACATAGTCCTTATGCTGGAGGAGCTTACCACCTTGTAGTAGGAATACACGAGTTCATAAACAGCTATTTCTTTTCTCTTTTTTTTGTTTGTTTGCTTTGTTTTTGCTAGGCAATGGGGTCAAGTGACTTGCCCAGGGTCACACAGCTAGTAAGTTTTAAGTGTCTGAGGCCGGATTTGGACTCAGGTCCTCCTGACTCCAAGGCTGGTGCTCTATCCACTGTGCTGCTATTTCTTTTCTGTTCCATCTCTGTGCTTTTCCTTGTGCCATTCCCTATGTCTAAAACACTTCCCTTCTACCATTTTTTGGGGGGGGGCTAGGTGATGGGGTTAAGTGACTTGCCCAGGGTCACACAGCTAGTAAGTGTTATGTATCTGAGGCCGGATTTGAACTCAGGTCCTCCTGAATCCATGGCCGGTGCTCTATCCACTGTGCCACCTAGCTGCCCCCCCTCCTATCCTTTAAGACCCACTTCCGGTTCTGCCTTCCCATCAAAAGTGATTTTTCCTTCTTATGATATCATATGACACTACATACTCAAATTATCCTGTGTTCTACACCACGGTTGTGCTTTCTTATGTAGTACCACAGACTTTATTTTTAACTCCCTACCTTCTGCCCTGGTAGACTATAAGCTCTATGAGGACAAGAGCTATGCCATCATGATCTTTGTATTTCCTCTGGATGTATCACACTGTTGTGCAAATACAACATGATAAATGTGGGGATTTTTTTTTTTTGGTTTGGATCCTTGATTTCAGAGCTACCAGAACTCCTGTTGAGGGGATTCCATCTACCAACTGAAATCAGGACCTCTCTTCAATGCCATCTTAGAGGGTTTCCCTGGGATGCTCAATGAATGGTTAAGTGACTTGCCCAGGGTCACACAGCCAATCTGGGTCAAAAGCAGGACTATGGAGCCAGTTATAACCTCCTACCTCTCTTATATGGTTTGAATGGAGAGCCAATGTGCAGCTGAAGGAGATATAGGGAGGCAATATGGTTCAAAGGAAAGACTACTGACATTGAAGTTAGGGGACCAGTGTGATACTGGGTAAATAATTTGCCCTTCCTGACCCTCAGTTTTGTCCTAAAATAAGAGAGTTGGATTAGATCATCCAACCATTAGAACTGTCTCTTCCAACTCTAAATCTACAATCTTATACAATAAAGACCCTGGACCAGAAAGCTTACCTACTCTGCTCGAGAGAGAATCCCTCAGGCAAAATCACAGACAATTTACTCTTAGTTTACATATGATTCTAACAGGTTTAGTTATCTGGTTTCCAAGCCCACAAACAGATTAGAAGCAACAAATTACAAGGAGGAGATTGCCACAAGCAGGGAAATTATAACTAACAGCCTGAAAGGGAGGAGACATGGCAAGCAAAGATAAAAATTCAAATACCATGGTAGTTTGCAGTTATTTTGACTTGGGACAGACAGACCGAATACGCCACCATAGGCCCTGAAGCCATTCTGCTAGAGTTCTATATCATGAATTATGTTTATAATTATAACCTTGAATCATCAACAACAAGTTTAACACTGATCAGTATCCTCTGCTTAATAAGATGAGGAAGTATGTAACACATTTCAGAAAGATTTCCACCAAATGTGGTTAAATTTTTTTTTTTAAATTTTGGCACCTAAAGACGTATTACTCCAATTATGTGGAAAATTCACTTATGAGAAATACTTCATTCACCATCAGTGCCAGATAAATAAAGTATTGTTGTTGTTGTTGTTGTTGTGTCCTATTCTTTGTGACCCCATCTGGGGTTTTCTTGGCAAAGATACTGGAGTGGTTTGCCCTTTCCTTCTCCAGCTCATTTTACAGATGAGGAAACTGAAGCAAACAGGGTTAAGTGACTTACCTAGGGTCACACAGGTAGTAAGTATCTGAGGCCACATTTGAACTCAGGTCTTCCTGACTCCACTTGCTACTCCATGCTCTCCACTATGCCACCTAGCTGCCAACAAGTTTCTACCGACTGATAATAAATATTGACTGGAGTTAAGCACTTAGTTTGTGTCATATGACGTTGCAAGTAATTATATTGTCTTATGTAGTTCAATATTATTTTACATATCTTCCCAATTAGACAACAGGCTCCTCATGGGAAGGAATCAAAGGAACCCAGATGCCCAAAGAAGGCATTACTGTACTTCATACAGCCTGAGGTCTTTATAATGCGAATTGCCCTGTGCAGTTTTTTTGGCCTACAAAAGCCTCCCTTAAAGTCTTCCTGGTCTCAGAGTGGTATATACAAATGCCTGTGAATGCTTTCTTCTCTTTAAAAAAATGGCATTCTACTAAAGTGTCATCTTCAGAAGGCACAGATCCTTGAGAAATTTGGTTCTTTGTCCTTTGGTGGCCAATATCTCTAGGGTATGAGTAAGAGAATGAAACCGTCTGCAGGATATGATCTAGTCACTCGTGAGTTAATTCTGTGTCATCAGTAGGTTGAGGATTTCTTTTTTTTTTTTCCTGCGGAACTTACCATGTGTTTTTCCTCCCCTAAAAAAAAAAACACTCAACCAACTGGGTGATGACTCAGCTGAAAAGCCTCTGTCTGCCAAAGAAGCAAAACCATCATTGGCCGGCACCGCTGGGCATTGAAGTCAGCTTCTCCCTGTTTGCCCAGAGTGCCTTGGGCATAGCCTCGTGTTCTGTCTACTCTGCCCCCTCTCACCTCCTTAGACACTCCAAACTGGGAGTGTAGTGAATAGTTTCTGGTTTCTGGACTAGGCCAATGAACAGGTCAAAGAGAAGCCTTGGGGTTTTTAGTATTTAGATTGTTTTTAAGGGGAGGGGGAACACACAGAAAACCAACCAGAGGTGGTGGCCATTGAATGCAGTGACTCAGGCAAAGCTGAGGTTTCTGAACTCAATCTTCCCAATAGCAAGACTGTTCAAAGAGTAAAATCTCTGCTGAAAGCACAAAAATCCACAAGTGGTGGTAAGACTCAGGAGATGACTAAGACAGTAAAAGCAAATTAACTTTGAAAGTAACTCAAAGTATATTCCTCACATCAAGCTACTTTTTAAAGTAAAAAAAAAAATAGAGTTAAAACCACTAGTTCCAGGGGTGGGTTAAAATCCCACTTCTGCCATGTGTAGCTTTGGATAAGACCCTTGACCTTCTTGGGCCTCAGTTTCCTTATTTGTAAATTAAGAGGGTGAGAGAAGGGAAGGAGAGAGGGAGGGATAGAATTTGGAATTTAAAACTTTAAAAAATGTTTTAAAATGTTTTAATATGTCATTGGGGGAAAATAAAATAAATGTTGAGAGAGAGAAAAAAATAATGCTAATAATAGCTAACATTTACATAGCGATTACTATGTTGCAGACACTGTGTTAAACACTTTTCAATTATTAGCACATTTTATCCTCACAACAACCCTGGGAAGTAGGTACTATTACTATCCCCATTTTAAAGATGAGGAAACTGAGGTAAACAGGCTGAGTAACTTGCCCACGGGTCACTTGGCTACTAAGTATCTTGAGGCTAGATTTGAACTCAGGTCTTCCTGACTCCAGGCTGGTCCGATGAGGAACCTAGGCCAGATGGCCTCTGAGGTCCCTTCCAGCCCTAGGGCTGTGAGCCTGTGACTGACAGAGTTAGCTGAGCACTCTGCCTCAGCTTTAAGGACGCAAGTTCCTAAGGTGAGTGAAGAAAATGGATCACTAGCCACTGCTTTGAAAATAACCTTGGATAATCCTTTCAAACCAGGGAATAGTTCACAGCTCACAAAGTAGTTGCTGGATTCAATCCTGTAGATGGAACATGAGGAAACTGTCGAGAAAACATGATCTGAGCTTCTTCTCAGCTAGAAAGGCTTTTTTTTTTGAACTATTAACTTCTTACTCATTCCTCTCTTATCCCCCTTCCTCCCCCTCACGCACACACCCTTGTAGCTTTGGTGTTGGGCTGTGTCCTATCATCTGAAGGACAGTTCAGGCAACGGCATGGGTTCCAAGTTTTATTTTCAGAAGCATCAATGCTATAAGTACTGAAAACCAGACTCAGCCTGTAACATGCACACAAAAGGGAAAGACAGAAGAAGCTGATTTCCTTTGATTTGAAGTGCCTTCCAAGCTTCCTTGAAACAGAGATGAAACCCAGAGAGAAAGAAGGAGGTGGGGAGAGAGGGAAAAGGTGGGCAGAGAGGGAGATGGAGGCGAGAGAAAGAAAAGAGAGAGACAAGAAGAAAAGAGAAGGAAAAGGGGGAAAGGGAGGGAGAAAGGGAAAGAGAGAAAAAAGCAGAAAGAGGGAAAGAGAAGGAAAGAGGGGAAGGGAGAGTGAGGCAGATAAATACAGGAGAGGAAAGGGAGGAAGGAGGGAGGGGGAGAGAGAAAAGGAAGGAGGGAGGAAAGGAAGGAGAAAGAGAGAGAGAGAGAGAGAGAGAGAGAGAGAGAGAGAGAGAGAGAGAGAGAGAGAGAGAGAGAAACACCTTCCAGGACTTCAATTACAATAAATTATTCCTTTCATAATGAAGTAAAAAAAAATGGGGGTAGAGCCAGTTTCTTCTGAATGTAAATGGTCAGCCAAAAGAATAGAAACTGAAAAAAGGAAGGTTTGAAAGAAACAGATGTGCCTCCCCAAATGATAAAGATGAGAATACAAAAATGCACAGCAGAGGAAAGAGAAAAAGAGGGAAAGGGTGGGGATGGAACTTGAAAGGAATGAAGGATGTAATCAAATGTCTGTTGCCAGGAATTTGAAACAACCCTATCTGATCCCTTCCTGCCCAAATGGGTACCCAAGGAAAATAATATACTCCAGTATGACCTTCTTCTGACCTCCCTGTACTTCTAGGTTCCATCAAACATGATCTGGGTTAGGGCAGTGGAGGGGGAATGGGGAGAGAGAAGTAGAAAAAGGAAGACGACTAGAAAGCCTAGTAAATGGAAGATGAGTCACAATTTATGCTCTCCCATTGAACAGGTAACAGGGGCAAATCCCTCCTGCATCTTCCCCGGTTCTCAGCAGAATCGCAAAATCAGAGAATGCCCCCTCCTACCGGGGTAGGAGGAGCAGAGGGAGAAGTAAAGCCTTGAGGGCTCCCAATGCCAACATCATCCAGAAATCCTTGTGGACCATGTTCCTTCTGAGCAGGGAAAGCTTCCTGGAGCAGCACAAGAACTTGCTTATGTAACCTTTCACGCCACCCAGTTCTTTTGTGCCATGCTTATTAGCTCCCAGATTTTTCCTTAAGGAACTTGTGATTTCCCCCTATACCACTGATGCATAAACATAAGAGATTTCACTGAGAGCTCTGCTGTGAGAGTAGAGGCAGAGGTGATTACTCAAATTTTTCTGAGCTCCACCAGCCCCAAGCTCAGGTCTTTCTGAACTCCTGTGCCCTGCCCACTCTCATCTCGTGAACTCTCAGCCAAAAAAACAAAGGCATTGGCTGCTTTGGTTGGAGGCTCCTACAGACTATTCTGCAGAGCTGACAGTGAATAATAAACCTGTAAGTTGATGTGGAAAGATCCCTGCATAGGTGAATTTCACTGAAGCAAAGAATTGAATGAGTTATCCTGAGTCATCTTTAGGGTCAAGGGTGAAGCTGGGATTAGAAACTGGTTCTCCTGATATTAAATCACAGGAGACAGCCAGCAAGCCATCCTACCCCTCCAGTCCTTAGCAAAGAGTAAGTCTTGTTAGGAAAAACATTCATGGCAGATACAAAATAGCCACAGGCAAAGTGAGACAATAATTCACTGAATTACACAATATATCCTCCATGCTTCAAGGGTGGCCCCTTCACCCGTTCAGAGAATAAGGTATTATTATGGGACTTCAGTGAAATCTCTACCAATAGCGTAACCCATGTGGCTTCCTTCCATTTATTCATCTATGGATTCCCTTCTAATAAATTTTAAAACATGCCCTCATTACTAGGCACATAGTAGGGGCTCAAAAAAAGGCTTGGTTAATTAATCTACTTAACATGAAATTTTTCCTAAAAAAAAAAAAGAGTTCCTCTTTGCTAAGAACTGGAAACTCTAGATGCCTCATGTGATGGAAAGTCAGGAGACTTAGTTTCTAATTCCAGCTCTCTGAAGGCAATGAATGTTTTCTTCTTAACTTTGTATCTGACCACCTTAAATAAGCCTCCAAGCCAGTAGGTGCTTTAGTTTTTATTTTTTTAGTAGGTGCATAAATGTTTATTGAATCTATTTGAATACCTGTTTGTTTGTTTTTTTTAAACTTGATATTCAGATCCCAACCATGATTATACATTTTTTTTAACAGAACATTATCTTTTCAGTCCAAACATGGAAATATGGCAAGACAGGGTCCCTCAAAGAAACCATAGGCCTGTTTTTGTCCTGAACTTCCTAAAAACCAATTCCACAGACCCCGAAACTGATGCTGAATGTCTAGAACACTTACAGAAGCTGATGGATGACTTCTGACAATGTACCTTTTTGCCTTCTAGGCCCCACCCCCAAAGCATGAGTAGGAGAAAGGTCAACTTTATAAATCAAATGGAATAGTCACATATGGGTAACATAGCAATGTCTATGGATAGGCTCTCATTTTTTTTTTGTCTCTGTACCCAAGAAGGCACACACCACCATGCCATTGGGTTAACTAGGCCTTTCTTACTCTGAAAGATAATGGCCTAAGGAGACACGCTCTGGAACCAAGGCTTGCCGTGGAGAATCAGGTTTCAGGAGTTATTGATCTCTTATGTAATGGGATTCAGGTGGTGGTGACAGTGATGTTGGTAAGAAGGGGGATGCTCTGGTTACTAAAAGGGAACAATGAGGGGCACTTACTTGCAGTCATGTTTCTCGATCTCAAAGTGAGGGTTGAAGTTGAGGACAATCTTCTGGTTGGGTTCTGGAGCATAAACGATCCACTCACAGTTCTGGTGGGAGGGGTAGTCCTGGGGATAGCCAGGGGAGGTGATATAGCCAGCATCTTTGGAATTCAATCGACCACCACAAGGTAGGCCTGAAAAGGAAGGCAAGCAACACCAAGAACTTCAAATAGGTTCTTTTTATTTCTCTCCCTTTCTCCTTTTTCCTAGCGGCTGATTAAAAACTATTTTACAGACCTTTTATGGCAGTGCACAGGGCTGACCCACTTACTCATTCAGTGGGCAAAACTATTACAGATCATCCCGCCTTCCTCCACCAGCTATGCATATACACCCACACCAAATGAAAACGTGCCAGGAAAGGGTCATAAATATTCCAATTAGCCAACTTCAGATAACAGAAAGGGGGGCATAAACTTAAGCGCTCCCCTTTTTCATATCTGGCTTTGTTGGCCCCTTTCCTTTAGCTCATCCAAGTGGCTCACATCACTTTTTAACTCACAAATCCTTCATTTTCTCCAGCTTGGCACCAACCCACCCCACCGGTGTGAATTAAAGGCTCCAGCTCATAATTGACCATCGTGGTTTTGAAGAGCTGTCCCACAAACAGCCTGGTAACAATTATAGCTAGGCAAGGAAGCACTTTCTAGCTCTGGGTTTAAGCAGACCCTTCCCTGGAGGGTGATTTCAGCTTCTTCTTCTTCTTTTTTTGAAATAAGGAGGAAAAAAAAATCTCCCCCAAACATTTAATCTCAAATACACCACAAATTTGATTTGTTATTTCATTACCCACCAAGAAGGAAAAAAAAACCCTCTACATCAGAGATTCCTTTCACATTCAGAATTTCCACAAAGGTGCTTTGAGCTCATTTGATTTCCCACTTTTTTCCCTCCTACTGTCCCTCCCAACCTGGTCACCACAAGAGAGTGCTACTGCTACATTTGGTTTCAGCCAACCGCTTGAAAGACAGCCGAGGCTCAGTCAGCTGACCATTATTTCTCCTCCTTTCCCTGGCTGCTCACTGATGGAGATGAACGGTTTCATAGGGGATGACAGAATGGGGAGTGGGGAATCTTCAAAGGAAGAAGAGGGGGATGATGGGAGAGGACTTCTGTGCTACCTCAGCCCAGTTGGGTTGGTGACGTTTGGGAAATATAATAACTGGGAATGAAATCCCACGGCATCTGGGGGTTTCCCAGGAAACATGGGGTTTTCATTTAATATCCACAGTAGAACACGAAGAAGACAGAAAGTATGAGAACCATAGCAATAGTAAGAGGTCTCTTGGAGATTTTCCTGAGGTTTTTTTTTTTTGCTTCTCTTAGCATCAATCATGCTTTAATATTGCCATCTGCATGAACCAGCGTGGTCCTGTGAATTATGTATTATGCCTCAGTAGTCACCCAACAGGGCAGGATCTTTCTCTCGTGTTCCCTCTTTCAGGGAGAGGGTCATGCATTTTTAACTCTACAGGTGCAGTTTACTATTCCCCATGTCTGTCGGTATTACCGTCTTCCATACCTCTGCTTCAGATTATCAGCCTGACAGGGCTTAATGCATAAAAGATGGGGTGCAAGGCATAGCTGTGCTTGGGACACAAAGCCAGACAAGTAGCCTTTTAACCAGTTCACCTTGAGGGGTTCCAGTGTGAGAGGAACACAGAGTGAGATCTTGAAATCTAATGGAATCTGGTGCCATTTCCTCCTGGGCAGGAAAACAAAAGCAGACCATTTCCTCTGAGCTAGCAGGGACACACCATCCTCTACCTAAGGACTAGGCCCAAGAACACAAAGGCGTGACCCCTTGAAGAGAGGCACAGATGAGACCATAAATGATCAATGGCTTGAAAGGAGCTCATTCTTCTGCAACCAACTCCTTGGGGGTGTTCCAGGCGCCATAAACCATACTCTCAAGCAGAGCACCCAGAATAATTCAGAGTACTAAGACAGACTGTGTCCCATTGCCGCTGCCTAATGAATGGGAAGGAACCAGAAGGAGGAATGAGGCTGCTCCTTTGGGAAAGGCTTAGGTGTGGGAACACGGAGCACCAGCTGCTCAGTGAGTGGGGGAGAAGAGATCTTTTTCTGGTGTATACTGTCCCTTTGCCAGCTACTTCACAGGAACAATAGCCCTGCCATCCACCCACCCCAAACCACAGTCCTGGCCAGGACGCTGACTGGGGCTCCTGTTTAGAAACCATTGTTATTGTTATCTACAGCGCACCCTCTACTTGTTTCACTCCACTTAAGAGATGCCTCCTTGAATTTATAGAGCATTTTGTAAAGTTCTTTGCTTATAACTGTGGGAGTACAAGCATTATCTCACCCATTCATTCACAGATGAAGAAACAAGACCAGAGAGTTCAAGGGACTCACCTATAGTTGCACAGCTGATATGTGGCAGAGCTTGGATTTCAACCCAGGCCTCCTGACTAAGACAGGCTTCATAGATTAATGACAAGAGGGCCAGTCTTAAGTTAGAGGCCCTGGGTTCAAATCCTAACTCACCATGGGGCAAGTCATCAAATGCTTGTGGTCTGCTAGAGCCAGCTCATACTTGTTAAAATTTCAGTGTATTTATTTACATCTCGGATATCGTGCTATAAATCAGGGTTTGATTCAGTTTTGTTACCTAGACTTAAGAAAGTGATGGAGAGCATTTTAATAATTCAGATCAAACTTAAAAGTGTGTCCTGCATATATTTTTTTTCCCGAAAGCCACTGTAAAGCATTGCCAGCACACTGTCAATATCTGTGATCCCTTGAACTCTTCTCCTCCGTTCCAGAGATCTTTCTAATGCTGTTCAGTCATTTTTCAGTTGTGTCTGATCTTCATGAGCCCATCTGGAGGGTTTTTTTTTTTGGCAGAGATACTAAAGTGGTTTGCTATTTCCTTCTCCTTTTCATTTTACAAATGAGGAAACTGAGACAAACAGGGTTAAATGACTTGCCCTGGGTCACCCATCTAAAGCCAGATTTGAACTCAGGAAGATGAGTCTTCCTGACTCCAGGCCCGACACTATGTACAGTGCCACCTGTGTGGCCCATCTTTTTATTACATCTCTTTTATTAGGTAAATATCATGGAGTATTGAGGCAGTGTGGGGTGAGAGTGGTGTTGGACTTGAGAGTCAGGAAGACCTGCTTTCAAACCCTGTCTCAGATACTTCCTATCTGTATGACTGTGAACAAATCACTTAACCTCAATTTCCTGTCTGTAAAATTTGGGGGTTAGAATTGATAATCCTTAAATTCCCTTCCAGCTTTAAACCTAGGCTCTGCTATCCCACCAAGTACAAGACTTTTCATCAGGAATATAGTGATTAGAATAAAACTCAGTTTCTTTCCCTTGGGGAGTTTCCAGATTATTGGGGGGGAAGGGGGTTGATAGGAGGGTGTATAAAACGTATGCACAGTTATTTATAATAGAAGTCAGAATGAAAAAATGATCAAGCAGTGCAGTAGGAGAGATTTGGTGGAGTGGAGATGGAGATCATTTCTAGGTAGGGGTAGGCGGTTTAGGGAACATTTCCTTTAGAGAAGAGTGACCATTCAAAGTCCATTCCTCTCTATTTCCTCTCTCCTCCCAAACACTCTGGGAGAACATCTTTCTCTCCCATGGGCCATGCACACAGAAAAGTTAGCTATAATGACAGGAAACTTCCTCATACGAAGTTTTTATTTCTCATCCACACTGGGGAGCAATCATTTCCTCGGCTTCAGATTTGGCCACCAAAAATGGAACTATTTTTATCCTGAGGCAGGAATACAGCATTTTCTGTTGTTTCCCAGAAACTCATTGCGCAACCCAAACAGGAGAAGCAACCAGCCTTTTTCTGCCTTTATTTTATCTGAATGAAAGACTCTCATAAAATATCTGAGAATTTAAAAACATCTGTTTTAGTTCCATGGGGTGAGCTTACTCAACACACAAACATTTATAAATGCAGATTTTTGTTTGGATATCTCTCTCTGAAATACACACACACACACACACACACACACACGCACACACAAATAGAGATATTGAACATACATTAGTTACATATACATATTAGTAATTCACACTTCACTCTTGTACACACTTTCACACCCTCACATAAAATATCACACATCATTTGCACAGACAACCATCCCATAAAGATAAATATTGGAGTTTCAGCCTGTATTTTTCTTGGAAAGAGATGGACTCTTGAAATACAGAAGTAAAGACTGGAAAGAAAACATACTCAATCCCTTTCCACCTCCCATGTTCTCATTTAGAATCCATACCACCCTTCCCACTTTCAGGTACTTTGCTCCTAAAATGCATATAGAGCCACAACAGACTCTTGAAGCAATCTCTTTGTAGCTTCCATCACTTTTCAAAATGGCCCATGTATATGAGAAATGTCAAAGCAAGGAATTACAGAGTTCAGTCCAAAATCCCTTGGGTTAGCCACTCTCCATAGGCAAACTATCTCCATTCCAAAGTCATGGAGTGGCTGCAATGTGAACTACTCAACCTTTGTCAGTTAGACAAGAGATTTCATTCCACAACCATCCAGTGAGTACTTTTCATCTAAGACAAATTCATTTCCCCAAAGGGGAGTGGCAAAATCCTGGATTAACCAAAGAAGGAGTTGTATTTACCTGAAGGTGGTAGGCTGGACCAAGTAACTCTCAAAGATTTAATCAATCCCATGATTCCATGCTAATATCACCATGCTTATGAGAAGTATAATTAAGCTAATTTAGGAGCAAAATCAAGGCATTAATTGGTTTCCTGTTCAAGTCAAGACTTGGATATCAGGTAGGGTTGGAGGCAGGCTGGGGTAATGGAGATGATTAAAAAACAAGCACACCATCTTTGCTTCCCACAACCCTTCTATCACTGGGCCAATTAACTTTTCTGGGCCTCATTTTTTTCATCTGTAAAAGACATTTTTGGACTAGAGGATTTCAACAGTCTCCTCCAGTTCTAAATCTATGATATTTTAAAACCTTTCAAGAGACATATTATCATGTTTTTGTTTGTTTGTTGATTAATAGAGCAAAGGGCCATATCTAAAATGTTACAGAACACCCATAGTAGGGTATGGTTTGGTCAAAACAACAGTAGTTTCTGGACCTAGAACTGCCACTAATTAGTTGTGTGACTTTTAACATTTCCTCTTTCTGGACCTCAGTTTCCTCTTTTGTACAATGGAAGGAGCTGTGCATAAGAGTCGGGGGGGGGTAGACTAGCGGATTTCCTTTCCCCTTCTAGTGCTCTGTTATGCTGATATCTGGTTTTAAGTCTCAGATTTACCCCTTGCCCACTTTGTGGCCGAACCTTCTCTTACCTCATTTCTTCATCTGTAAAATGGGACTATTGACAAATACTTGTACTACCTACCCCATAGTCTTGTTGAAAGGATCAAACAGGATGATGAATGTGAAAGTACGATGATGAATGTGAAAGTACTATATAAATGTGAGTTACAGTGATTGCTACATGCCTCTGGCTAATGATTCAAACAACTGTAAGCTTTCAGAGGCTCTAGGGTTCATCAATGATCATGGGAACTTAGGTTTGGAACTACAAATTCAACTCCCTCTTTTTTACAGGTGAGGAAACAGTCACAGAAAAGTTAAGACTTGTCCAGGGTCACATGAGTAAAGTCAGAGGCAGGAAAGGAAAGGCAGGTGGGCTGGTAACGTTGAATTATAGTAAAAAATAGTCACTATTTGGTGCCAAAGCCCTAAAGAAGGTATAAGGGAAAGGACCTTATAGGCTTCCTATTACTTTCCAGAGAGGCTTAGTTGTTGCTACTGTTCTTTATTCAGCATTTTGGGAAACAAACAAAAAATAAATAAATAAAAGAAGTCTCTGGAGGTCCACACACTGCAAGCAAGAGCTGCACATTTAAACCATAGACCTAAAAGTGGTTTTTCTCAAAGAGAGGTAGGGGGATCAAAAACATTGAAGTACAAAAGCATCAAGAAAATGGAAAGAGAGCAGGTTTCCCAGAAAGCACATTTACTGAATTGAGCAACAGACCACAGAGGACAGCTAGTCCAATCTACCCATTCTACAGATGAGGAAACCAAGGTCCACAAAGACAAAGTAACTTGCCCAAATAATTAGTGGCAGGATTTGAACTGAGATTCTATGACTCCATCTAAATCCAGGACTCTATCCACTGACTACACTGCCTGTCTCCAGAGTCAGCATCTAAAAATACCCCGAATGTTGGACTGATATTAACAAGATAACATTTAACAGGGATTTATGTAAGACTCTATATTCGGGTTCCAAAAATCCATCTGTTAGGGGAGTTATAACTAGATTAGTTTGTCTGGGGGCAGGGGAGGGGGTGTAAATATTTCCTGGTTTTGCCCAATTGAAGAAGGGATTCAGAAACTCATCCTTTGTATCCCTCTTGGAAATCACATATGTTGGCTACTTTAGGGGAAAAAACCCACCAGTTAGCCCCCACATTTTTAAGGACCAGAACAAGAAGACTAAAGATCTATCCACTGCATGATATTATTAGTAGCAGGGTCCCTTCACTTTCCCATTAGGAAGAAAAGGAATATATCAGGTTAAAATTCATGGCCCAACCTTTTGGCAAGTCATCAGGGCCCTAAGGACTGCAATGGGCTTGGAGTGGGTAGAGATGGATGTGCCAGTCAGACCCAGGCTAACCACCAAACCTCTGTAAAATGAGAAGGGTTGAATGGAGGAGCTTTAAGGTCCTTCAGAGCTCCAATATTTTTTGCTTTGGTGAAGAAAGGAACCCGAGTCAATAAAACAGATAGTTTTAAAAGTCACTAAAGCCTCCATGATGCAGAACACATTTATTCAAAGTGTCACACTTGTTTGACTTGTGCTTCTGTGATAAAAATTTCCTAGACTTTTATGATGAACATAGAAGAGCTCTGTCTTAGATTATGAGGAGCTCAAGTATCTCTTTGCACTACAACCCTGCATGCTGTTGCATATTTATATGTCTTACGGATACATATTTCTGCATGGAACATGTCACACACAGAAATACACAAAAAGAAAACCCAGAGAGCTTCTTCAAATCCCAGCCCAGCTCATCTAAGTCCTTTGCTCAGGGTTTAACCAAATTTTACCCAGCAACCCTGGATAAGCTGATTTTAGGAGTCATTTCTGTGATCTGAAGCAGGATTTTGTTTTATTCAAAGTGACTTCAGCCTGTCACAAGGCAGTCTCATAAAATCTGTGTCTTGGCTTAAGCTAGAAAGAAATGAGCCAATCCATCAGCCCAGGAATGCAGCCGTTTGACCACTTCCTAAGGCAACTGGGAAGGGATACAATCTATTCAATTTATAGTTCAGGGTGGCAGTGAATGATGAACTCCTGAAAAGGTAGCAAATGGAAATCCTTGTGAACTTTTGCAGCGATAAAGTTCAGAATCTGAATAAAAGCATTTTAGGGGGAGAAAGAGAAGGGAGAAAACTAACAGGCACAAGCCTGTGAGTGTGGAGAGATGGGGAGAGATGGGGTGAGAGCAAAGCAAATTCTCCCTTCTAAAGTTTTTCTAATAAATACTCCTAAAAAAAGATTTGTAAATGGAGTCTTGAAATAAGGCTATTAAAAGCCTCTTTTCCCCCATCAAAACTCTAAAAAGAAAAAAAAGATCATCATTTAATTTTTGAAATGTGACTTTGATGAGATTTCCTATTCTGACCTCACATAATGCCACCTGGGGTAACCTTATTATTTGTCATCTTATATCATAAACAAATGCAATTCCAATAGGGCAGCCAATATAATATCATTAGTTTATATTTATGTCCACTTTCCCCCAGTCCTTACTGCAAATGTAATTCTGATGCCTGTGGTGGTAGATCTGGGATTACAAATCCTGACCGTTTCAGCAGACCTAGGGGGAGGGGAGGAAGGGGTTGCCGCATTTACAACTCTGAGATCCAGCCGAATGCACCATTTTCACATTCATTTTGATTTTCAGGATCAGAAATAATACGAAGGGGCAGAAAATATAATTAATGAAGAGGTACCCATTTTCATTTGCCTAATGATCCCGGGGCACATGACAGATGCCAAGGAAACCTGGTAACAAGTCTTACTGACAAAAACAACAACACCACCAACAAACCAAATCTTACTGACTGGTTCTCCAGCTTTTCTCCCTTTTCCTCAACTCTTCACAACCCCACAGGTGTTATTAAATGAGAATCTGTACACAGTTTGTTGAAATTGTAAATAAATTGCCCAAGTTGAGACACAAAATGGACTTCAAAGGCTCAGATCGTTTTAACCAGTACAGGCAAGCCACTGACTCAAAGGGTAAGGGGATGGGGGTGAGGGATGGAAAAAGACTAGAATAGGAGGATCTGAGTTCAAATTGGGCTCTGTAAATTACTGCTTGTGTGACTGTGGGCAAGTCATTTGACCTCTGGGCCCCCGTTTTCTGAAAATGAAAGAGTTGGACCCTATGATCTCTAAGCTTTCTTTCAGCCATAAATCTACAATCCTAAGTGATTCAAGAGGCAGCTGGGGCTGCCCAGGAGTCAGGAGACCTTCCTCTGCCACTAACTAGCTATGGACTGTGACCTTGGGCAAATCACTTAACCCCTCTGGACCTCCACAAGAAGGAGGGGGTTGGTTAAAATAGTTCCAGGGTCCCTTTCAGTTCTAATAAGCTATGTGAATTTCTGACCAGAGTTAACACAAACCTTCTGCCCTAAGTAAAACCAGCTTTCAAAAGGTCAGAGGCTATTTAAATTTTTTAATTGTATTGATAAAATGAAATTATTAAATCAACATTTGGTTGTGGGTTTTTTTTTTCTTTCTTAAAACCTTAAGTGGCTGTAGTTAGTAGTTTTAGGATGCCACATACAGGCAAACTAATAGACCAAACACAGTACTAAAAGGGTGTGCTTGCAATTGATTTTTCCCTTGCTCTGTCCCCTCTCTTCCCTCCTTCTATTTCAACCCCCTCTGCCCTTCCCCCATGCCTTTCAGGCACATCTGTTTTATTTTCTCCTTTATCAAAACAATTATTGCTACAATTCCATCCAGTAAATTGCAGCTGCCTTTATCCTCTTTCACAGGGCAAGTAAGTAGAAGCCCCAAGATTTGCCAATAAGCAAGATCATTAGTTATCGAAGGATCTTTTGAAGCAGAGAGCAGGTTGTTATCAGGGCCTTACTCTGAGCGTTTAGCATTAGGCTGGCCAGCAGCTCTATCAACTTCATGCCACAGTGGAGATGTTTCCTATTGTTATTTTATCCATTTTTTTTCTGGATTAGATCATGACTCTTTTATGAAGACCCGGGGGAGATGGGATTATTAAGAGTCTTGCTGGGTAAAAGCTATTTTGCCTTTATGATGACTTTCTTGAGTTCAGCAGTGGAGAGGCCTTAATGCCAGAGTTGAAGTTATTATATATTCTGGAGAGTGCCTTTAAATATAGGGTTGCCTGCTGAGCATACTTGCAGTGATGAAGGATAGAAAGATGGGGGAAAAAGAAGGGTGGGAAAAGTTGAAAAGCAAACTGGAAAGAATAGAAGGAAGACAATAAGAGGACAGGAAAATGAAGAAAGTAAGAAAGAGGAGAGTAGCTGGTAAGCATGTTGGTTCTCTAGGAGAATTTGAAAGTAGCCAAACGTAGAGGTATCTTACTTCCCTGAAGAGAGTCTAGAAATAACTTGAAAATGAATGGAACCATTGGTTCGGGGGGGGGGGGGGGTAATAGCTGAGTTAAAGTGTTTACATATTTCTCATAGAACCTGATAAAAGTCAGGAGATCTTTACTCTTTGGTGTACAAAACACATCTCAAGAGTTCTGTGTTTCTTCTGTGTACCTATGATGGATCCCTTTGAGACTGCTTTTAAAAACTTGAAGGTGTTAATAGAAAAGCTGGGGTGTTACCAAAAAGCCTGAGAAGCCCTAAGAAGCCAGTTACCCCTGGTTCTTGGTAATTAGCCCCTAGATTAAACAGCAGGCATGATTGATTGTGGCTGGGTAAAGACAATTGCTTTTTCATTTCTGAAAATCCCCTTTGCTTTATTTCTAGGCCAATAATCCTCATGTATGGATGAAGAGAAATGTCTCCAAAGCCTAGGGGTGTGGTAGACTGGAAGCATTTAACACCTTCCCCATCCCTCAGTGCTGAAGGCTTTCCCTGTAATCCTGTCCCTCTTTCCTGTGTTTTGGAAACCCAGTGGGGATATGTCTGTGTCAGCAGCCACATGTCACAACAAACAGAGGTTTTAGACAAACTCCCATTTTCCTCCCCTTTCTCTCAACCCCACTATCTGTATAATAAATGCCCAATTTCTTATTGTTCTACTGGATAGGAGCATATTTTTCAGATATGTGGGATTTATTTTTATAGCACAGCTGGTCTGCCAAAGGTCACATAATTTGGCAATGTTCCCAGTGGTTAAAAATTAATTTCTCCTTATTAATACAACCAAGGTCCCATAGGATAGGATCCCAGCCTTATCTGAACTTGTCAGCTTCCTAAACCCTTAGAAGGATGCTTTCTCCAGGCCAGCTATCTGTGCTGCAAGGCCACGGTGTCCTGGAATCCAACTCCACAGAATCCGGTTAGGTAAGCAAACCACCAAGGCCTCAGAACTTGCAAGAAAGACAAACTTCTGAAAGCTGTAGAGGAGACCTCCAAAGACCACCTTTCCACAGCATGTGGCGGGGAACAGATTCAAAACTGACCAGGTGGATTTTCCAAAACATGAACGACCTACCTGGAACAGATATTTGAAGTATTGAACAAAAGATGCCTCTAGGGATAAAAAGAAGCAAACAAACAAAACGTGTTGCCTCTCAAGCTATATGCTGCTGCTCTGCAGCTGCAAGATTTTCCTGAACCAGATCATGTTTACCCTCTCATAGGAGCTTAAGAAACAAACCAGCGCAAGCTTTTTCAATCTGTCACCAATGGATACTCAACCTTACCTTACCTGGAAAATACCTCACTGCCAGAAAGTAAAGGTTAACGGAACTTAAAGAAGTATTATTTTTATATTCTATATTTTCAAAAATTGTCAGATCTCATCAAAGTTACTGAAATAGTTTCTAAATGGCTCTAAGGATCAGGTTGGGGAGTTTGTTTTTCTTAAACCTGTATTAGTCAACATTACTCTTCAGTTAAAAAGTTAGACATTTCCCACATTTGTGTCAGCTTTAAAATATATATACATATGTATGTTTGTACTGAGAGTTGTAAAAGAAGATGAGAAACAGCAATGGAGTCATCAGAATTCCGTTCCAGGGTCTTTTCCCCTTTTTCTCACTAACCCCTCTTCAAATGGTTTATCTTAATTGCTAGCTCTTTGCATGTAAATCGGTCTTTTGCTACTGGCCCTTTATATTTCCAGGGAAGAGGGTTCATAAGGATTTAGATTTAGATCTGGAAGGGACCTTAAAGATTCTCTAGTTCAACCCCCTCATTTTACAGAGGAGGAAAACGAAGCCCCCAAAGGTTAAGTGATCTGATCAAGGTTACAGACAATAAGGAACAGGGGGCCAGACTTCAAACTCTGGTCTTTCCCCTCGAATTCCAGTGCTCCTTCCCCTTTAGGCACTACGGTGGCCTATTCTTTCTGCTAAAGAAGTGCTCAGCTGTGTGGGGTATCATACTGTTGTGCCTTTCAAAGTGAAAAGCTAGAAACAAGAGTCATTTGGTGTAGAGTAAGCATGTAGCTTCCCGTCTCTGGATAGCACAGGTTCAGGTCCCAGCAGGGACAGCGCTGCCTTTCATTCTTACAAGGTAGCTTAATTGAGTGCTGCGTAGCTAAATGTTTGAAGGCCCGGTGGATAAGATCTTAAAAATCAAAGCCCTAGGTGCTGCCTGGACATTAACAATCCTATGCAGCACATTTTGTAACAAGCAAGGGCCTGCCCCCTAATGCCCTTGGTCTGAAAACCTCTCCCTCTCCCCAACGTTTTCTCCCCTCCCCAACATTCTCTCCCTCCAAGCCCCACCCCCGCCCTATCCCCACTATACCCCGCCGGCTAGGTTTCACTTATGCAATGCACAGTATTACCAAAGGGCGGCGGCAGCTTTTCGGTCCCAGGTGGCTGCTTATCAGTCAATGTTTATTGGGCATCCACAGGATGTGTGTATAGCTGGAGACTACAAAACACAGAAAAAGACTGCGTCCCTGCCAGTTTACATTCCAGATTCTAGGAGCTTACAATCTTGCCTCAGGCTAAAAGGAGCTACATGAATTATTATTACTGCTCATGGCCACTGCAGTTTTTGGAGGGACATACCATATGGGAGAGCTTTCCAAACATAAGTTTATACACAGAAACACAGAATTTCATTAATTCTTTTTTTGTGGAGTTTTGTTCAAACCTGGCCTCTCTCTACTCCAGCTACAGCTTTTACACCTCTGCTCTGATCTTTTAGCCCTGACAAGATGCTGAATTCATATCACATCAGGCCCTCTTCCCTCCATCCAAAATAGTGTCTTAAGTCAAACACGCAGGATTTAAAACTTCATAGATGAGGTCTGGCAACGGACTGGTCATGGAATTAGGGGGTTTGGGGGAGGGGGAGAAACCTTGAATCATTGTTTCTAGCCTGATCCATAGGCGGAGAGAGAAAAAGTTGCTAACGCCTGATGGATGACGCCTGGTTAGCTCAACCCACTAACCCACAGACAAGGGCTGAAACGTAGCCCTTCAGTGGCCAAGAACAGGGCAGGGCTGGCCAGTGCTCGGGGGCCCACCCCCTCGTCCCGGAGCTGAGGGCGCTGGATGGCTGAGAGGGTGGGGCGAGCCGCGGGTTGCAGAGAGGATTTGCCAGTATTGTAAATTGAGACTTTCAGGTCTCCCCCGCCTAGTACAATTCACTAGCGAGACACCCGGTTCTTGGGAACGGGAGGGGTCTGCGGTACTGAAGTACAAAAGCTGGTCTCCGCCCCGGTGCCAACTGACGGCCCGCGGACCTAGCGGGATTCCCCGGGCACAGTCAACACCGCCCCAGGCTGCGCAGGGCAAGGCGTTCAGTACCGGTGGGAAAGACTGAGGAGGAGCTCTCAGACCGAGGCGAGGGGCGAGTAGGGGCAGCCGCTTAATCACAGCTCGCCTCGCCTCTATTAACATGTTGGTATTAAAAAGGAATCAATCAGTTCAAATGAAGCATTAGCCGTGAATTTCTTTCTCACGAGGAAAAGCCCAAGCGAGACAGCGGACGGGAAGGGGAGGGGACGGAGGAAACTCATTTGCAACTGCAATTGCTTCTCCTGAGGAGAACTGCGGCTACGACTTTAACTTTCTGGCCCCGGGCCGCAGAGCGGAGATGCCGAGAGCTTCTCCCCCGGAGTGTCGCGGGTCCCTGGGAGGCGGGGGTGGGGCGCAGGATTGAACTGGAGCTGGCTTCGGCCAAACTCCCCGGGGCTAATTTCTCCCGAGTTTGTGCTGGCGTTTTGCTTTCGCTGGGAATATTTTTTACCTAATAGAATGTTTATGGATCGCTTGGCTCGGTTTCTGCTGTGCGGCCCAAACAAATCGATGCAGGCTCCGCTAAGGGGTGGGGGGTGGGGGTGGGGAAAGAGACGATGGTGGGGGGGCAGCCCAGAAGACTTGGGGGGAATTGGGGAGGTACGACCTCTCGACCACATTTGTTCCCAGCGGTGTGTTTTTCACCTGTTAAACAGCAGTGGGCTCAGGAACTGGCTGCCCCGTCTCGATGGAAGTTCTACCGATTCCTGCAGCTTAGTCTCTCTCCCTCCCATCTCTTCTTTCCTAGCCGCTTGGGTAATTGCAGCCTCCATAGCCCCTATTTCCCACTCCGCAGAACAGCAGGCCGGCTGGCCTCCTTCCTCCCTCCCTTCCCTCGAAGACCCGGGGCTCCCGCATAGGCGGCTCCCCGACTCCAGCGGGCGCTGCGCGGCGCTAAGTTGGCGCATAGCGTAGTGCAGTGCTGGGGGCGTCCGTCGCTTGGGACTCGGGCTTGGCTGAGAAAATGCGGTTCGAGCGTTCCCGAGCCCGGGGGTCAGGGGAGGACCAAGCAAAAAGGGCTTTGGAGTTTGCGGTGCTGGCGAAGGACACGGAGCAGAAGCCGAGCTGAAAAGAAACTGAAGACCGGTTGCATCTAACCGCGCCTCACCGCCGCAAGATCAGCTTCCTTGACCAAGACGCCCAGGTGTCTTGTAAAGAGCAGATAGTGGGTTTTTATTTTAATCTTACATGAACTCTCGCCCTCTCTTCCTTTCCCTTCTCTCTGTTCACCCCCCCCCCATTTTCATCCTTCTCGGAAATGGTTATCCAGAGGCTTTATCTCCACTAGTCTCCTTTCCAGACCCCAGGCGCACACGCTGATGAGTCAGATGGTCTCATTCGGCCTCACCCTCTGCCACCCCTCTGTGCAGCTTCCCGGGTTGCCCGCCCAGTTTGCAGCTGGAAAACCCCAGAAAAACTCAACTTCGAGACGCCTCCTCATGCGGAGGAGGTAGCCCCCCCCCAGCCCTTGCTCCAGTCTCCTGCACCCCCACCCGGCCACCTGCCTCTGGACGTGGAGGGTCCCCAGCGCAGGTAACCTGAAGCATAGCCTGGTTCACCTTGCCCCTGGACTTTTATAGAACTGACGCATCGAGGGTTGTAATGGAAGGGTTGTGGAGCCAGACTGCAGCCCGAGTGTGTTTGTTCCCTGACGGGTGCCAGCATTTACATACACCCAGGCACGCGCGCTTGGGCGCACACACGCACACACACACACACACACACACACTCACACACACACCACTGGACTAGGGGAACAGATGTACTGAACATCTGTGGTGTGAGATGCTCCCTTGCTCTCCAACTTCACAACCCCTTCTGTTCCCTCTCTCTGCTCCCCACCCCACCCCATAAAGGGAAACGTTAGGAGAATGTGTGTGTGTGTGTGTGTGTGTGTGTGTGTGTTTTCCCCCAGTCTGGGCCTATGTGAGTATGTGTATGAATGAATAATAATGTTTCATGGGCCCCGCTTATTCCCAGTACACACAGTAAATTACATAAACATACATAATTTATGCAGCATCCAGGACTGGGAAGTAATTTAATTTTGCCTCATGCTGTGACCTTAGAATTAAGGAAAGAGAATAGGGAGTGTCGGGAATCCCTTAAGGTAGGATCCATACCTATCCCACCAGGTAGGTAAGCTGAAGGTATAGTTGCCCTACCGGCGATCCTTTTATGAAAGAGAAATAACTGGAAACGAAGATTGTCAGAGAGAAAGTGTGCTTCCTTAATCGTCCTCCCCCTCAAACACACACTCAAGTTAAAAGACTAGGGCGGGAAAAGAGGTAAGGGGAGCACATAAAGTAGAGAAAGCTGCTCTGTCAAATTAAACAGACTCAGCGAATTACCAGGCGGCTGGCTAACCTCACTCAGCCATGGATAGATACATGGCAGGGTTTGCCTAGGAAGGCTTGGGCCTCTTCTTAAGACCCTGTTGCAAACTAGTGACTTGGGGAGTGAGTGTATTTAACACACATCCTCCAGATGGGTCAGGTGTATCTGGGTGTAGATTTTTTCCCCCCAGTCACCTGTTAGTTCTTGGTAAGAGCTGTCAGATCCCAGATCGATTGAGTAATCAATTGAGAGAAAGATCCATCATGGAAACTCTCCCCAGGAAGGAGGGGGTAAAGTTGCCCTTCATTCCCTTAAGAAATGAGGCCTTTTCCATGAAGTTCACACGTGCTCCAATCCCCGCATCCCCATTACTGCCTGGTCCATCCTCTATACTGTGGCCTCTGTGCTTATCTAGCCAGCAGTTTGCCTACCTTCTCTTTTGGCCACTGGTCTAGAGTGAATTCCATAAGGAAAAGTTTCCTAAGCCCTTCACAAGATCTTTGAGGGCCATGCTGTTTGTTTTATCTAATAAAAATTGTATATGATTTACTTTCCCAGAAAACACACAGACACATATACACAGTGTGGAATTGCAGAAACCAGGATTAAAAAATGGGAACCCTGCTCATCAGTTGAAAACATTTAGTTGAGGCCCTTTATTTCATACCTTAAGCTAGACTGTTCCATCAGCCTGAACCATATAATTTTTGAGGTTTTTCCATCTATTCCTTTCAAAAGAATGAGCAATGTTTGAAAATGAAAACTAGATCCCCTCCTCTCCCAACCCTTTCACTTTGCCTTGCTCTATGTAGCTAAATGGGGTGAATACAAATGATTTATGTTTTTCTGGCTAGGTTCAGGAAACTCAAGGGAGATGTGTTCTGCTTCAAGACATGAAAAAAAAAATCCCTAAAACTGTAATGCGAAGGCTTTGTAGTATTTTTAAACCTTTGATTCAGTCCATATGTGACATCTGAACACCGCCAAAAACTGTCTGTTTCAAAACACACACACACACACACACACACACACACACACTACTGCTTGCAGGAGGGAAAAATTGCATTTTTAAAGCAGTGATGGTGGAGAAGGATGGTTGGGTCTGTCTAAATTATTGAGTAAGTCTTGTTCTGCGCTGCGTGTACGTCACCCCCTGCATTTGCACTGGCTTTTAAGGAAAACGATCACAAACGCATAGAAAACAACTTTCGAGGGCTTACCTGCTTCTCCTATCACTCCGGGTCCTGAAAAGCTGAGAGCTAAAGAAACCCAGAGAAGATGAAATGTATCCATTTTTGGAGAAGGGGCTTTCTCCACAGCTGATGTGTAGGTCTTCCTTGGTAACTGGGAGTCTCTCTTGGGTGTCTCTTATTTTCCTCCTTAGAATTTCTTCCGCCAAGTGTTCCTAATTGTGTAGTTTCCCTCCTGCGGGGTCCTGACGTCCCGTCTTCTATCCTTCTGCTGGGTTTGTAAACCCACCGCACCTCAACAGGAGGAAGGGCAGCTCTCGAAATCAGAAGAGAGAAAGAAGGGAAGAGGGTACCGCTTTCCTCCTTAAAAAAAAAAATGTATTCTCTCCAGTTCCTTAAAGTGTCATTGCCTTTATGTTATATCACGAGCGTTTCCCGAAAGCCAGGGATAAAAAAAATAAAATAAAATAAAAATAAGAGAGGCTTGCCTTTGGACATCACACAAACCACAAGCAAATGTATAATTTCAGGCACATACACCGATACACAGACTTACACACATACACACACAGTACAGACACTCGGCGGAGGGACAATCTGCCGGTATCGGTCAGTTCTCCCCCTCGGTGCGTTTCCCTGAGTGGGGTTGTCCTCTGAGGTCCGTGGCTGAGCTGGGCGCAGTTCCCCCAGTCTGGCCAGTTTCAGGGGGGAGTGTGTGGGAAGAGCAGGCTTGTGGAGGCAGCTCAGGGATTTATACTGTGTGTGAGGCTGCTGCGGCGGCGGCGGCTGCTGCTGCGGCGGCTGCTAGGGCTGAGGAAGCCGCCTTCATCTGAACGATGATGATCGGGGCTAAGAGTTGGGTCTTTTCTCCGTCCACCCTCCTCCACCTCCTCTTCCTTCTGCTCCTGAGTCGGTGCGTGTCTCTCTGTGTCTGTGTATGTGAAGATGTTCAGAGGCTTGTGGGCTCGGTGCCTTCTCCTCTTTCTTTGCCTCCCCTTCAGCTCCTCGCAGCCTTTTCAGGCAAAGCAGCATGTGGATGTCAGAGCAGAGGCAGAGCTATCCGATTACACGCCGGTTCAGGGCCCGCCCCTTCTGTGTTCCTGATTAAAGAGGCAAACGCGAAGACACACGGCAGTGAGCGGCGCTCAGACCCAGCTTGTACATCCGAGCGGTGGCAGCAGCAGCCGCCGCAGCAGCAGCTCCAACCAGCCAGCCAGCCAGCCAGTCAGCCGCAAGATCAAAGTTAATCCAGCTCCCACCCAGACTCCTCTTCCCACCTCCAATCCACAACTGGCGACGAGAGCAAAGCCTTGCTGCAAGAGCCCCGAGCCGGGTCTCAGCCCGTCAATCTATTAATTCCTTTGCTTAGGACTGGGCACCTTTCAAAGAGCCGTCCTCTTGTTCTCCATCTCTCGAGACACACAACGGCAGGAACCGGAATAAATCTCTGTTCTCCCTAAATTCAAAACAAATTCCTTGTTGACTCGGGCGCCACCCACACGGAACACAGCACAATACAACACCACACATGCGGTTGACAAGCGAAGTTGGATAGGCTGCGGGTGCTAGGGGTGGGTTGCCTGACTGATCTGGGACAGGCAGCTTTGGCCATCCATCCGTTCCTACAGGCAGAGCAGTAGTGCGTGGCATCGACATATAAACCATCAGTCAGGGCTGGGCTAAAACCAAAATACCCCGAGGGTTTACTAGTCACAGCCTTTGTCATGTCCCAAACATGTCTTCCCCCCCCCCCGTTTCCTAAGTGAAATAGCTACATCTACCTCCCCACCTAAAGATCAGAGCAAGAAAGGGGGAGGGGGGATAGGGAACACTCACACCCGCGTTAATCAGCGAAATCAGTAGTCTTTTGGAGTGTTTTGTTTTGGGTTTTTTTTTTTTAAGTACAGGTGCTGAGGCAGACCTCTGGTCCTGGAAATGCCATCCTAACTACGCACTTATGGCTCATATTTTCCCCAGGGTAATGTGGTCACAAATGCTCAGAGAAGGGGGAAAAAGCAGCATTATGCCAACTATTTTTAAATGGAGGCGTGAAAACCGTTTAGAGAGAGCCGCAAGCTAACAGTTGGGGAAACACTTGTATCTTTGTTTCTTAGAATGGTTTTGTGTCTTCCAAACTGTCTTGCTTCGCTAAGCACCTATTACTACATTATCATAAAGACTAGAACAGGAATGGTCAAAATAATAGCACACATATGCATACGCTGCAAACTCTACAGAACAAGGAAAAATAAAAGTTCTGGAGACGAGAAACACACACACATACTTCTGACTGGCTCCTGTACTTCTTTACTGGGAGTGTGGGATTCTCCTGGGTGGTTTACCTCCTTATCTAGACTTGGCTTTAGCTTTGTTTATCACTTTTAGTGTTTGAGAAATCTGTAACTCCCACTTTACTGCTATTTACACTTAGATAATGAAAACAAAATTGAATCAGAAGTGATTTGCAAAGACTTGATTCAAAACATAACACAGATTTTTACAGTGTCATGTAAATCCCTTGGATGAGTATCCTGCTGTTAATCTTAGATGCCTGCTCTGAAAGGGCACAGAACAGAGGGTTACTGAGCCCTTCCAGAAGGGCCAGAACATAGTGTGGCCTAAAGGCAACATTTCATGTTCAACAAAGGAGCCATTTTTTTTAAAGAAAGGAGAAAAGCATCCAAATTATTAAAAAACATTACATTTTTTCCACTTCTAAGTCAGTTTGAAAGTATGAGGATTTCCCTTGCTGCCCCCTTCCCTATTTAAAAGTAACTAAAGCAGGGTGATCCAAATTACAGCTCTGATGAAGCAGAGGTTCCAGTTGATAACCCAGAATGGGTCAAGTTGGGTCTAGAGGAATAAACCCAGAGGGGGAGAAGGTAACAGGATCAACAAGTCATTTCCTTTCTCAGGACCTCAATTTTCTCAAATATAAAATGAAGGGGTTGAACTAAATAATTTCTAAAGCATCCTCTACTATAAATCCTACGAAAGTACCTCTAACAGTGTAAAAAGAGGAACACATGCTTTGATGACAGTCACCATGGTCACCAAGTGGAGTTGGACATTGAAAAATTCAGTGATAATTCCCTCAAACAATCCAACGTGTGGTAACTCTATTATATTCCCTCTTATTATTATTATTTCTTAAATATATGTAATAAATATTACTGCCAACTGATCTGGGGAAGGGGGTAAGGGAATGTTGAGACAGGAGCTGGAAGAAAGAAGACGGGATAACAAAGGATACCACATAACCTACATGGCATAAAGCCATATGACCCATGAAAATATTCATGGGATTAATAGGATTTAGAGCTGCTAGGAACTTTGAGATCATCTAATCCAACCCTTTGTTTTACAGATGGGGAAACTGAGGCCCAGAGAGGTCATAGGCTCAGAGAAGTGACTTGCTCAAAGTCATGCAGATCATTAAGTAGCAAGGCAAGAATTCAAACCCAAATCTTATACCTCCAAATCCAGTCCTCTTTTTACCATATAACACATCCCCTAACTAAGGTTTGCAGTGCTCTATTTTATTTACCTAGAGGAGTTCTTAACCTGAAGTCCACAGACTTCCAAAGATGCCATCGACAGATTTCAAAGTCCATGAATTTAAACGATATATATAATTGGCTTCCTTTGTAATGCTATTTTATTTTATGCACTTAAAATATTATTCTCAGAAGGGGTCCATAGGCTTCACCAGACTGACTCCCAAAAGGATCTATGACACAAAAAAGGATTAAGAATCAGTGTCCTAGGGCACTGCTGAATTTAACCCCCATTTGGAAGATTGTTCGAATGAAAATTCCTGGACTGTTTGTCCTGCCCCTCAGTGTAAAAACCTGGAGTTCCCAGGAGAATGAGAGCAGACCATTATGGATACAGGTTACTTGGTCATGTTTCCTAGTTGGATGATCTGGAGGGACTCTAATGATAGGTGAAGTCATTCCCCAACGGTTTCTCTTTCTTCATTTTCCCTGTTCCTTAGCAGCTAGATTTCTAATTTGCTTGCAGGAGCCTTTGAGACACAACTGACCAACCTTTGGGGAGTGTTTTGCATTAAGCTGGTTCATCCTTCAGATACCTTTGATGTAATACTATGGAATGTGTCAAATTGCTAGATATTTTTTTCTTAGTACCTGAGAGACATCACTAAGCTGTGACTTGACACAAATAATGGTAATACCATGATTTAAATGATTTAATGATTTTTTAAAAAATGGTATTTTCCCCCCAAATGGAGTTTGCCTCTCATTGTTTCCAAACACTCTGCATAAAGCAAACAGTAGGTCCCCCTTAGAATTGTAGTATCCCAGGAGTGGAAAGCCCTTTGGGGTATTCTGTCCAGTCCTCTCTCTTATAGATAAGGAAACTGTGGCCTGGACAAAAATGACGTGAGTTGCTTAATATCATAAAAGTGAGTTGACAACAGAATAGGATTTAGAACCCAGTTCTTCTGACTTTTAGCCCATGAATTTCCATGAGTGACACCAAATTATTTCCCTGTTTAGCAAACTGAAAAATAACTGAGATTTTAAGACATTGTTTTTCATGGATGCAAGCCTCCTCTGAGCTAAGATTTGAGCTGCAGATTATATCTATATTAAGGCAACATCTAGTCTAGTGGTTATCATCATACTGGATTCCTTTATTCCTTATCTTTGGCAAATTGCAGTCAGAACTACTATCTAGGCCCCTTCAAATAGCTTCCTGTCTTAGATTAGGCAAGAAAGCCCACATTGGAAGTTCTACAGTGACGGGAAATGCTTGGGCAGGCATCATTATCCCAGGAGCTCTTCTATCTGGTTGTACTCTATCTGGTATGTAGCCCACAGGGGCTATGGGTAATGGCATCCTTGGCTGTGGGAGATACAATCTAATCCTGAGCTGTACTTGGTTTGGAGGTCTCCCAGGAAAACAAGTTGACTCCAGGACCTACTCATATTGGCCCAACCAGTCTGTGGGAGCTAGCCACCTAAACTCCCAGGTCAATTCAGCCTGATGTAGATTCTCTAGCCTGGGGTTTGCTTAGAAGTATTAGAAATGCTTTATCTCAAACTCAAATCCCAGGGAGTTGGCTTGAATCAGGAAACTTTCTAGGAGATAGAGAAAATTGGAGGGACTATAGAGATGAGCGGTTGCCGAAGGGATGGCACCCAACTGAGAGTGGCTGGTTTAATGAGTAGAGGTGGTTTGGAGCTAGTAGCAAAATGCCTAATTACTGGTAACATCAATGACTTACCTAGGGCAATTTGTTACTATTTCCCTGAATTGCAACATAGGAATAGAAAATTAAAAATCCTATTGTACATGCCAACACCCTGACAAGAAGGGATATTGTAGGGGTGAAGCAAGCATATAGAGGATGCTAACAGAAAGCTATTTCCCAATCAGCCACACCCTGGTGGAAAGTGAGGTGCTCTGGGAAGCATATTTTATTTGCCACACCCATCTGAGGGAATCCCAAGACTTAGTGGATCTGAATGCAGCTTTTCAATCTGTTTCTTACTCCCTGCATAACCTTGGACAAGTTAAGAAACCTTTTCGGGCCTCAAGCCTAGACCAGATGAATTCTGACATCTTTTCCAGCACTCTGTCTATAATCTTGTGATCTTATGACCTATGTAAATATTCCTTTATCTTTGCTGTCCAAGGATTTTTCAAACAAGTGGCAACAATGTTTCTTATTAGTCCCAGAAATATCCAAAATGTACCACCTAAAGACAGAGGACTGGATTTCCAACATTCCTCATGTCCCATGATGTCCAGGTACAAGGATTCTCTCCAGTGGAGTTAAGATAGCCTACTAGGAATTTAGGACTGCCTGATTTTAATGGTTAGGACATAAGATCATAGAAATAAAGTTGGAAGGAAGTAGTTGGTGTTATCAAGAGGACAGAAGCCTCCCCGACTCACCACCAGCCAATGGCTCCCAATGGATATTTTCTCCACCCTGTGTGTTTTTTTTTTTGTCTGTTTTCATCATATTGTATATATTAGGTGTCCATGGATGCCTGGGGCTGCTGGATGGTGTGCAAGGAAACCAAACAGACATGGTTCCTGCTTCCTGGGGCAGCCCCAAGAACACCTTGTCTATGACCTCAAATTTCAAAGGTCAACAACTGACTCAGCCCATGCCACCAGTCACATGATAAGGTTCCTTATCTTTGTACTAACATCAACAAGCTCTCAGCCCTGGAAGAGAGAGATATGAGGTGTAATTGCATTTTAATCTCTCATTGACCACGCTGCCCTTGTTAATGTTTAGCTTCAGCGGTCTTGGAGTCTGAGCTTGGCTTCCAAAATGATGGATGCTCATTTTTTGTTCCCTTCTCTGTTGTTGCTAAGGCCTGGCCTTTTGCTATACACAAGAATGTCTGAGTCGAGCAAGTTGTTTCATTCACCCTTTAAATATACAGTATTTTTCTCCTCTTCCTGTAATTCTCAATGAACACCCAATAAGTTTCTACTTCGGTATTTCCCCAGGTGGGCTCCTAGGATCCCTAAGGTTTTCTCTGAAATGTGGAAGCCATAACACCTCCAGCCCCAAAACACTGGACTTGACTTACCTCAAAGTAAGACATTGACTAAAGTTAAAAAAAAAACTGAAGAAAGGAAAAGGCTAAAGGACTGAGATGGAAAGAAATGAAGCTAAATTGGCAAAATTTAGTCAAATTCCACTGGAGTACTGGGCAAAAAAATTCCTGCTCTCTCAACTTTATTCTCCCTTGTAATAATAGATGTATGCAATACCACTATTCACACACAGGGGACACTCGTGCTCCAGGAAGACCTCAGTCTACCTTTTCTCAGGAGGAAATTAAAGTGTGATACATCCCATTTCCTGTAAAAGACAATAGAAATGGCCTCATTTGTAGACACCACCTAGTGGAAGTATCCCATTTTACAGAAAAGGAAACTGAGACTGAGAAAAGTTGGCCAATTTGCCCAAGATCACACAGCAAATACATTGACAGAGTCTTTATTTGAACCTGAGCTGCAGTAAGTCAGGTTTGGTGGTCTTACTGACCACCATCATGGAGTGGCTATCATGGAGTCACTCTGGCTCTTTAAGAACTAATACTAAGGGAACCGGTGGACACTCAGGACTGTACCCCACCCTGACTCTGTACCCCTACCCAGGCCAAATCGCTTTCAATTCCCCCTCCACCCTGGATTGGTAACTAAAATGAAATCTGTGCATGCATAGACAGAGTCCAAGGTTGAGCAATGGAGCTTCCATCTTGTTCATGACAAAGTAGGCCCCTAGCCAAGAAAATCCCTATAATTTGCCCCCTGAAAATCCCCCATTTGAGCACGCTTCCAAATCTGGAGTTCATGCTGCTGGAGTGCTCCCAACTCTCCTCCTCACTTTGTGCCTTAAATGGATCATTTAATTGCTGTTACTGAATTCCTACCCCATCCCTTCAACAAATATTCTGCTGTGTGTGCAAGGCTGGTGTGGTACCTCTCCTTTACATGTTTCTTCCCATCAATGAACCAGGAGGGTGTTGCTCTCCCTCATTTGTGGGCACTGGGAATTGGACTGGGTCTACCTTAGATGTGAGCTTGGAACCAGGTCTACAACTAGGCTCTTAGGGCAACCGCACCTACTGATCTGAGCCACAGGAAAAAGCAAGGGCCGAGGGATCAAAGCTCAAACATGTGACCCACAGACCATGCTTCCTTGAGGAATAGAATGGAACACCTGCAAATCCAGGGCTCATCCCACCATACCACATTATCTCATTTGTTCTCCTAGGAGGGAATGCTAGTTGAAGCAGCATCATTGATTATGTAATACCATACCTGAAAGTGTTTGGGAAGCAGTGTCAATGATGGGAAGGTTGGGTGACATTTATCTTCTCCAGACAATCCATGTTTTCAGGACTTTTACCTCCTTGGAACCCTCACTACACCACTCAATAGACACCACGTACCAGACTCAGTTTTCTGGGGTCAACTTTGGTTTCAGCTGGACTTGCCCTTCAAATAATTTCAAGAAGCCTTTACTGACCATGTTCTAGGTGCACCAGTAAAAGGACCCCTACCTTCAAGAAACTTACATTCTACTGAGGGAAAACAAGTATACAGACAAGTATGTACAAAATATATTTATCTGTGTACCTATTACTCTCAAGGGCAGCTATGCTCAGTTTTTCTGAAACTTTTCTGAGCTATCAAAATTATTCAGTTCTAGGCCCATTTCCCCTGAGTCTTGCTAGGTAATTGAAGCTAATGATAAACATTCACAATAAAGTATAATGACTGGTTGGGGTTGAATTGCTTGCCCCTTCCATACAGAGTCTGCATTTTAATGTGGCCTTCAGTGCTTAATCTCAGAGGAGTGAGTAATGTGAGAATTATAGACACCTTGACAGGGAATTGGGAAAGATATTTGATAGCAGGGGAGCCTTTCTTAGGCCATTGGATGCCGGATAGGCTGCTTCCTATCTGGTCTAGGGGACCAGCACCCATTGGGGGATTGATGTGGTGATATTTGTTGCTGTTGTTTGTCCTTTGACCTCAAAGAGGACCGAGACATCAGGAAGGTGATTACATGACTTGCAAGTCGATTGGATTTAAGTGAGGGAGGGCTGTGCAAAGTCACCAGCCTCACTTTCTCCAGCGGAGCCATCTGGGTCCAGTGGCCAGATATAAATTGGGATGACTGGAGAAGGCCCTAGATGCTATGATGATAGTGTTGAAAGCCTTACAGGCAGCATGGCTGTTGAAGATAAAAATTCAACAGGGAAGTTAAATTCTGAAACTCTTTTCTATTGTAAGACCTTTAAAGAAACTCATAGGAAAATGCTCCTTGAGCATTAATTGCTGTTACTGAATTCCTACCCCATCCCTTCAACAAATATTCTGGTGTGTGTGTAAGGCTGGTACCTCTCCTTTACATGTTCCTTCCCATCAATGAACCAGGAGGGTGTTGCTCTCCCTCATTTGTGGGCACTGGGAATCGGATTGGGTCTACCTTAGACATGAGCTTGGAACCAGGTCTACAACTAGGCTCTTAGGGCAACCACACCTACTGATTTGAGCCACAGGAAAAAGCAAGGGACTTTCCAGGATTTGATGGAGCTCACAAACTGATTTTCTTACAAAGTGGAATTTATTCGTCTCCTCATACCTATTTCCCCTCCTCCCCTCAGTGTGTGAGTATGTGCATATATGCAAATACACCATGATATAAGCCCACAGAACTATGGGGATTTGGGGTTGTTGATTTTTTTTTCAGGTTGCTTTCTGTGACTAATGATGCCTTAATTAGAAATCTTGATGTTGCATTATGAAGGCAAGAACTGCTCATTTGAGCTTGAAAGTAGTGACTGAATGGAGAGAGCTGGGGAGCTGACCTTTAGATGCTGAGGATGCTTCAGGGTGGGTCAATTCACACCCACCAGAGTCATTAGTCTTCAATCTCCTTCCTAATATTTACTCCTACGCAGTTTACTGAGCTGCCAATCAAACCCTGTGTGTAGGGGAGGGGAAGCGTATTAGAGCTCATTTAAAAAAATAAAAATAAAAACAGTAATACTCTGTAGAAGTATTTCCCCTCTCAACCTCCAAACTTCGATTATATCTTGAGTTAAAAGCAAATGTGTTTATTATCCTTAAGCTTTTTTCCCCCTAAGTCTCATCATTCACTGTTTTGCTCCTTCTAAGGCTTCAAGCCCAGAGTGGTAATGTGCTTGGAGACCATCAGGGGGCAGCTGTGACCAGAAAAGAAAACATCGGGCTAAATGAAGGCCAGAAAAATCCTAAAACCCAAAAAAACCAAAACCCCCCCACCAAATCTACCGCCATCCCTCAAGAAATCACGAGAAGAGATGAAAAAAAAAAGACACACACACACACACATACACACACATACACACACACACTAGACAAATGGGAAGGGAAAGAAAAGAAATACAACGGAGCTAAATACTACTGGAGGGGAAACTGAGGTGGGAGAAGTTGGAAAAAAAAAGAAAGAAAAAATTTGAGCTTTTTAAACTTGTTTGGTTTTTTTTTTCAGTGAAAAGAGAAGTCACAAAACTCACATATGTGTGACTTTCAGAGTCTCTGCCTAAATCAAAAGTAGAGAATTTTGTTGGACAGACTCGAAGCCTCAGATTTTGGCCCAAAGCAGAGTTCAGATACCCTTCATGCATTTGGGTTTGGAATGCTTGGGGGGTGGGGAGGAGGGGATGGTGTGTGCCATGGTGGGGTGAAGATGGGAATAAATAGACCACAAAAAAAATTCTGCATCTTCGGAATGCATTAAACAAATAAAGAAAGAATAGCTTTCTGCCTTTTGGAAGATAACTAAATTAGGCTGAATATAAAGGTGCAATTCTACTTCTCAATGCAGCAGAGCTAGGAAATGAGGGACTGGGTTTCTTTGGAAACCTGTGCCATAATCCAGAGCTTTCAGGTGCTCTTCAGCCAAACGCTGTCTTGGTTTCAGCAGGTTAACTTCATTAAAGCTCCTAGCTACTGCTTTAATGTCTTCAAGGCTCCCCCCGGGTACATTAGGCAGAAACAAGCCCTCCTGGGAGTACTGTACACTGATGTTTTGCATTGAGAATGGAATGCAGGGGCAACACTTACGCTGGAATATTTGAAATGGAAAATAGCTTCTAAAATACAATAAATACAATTACTTCTAGTTAATGTCTCTCTTCCTCTTCTACTTTTGTTTTCTTTTTTCTTCAGTTGCAAATGATGAGCCCATTTTTATCATCAGAAAGTCAGAATTCAGCACCCAGAAAATATTCACGTTGCTCTTCTGGACAGTGTTCGAAAACAGGGAGAGAAAAAAGCTGACTGGTACCAAGTGAGAGCGTATAATAAAAAACAGGAGCTTAGACTCCAAAGCCACATTCCTTATCTTTAGAACAAATAAGCAAACAATACCTGAAGGGCACAGTTTTGATCGACCAGGACTCCCAAAACAAAAGCCATTGCCCTTTCAGTTGGTCAGAACTATTCTCTCAAAATTGGGCGTTGGGAGGGGCCAACCCAAAGGTTGACTTTGGCTCCAGGGATCCTAGCACAATTGTCCATCAGGGATATTTATTTATTTTTTAAGCATTGTCTTTTTTTTTTTTTGGTGAGGCAATCAGGGTTAAGTGACTTGCCCAGGGTCACACAGCTAGTAAGTGTCAAGTGTCTGAGGCTGGTCCAAGGCCAGAGCTCTATCCACTGCACCACCTAGCTTTTCCAGGGATATTTATTGAATAACCATCGTGCTACTCCAAGGAGAATATATAAACTCCTTGAGGGTAGAGACTTTCAATTTTGCTTTTTATTCCCAACACTAGTGGCACAGTAGGCGCTTAGTAGGTGCTTAATAAGTGCTCACTGTTGAATAGAATTGAATTCCCATCCCCTCACCCAGTCCCTGCTGACACTACTTGTCAGATAAGGATATATTTATTCATCTTGATGAGAGGCTGTGGTTCTGGTGAATATTGGTAGATTGTACTAGTAAGTCATGGAAGGATCCAAGCCAGGGGTGGGGAACCTGTGGCCTCAAAGCCACATGTGGCCCTCTAGGTCCTCAAGTGAGGCATTTGACTCAATCCAAACCTCACAGAACAAAGGATTTTTTTCTTCAAAACCTGAACTCAGTCAAAAGGCTGCACCCAAGGACCTAGAAGGCCACATGTGGCCTTGAGGCTTCAAATTCCCCACCCGGTTGCATGATAGTTTTTGCAGAGCTGCAGAATGTTTTTTGCCCCTATAACCTAAAACCAGTCTTAAGATGACTCTTTGGAAGGGGCTAGGAGGAGGTATATACATGTGTGTATGTACGTGTATATATATGTGTGTGTACACACACACATATATACACATACATACATACATACACACATACACATATCTATCTATCTATCTATCTATCTATCTATCTATCTATCTATCTATCTATAAAGAGAGAGAAATTTAGGTGATATAAAAAGAAGATATCATTGTCAATTAAAAAAAACTCTGTGTTAAGTACGGCTTTCATTTCCTTCTCTGAATTTCCTTCTCCTGTCCTTATCTTCTTAGAAATGCATCCCTAGAGAGCATACTGCAAACTCTAAGAAATGTTTAAATTTTTACCTGATGAAAAATAAAACTTCTTAAGGGACCAATTTTGTTCACCTTAAACAGCTCTCCTGCGGCTTTGGTTACAAACTTGTTGGACTGTGGCTGTCTCTTCCCTTGTTAGAACTCAGCAAGAAACTAGTGTACAAATGGGTTTTTTAGATGCTTCATTTGGTCACAGTTAAGTGTCCCCACCCCAAAAAGTAGCTTTTAATCTTTCTGCACACACTTGGCAGTGTATTTTCCACTTGCTATACCTGTGTGACTCCATTACCGCTAATAGGATAAATCCTCCTGCTACTCAGTTCCCCCCTCCTTCCCCCCCCTACCTCGGCCTGGGAAAATGGAACTTTTGCACTTGACTAGAAGATGCATCTTGGGAAAATTCAGTCTAATAACAGGAAGGATCTTAATCCTTAATCGTAACGAGGAGACTACATAACAAAGTGAACTCAGAATCTCAAGCTAAGAGTCGGCAGACCTGGAGTCTACTCTTGGGTTTTATATTGACTGTCTGTGTAACTTAGGTCCTGCCACTTAATTTTTCTGTCCTTCAGCGGGTTTCGCTTCTAAAATATGTGACATCACACTTGTATTCCTATAACATCGTTCTCTTTAAAATGGAATTTGCAATCAAATGGGTCTAACTCAGGGCCTAACCAAGAAAATGTTAGGACTGACGTCCAAACCCCTCTTTCCAATGTTATGGTGGCCTTAGTTCTAAGGGGATCCCACAGTATAGAGGGAGTCCCTGTCCAGTGGAAGGCCCATCGACCTGGGCTTCAAGAGACCTGGGATCTAATCCCAAATTCAGTCACTAATTAGCAGTGAGTGGAGTCAAGAGCCTTCGCCTCTGATGTAATTCCTTCCCTCTTTTCTGGACTTCAGTTACATACTCTATAAAATGAAGGTATCAGATTAGATGGTCCATCTGTCAATCTGTGATTCTAGGACAGTTTTAGAGTAAGGACCTAATGTATTTTATTTAAATGTATTTGTAGCATGTTACAGGGTCTCCTAACATCTACTATCACTGGCAGGTTGAGTCCTTAGAACAAAGCTACATCTCCTCTTGGGGCAGCTAGATGGCACAGTGGATAGAGTGCTGAGCTTAGAATCAGGAAGACACCTTCCTGAGTTCAAATCCTGTCTCGGACACTTACTAATTGTGTGACTCTGGCCAAGTCATTTAACCCTATTGGCCTCAGTTTCCTTATCTGTAAAATGAGTCAGAGAAGAAATTGGCAAATCACTCCAGTATCTTTGCCAAGAAAACTCTAAAAAGAGGTCAAGAAGAGTTAGACAAGACTGAAATAACTAAACAACAACAGACATCTCCCCTTAGGTTTTAGGGATAACCTTAAGGGTATGGAATTCTCTCTACTATCATTACTCTGAGGCCCCATTCTGGTGTGTCTCTCCTCAAAATTAAACTCCATAATTAGTGCTCCAATTTAATTTGTCAATGCCACTTAATATTTCTCTAGTATCATTTAGAGGGCAGCTATGTTGTTTGTATTTCATTCTCAAAGAGGACCATGACATCAGGAAGATGATGCCATGAATTGCAAGTGAATTGGATTTAAGTGAGGGAGGGCTGGGCAAAGTCACCAGCCTCACTCTCTCCCCTGGAGCCATCTGGGTCCTGTGGCAAGATCAGGATGACTGGAGATGGCCCCTGAGGGCAGCTAGGTGGTGAAGTGGATAGAGCCCTAGATCTGGAGTCAGGAAGACCTGTGTTCATATCCTGTCTCTATGTGACATAGAGACCCTGGGTAAGTCACTTAAACCCCATTTGCCTCATCTGTCAAATGAGCTGGAGAAGGAAATGGCAAATGACTCCAGTATTTTCACCAGGAAAACCCCAAATGGGGTCACCAAGAGCTGTACATGACTGAAACAACTAAGAAATAGTATCATTTAACCAGGTAACATCTTCTCAATATCATCAATAAATCATTAAAATCAATTAACTTTTACAACAAGATATTAACTGAGCAGCTATAGTAAGAAAAAAGCAGAAACATATTTTCTCCTGAATTGGGGGACACTCCCCCAGCTACCACCTCAGTCTTTAGAGAAAGTGGATTCAAATTTAAAGTGGTGGCTACCAACATTCCCTCCCACCAAGGTCACTTCCTAATAATGCTGTGTAGCTAATGGACAAGTAATTTCCTTGCTTGCTTTTTTCTGCCAGGTTTATTCACTAGTGGTCTTGAGTCATGCTGGTCACTCCTGGAAGCTGTGCTGTCTCCTCACCTGTCTGGGCTATAGTGGCTATGTCAGTATCTGCCATGGATGCCATGGACTCTCACTGGCTCCTTCTAAACTTTGAATGCTCACGAGGTCATTCTGTCTCCAATACTCCAAAAGGATAAACACAACAGAGACAGAAGGAAGAGCAGGGTCCAGTATTCGAAGGTCACATGGTGGTGGAAGCGGGATTGAGGCAGCCAAATCAGTGGGCCCTTCCCACTGCCTGCACCCAGAAGCTTACAGCAGGTCTTCCTCCACTGCCATCAGAGAAGTTTCACCCACCATTGCAGTCTTTTGTGCATAGACTCAGTTCCTACTCAACAGCCAGTTAAACAGCTTCTCCACATGCAAGGAGTAACAGGACAAACAAAAAAAAACCAGTCATAGAATATCTCTCCACACTGTGAATCAGTGACAAGGCCCTTTCCTTAGCGTTCACTGTGAATTTCTAGAAGCAGCCTCCCCAGGCATCTACACAGATGGAACTAGGCAGAGCAGACTGCCCTTGAATGACGGACTGGGCCCCAGTTGGCCAATCTCCCAATACATATTTATTGCTAAGTAAGTAACAGGAGAGGGAGACTGACAGAAGATACTTAGCCTTGGCATCAGAAAGACAGGGGTTCAAGTTATTCCTCAGACTCAACAGTTATGTGACCTCAAGCAAGATACTTAACCTTTTAATGCCCCAGGGAACTTTCTTGGAGGGGTAGTGAGGTGGTACAATGGATTAAGTACCAGACCCAGAGTCAGGAAGAATCATCTTCCTGAGTTCAAATCTAGCCTTAGACACTTACTAGCTGTGTGACCCTGGGCAAGTCACTTAACCCTGTTTGCCTCAATTTCCTCATCTGTAAAATGAGCTGGAGAAGAAAATGACAGACTACTACAGTATCTTTGCCAAGAAAACCCCAAATAGAGAAACAAAGATCTGGACACAATTGAACATGAACTCTCTTTGAAGATGTTATATATCAATTGTCTGTTGCCTTAGGTGAAGGCAGTTTCCACATCATGAATTCCCTACACAGATGAAACCACAGCTCAGGGCACCTCACCCCACCCCAAATGTAACTACTTATTAAGGCTGTTTTTTTTTTTAAAGCTGCATCTGTCAGGATAAATAACATTTAAAAAAAACAGAGTAAGACTCATCAAGGAGCTCATACACCACAATTTTAAGAAGTAAATAATCTGTGCTTTTTTTTTTTTAAACCCAAGATCAGCCATGTAACCCATAACACATTGTCCCTTTTCTCCTTGTCATGCCTGGGCTTGCCTTTTCTTTGAATTTTCTGTGAGGGCTTATGATGGAAAGGGTCTGAAATATTCCTCACCAAATTGCTTTCTGCCTGGTTTTTAGCAGTAATTCAATAAACCTTTAGAAAGGAAGAGGGAAATTTGTCTGTAAAATTTCCTCTTTCTGGTCCTTAGGGACTTAGTTAATCTAGGGACCTCAGAAATTCCGCTGCTCAGCTGGGCTTTGTGCCTCAGTCACCTTATCTAGAACTTTAAAACTCTAACTTAATACAAAATCTTCCTTAGTTGAAGCTAAGGTAGCAGAATTCTCATCCACCAACCATTTTTTAAAAATATAAATTTGATTAGAAATAGATGACCCAATTTTTCCATTCTTTCTCGCCTGGAACTCTTGCTGCAGTCCAGTGGGATGGGAGAATAGGACCAGGAAAACCCCATTGAGCAATCAATGATACATCATCATCCTTAAAGAAACAGAGAGTCAATGGTCCTAGCTTATAGTCAAAAGCATATGCCCACGAGTTAATTTTCAAGTTCATTTCCTTAATTGCCTGAAAATCCATGGCTAGGCAAATTGACTTAGAGTCTAGGATGTCAAATAGAACCATCAGGGACCACACACACTTCACTGAGATTTCTTCCCACTCTGAAATTCTGCATTCCTATCACCTGTGATTTCTTAGTTGCCCTCCAAAGAGAGGCCTAAGATCATAATGGAGCTATAGTTCACAACAAGGTAAAGGAGTGTCTTTTGAATGTAATCAACACAGATATTTAAATATGGTACATATTCCCCAAAAGATCTGTGGGACCACATTTCCATAAGTAGATCAAATTATAGAAAAAAAAACTGAATGAGCTTGCTATCCAAAGGAGCCCCTCTAGTAATACTGAAGCAAATTATCCTCCCCAAATGTATCTATTATGTAATTTTGATTTGCCTATAACTGCTTCCCCTATGTGTCTTTGGGTATAATACAAAAACTGAAGTCCAGGCCAACATGGGAAAAGTACAATGAGAAGAACATGGTAGTACATATTCTTTGATTATTATATCATCATGATTTTTTGGGGGGAGGGGCAAGGCAGTTAGGGTTAAGTGACTTAAGTCACACAGCTAGTAAGTGTCAAGTGTCTGAGGCCAGAGTTGAACTCTGAGTTCTCCTGACTCCAGGGCTGGTGCTCTATCCACCTAGCTGCCTCCTCAAGATTATTTTAATGGTATTGTTAAAAGAAATTGGTTTAAGTTAACTTCTTTACCTACTATTGCCACTCATGGAGCTCATCCAAACTGAACCATTCAGTGCCTTTCTTTCTGTAAGTTTGGGATTTTGTAGCTCATTGTTCCTTTTTTAGGATCCTTATTGGAATCATTTCATTAATGACATGTTCTTGAAGTTGTGCTATACCTTTTTTTTTCCTTAAAGGTAGCAGATTGGACCTATGCCTGTCACTCTAAGTCCCAGAGACACTGAGACGTAAGTGGCAGCTTTCAGTTAAACGACTGCAAAGCTGTATTTAAGGGGTTTCTGCAGCATCATGATGAGAAGAAACAAAAGCTTTTTACAACTGCTATTTTAAAAATACTCACCCCATGGATTTCTTGTCATGGCAGCATTTGTATTTTGATCCCTTCTGTTCAAAGGTAACTATCCAGGGAAGCTGATAAAAATGATATTTGGGATAAATACAATAAGAGCATTTGTCAGTTTCCATGAAGATTTCCCTGGATCTTTATATGTGTATGTATCTATAACATATCACGCATATGTTTGCATACATACACATGCATGTATATGTATATGTATATGTATACGTATATGTATACATATATGTATATGTATATGTATATTTATACATATAATATATACATGTGTGTGTAGACTCATGTGTGTTGGGAGAAGAGCTAGGGAGTTGGGCCAGAGGTGTAGGAAAGGAGTCAGTGGCATAATTAATTTCCGCAATCTGCCCCAGGCATTTCAAAAAGGGTCCCTTTGTCTTTTGGAAACTGTGAAATTAACAGCTTTCCAGAGAGTCATTAACAGGTGTTATTCATGACCCAACCCTAGCCTTCCCTTCTGCCTGTGGGCACAGGAAAATGCCAGCGTGCTTGGAGGAGCCAGAAATTAAAGTCAGAGTCCTCACACTCAGCATAGCCATCTCCCATTATCACGCATATAAACTCTCCATTTTATGTGCCTGGAATGCACTCTCTCCTTACCTCTACCGCACAGACCCCTTCTTTCACTTCAAGATATAGCTCAAGCGTGACTTTCCCTGATCTTTCAAATTCTCAGCAACCTCCTCTTAAACTACCTTGTATTTAACTAGCTTGTGTTTATTCTCTATTTGTTTTCTATTTGCTTATATATCCATTATCTCCAGATCTTCTCTCTCCATTGTGTTACAGGTCACACATGCAACTGTCTCTTGATAGATTGCAAGCTTCTTGAGGGCAGGCACTGTTTCACTTTTGTATTTGTATCCCTAGTGTCTAGCAAGGTGCCTGGCATGTCACTTTTAATAAATACTCATTGATTGATTGGTTGATTTTATTCACTCCAAGAGGAAATGGTACAATAGCCACTGTTGTCTAAATGCGAACAAAGGAAGGAAACAAGCATTCATTAAATGTTTTCTATGTGCCAGGCATTGCATTGAGCACTGGAACACAAATACAAGAAAAAACGGAAAACAGCCCTTGCCTTCAAGGGGTTTACATTCTAATGGGGGAAGATAATACACAAAAGGGAGCTAAGGTACCCATTGTGGAGACAAGATTTTGAAGTCCAGAAGTAGATCCAGGAAGAGAATGAAGCTAGCTATCTTGGGCTCCTCCACAAAATGGAGGCTCGAAGAAGAGCCCACCGTTGGGAGGAGGGAGCTGGCCTGTCAGAAGTATATTCCATGGTCAGAAGGCTGCAGAGATAGTTAGATGTTCCACAGTGAGGAGTTTCCAGGCCCAGAAGTCATCATTGGGGTACTGACAAAATTTCATTATAATACAACAGGAAAGATCAGTCACAGGCACCTCAACAGACATGGGCCAGCACATGTATAGAGTACCTACTGTCTCATAGCACCATAATAGGAACAATTCAAGGAAATAGCTACCCATCTCCAGTACTCTGTGATATCAACCCAGCCATGTGAATGCATAGTAAAATAAACATTAATCTAAAACAAGAGCATGATAAAGTATACGTTTAAAGGCCCAAGTGTAGAAAGAGCCAAGTGGGGCCAAGCCAAATGAGGAATAGCACTGAAGACCATTCAAAATCAGTCATTCATTCTGACTTGAACTAAGCTGAATAACCCCTTACCAAATGTGGAACTAGTTATTTCATTCTTTAGCACATATTTATTAAATACTCACTGTTAACAGGCAGACCACAAGGGTAATACGAAACACGTCTTCTACCTCATGGAACTTACATTTTCCTATGCCTTGGGACACCACTAGAGCAAAGTTCTTAAAGATTGAATAGCTCCAAAATGTTTTCCTGTGAGTCCATTTTTTATAGACTCCATTTAGCTCAGAGGAGGCAAAAGAAGACTATATAGGTCAAGAGACTGGGCATAGATTCTAATAACCAGTTACATAACCTTGGTTAAGTCTTTTTCATCTCACTGTGTCTCAGTTGTTTTTCTAATCTATAATGTGGATGGATTGGGCCAGGTGACCTTCAAAGGACTCTTCAGGACTCTTCCAGTTCTACAATTTAAAATCCTACAGAAAGTCAAAGGTGATGTGACATTTTAACTCTTCAAAGGACCCTTTCATACAGTGAGATTTGAATGATTTAAAATGATTAGGCTGGGCTCACTTGGCTGTCCACAGCTATCTGTGAATACCTATTTACATATAGTAATATTATATATTATTATGTATACTATATTATCATATATTATGATATAATATATATTATATATCACATCTATTTATATATAATCAGGTTTACATATATGGACTGACATACATATACACATACACACACATACACACACACACACACACACACACACACATATATATACACACACATACATATATATGTATATATAAAATAGGTCAAATGGAGTACATTTCAGCCATGATAGGCTAGGTCAGCTATTTCAATTGAATTGAAAATGGAGAGTTTATCCAGGATACATGAGGAAAGGCCCTAAAATCTTCTCTGATTGTTCTGGGAAGGCTTTTAAATGACCAGAGACAAGCTATTTGATTGACTTAGAAGAGAAAGACCTTCCAGACATAAAATATTACTTTGGATAAGGCCTCAAGGGGAAAGGGGAAAGGTTCTATCCTTGGTTTTTGCCTCTTCTTCCTCCGTATTCTTTCTTGTTAGTTCCCTTCAATCCCATAGCTTCAATCATCACCTCCATGTACATTCTTCCCAGACATTTAGTTCCATACCTGACCTCTCTCTGCTTGGCTTTGGATCCACATCTATTGACTCCAGATAAAATGTGGGATCCCTGATGACAAGAACTGCACTTAATCAATCTCTCTCTCTCTCTCTCTCTCTCTCTCTCTCTCTCTCTCTCTCTCTCTCTCTCTGTCTCCATCTTTTTCTCTCTGTATCTACCTCTCTAATATTATCTAATGTACTCTCTGTCTCTCTATCTGTCTGTGTGTCTATCTATCAAGCAATCATTCCAAATTCCTAAAATGCTTTGGAGATTCAAAGATAAGATCACTTGGTACTTTCAATATCAGAAATTGAAATAAGTGTTAATAGAGACAAAGCAACCTTGCTAAGATCTCTCTACCCCATAAAGCAATATTTTAAGTCCCTGTAAATCTTAAGAAAAGTAGGACCTAATGAATTAAGTAAGTATGGTTGATTGTTATACATGCTCCTGTTGTTTATAAGAAGTTTACTAGTGAGACAACAGAGGGCTCGCAATATGGATCCTCTTCTCTATGCTTCGTCTTTCAGTTTAGTTTCAGGGAACAGGGTCAAAGCCCGACACTCAGTGGATCTAAATATGGGATTTTTTATACAAATGGATCTAGTGAACATTTAAATAATACTGAGAATATATGTGTCCTGACTGTCTCCCACCACTCTGGGGCCCTGATGTTTGTTGTAGCCCTGGGACACACTGCTTAGAACCACAGGCAACAAACATTCAAGTGGGCTGTGGACATTAAGGGTAGTGGTATTTTATGCTTGGGATGAAAAATAAACTAGTACTACTTTTGAATATGCTAATCATGAGTAGGTCAATAAGGATGTATACTGGGCTTGTTAGAATTACTTTGGTGTCTGGGGCTGCTCTTGGATTCATCAGTCATTTTAACTACTTCTGTCCCCCTGTCCACCATCCCCTAACCAGATTATATCACCTGGGCAAAAGCATGCATTTCTCTCATAAAGCATATTTCCTCACATTCATATTTATTATCTAAAGGATTTGACTGAATGTTTCAAAATTACGAAGAACAACCATGTTTCCAAATAAGATAAATGAGAAGACACCCTTACTGCACAACTTTGCGGAGGTGGGAGGTGCATTAGTACAATACATTGCATGTATTTTCAAACTTTCCTGATGTATTGACAGATTTTGCTGGGGTTTTTTTCTCTTTTTCTTTCCTTTAAAATATTATTTGTTATGTGGGATAGCTCTCTGGGAGAGGGAAGTGCACTTGGAGAAATTCTGGTGTTATAAAAAAAAGATTAATTATCAATATTACCAATATTAATTATCAATAAAATTAATTTTTTAAAGTCCTGAATCTTAAGTCCCAAATTGCTCTTAGGTCCTATAATGAGGTATAATCATATAACCTGGTGTGCCTTGGGGACAAAAGATATGGTTGGCCTTAGTGTCAACTACCATTTATTCATTTTTTTTAGGTACTTTGCGGAATCCTGAATACTCTTTATCCCCTACCCCCCCATCACCTCCATTGCAGTAAATGGAATGACAACTCTAAACAAGTGGAATGTAATATTCTAGACTGTCCATATCATAAATGGTATAACTAAATTACCTCATGTCATTGGTTGGGTGAAAGAGGCAGGGTAGGGGTGATAATAGAGCTTGGGAAGGAGTTCTAACTCGAATCAGAACTTAGGACTCTCTGGCCCCCCTTCCTGGTTCACATTCGTCTAAAGCCTTGCTCTTTTTGAGTAGTTGGCGTCACTGGGACTGCCTACGTAATGACAGAAGAAGGGAGTGAAGCAATAAATCGTATCAGTCTTATGGCATGTGGGTGAGTTAACTGTGGTATAGACTGCCAAATCTGATGCATTCAGATATGGGAAATCAGTTCAAGCAGAACAGTTGGCCCTTCTCCATCTGTTCACGGTCCCCATTTGACTCATCTCTGCTCTGTAAACACACTCTGACTTGTTAACAAGTTGAGCAAATTTTGAAACTCCATAAACCAAGGTCAGAAGTTACCTTGTGAGACACATCAGAGGACATATAAACTTGACTTACCGTGAGAAACATTTTCCCCCACTCTGCATCTTGTGAGGACTCACATTTCTCATGTATACAAAAAATGAAAATTAAGATCAAAAGAACCTTGGCAAACAGAATTGGGGGAGACAAAAATTTCTTGCCCCCCAAATAGAGAGACTGTCAGCATTCTTTTGGGTGCATGATAAGGGAAAATAAATGTTCACAAAGGTAACAAGGTAGAAAAAAAAAAGCAATTACAGGCATTCCAAAGGAAACATAATTGAAGATCTCTGTGATTCATGATTGAAGAACTAAGCGTTTTCTCTATCTCCACTGCCTTGGGTTCTGTAAGAATTTGCTAGCAAGTGTCACCTCGATTTTCTATGAAACCCATAATAAAACTTTACTTTTCTGTAGACCTTTTCAATTTGCATCTTCTCTTAGATCTTATCCCATTTTATCTTCCCTCTAAGGTAGGCAAGGAAGGTATGATTATTCCTGTTATAGATGAAGAGAACAGAGGTTTAGGGGCAGGATTCAAACCCAGGACCTCTGAGTCCTAGTCTAACGGTCTTCCCTTTAGAGACAATAATACTCCCTGACCAATGCTACCGATATTGATACTGCTGATCAGTCCTCTTGAAGGGTCTAACCAAGAGAGTGAATGCAGAGAAATGCACACACAGATTTCATAGGTAAAAGCAAAGCTGAAACACCTTGCTAACACTTTATCATTTGTCTTGTAACAATTCCGTCAAATTTTTGGTTTGCTTTCCCCTCAGGCCTGTTATTTCACCACCGTGGGACACTTCCAACAGCAACTAGATTTTCTTTCAACAACTTAGAAATTAAGCAATTTGCCCATGGTTGTATCACTAAAAAAATGTTGGAGGTGGGATTTAAACTCGGGCCTTTCCTGAATCCAAGCCCAGTATTCTGTCCACTCCATTACTCAGCCAAAAAGTTATGAAAACCTTGCATGGAAGGAGAGGTTTTAGATGGAGTATGCTTGTAAATATTTAACAACCAGCCCTGTGAGGGAAAAAATGTGCAAAAGACATACTTTTAAGTTTAATTTGCCTTATAAACATTCTCTCCATCAGTTTCTTATGTTGAGACAGTTAATAAAACAAAACAAAAAAAATCAAGCCCTGATTTGTAGCTTCTGAAGATTTTCAGGGTATAAATGCTCACACTGCAAATTTAACAATAGGCTCTCACTAGCTGGTATGAGCTGGCTCCAGCACATTCTTGTTGGGCTATATCTATTTATATATGCAAACCAACTTGATTGTTTTGACTGACTGACTTTATTGGTCAAAAAAAAAGTCTGTCAGTCCATAAAATAGTTGTCTATCACAAAGCTAGTAAATCAGTGGAAAGCATAATCAAAAAGCCAGTCAAATGATTACTTTTGACTGACTTAACTAGACAATCTAATCAAAACAGTCCAGCCAGCATTTGATGATACCAAAAAATGGAGACATAGCAGGCTAAAAACCATTGAAACTATAATGGTGTTTAGAAGCTGGCAATGTATGAGGTCATAAGGCTCAGAACAAGGAGAAGAGAAAGAAGCCCAGAGAATTTTTACTCTGCCCATGACTTACTATTTGAATTTAGTTAAGCATCTAACCTTTGAAAAATGAGGACACCCAAAATAACTCTTTTCTACCTACCTCTCAGCTGTTCTGGGAAGATTACTGAAGTAATTTGTTTCACCTATCACAGGGGGTGGGATAAATGGACCATTTGCAAACACTATCTTTTATGACTCTGAAAAAATTCCCCACCTCCCAAAGGGGAGCCATTTATCTCTGGTCTTCAGCAGTAAGTTATGCCTAATGATTGTGAGAAACTTAGAGCCCTTCAGAGGTCTTTATCAGGGTTGATGATGGTCATTGATAACAGTCATTGCATAATTACACGGGGCCTTAAAGCTGAGGACCTGAACTGAGTAGAGTACATTGCATATAGTAGATGCTTAGTAAAAGTTTCTTGAATGAATGAAATTTAAAAAAAATAGCGTCAGTGTTTTTTTTTTAATAACCATGAATTTACTTGGATTTCCAGTATGTGGAGTAAAAATTCAAATTCAACCAAGCATTTATTCATGACCTGCTACATGCAAGACTACACTGGTATCCTGAAATGTCAGGAGAAAGTGAATAAGGTCTCCAGGGTGGACTCCTCAGGGTGAACTTATGGGAAAATCTAGATAAAAGTTGTAAAGGATGGGCAGGCATAGATGGGTTATGATCTCTATCACTGAAGGGAATTTCAATTCCAGCCTGAGTGAGATAGAGAGACCCTGGCTCAATAAATAAACAAACAAAACAAAAAATGAACAAATCATAAAATGAACGAATGAATGAATGCATACATAAAATATCATTAAATGTAAGTTAACTTGGGAAATGGGAGTGGGAAGAGAACACAATCTCTTCTGTAATTGCTAAGGAATTAGAATTAAAGTTGTAGTGATATTACTCTAACTCATTATACCTACTCATCGGACATGCATCTGACAAGCACCTCATTGGCTGACAGGTGGAAAAAAATCACACACACACACACACACACACACACACACACACACACTCCAGCCTGACAATTAGGAACCAAATAAAATCCACCAAGGCCTTCTGGCCATGGCTTCTGACTTGCTACACTTCTGTGGCACTGTTCGAGGCTGCTGCATCACAGAGCACTTAGAAATGCCCAGCTAACGGAATCTCTCCCGCTCCTGGAGGACAACTTTAACATTGGAGCCTGAGATTCTGGTGCAGAGACTGTGCGGTGCTAGTGCCGGCAAGAAGGAGGCTTCCCTACCTCACAGGGGTGTAGTGAGGCTTGATTAATTGTTGGAAAAGCACTTTGAGATCCTGGGATGAAAGGCACTATATAATGATAATAATTTGCATCCGCAAGGTGCCTTTCTTCAGTAGAATTCAAAGTACTTTATAAACATTAATTAATCCACACAACACCCCAGTGAGGTAGGTAAGTTTTCCCGGGGTACGTTATACAAATCCACCACATTATGAGTAGGAGAAATAGTATGCCTTAGCACTAATTGCATCTATTTATTTATTTATTTATCTATCTATTTATTTACTTATCTACTTGCTTGCTGACTTGTTTTGTTCTCGGGCAACCTCTAGAAAGGCTAGATTTCTTTCCACCCTGTCTCCCATTGCCCTTCTCTCCAGATCGCTCACATATCATATTCTGCTGGAGTGTTTCACAGCTAATCACTTTGCCTAGAGGACACGTGTCCTGAGCTATGCAAGACATAAACAGCTGTCATTCCAATGGATATTAATGCCTATTGTCTCCCATTCTGGAACCCTCTGCCTCCACCATACAAAGAGAATTGGGGGGGAGGGAGAAGGGGAGCAGGGTGACATCTGTTTGAAAGACAGTTAGCAGCCATACTGTAGAGACTGCACCTGGTTTCTACTTGGGCTTCCTGGCGTTCTGTCTTTGTTGCCAGTGTATTTTACATTTTGCTTTTCATTTCCATCTACCATGGGGTTATGAAATGGTGGGGTGGGAGATGGGGGGTGGGGCAGGAAGGGAGAGAGAAAATTCTCCTCCATGAGTAAATAGAATTGCCAGACTTCCCAGGCATCACGGATCTGTTATGAATCAACGGTAAAGCAGGGGAGTCTCTGATATTGGGACCCAAATAGCTCCTCCTAAATCCCAACAGTTCCACCACTGAAATAAACCAGAGAAAACCAACACCCCTCAGCTAGACAAATGACTTCAACATGCTAAGTAGCGGCTGACTTGTCAGTCTTGAGTGATCCTAAGATTAGAGCCCCTGTTCCCGACACTCCTCCTGGCTTTAATTCTACACATACTCATTGCCTGCAATTTTCCAGATCGAAAAGGAAAGGAGCAGAGAAACTTGCTTGCTGTCAAAGTTCTGCAAATGCACCCGCACTTTAAGACAGCTGTCTCTCACTCGCCTTCCCAAACGGCCCATCTCTACCACTAGCAGCGGCAGAGGTGTTCGGTGAATCAGTGCTGTAAAGGAAGCGCTGTCAGAGAGCAAGCTGCCCCCACAAGCTGCCAGGCTGCTCTCTGATCAAAGGGCTTCTGTTTTCTGACCTAGTGGGTTTTATTTTGGTTTGGTTTGTTTTTTTTCACTTGGACTAGAGTCAAAATTATGTTTGTACACAGTTGTTTGCATGTCATCTCCCTCGTCAGACCTCGAGCTCTTCAAGCGCAGGCAGGGACTGTCTTTTGCCTTTCTTTGTAGCAAAAAGGAACTGATTTATTCTTTTCGGTCAGGGGAACTTATAGGCTGATAGGATCAGGCATCATGGAAAGAATCCTAGTGGTGGAATTAGAGGACACACATTCAAATCCTGCCCCCATCACTTTTTAGAGGGGTAACCTTGGGGAAGACTCTATGCCTCATTTTCCTGTCTAAAGTTTCAGGGTTGGACTAATGGTTCTCTTACAAGGTCAACTAATACAACCTTTGTCATTGTTTTTTATTTTCTTTTTGTAGTTTAGTTTTTCATCTCCCCCCCACCCCAATAATCATATACTTAACTTGCTGAGCCATCTCCAGTTGTGGTCATGAATATCTGGCCACTGGACCCAGATGGCTCTGGAGGAGAAAGTGAGGCTGGTGATGTTGCACAGACCTCCCTCACTCAAATCAAAGTCAATTGCAAGTCATGTCATCATCTCCCAGAAGTCATGGTCCTCTTGGAGAATGAAGGACAAACACAACACAGTATACTTAATTCTATAGGCTTGTCTGAGTATTAGAAGGATGAGAGAGAGAGAAATGAAAGCCAAAGAGAATTGTAGCAGGTGAGAGTAATAAAGGTCACAGATCATGAGAGCAGATGGGGTTGGGGGGTGCTCTCCCCAGCAACAGAAGGAATGGTTCAATGGGAAGGACAAAAACCAAAATGATTGCTGATAGCAGTGGTGATTTTCTTGCTGGACTGAAGCACTCCATGGCTTTTGAAATGGTTATGCCTCCTTTCACCTGGCCAAAGGCCCCATGTTTGCCATCTATCCAACCAATCATTCTTAGCAGTCTGGGTGTAAAATTGGGACCTCTTTGTGCAGGGCCCAGCATCTGCCATGGTCAAGATACCAAGACCAGTGTGCTTCAAGATGAAGTCCTCATCAGAGAACCTTTACCTTATAGATAGACTTACCATTGGTGTCATTAGGGTGTGTGAAGTCACTATTCTGGCACACCAACACACAAATGATTCTGTGAAAGCAGAATCCCTTATAACCAAAATCCCTTTTTTCCAATGCTCAGAGCATGGATGTTTTCTGCTGGCTTTGGAAAATTGTCTGCAAACACCTCAAAAATAATTTGAACCAAAGATCCTTTATTGATGGTAATGTTGAAGTACATACGAGGATTCCACAGAAAGCTGGTCTAAGGGCAATGTGGGGTCCAGGGAGAAAAGATTGGTACCCAACAGACCAAGGAGATGGGGGCCCCATCTGTTGGTATCTACAAAGTTTATTCATTTTTAGTTGTTCAGTCTTATTTGATTCTTCATGACCCCATAGACCATAGCTAACCAGGCGTTTCTGTCCTCCACTATCTCTCAAAGTCTGTCCAAGCTCATGATCATTGTTTCCATAATTCTATCTATCCATATCATGCTCTGCCATCCCTTTCTCCTTTTGCCTTCAATCTTTCCCAACATCAGGCTCTTTTCCAGTGAAAAAGAGACCTAGCAGTAACTTGCTCTGGGTCACTCAAGAATAAGTAAGAGTCAAATGTGGACTCAGGCCCTCAATAGAGCACTCATCACTGTATCATGTTGAAATGACTAATTTAGGGGGCTTTGGCTTTGCCCAGGGTAGATGGTTCCCTGATCTTCCTTACTTTTTCTCTGAATCAGAACTATATTTCAGTAAAATAACTTTGGTAGCTGTGTGGAAGACAAATTGGAGAGGAGAGAGAGATGAGGAAGGGAGACCAATTAGGAAGTGAGTTTAATAATCCAGCAAAGAATCAATGAGTTCTTGAACTAGAGTGGTGGCTAAGTGAGGGCAGAGAAGGGCATCATGCAAGAAATGTTGTGGAGGTAGAAGATATGAGATTTATTAACTGATTGGATATGTATGTTGAGGAAGAATAAAGCATCAAAGATGACACTGTTTTCTCAAACTAGAAGCCTGGAATGGTTGGCAATCCCTTTGACAATAGCAGGAAAGTCAGAAGAGAGGTGGGTTTGGGATGGGACTATGGAAGTATCGAAGATTATAATTCATCTATATTTACTTATTCTATGTGACTCATTCTATTAACTCTGTCCCATCGAAAATGAAAAGGCTGGCGAGGTAGGGCTCTTACTTGCCAGTCCTTATCCCACAGCACAGAATCCACATGCTAAGGCCTTGATGTGATCTGGGAGAGAAGTGGTTGTGTTGGAGGAGAAGTGGAATGTCCCTAATGGGTACTACATAGCATGGACAATGCACATTCAAGGGAGAGTTTGGGAGAGAGGGGTCAGGGTTGGATTGTGATGGGAGATGAGGGTAGGTGGAGTTATGTTGAGGACAAAATCCACAATTGGCTATCATAGAGAGGGTGCAATGTGACCCACATTCCCACCCAGTTGGTTGATTACATAAACCTTGGGGTCATGCCAGAGCCGGCCAGCTCTTTAGAGACCATTGATGTAGATAATGCAATGGCACAGAGATTCTCAAAGTTTGTGTCACGGGTATACCAAGAAATTTTGTATGTTACTCTAGATAAAATGTTAAATAATTTCATTTGATAAAAATTTTACTTGCCTAGCAATGTATATTATGCTGAATATAGTATTTACAAAATAAACAAAACTTTCCTATTGCTTTTACACTGACTTCAAAAACACAGCCTTGAACACCCAATGAAATAGCAGCTTTGCCAATATAATTGTTCAAGAACTGTGATTTTTAAAGTTTATTCCAGTGAAGAATATTGTGCTGTGAGCAAAAAAAGGCAAAAAACAAAATAAAATGTCTGCAAATCATCTCAATAGCAGCTTATACTTATATGGGTCGTACAGTATTCAAAACGCTTTCATCAAGACAGCTCTGTGAAGCAGGGAGTGAGTCTTATACTTCCCATTTTATAAACCAGAGGTAGAGACTCAGAGATCTGTGGCCACTTGCCTAAAGCTGCTTGTCTAGTATGGCAGTCAAGGAGCAGGCACTCAAGCAATGAGACTCAGGTATCAGCCTTCTGGGGCCCATTTCCCATATTATTCCACTCTAACAGCTGGATTCAGATTCAGAGGACTTGGGTCCAATCCCAGCTTTACCTCTTATTACTTGTGTGAACTTAGGAAAATCATTCAATTTCTATGTAAAGAAAAGTTTCCTCATCTATAAAATGAAAGAACGACTGGGTCACCTCTGAGGTCTAAAAGTGATCTTAGATCCTAGGACTTAATAGTACAATAAGTACGTGGCAGACCTGGGTGTGTAATCAGGAATCCTGATGCTAATGGGTAGATAATATGGTAGGAATGTAATTCTGTGTATGTGGGGATGTAGGAATGCTTAAATTCTACCATAAATGTGGGGTCATATGAAAAAGTTTCAAAAGCCATGTTGGGCCAATTATTTAGGGGATAAAACATATACAGTCTATTCCTCTCCTCTTTTCCTCAGTAACTGAACACACTGACACCTATATTGAAAGAAGGAAATTCTTTTATTGATTACAATAAACATGGCGTATAATTTTTTGGGGGGCTAAATAACCTTAAAGTTTTATTTTTGAGTTGAAAATAGCTCATTTTAATATTTTGCTGCCTGAGTTTGGAGTGGGGCGGTAGGGGAATATTGAGTTACATAAAATCCATGTAAGAAGGCGCTTTCTAAGACACATGGTAGTTATTTTAAAGGGAGCTTGAAAGGATAGCTGTATTAGCATTGAGCATTCCTGTACTTAAGTGTGAATTCAATATGGTAGAGAATTCCTTGTCCTACCTGCCTGACTACCACATTGGCCCAGTTGTAAGCTTGGGGGTTGCTTTTGGGGTAGAATGTGTACTTTCTGTCACTCATTTCTTAAAAACACAGATGATATGAAGAAGGAATACAGCTATATTATGACAAGACACATCTTACCTTTTCCATAGTTTTTCCTCGTTTGACATAGTGCACATACAAGAACAATAGCTTACATTTATGGACAGACAGTCTGGAGTAGGGGATAAAGAAAGGACTGGCCTTTAGAGTCGGGAAGATATGAGTTGAACTCTTCCCTCTGATACTTACTAGCTGTGTGACCCTAGGAAAGTCACTAATGTCTCAGTGCCCTAGGCAACACATTAAGACTACAATTGACCGAAAGGTTGTCAGCTGTGTGGCTTTTTAAAAGGTTCAGATATACAGTTTTTGGGTAATTTAATCATTCTACTAATAATACTGGAATGCTTATTAATAAAAGGATGGTCATTTGGCCATCTCTCTTAGACTAAAGATCTCTCATGTCAATATGCTTACAAAGTACAGTAGTCTTGGAAGGTGTTCCTGAGGGTGGCAATCTACTGTGATTGTTTAACAATTCATGAGAAAATGAATATTGTAACGAGAAGCTGGGCTATATTACCATGAGGGTCTTGGAATACTTGACTTGGATCACCCAAATCTTGGTCAAAGACACTTATCAATTTCCATATCACCTGTCTGACAAAAGGAGAATCAACACTTTCCCAGACCTCTCTGGGTAAAAACAATGAGCAGGAATTCATCCACTAGCCTAAATTTAGAATTTCTTTTGGTGTCTTTGATTAGATCTCACCCATCCTGGCTGGGTAAGTCTTTTAGAAAGATTTCTTACACTGGTTGATTTCTGGAGAAGGAAGTACAAAAAGGAAAAAAAAAATCCCAAACCTTGGTCCTAATACAATAATTAGTTATTAAATACAAGTGAGAAATAATAATTTCTCTCAGATGGAGGATATTTCTACACACTTGGAGTTTCCTACAATGATGAAATGAAGGGATCATAACTTTTGAAGTGGGAGGTCAGCTTCAACTCCCTCATTTTAAAGATGAGAAAACTGAGTCCCAGAGAAGTTAAGTGACTTGCCCAGGGTCATACAGCTAATAAATGTCTGAAAATAGGTCTTCATAATTCCAGGTCCATCACTCTATCCATTACAATATGCTGGTTCTCCATCATAGGACCAGCAAATTAAAAAAAAGTTTAAAATTCCAGACAGACATATATAGAATCTGAGAGATAAGAAACTATGGAATTATCATATCTAACCTTACATCTAATATCAGGATATGATGTTCCTAATTCCATATATAACCCCATTCAGTTCCTATCCAGGGGTGTGCTGATAAATGCTTAACAGCAGGTTCTCTGGAAAAAAAAACCCCACCATATATATATGACACTTTAAAATTTAATGTTTTTAACAGATTAATTTAACAGAAAATTTAACATTTTCTCCATCACCTTAAGCCTAGACAATCAACAAAACTAATCAATCGAGCCCTGGTTCATAACATCTGCTGATTCTGAGGTGTAAATGCTTTGAATGAAAATTTAGCAGTTGATTCTCCAGAGCCAGTGAGCACTGGTGCCATCACAGCCTGTCCCTGATCCCATTGCTCCCCTACCAGACATCTATCTACATCATCTCATTTGATTAAAGACTCAGATAAATGAAAACTATGTCTCACTGTAGATCAAGAAGCCCTCCTGATTGAACATCACAAGATTTGTGGATTTAAATCAAAGTATATTTCTCCTTTAGTGAGACCAAATGGGTATGCACTTAGAAATGAGATTAAACATTGCTGCTGGCTTGGAAAGAAATTTAAAGCAAACATGGTAATCCGTTACTGGACTCCTCACTTTTGAACCCTCCCCCTTCCTCTTCATTTAGCCAAATCCCACCCTTCTTTCAAGAGGACTGCTCAGATCCCAAGTCCTCTCTAAAGCTTTCCATGACTTCAGCAGTTGGGCTTGCTTTAACGATTTATTATACTTGCAGGAAGGACTCTGTTCCAATTTTTTTGTTGTCTGGAACCGTCATGTAAGAGACTTATTATTTAACATTTAAGAAAAAATCCTTCTCTCCTCGTGTAAATTTAGGGCCCACTAGGTTGAGGGCTCAGGGAGAATTTTATAGCCCTTTAAATTGTTTTTTACTTTTTTTTAAACTTTCCAGGGACCTGAAATAATGCTCAGATTAGTAGTTGCTAAATAAATATTTATCGTTTTGATCTAATTTTGTCTTGTGCCTTAAAGAATTTCGCTAAAACACTTCCTATTGCTTATCTGTGCCCACTCTGGAGTGTAGAAACCAATTCAAAATCTAAAACAGCTTCCCAAAGTTCTTGCAGTTTCCTGAAGTTTCTAAAAGGTGCTTGGTCTCTTAGCTTAGCATTTTTAAGAGGTGGGTGTTTCCAGCACTTAATTAGAGATGATTGATTTGAATTGAAGGAATTTGCAAAATTCCACCTCATAGAAACAGCCAAAGCAGGAGTTCTTAATCGTGTGTGTGTGTGTGTGTGTGTGTGTGTGTGTGTGTGTGTGTGTGTGTGTGTGTGTGTGATGGGCCCCTTTGGCAGTCAATATGGTGAGGCCTATGGACCACTTCTCAGAATAAGGTTTTTAAATGCATAAGATAAAATACATAGAATTACAAAGAAAATCAATTATATTGAAAAAGAATTATCAAAATCTATATATTTTTGTTAAGAATATGCTATCTAAAATCCTAGAATCTTAGGACTGGAAGGGTCTTTAGAAGTCATCTTGTCCAAACTTTTCATTTGTTTGGGACGCCTTTACATTTCTTGGAGGTAGGAAGCTCTTCAATGTACTGTCCCCTCTGACATTGGGTCTTGCTTCAGGATAGTATTATGCTGAAAGCAGCCCAATCAATCTCCTTAGCCCTGTCATCTCCCTACTCCAACTTCCATTTGCACCAGGAGGGTCCTCAGCTTGCCTTTCCAATAAGCCCTCTCCTAAATCTAATCTCTTGAAATGGTGGCCTTCTCCGTTCAGACATCTTCACTTAGAAGTGAAGGGAGATCACCTCTTCACCCCGCTTACCTATTAGACTGTCATGATCACCCCAAGATGGAGTTGAACTTGTAACCTGCTAGCAAAGGGTCTTAGCAACCGATTCCTCAAGTTAACCAGGTCACACGTAAAAGAAGAGGTGTATGTGTGTGTGGGAGACAAAGTTTAAATATTCAAAAGGTCAGACCACCAGATGAAGAAAACTGGCTGTCAATCTCAGAGGCAGCATTAGTGGAAAAGGTCCTCTGGTTTGCCCCTAGAATTGAAAAGCCAAGTTATTCAAGCAGGCAGTAACTCTCTGTTGGTTTATTTCAAATGTGTCTATCTATCTATCTATCTATCTATCTATCTATCTATCTATCTATCTATCTATCTATCTATCTACCTACACATATACAATCTATACATGATATTTAGATTATTTATTATATATGCTATATATTTTGTATAATTATACAGATATGTAATATCTACATATTACCTATATAATTTATCTATTTATCTAATGCATAATTATTCAGACATAGCTGTTGGCTTGTTGTCTCACCCATTAATTAGACTGTGAGCTCCTCAAGAATAGGGATTGTCTTTTGCCTTTCTTTGTATCTCTAATACTTAGCATGGTGCCTGGTACATTGTAGATGCTTAATAAATCCTTATTGACTGACTAACCGGTACAATAGAAAGAGTACTGGATTTGGATTTAGGGAATGTCACTTTGTATCTGGGCCCTGCTACTTGCTAACTGTGTAATCTTGGGCATGTCAAGTCCCATGAATCTCCTCTGGAGTTCTGTGTTTAGTACTTGGTGCTATATTTTGGGAAGCACATTGATAAGTTGGGTGTTAATAAACAAGAGAGGGTCTCCAGAATGGGTGTTGCATTCATGCCAGTGGCCAGGGTTCCCCTTTCCTTCCAATTCAAGGAAATTCCTTCATACTTCATAAAAGGATACAGGGTATAACCATTAAGGGATAGCAGATAGGGACTGGACTCGTTATTTCATTAGGTGAAACTCTCTCAATGCAATTCTCTGTCCCTTATTAGAGAGATGCCTAGAGCACCCAGAAGGTATGTGACTTGCTCAACGTCACTCAGTCAATATATGTTAGGGGTAGAACTTGAACCCGGGTCTTCCTGACTTCAAGGAAGTCTTTACACTTACTTTAATATTGCCTTATCTGTTGTTTACTTTCCATTCTTATTCTGTTCTATGTTCAGAAATCAACTCCTCTGTATGATTCCCCTCAATCTCCTTTTTTTCCTTCTAGGCTAAATATTCTGACCTCCTTTAGTGGATCCTCACTGGTATGAACTGGATGCTTGGCACTGCCCTGGACGTCTTCCTCTGGATGTTTTCCAGCTGATCAGTGGGGAATTCTGAACCCTTCCATCTCGCTTGCCTCCTCTGAATTCTGACCAGCCTGAGTGACTGAGCTTGCCAACTATGTCAGAGAAATGTCTGGGCCTGGTATCCTGAATATGCTGACACAGCACTGAAACCCTTCATCAATGTGAGATATGTTGGCCCAATATTAAGAACGCTATCTTTCACAAAAGAATATGCCCAATCTTGTTGTAAGATCTTCTAGCCTACCCAGAGGCCCTGCCACCTACCTTCTGGATTCTGTAGGACATTTCCTGGGGCCTTCTCTAGCTCTGCCCCTGGGATGAGATCCCTTCTCCCAATCCCTTCCCCTACCTTCCCTCCCCTCTCACTGGTGGGGTGGAGGAGTCAGAATACTCTTTGCTTTCCATTGCCACTTTTAGATTCTCTCTGTTATCATCACTTCCTGTCCCTGAGGTTCCCACTACCCAAATTTATCATCCAGGGTGATGATTGTGAGACATCAATGACCATCAATGACCCTGATGAACACCTATCAACCTCCAAGACATTTTCTTTGTCTCCTCAATGCATTTAGTGTTCGGCTCACAATCACTCCCTCCATCCCAACTCATGCCCTCATACAAAGAGATTTCAGCATACATACTGAAATTCTCTCAAATACTTTAACTTCCTAGCTCCTCAATATGCTCAATTTTTGTGATTTATTCCACTTTACTGTATCTCATCTCCATAGGGAGATGGTCATACTCATGATCTTGTCTCACTTATAAGTATTTCACTTCCATGTCCATAAACTCTGAAATTTCTTTATCTGATCATAATCTTTTATCGTATCACCCTTTCCTATGCCGTCCAGCCCATTTCTTTGTCCTCCCAGTAATATCCATTTTTGTTTTGTTTTGGGCTTTTGTTTTGGTCTTGCTTTGTATCCCCAGAACTTAACACTGTGATGGGTATGTAGTAAGCATTTAATAAATATACAACACTGTATAGGAGGAGGAAAACAAATAGGACAGGAAGGAGAAAAGGGAGAAAGAGAGCCATCCTTCATCAGGCAATATGGCGCTATCTGTATGATTTTGGACAAATTGCTTCATCTCTCTGGGCTGTAGTTTCTCTCTTTGCAAAAATAAGAGGACTGGACTTAAAATGTGAGCTTGTTAATGTAGGAACTAGGTTTTTGCTTTTCTTTGTTTGTATCCTCTGCCTAGCACCACTCCTGACATATAGATACAGGATATATCTATATAATATATGATGTAGAATTGAATACATATTATATAGAATATAATGTAGAATGAATGGATAGATGCTTAATAAAAACTTGTTGACCAAATGACTCTTTAATTGGACTAGATAATCTCAAAGGTGCCTTCCAGCTCTAAATGCCCTGATTTTATGTCCAAATTCTGGTATCCACTTTAGCCAAATTGAGAGACTACTGAAAGTTCTCCAAAGCCTTGTCCATCACACAAGGTTGAATCAAACCTCAGAGAACTGGGCCCCTTAATGAAACATTTCAAGTTAGGATGGGGAACATTCAGTGGGTTTTTTTAAATTAAAAAAAAATTTTTTTGGGTCTTATTTGGACTTGCTCAGTGTTCTGGGGTCTCATTTAAAGTTTGCTTTTACAAATATGGTTCTAATCAGGAATGAAATCATAGGAGGAGAAGGACAGGATGGAAAAACCCAGGAGCTAAGCTAGGGGCCTCACAGTTTCAAGACACAGTCCACTGGGAGCCTGGTGCAAGAGCAGATTGACTCGTGCTGTTAATAGGAGATTCTCACTAGAGCAAACAGGCTGCTGTTAGAGAGCTGTGGGGGATTCCTTCTTTGAAGCCTTTGTTTCTCTAATAGACTTACTTCATCGTAATGGAGGAATCCAAAAGAGAAAGAAAACACCAGACTGCCTGTTACTATGAACAGATGACTACTCTGTCGGCTGAGGTAGGGCTCATGGAGGCTGGAGTCCCTTTTTCCTTCCTGCCTCCGCTTGCCTTCAATCTGCCACAGAATGGAAATCAAACTCAGCCAGGCACTTTGAAGTCTCTCCCCATCTGAGGTTTTGGGTAAAGGGATAATGAGTGGATGAAAGAAAGACCTCTTTTGCTGGGGCTATACACTACTAGATCCAGATGAATGGGCTTGGGAAACACAGAGAGCTCTGTGATGCTTGGCTTCCAAGAGGGAAGTGCTGGGGGTGGGGTGGGATAGAAGAACAGAGCACACACCCTGATGGTGTCTGCCCATAGGACCAGCAAAGGACAGCCGGATTTGAGGGGTGGAGGGATGGAGGTAGAGAGGAAGGAAGGAACCTCACAGAGTTGGTGATTCAGCCTTTGGAACTGTCTCCATTTGTATTTTTGAATGGACTGAGCATAGTAGAGGGTGGGAGCTTGGGAAGTTAGACAGGTTCTGGCAAGCTCTCCATTTTGTCTTCATCCCAACTCAATAGTGAGGGCAGATCTAAAATATATTTATGGATCAAAGGTTATCATCCTCCTATTCATCTTTTCTTCCTGGCCCCCCCCAAAGCATTCCCTGAACTCTCCCTGGCCTTCCTGTGTGTGCAAGACCCACCTTCCTGCTCTCCATACTGGAATCCAATTTGTTTATTGTTGGGCAAATCAGCCCCACACCCGACCATTTTGTCTTTATCTACATCCATGAAGCATCCACTTCATGGCTTTGTCTGCCTTGTGGGTGAAGCCTGGTAATCAGTTCCTCCCTCCCCCTCTCGCCCCAATTAGAATGTGGTAGAAGCAGGTTCCCTCACTCCACACCAATGCTTTTGACATTACCTAAGACCTGTCTTGCTTTCTGAGATAAGATTCTTTTGCTCAAGGCTGAATCTTGACCAAAAAAAAAATTACCTATACCTGCCTGGTCTGATAAACAACAAAAAATAATATTTTCAATTGCATTAAGGTTTGCAAAGCATTGTATATATGTTATTTCATACCATCTGTACCAACACTGGAAGGCAGGTGCTATTACTGTCTCCATTTTATACATGGGGAAACTGAGGTGGAGAGAGTTAAGTGACTTAGCCAGAGTCACACAGCTAGTAAGTTTTTGAAGTGGGATTTGAACTCAGGTCTTCCTAACTCCAAGTTCAGTGCTTTGACCTAGTGTATCATAATATTTTTGTTTTTTGCTCATAATGAGAAGGGAAAAATCTTCATGTTGCACCGTGGTTTTAGAGACAGCTTCTAGTCCCCATCTGAGTGCTAGCTGAATTTAAGCAATGATCTTGGCTACCACTAGCAAGTTTTTGGAGAAAGAAAGGATGGGTAGATAGGGATTCTGTGGAAGGAAAAAGGAGTATGAGGGGGAAAGTAAAAGATGCCAATAAAGTTGTGTTCAGATGTGCCACAGTGGTGTTGATCCTGGAGTCTGCTTTTTAAAGTTGTTTTTTTTAATTAACAAGAATTTATTTTTTTTCTCTCCCACTGAAAAAGAAAAGAAAAAGAAAATATTTGCAACAAACATAAAAAACAAATTCCCACATTGGCCATGTCCAAAAATATATGTCTTATTCTGCATCCTGAGTCCATCACTTGTCAGGAGGTGGGTAACAAGCTTCATCATCAGCCCTCTGGAATCATGATTGGTCATCACATTGATTAGAGTCCTTGAGCCTTGCAAAGTTGTGTATTTTCACAATGTTGTCCTTGTATAGTTGTCCTTGTTCTACTCACTTCATTATGTATCTATTTATAAACATCTTGCCAAGTTTCTCTGAAACCATCTTTTTCATAATTTTTTACAGCATAATAATGTTACAACAATGAATATGTATTTATATGCCATAATTTGTTCAACCGTTCTCCAATGTCCCCTTAGTTTCCAGTTCTTTGTTACCACAAAAAGAGCTTCTGACTAGAAATATTTTTGTCTCTAGCCCCACCTGGCACTGACTAGATACACTTGTGTCGAATTGAGTTGAAGAGGAAGGGAAAGAGATAGATTCTTTTCCTCTTGGGACCCAGGTTCTTGAAGGTTAGCCCCACAGAACATGAGATCTGACAGTTCCCACTAAGCTGGAAATGTTTTGAGAAAAAGATACAAACACTATCTCCTAAGAGGCAGATGATGAATTGTGGAATGGAGAGAGGCGGGGTATAACAGAGAGCACACTATGGATGAAATGTGACTCATTTAAAAAAATTTTATTGATGTCTTTCACTTTTCCACTAAAGTATTTCCTCTTTTGCACACACTCTTTCTCTTCCCTCTAATACCTTTAAAACTTATAATAAAGGAAGCATTAAACCAAAACTAACTGACAGCTAGTTGAATGGAGCACTGGACCTGGAGTCAAGAAGACTCATCTTCTTGAGTTCAAATCTGGCTTCAGACACTTCCTAGCTGTGTGACCCTGGGCAAGTCACTTAACTCTGTTTACTTCAGTTTCCTCATCTGTAAAATAAGCTGGAGAAGGAAACAGCAAACCACTCCAGTATCCCTGCCAAGAAAACCCCAAATGGAGTCATAGAGAGTCAGACCCAACTGAAAAGTGACTTAACAACAACAATAAAACCGACATGTTGATTAATTTTAATAGCATATACTATGTTTAGCATCTGTAGTTCTCCACCTCTCCTTTGAGAAGAGAGAGGAGTATTTTGTCATCAATTATTCTGGCAGATTGGCTGTTGCAAAAAATCAGAGTTTAACTGCCATTTAATGCTGTTTTCATTTCCATTACTATAGTCATTGTGTATATTGTTTCCCTTTTTCTGCTTACTTTGCTCTGCGTCACTTCAGATAGTTCTTTATATGTTTCTCTTAATTCTTAATCTGTTGTTTCTTAAAGTGAAGCAATGGAATCAGGCTTTTCTGAATCAGTATTATAGATATTTAAATATGTCTTTTTTCCCTACTAGACATGAAGGCATTTTACTGAAGGTATATGTCTTATTTCTTCTTTATTCCTTGAGTAGCTAGCCCCACCTGTCACTGACTAGATACACTTGTGTCGAATTGAGTTGAAGAGGAAGGGAAAGAGATAGAAAATGAAATCCCATTAAAATAGCTACAGAATGTATAAAATATCTAGGAGTTCATGCACATGTTCTTAGTACTTGGACATGTGCATGTGCAGGTTCATGTACTTAGGACTAAAATACTTTTTTATATAAATTAGGAAGAAAAATAATTGGAGTCATGAATTGATCATGGTTGGGTCATGCCAATATGATAAAAGCGATAATAACTAAAATAATGGATAGACTCAATGCCATTCTAGACTTACAAAGGGGCTATTTATGAAACTAGACAAAATTATAGCAAAAAGTAAGTATATGGAAAAGTAAGAGGTCAAGAAGTTCAAGAGAAATAATGGGGAAAAATTAGAAATGAAGCAACCCTAGCTTCATTTATAATATTAAATTATACTTTAAATAATCTTAAATTATACTATAAGATAGTAATCACCAAAACTATTTGGTGTTATTCAAAAAATAGAAAAGTTGATGCAGCGGAAGAGATTGAATAAACAAGAGCCAGAAGCAATTGAACATAATAGTTATAGGTGGCAGAGTGGTGTGACCCTGGGCAAGTCACTTAACCTGTATTTGCCTCATTTTCCTCATCTGTAAAATGGGGATATTAATAGCACTTACTCCAGGGTTGTTGTGAGGATCAAATGAGATAATAATTGCAAAACACTTAGCACAGTGCCTGGCACATAGTAGGCACTATGCAAATGTTAGCTCTTAAGATTAGAGAAAACCAAAGACTGCCAACCACTGGGATAAGGACAAAAGCTATTTGACACAAACCGCTAGGAAAAACTTTACATTAACTTGTATATGCTTTCATTGTATATATATCCTCTAGTCCTTGCATCCCTAGTACTTTGCACATAGTTAGCAAAAAAAATGTTCGTTGAGTTGAATATAGACCATTCTCCTTGATGCACATCTAAAGAAGAGAAATCACAAAATTGCTGAGGTTATCCTATTGGATATGCAAACAAGGTGGAATTTTTCACTTCCCTAAAAAATATTGAATGTATTGGCTAGTGGAGAATCAGAATTTTTGAACTGGAAGGGTATTTAGAAATTATCTAATCTAGCCTCTTCTCTTCTGTTCTCTTATTTCTCCTTTTCTCTTTTTCTTCCTTTTCCTTCCTTCCTTCCTTCCTTCCTTCCTTCCTTCCTTCCTTCCTTCCTTCCTTCCTTCCTTCCTTCCTTCCTTCCTTCCTTCCTTCCTTCCTTCCTTCCTTCCTTCCTTCCTCCTTCTTTACAAATGAGAAATCTAGGGTGAAGTAAATTACTCTTAGGTCTTTCAGCCAGGTGGTGACAGCCAGGAGCCTAGGGTTCTAAAATAAACAGTCTAATGCTTGCTGGACTGTATCACATGGCCCATTTAAGTGGAGCAGGAATGTCTGATTGGTTGGATGGAATTGTTAGGGCCTTGTCCTTGCCCATGTTCACAGCAGGGAAGAATAATTAGTAAATTAATGAAGTGTGTTTTCCCTGAGTGAAGTGTTTACTACTTCAGTACTTCAAGGGTCTGTGATTTCATCAGTGTGGGTACTCCATCCACTGACACAGATTGCAACCCCCTCTGTGCCTTCATGAGTTGCCATGGTAGAAAAAAAAATCTATAGGCTGATGGCTCGGGGGATGAACCTCTCCACACTTGGCTAGGCTGGGCCTCAGATAACAGTCATACATTCTGCTGCCAGCCTTGTACTCAAAAGGAGAAGCTGCCAGAGCCTGGCTCTCCTCTACATCACACTGGGCTTATCTGAGTAGAACTTTAATAGAGAAAGCAAAGTCTTTAATAATTTTAAAGGTTTAAAGTAAGAGAATTTTAGTAAACAAAACCTGCTTGCATTTTTCAATTTACTACCACTCTGTGACCTAAATATAAAACACCTCTAGGGTTACTTTCTTCTTACCCTGTCTCTCTAAACTTTATGTACCTATATATGTTGGGTCCTTATTAGTATGTAAGCTCCTTCAGGATAGGGACCATTTTTGTGTTTTGTCGTTCTTTGTGTGCATAGCACTAAGCATGTTTCCTGGCACAGAGTTAATGTTTAATAAATGTTGTTAATTTAACTGAAAATTAAAGTTTGTTAAAGCCAGTTGTTTTAGATCAGAAAATTTTCATTTTGCCAATGAAAAAACTGAGACCTAGAGAAGTTAGGAGACTCATCCAGGGTCACACAACTAATTATTGTTAGAAAAAAGAACTCAAGTCTAGGTTTCTTGATTTTGGAGAGTTGCTTAGCAAATGTTTTTTGATGGTAATAGATTAGGATAAAAGATGGAAATAAACATGTTTTAGTTCAATAGATTAAAAAGTAGGCTATATATAATCAATTAATTTAATCACCTTTTCTCCTTTTTGGATGTTACTTGTTATGTGAAAGTCAGAGCGATTATAATAATAATGGTTCATATTTATGTAGAATTTCATGGTTAACCAGGTACAATATGTGTGTATGTGTGTATGTATGTGTGTATATGTGTATGTACGTGTATATGTGTGCATATGCATGTGTGTATTTGTATGTTTATATGTGTGTACATGTATGTATATGTTTGTATATATGTATATGTATATTATGTGTGTATATATATAATATATATATATATAATGTATATATATATATATATATTCTCATTTGATGCTTAAGATAACCCCTCAAGGCAAGTGATCATGAGTATAGGGTGTTATTATGCCCATTTTGTAGATCAGGAAAGTGAAGCTCAGAGAGATTAAATTATTTAGAAAGGTGAAGAAGAAATTACCTCTGCAATCTATGGATAGAGGAAGAATTTATGCCTAAACAAATGATAGGATCACACAATTTAAATGGATGATTTTGATTATATGAAATTAAAAAGGTTTTTACAAATGAATCTAATGTAGCAAAAATTGGAAAAGAATATAGTAACTGGGGAAAAAAATATTTGCAACACATTTCTCTGATAAAGGTCTCATCTCCAAGACATATAAGGAACTGATTCAAATTTATAAGACCAAGAGACATTCCCCAATGAATAAATGATCAAAGGATGTGAATAGGCAGCTTTCAAAGGAAGAAATCCAAGCTGTCAACAATCATCTGGAAAAATGCTTTAAATTACTAAGAATTACAGAAATGTAAATTAAAGCCATTTTGAGTTTACATCTATCAGACTAGCAAAGATGACAAATGAGGAAAATGGCAAATGTTTAAAGGATTGTGAGAAACCAGGTACATTAGTGCACTGTTGGGATACTCATCAATTTATCCAGTCATTCTGGAAAACAGTTTGGAACCATGCTGAGAAAGTTACCAAACTGTCCATACCCTTTGACCAAGTACTACAGCTACTATGTCTTTGCTCCCAAAATACAAAAGAAAGAAGGAAATGATCTACATTACAAAAATATTTGCATTCGTTCTTTTCATGGTAGCCAAAAATTGAAAACAAACCGAGCATCTTTCTGTTTAGGAATGGCTAAACAATTTGTGGTATATAAATTTAATGGCTATTATTATTGTGCCATAAGAAATGAGGAAATGGATGGTTTTGGAGGAAACTAGAAAGACCTTTTTGAACTGATGCTGAGTGAAGTGAGCAGAGGTAGGAAAACGATTTATATGATGATAACATTGAACAGAAAAGCAACCTAGAAAAACTTTAAACTCTGATCAACACAGCAATGAATCACAAATCCAAAAGAATGATGCTAACACATACCATTTACCTCCTAACAGAGAGGGGATGAACTTAAATCCAGCAAGAGACATACATTTTCAGATATGGCTTAATGGGGGGATTTCTTTTGCCACACTAACTAGATATGTATTAAATGATTTGGGTGTGTTTGTTTCTTAATTTAATTTGCTCAATGGGGGGAAGGGACAGATTAAAAATACAAAAAAATACTTATTTTTACTGTTGTTATTGTAGGAATGTCGCACATAGTCCTTTTGGTTTTCCACACAACTTCAAAGTTGAAAGGGGACTTCAGCGGCCACCTGGCCAGCCTATACCTAGAAAAGAGTGATAATCCTCAGAATAGCTTATTCGTTCACAATTACTCTTCAAACAACATTGCTGTTACTATAGGACATTCTCATGGTTCTGATCATTTCACTCTTTGTTATTTCATGCAATTTTTTCCCATGCTGTTATAAAATCAACCTGCTCATAATTTCTTACAGCACAGTAGTATTCCATCACAATCATATTCCACAACTTGGTTAGCCATTCTCTGATTGATGGGCATCCCTTCAGTTTCTACTTCTTTGCCAGCATTGCATCCGGGGCCATCGCCAGTGGTCCTAACCTACGTCTTGCCCCTGGACTCCAAATAACTGGAGGAGAGAGAGAAGTTGGTGACTTTGCACAGCCCTATCTCACCTAAATCCCGTTCATCTGCAAGTCAAAACATCACCCTCCTGATGTCATTGGTCTTCTTTGAAAAAGAAGGCTGAACAACAACAGGACATGACCTACAAGTGGTCATCTAGATTTTACTTAAAGAGCACTAATGAAGACCCCATTAGCTCATTCTGCTTTTAGGCTAATTACCAAATTTAGTTTATTCTGTCTCTTCCATATTTTCCACAGTATCAATATCTTCAATAGCTACCCCATTCCAAGCCCTCATTAATTTCCTTTCAATATTTGTCATATTTCATAGAACAGTAATATGCTATCATATTCATGTGCTATGATTGCTTAGTCATTCCCTAATTGGTGGGTATCTACTTTGTTTTCAATTTTTTTTACAATAAAAAAATGTTATAAATATTTTGGTTTATATGGTTTATATTTATATTTGGTTTCTATTTCTTTTTAATCAATGACCTCCATGGGACATATACATAATGGTCTGAATGGAAGGACATACACATTTTAGTCACTTGATTTGCATAATTTATCTCATCCAGAGCACTTTTTTCCTTTCTGACTTCCTTTTTAGTTTTGTGATTTTGGGGTAAGTCATCTCTCAGGGACCCAGTTTCTTCATTTGCAAAAATGAGAGGGGTGGGGTTTGGATTGAATAATCTCAAAGCCTTTTCTGAAATATAATTGAGTTCTTTGTCCCTTTTTTCCCCTTTAGCCTTAATTTCTAAATTCTTACATTCTCCTTACTCCCATGTTCTGATGGCCTTTCTAGGATCAGAGCAACCCATGTATTTTATAGAGAGGAGAAGAGGCCTGCTTAGTAAAGTCCGGTTAGTTTCCCACTGCTGAAGTTATAGGCAGGGAGATAACAATCAGCTAAGAAACTGGAAGTATCTATTATTGATGTTTCTAGATATAGAGAAGTTCCGGAAAAGGAGAGGAGAGAGCAGACAGGAGGTGAGCCCAGGAGGGAGAAAGGGTGGTAGCTAGGGAATAGGCAACCTAAGGTCTAAGCCAGAAGAACCAGAGGATCTGACCTGGTTTCCCTGCTTTTCTAAACCTTTAGAGATGTCTACTCCCTCTGGGGGAAGACAAGAGACATTTCTGATTTAAATTCATTTAAAGATCCACTATCATAGTTTTATACAATGGGGGATTGGCATTTAGAAAAGTTGCATTAACACTTAGGACAGGAGCTATTGTATCTCCTTCCTATTTAGTAAGTGTTTCAGTGGATTAAATACCTTTTGGTTGAGAATAATTGTACTGAAGTCCTCCTCCCCTAACCCCTACAAAAAAGTATGAATAAGGAACTTTTATTAAAAACAAAAAGCCCAACAAAAGCCGAGTTACACCCTTTGTCCAAGAAGGGCCTGGGAAGAGTGGAATGGGTCAGGGTGGGGTCGGGCAGGAAGGGTGGGCCATATGAAACTCAGAAAGGTTGTTTGAACCTGGAAGGGAAAGGTTAGAATGCTTCTCTTAGTGGATTTCCTCAATTCAGTCTCTTCTATTTTGATTCGTGATGACACTTGAGATGTGTGTGCACAGAGAAAGGATGATGTAGAATAGGATGTACTTTTAACCTCCATCCCTTGGGCAAGAAGAGGCCCAAGGCACATTCAGGTGGAGTAATTCCTTGCATCAGCCATCAACCCATGACAGCATTCACCATCTCCAGCTATTCCTGGTCTCCTGGGATGCTGATGCTGGGGGTACTCACAGAAAAGTGATGTTTTTGTGAGTTGCCAGCACCCTGTAGAAAGAAGTTTCCCTGGGCTTGAAATATTGGATGACTAGGACAGGAAGGCCTAGATTTATCACACAGTGTGGTATGCAGATAGTATCTTACTCAGCTGCTCTGATGACAAGATTCACTGAGGCATTAGGAAAGCAAGGCTGATCCATGAAGCTAAAATATGGGCCATCCCTGAGCACTTAAGTCAGAAGAGAGGATTTCTGATGAGTCTGTTTCCCTCGGGACAAGAGGTTTTTGTAGAGTTTGAACAATTCCATCTGGTTGACTTGGGAAAGATAGGGCCTGCTCTGGCCCGGGTCAGGGCACTTCTCTGGGGATTTTTGGAGGAAGGTGTGAACAAAGAAAGCTGATCACTGGAGTTCCAATTTCTTGTCAGCGGCAGAACAGGGCAGATTTTAGATAAGCACTTTACTTTTTTCCCCCCTCTTTTCCCCCTTAATAATCCTGGCCTTGTTTTTTGTCCCCCTCTTTTCTTTTATGGGGGTGAGGAGGAGAGAGAGAGGACAGCCTAGAATGTGCAAGAAGGAAGGAAGGAAGAAAGAAAAAAAAGTGATTCCTTTTAAAGGCCTTAACAATAATTTTGGTCCTTGTCTGCAAACAAAGGTTAAACTAGGCTGGAACTTGGCTTAGCACGACAAATGCCTGTTTGAATTTCTCTGGATCTCTCTCTCCAGGGGCCCCCTTCAAGAAGATGCAGTTGTAAGGATCTAACTCTCGGACTGTTTGCTCTGAGGAATTTGTTTTCTGCCCTGATATCACCCAGTGACATTTCAAATGTGTTTATGAAAGGGAAGGACAAAAAGGACCACAGATATTAGGAAAACATATTCCTTAGATGCCATATCCTGTTAGCAAAGACAAAAAAGTCAGCCTGGAAAGCTTCCTTTGGTAGCTTCAGACTGAATTTTCAGATATTTTTGTGTGTCTTGGTTTTTTCCTTTGTTTCTGCTCCTACACTGCTACATGTAAAGGATGCCTTGAACTGTCTGAGTGTGGAGTGGGGGCGGGAGGGTGGGAAGAAGGAAATGAATGAACCAAGCCCACACCCAAACTCAGGGACAACACTGAGCTGTCTCAGTAGTCCAAATGAGCCCTATACAGCCTGGAGGAAGAATATTAACTACTATCCACACAGAACTTCTCTTAAAAAAAACCTTATGCTAGTATAATTTTTTAAAATGTTCCCGATTTTAAATGATAAAAATTTGACTAATATTTTAATTGATTTTTTTGGTTTTTTCATCACTTTCAATATCCAATATAACCTCCTTCAACCAAAAACTCAATCCTAACAAAGAATAAAAAAAAAAGAGGAAAAATGTTCTGCAAAACTAACAAACATATCAGCTAAGCCCACCACTGTTCCGTATTCATCACCCTACAGCTCTGCTGAGAAGAGAGGGACTTGAATTGTTGTATCATTTTTTTTGGTGGGGGGAACCAATATTGGTCATTATAATGATATAACACTCAGTTTTGGGTTTTGTCATTCTTTCCATTTACATTGTTATAGTCAATTTGTATATTGTTTTCTAGCTTTTGCTTATCTCACCTTACATGAATTTATCATATGAATTTTCTCATGCTTCCTTGTTTTCTTCACATTTATTGTTTTTTAAGGTAGTAATATCACATCACACTCATCTTGTTTCACCATTCTCCAGTTTATGGGCCTTTGATTTTTTTCCCCTAGTTCTTTGCTACTACAAAAGGTATGCTATTATTATCCCCATTTTACAGAAAAACAAACAGGGTGCCAGGGTGGTGCCCAGGGTTACACAGCTAGTGAATGTTTGTGGGATTCAAACCCAGGCCTCCTGATGCTGAATCACCATACCACATTTCCTCCAAGTAGTTAGGCCTGTACCAAGACAAAGAACTTTAGGCACACAGACAGGACACTTTTCCTTTCTCCCTCCTTTGGAACTGTGTTAAGCCTTCTTTCTCCCTATAGAAATGACCCTGACATTGTGGGTGGTGGGAAAAGGGACCAGTACGTGTGGAATTAGGCAGCTCTGGAGAGAAGAGTTAGCTTCTGAGATGTTTAATGTTTAATGAAGGTATTCAGCACAAGATTATACCCAGAACTCCATGGTTGTGTGTATATCATTATTCTACATTAGCACCATTGGCCTTTGTCTAGAGTAGGGACCTTGGCAGCTGCCCCACCCTCCCAAGCTATGGTTTAGGGAACATAAACCACAAAGGTTGAGACCTGCTTCCCCTTCCTCTGCTACACTAGGATTGTGACCAGGGGCCCTTGGCAACAGAAGAGGCAAACAAGAGAGATTCCTGCCCCCTGCTAGCATAAGGGGGGAGGGGGCTTGAACTTTACCCTGGGATCTCAACCTCACTCAAGAAAGATAACAAAATAAACCCTTATCAGAGGTTCTTAACCTGGTGTTCATGAGCTCATTTTAAAAATATAGTTTGGTAACCATATTTCCCTTCTAATCCTACATACATTATTTTATGTACTTAAAAACATTATTCTGAGAAGACATCCATACGTTTCACCAGACTGACTGCCAAAAGGTTCCAAGACACAAAAAAGGTTAAGGCCTTTGGCCCACCTTGTTCCTTTTTCTCAAACTCTTTGGCTCTTAGAATGAATATCATAAGAACTGGAGGAAAGTAAAGCATTTCCTCCGGTTCTTTTGTTAATTAAATGCCCAGAAAGCCCCGAGAATGTTTTTTCTACTGTTTCCTTATGATCATATATACCTTTGATTATTACTTACATCAGGAAGCTAGGAAGGTTAGAAAGGTATGGGGCGACTTTCTCCAGATTTTGTTATAGTTTTATCTGGTTTGCTCTGTAACCTTCAGAAAGTCTCCTCATTTCTTTGTGTATTAGTTTAAGATATTTTTAATATCTCTGAGATGAGACCAATAATTCCTACCCATAACTTCTTGCCATGTATCTTCCAGAGTTAGTTATATTAAGATAAAATCCCTTTGAATTACTTAGAGACAGACAAGTTGTAAATATAAGGCGTTATTATTTCTGGAGCACTTATTCCTAGAGTACCTAGCTATTTGGGCCCCAGAGTCTTATTTTAAAACTAGACACTCTAAAAGCTAGAGAAAGAATAGGCTCCCTCACAATGTCAGAGTATCACCTTGGAGCAGACTGAACCAATTTGTATCTGCAATTACAGAGACCGGATGAAGCATAAAGAGCCTGGGTGTGGCCTATTCTGATGTACAGAATTTTAAAAAAATTTTGATGTGTCATAGATTTAGGCCTGGAAGGGACTTACAGAAGCCACCAAATCCAACCCCTTAATTTTACATAAAAGGAAACTGAGTCTGAAGGAGGTTAAGTGACTTGCCCAGGGTCATATAGCTAGTTAAGTATCTGAGGTAGGATTTGAATTCAGGTTTTCCTGACTCCAAGCCCAACACTCTATCTACTAGACTAGAAATAGTTAGAACCTTCAAAATAGATTTCAACATGTGGGTTTTGGGGACTCTTTCACTTACTCTATCTCCACCACCATCTAATCTAGCATGTATTAATTACATAGTGCCTGTCATGTATAAAGCATCCTAGGCAGGATTGCAACAGCCAGTGATAGCAACTATTTTCTTCCCCTGGTGGCCCCAAATATGCTCTCTTCTACCATCTAGTCTCATTTAGGATGATTGCTGTGGAGCCGGAAGAGATATCACAAGGCATCTAGTCCAATGCCCTAATTTTACAGATGAGAAAACCGAGGCCCATAGCTACTTGTCCTAGGTCACACAGGTTAAGTGGAATACCAGGTCCTCAGCCAGTACTGGCACTATGCATCATTGCAGCTAGGAATTGTAGCTGTAAGAAAAAATGAAAGCCATAATGTGTTTTTTCAAGGAGCTCACATTGTACTGAGATCCTCTTCTGATTCCCTGCCAACTTTGCTCCCTTTTAACTTTCCCTAGGTTTTTCTTTTTTCAATAGTATTTTCCGCAATTACATGTAAAGACAATTTTTAACATTCATTTTTCAAAAAAATTAGAGTTCCAAATTCTCTCCTTCTGTCCTTCACCTCCCCGCTTCCCTAACACAGCAAGTAATGTGATATAGGTTATATACGTGCAATCATGTAAAACATTTCCTTATTAGTCATGTTGTAAAAGAAGAAACAGACCAAAAGAAAAAACCACACACACAAAAGAATTAAAATAGTATGCTTCGATCTGCATTCAGACTCCATCAGTTCTTTCTCTGGAGGTGGTTAGCATTTTTCATCATGTTTCTCTAGATTTTTACTCAAGGCCAAGGCTCTTCTTGGTCAAGTCAATAAACTATGCAGATACAAAGATAAAAAACAATTACTGCCCTCAAGGAGTTCACAATGTAATGAGGGAGATGATGTAAAAATTACTATGGGATATAGACAGAATAGCTTGGAGATGATCTAAATGGGAAAGCAGAAAGATTGAGGAGATTTGGGAAAGACTTTTTGCAAAAGGTTGGAACTTTAGCTGAGACTTGAAGGAAGCAAAGGAATTCTGGAGGAAGATATAAGGAAGGTAGAAAATTCCATGCATGGGGAAAAGACAGTGAAAATGCATGTAGTGAGTCAGAAGATGGAGTATCTAGATTGAGGGATGGCAAGGAGGCCAGTGGTATGGGATCATTAAATACACAGAATGGAGTAAAGCGTAAGAAGTCTGGAAAGGAAAGAAGGGACCAGATTATTAAAGGCTTTAAAAATCAAACATGGGATTGATAGTGGAGGTAAAAAGTTGCCAATTAAACATGGGATTTACATTTGATCCTGGAGGTAATAGCAAGCCACTGGTGTTTATTGATTACTTAGGGAGTGACATGGCCAGACCTGTGGTTTAGGAAGATCGTTTTTAATGGACTGAAGTAGGGATGGACTTGATATAGGGAGACCAAACAGAGGTGATGAGTGGCAGTGTCATAGGAGAGAAAGAAATACAGGAAATATATGAGAAATGTGCAATTGATAGGACTTGGGAACAGATTGGGTATGGGGGTGGTAGTCAGAGAGAATGAGGCAGGCATGAGTAGGTTATGACTCTGGCTGAATGGAAAGATGGTGGTACCCTCAACAGTAATAGGGAAGTTAGAAAGAAGAGGGTTGGGGATGGGGGCTGGGAGAAAATGTTTTCAGTTTTGGATATGGTAGGCTTAAGATGTTTATAGGATAATCCATTTGAGATAGTCAACAAGCTATTCAAGAATGGAGGTCAAGAGAGAGGTTGGGACTGGTTAAACAGATCTAAGAATCATCTTTATGGGTTAGATTAGATTGTTGTCTGGTCACGTCCAACTCTTTGTGATCCCATTTGGGATTTTCTCAGCAACGATACCGGAATAATTTGCCATTTTCTTCTCCAGCTCATTTTATGAGTGAGGAAACTGAGGCAAACAGGGCCACGCAGCTAGGAAGTGTCTAAGGCTGCATTTGAACCCAGAAAGGTGAGTCTTCCTGACTCTAGGCCCAGCACCATATCTAGCTGCATTACTGTTAATATAATAGTGAGCAAATTAGCGATGAGTATGTGTGTGGGTGGGACAGGAGAACAAGGCCAGCTGCCAGCTGCTTATCTTTGCTGAAGCACTTTCCTAAGAAGAATTAGTATTCAAGAGATTTCAGACTGGAAGTTTCCAAGTTTCAGATTTCAGACTGAAAGGGACCTTAAGGATTACGTAGTCCAAAGACTTCACTATACGGATAAAGAAGCTGAGGTGCAGATTTTTGTTAATTGAAAAAATAAAATAAAAAGACAAAGATTTTAAGAAAGAAACAGCAGTCAGATACTGAAACCAATCACCTAAGAGCCAATTCTCAATTATTCACAGCAGGGGAAAGACATTCTACTGAAGAGCATGGGAAATAATGGTGAATTAACCTAGCTGGGCTAAGCCTAAAGCAGGAGAAACTTGCCAGAGGCCCCAGCCAGGGAATGGGAGAAGGCTTCTCTGTCACTTACTGCCTCAGGGTCCCTCACCATTGAATCAGGAATGTGTCCCTGCAAATGCAGAGATCACATTCTCAGTGGGGCAACCTAGCCACAAACCATTTATCTGTTGATCAGACACAGTGTCCCACATGTAAGTAGTAGCATTATCAGAGACTGAACAAAGGGTAAGACACTTACTTGGGGCACACAAACCTGAGGGGGGGCAAAAAACCCAAAACATATATATGCATGTGTGTGTGTGTATGTGTGGAATGCAGTTACCCCTTCCACATCTCAACTCTCCCCATCACCGTTTCGAGATATCTCAGGTTGGCATAAGAAATTAAATGGAAATTTGGGGAGTGTTTGCGAAAGCCTCTAAGGACACACAAAATCCAGCAGACAACACAGAAAAAGCTTAAAACTCAGAAATGTACAAAATATATGTAAAATATTGTATAATAGCAACATATTTTATCTCTTAATACAATAATTCAGACTTCTTTTCTGTTACCAAGAGGAGACTAAAACATGTTATGAGTATTTTCTAGATTGGGGGAACCATGCCCCTAATCCCCATGTTGTGGGAGGGATAACTGTATATTTGTTTTCAAATTCCACCTTCAGGAAGCAAAAGGTTGCATGCTATTATATATATATATATATATGTATGTAAATACACATACACGCATATGCATATCCACATCTATATCTCTCTAAAATGAGCACCTATTATTCCAAGTAAGCCATGTTGTTAAGACAGTTTTATAGTCTTGCCAGGGGTGCAAGATCAATTCATTACTGTGCTATTTATCGTGATTATTATTATCATGAAAGCACGGTTTCGGAGGATTACAATTTTTGGTAACAGGGATATAACACATAGAGATTTATGATAGCTTTTCTCTACCTTGGCTTTGCAGGTAGAGTCAGATTGGGTTATTCTGGATTGACATCTCATTAAAATCTAGCACAATTTTGGGTATATTTCCCTAACATCTAATACAAAGCAAATGAGGGAGGGTGCTGGCATCAGGGATCACAGCAGCCGAGAGAGAGATCTAAAACCAAGAACTGAAAACACGTAGAATTAGTTCTCATTCCTTCCCTTTCCTTCCCCTTCCCACCCCTCCCACACCATACTTCCCCTTCAAGAGTGGATTCAGGGCAGAGTTATTACTAGATTATGAGTCAAGTTTATTTCAAGTGGAAATCTGACTTGGAGAACCCCGTTTTCACTTCAGCCTCCTGGGGAAGGAGTAAGGCATTAACTTTAAGCTCTCATTTTTAGCACCAGTTCACCTAATGCATGCAACCTTTTGCTTCCTGAAGGCGGAATTTGAAAACAAATGATATGGGCTCCCCACTGGTTTTATTCAATTCAACCAATATTTATTGAGCTGCTGCTACGCACAAGAAGCTGTGCTGGGTGTCTGGGATGCGTAAGAACAAACCTTCCAGCCACCCAGGGGTGTGCTGAAGTCATCTCCCATCAGCTTGTGAGAGCGCCATTCTTAAATTTTCAGTATAAGCATTTACATCTCAGAAATCCTCAGACGTTACAAGTCAGGGCTTCATTCATTGTTTTGTTGATTGTGTGCTGGGGTTGGGGAATCTGCAGCCTCGCTACATGTGGCCCTCTAGGTCCTCAAGTGCTGCCCTTTGACTGAATCCAAACTTCACAGAACAAATCCCCTTAAATAAAAGGATTTATTCTGTAAAACTTGGACTCAGTCAAAAGACCGCACCCTAGAACTCCGAGACCCCCCCACTCATCATTAAACATTTACCAGCACACCCCTGCAGCCCTTATACCTTGTCCCCTGAAGTATTTCTATTGTTATTTAATTTATTTATTTTAGGCAATTGAGGTTAAGTGACTTGCCCAGGGTCACACAGCTAGTACGTCAAGTGTTTGGTCTGAGGTCAGATTTGAACTCAGGTCCTCCTGACTTCAGGGCTGGTTCTCTATCCACGGCACCACCTAGCTGCCCTCTTCCCCTTAAGTATTTCCCCAGTTGTCCTGACCTATGTCTTGCCACTGGACTATGATGACTGGAGGAGAGAGTGAGGCTGATGACTTTGCATAGTCCTGCCTCACTTAAATCCAAGTCATTTGCAAGTCAAGACATCACCTTCCTGATGTCATCAGTCCTTTCTGAGAATGAAGGATGAACAACAACAAAGAATGATTCCACAACCAACTAACCCAAGGTCCAAATCTGCCTGGAGCCTGGTAGGACCATCCTTGGTTTACTTTTCCATATTCTTCCCTGTGGGCACAGTCTAAAGAAAGATTTCAGCCAATACTATGAAATCTTGGTAAAAGAGATTTCGGTTCATGATCATTCAGGGCTGACCTGGGAAAGGGTGGGTCACCATGCCAATATTTATATGTGGCTTTTCAGGTTAGTAAAGCATGTGATATGGGTGTCACATTTGAGCCTCAGAGCAATCCTATGAGGGGCTTTTATTGTCCCCATTTTGCAGATGAGGAAACAGAGACTGGGGAGAGAGGATCATCACTTATCCAGAGTCAATTACAGGGATAATGCTGAACTTGGAACAGAAATGGATAGATCCTTTTCCTATTATATTCTGCTCAAGATATTACACCGTTCCTATCACCACCTCTGGCATCCTTAAAAATAGTTATGAACCCTGGTATAAAAGATGAAAGACTTCAAGAAAAGGAGAACGAATGCAAAAGAAACTGAAATCAAAAGACTGACATTTGTTCCCAGACAAGATTAAAAGGGTAAAAGGAAAATTGGAATACATCAGTCAGCCAGTCAACAAGCATTTATTAAGCATTTACTGTTTGTCAGGCACCTTGCTGGGCATTGGATTTGAATGCAAAGAAAGCTAAAAACAGTCCTTGCCTTCCAAAGCAGGATGTCAAGCCCAGGTACTGTTGGTCTATTTCTATCTTCCCTCTGTCTCTGAAAAGGTGCAACACCAGCCAGCTGTAGAAGCTGGTTGGCTTAAATGGGTAACAACTCACCCCTCCCTCTCTGAAGTGACTCAGTTTCCCCTCAGTAGGTATATAGCTGAAGGAGGTTGGGGAACCCAGATGGGTAGGTGGAAGATAAACAGAGTCCTCTGCTTTCTCCACAGTGCCTAGACAGAGACTGCCTTGACAGCTGAAAGGCACTAGGAAAGTCTGACCTTGGAGAAATTCTTTATTTAGGTCAGAGGTTCTTAACCTGGGATTCATGCACTTTATTTTATTTTTTTAAATTTTGGTCACTGTATTTCAATACAACTGGTTTCCTTTGCAATCCTATGTGTTTTATTTCATGCATTTAAAAATATTATTCTGAGGAGGCTCCATATGTTTTGCTAGCCTGAGAAAAGGGTCCCCAACCCTCCAAAAGGTTAGGAATCCCTGCTTTACTAGAACATCCTCCAATCTGCAAATCTGCATTTTGATTTTGAAAAGTAGCATTTAGGGACAGTACTAGACCATGCCTCCTTCCTTTGGAGAAATGATCTAAGGGGGCGGGGAGGTGGTGGTGGTGATTTGGGAAGAGGAAGAGAGATGTTTAATTCATCATAGCCCATCGGGAAGCCACTAGGAGAAGTCAATTAACGGGGCTGGATGAGTACAGTTTACACCTGTTGCCCTACCCTGGAGTCTGGGAGGCCACTTTCTGGGAACAGTAATAGGGGAAGAAGGAAAGGAGTTGGGGATTCTGATTGTGGCTCTATGGGGAGTAGGAGGAATTTCAAGGGAAGCCAGTCTGGAAGATAAGAGGAATTGATACGTCTTGGGTTATACTTATTTCCCTTACACACACATTTCCCAATGTCAGAAAGCTTGGGAGTCTGATGAGAGTGGGATCTAAGAAACAATAAGGCTTGTTGTCTTGGGACCCGGGATAACTAAGACTTTTATAAACCAAAATTTTTCTTTTTGTTTGTTATTGTATATTTTTCTCTGTAGTGCATAATACTTAACAACAACCACAACAAAGCAAGCGGAGTCTGTCTTTTCAAGAAGTAGGGCAAAACAGGCTGAAAAAAATGTTACTTCCTTTCCAATTTTTTCCCTTAGGATAAACTCTGAGAGAAGCGATGGTGTTGAGGAGAAACCAGAAGGTGGTGCTGAGTGAACCAAATCCTGAACTTAATGGTGGGAAGGTGGAGAGGTAGGGGAAAGCCGGGAGTCTAAAAGTACCTGTGAGGGGAGGCTGAGGTAAACTCAGAAGCTTTTCTCAAACTACTAAGAATTCTCAATCACTTGTGGACTGGCATGTCAGCCACTTAAAAAGAGGCAGATATTGGGCAGCTAGGTGGCGCAGTGGATAGAGCACCAGCCCTGGATTCAGGAGGACCTGAGTTCAAATCCAGCCTCAGATACATAACACTTATTAGCTGTGTGACCCTGGGCAAGTCACTTAACCCTATTGCCAAACCAAAAAAAAAAAGCAGATGTTGTCTTAGACTTGGAGTCTGAACAGCTAGGTTCAAATCCTAGCCTCAACAATGACTCCTTATATGTTGATGGGAAAGTCACTTAGCCTCTGAAGCCTCAATTTTCTCATTTATAAAATAGGTATTGTAATGCTCAAAACTATCATTCCTCATGGGTTGTGAGGAAAGAACTTTGTAAGTCTTAAAACTAATAGAAATGTGAGCTATTGTTGTTAATAATAATAAAAAAAATAGCTATCCCTTCAAAGCTCATCCGTGCTGCTGAGGTTGGGATGCATCAGTGATGTAAGCTAGGGTCTGGAGACCTTTAGGGCAGTTGTGAAGACCTGGATGCAAATCTGAAATGCTAGAGAACTGAGCTCTCTGGATACCACTGATTAGATTAGCAGCCCAATTAGTATGATGCAACTGTTCCTAAAAGTCAAAGAAACAGATGGCAGCACTAAGGGCCGGCCCTACTTGAACATGTCTTGATGCTTATCAGCTTGACCAGAGAGATAGTAATACTCTCTTACGTGCTGTTGCCTCAGAAAGGCAAGATAAACCAGAACAACTCAGAAATATCCATAGTCTACTACTGGAAATGCTTCTTGGGGTCTTCTTTCCCCTAGAATACCCTTCTACCATGCCAGTCCTTTTCCCATTGGTGAGTTCCTTCCAAGGGTCTCCATTTTGGGAATGGGTCCAAGCAAACCATGCTTTATGCCTTTCCTGACTGTGCTTCTGACTGTCCAGACTTCACCATCATTCCCTGCTTGGGTACTTTCCACCCCTCTCCTCACCTTCTTCCCCCCCTCCCCCATCCCATTTCAGCTCCCCTTTGTGTGCTGTCTTTCTATGTTAGAATGTAAGCAGCTTGAGATCTGGGATAGTCCTTTTTGCTTGTATTTGCATCCCTAGCACTTAGCACAGTACCGCACTTAATAAATTCTTGTTCCTGCCTTCATGCCTTCAGTGCACATGTCACTAGCCACTAAAGTGGACAAATCATAGTGGGTACGAAATGGACTGAAGACATGAATGCTTTCATTATGTATCAGCACCTTACCATAGCAAGATTGGAGGCAATTTTATCAGTAATGGGCAAGGACTTCCTACTGCTTTTTGTCAATGGCATCCTCAGCTCTGGGGGCCATGTTGAGTCATCCTGATATGTATCTTGCCACTGGACCCAAAAGGCTCTGAAGGAGAAATTGAGGCTGGTGACTGAACACTTAAATCACTTAAATTCAGTTCACTTGCATGTCATGGTATCACCTCTCTGATGTCATGGTCCTCTTCCAAAATGAAGGACAAACAACAACAATAATAAAAACAACAACCCTCAATTCTAAGTCACACAAATGTTGCCAACAGATAGAGGGCAATTATAAAAACAAACAAAAAAACCCCCTTCATCCGGAAGCCTGGGTCGGACACTGTAAAAGGTGAAATTGAGTTATTGCTAAAATGTGGAAAGGGAAAAGTCAAGAGCCATTGAAGATCTTCACTTAGCATGAGCCCCAGAAATTCTACCTGGTGAAATGGATGACAAGCAGCATTGCCCTTACACATGATTTTGACAAGTAGCTGGGAATACTTGGGTTTGAATTTTGAAACCTGATTTTTCAGCTCAGATGGCACAAATCCAATTAGCTAAGCCAAATCAGAGTCATTTAAAAAAAATTGTCATTTCCTATAAGCATCATGAATGAGCTCATTCTTCAACAGTATTTGGCAGAAAGTGTAAAAACATTTCAGAACCTGCACACAGTAATATAGATGGCAGCTGTTGCCATGGTAAGAATCACAGGAAGAAAAATGGACAGGCACTAATGCTACCAGTAGAGAAATGCCTTGAGAGACTTAGTGTAGATCTGTGGGAAGGCATTGGAAGATTACATCACTATCTAGCTGGTTCCTATATTAGAAAACTTGAACATCATACCGCCCAGTTAAAGGCAACAAAAATGGAACATGGGGAAACGAGATTCAGAAGATATAAGTATATCATAGATTTCATATTCCCCTAATTAGTCATTGAAAACTAAAACCTAGTGGTTAAGGGGCTATTGGGAGTCAAAGCAGTACAAAGAACAAAATAAACAATTCAACATTAATCAAAACCTTTACTGCAGTGGTGTGAGAAGTAAAGAAATCAGAAGTGGGAGAGTTGAAGGAGAAGGATGTGGAAAATGTCTGGTAGTCTATATGGTTGTAAGAAGCCCAGGATTAGGAAAAGGCAAGTTGGATCAAATGAGAAACAGACAAGTTAGGTACCATTACGATAATGGTATGACAGAACATCAATGGAGGTGACTGTAACTCTAGACTTTCTGCAAAACTAGAAAGCAGTGGCCCAGATAAGAATCACAATTATTAGGTTAAGCATTTCATAATGGTGCATGAATATAAGGAAAGCATTTTACCAGCATCCTCTCAGATGTAAATCCAATCCTATATTTCTTACCAGAAAGATCACACGTCAGCTACCAAGAGATGAGGACATGAGTGATCTCTTCAATATAGGCCAATTATATGTTTATGTGCTTTATACAAAGGATTCACACCTTGTATCACTAAAAGTAAAATGTGTCAACACTTACAAGAAAACCATATGTTGGCAGACAGCAAAACGTTGTGGCAGAAGTCCCAGGCATAGGAAGGTCAATTTATTACTGATTCCATAATTATTGAACTGCCCTAAAGCGGGCAGTCGATCTACATTGACTTTATTGATTATCACAATGCCTTTGACTCAGTCTCACACTCATGACTTTTCCTTCTACTGCAAATATATGAAATAGACCCAAATGTAATGAGAATACTAGAGACTTGATGCCCCTGTGGAGAATCATATTTAATATATGCCACCAATAGAACAATATTGAGAACAATTTATATAGAATATATTTTAAGCAGCCTTCACTCTACTAGCACCTCTTTTAAACAGAATTATGACTTCCAAATTAAAGAGGGAGTTGATCCAAAACATCTGATTAATCCCTTGATGTGTATGATTGACATCAAGCTATATGGCTCCACTAAAAAACACATTAAACAGCTCCTATATTTCATAGGATCTATTTCCAATGATATCAAAATGTCATTAAGACCAAAGAGACTGAAGGCTTCTGAATCTACAGCCCATACTGAAAGCAATGCCTGCAAATACCTTGGACTTTTCCAGGCAAGATACATATCAAAGAGAAGACTGTAACTGAATATGTTAAAGAGACTTACTGACATCCGGAATTCAAAACTCAGTGGGAAGAAAACTTTTGAAGAACACATTTGATTTATAGCTACATCATATAAGTCTTAACTTACACTTTGGAAACTATAAAGTATGTCAAAACAGATTTGTAAAATATCCTAACAAAACCTAGACAAATATTAACAAAACATAGAACTTATTGCTCCAAGGCAGCTCTAAGGAGATTAACACTTCCTTGCCAAAAGGGAGGAAGGATTAATAGATATTCACAGGGCGAATGATACAGGTCAAAAACCTTCAGAGATGCTTTTGGAATAAGCAGCCATCACTTCACTAAGCCATAGCAATGGCTAATAATTGGTATACATCATTTGATTTGTTGAAGATAATAAAAAATGGTTTACCTCTGGATGGGGCTCATGAAACAGATAAGACCCAAGAATGGAATTAAAGAGTCCTCCATAGGTAATGTCCACACTAATTCTGCCAACTATATAATGACAAAGAAACTTCAAACCAAATGAATGAGTCTTTTAGATTTGTTTATGGAACAGAAGGATGATGGCGACTCAGGATTAGGTCAATGTCACCAAAAATGTTAGAAGGGCTATTGTTTTATTTTTAAATTAAACATTTTTTCATTTACCAAGCATTTATTTCCCACTATCACCATTCCCTCTTCACTGGACAAGAAAAAGAGAAAAGAAGAACAAAACTATTGTAAAAATATGCATAGTGAAGCAAAACACATTTCCAGACTGACCATGTTCAAAAATGTGTCTCATTCTGCATGTTAATCTGTTGTCATTCAGTGGTTTCAGTCATGTCTGACTCTTGGTGACCCCATTTGGGATTTTCTTGGCAAAGATACTGGAGTGGTTTGCCATTTCTGTCTCCAGCTCATTTTACAGATGAGGAAACTGAGGCAAACAGGGTTCAGTGACTTGTCCAGGGTCACACAACCAGTAAGTGTCTGAGGCCAGATTTGCACTCAGGAAGATGAGTCTTCCTGCTTCCAGGCCTGGCACTCTATCCACTGGGCCACCTAAGTGCCCTCATATTGGTCTACCATCTCTCTAAAAAGGAGGAGGGTAGCATTCTTCATCTTCAGTCCTCTAGGATCATAAATGATTCTTGAGTTCTTGAGTCTTTCAAAATTAGCTCTTACAATGTTGATCTTATGGTATAAATTATACTTCTGGTTCTACTCTCTTCATTCTGTTTCAGTCCATACAAGTCTTCCCAGGTTTCACTGGAGCCAGCTCTTTCTTCATTTCCTATACCACAATAGCATTCCATTATATTCACATACCATAGTTTGTTCAGCCATTCCCTAATTGACGGGCACCCCTATAGTTTCCAGTTCTTTGTCACCACAAAAAGAGTTGTGATATTTTATTTTACATATAGGATCTTTTCCTATTTCTTTGATATCCTTGGGATATAGGCCTAACAATGGTTTTGCTGGGGCAAAAGGATTGCACAGATGAATAACTTTGGGGGCATAGTTCCAAATTATTTTCCAGAATAGTCAGACTAATTCAAAACTCCACCAACAGTCCAACAATGTACCTGTTTTCCCAGAGCATCTCCAACATTTGCCCTTTTCCTGTTTTTTTTTTGTCATCTTTGCCAGTCTGATGGGTAGGAGGTAGAATAATGATTTGGAGCATTTTTTCATAGAGTTATAAATAATTTGAGTTTCTTCCTTTGAGAACTGCCTGCTAATATCCTTTGACCATTCATCAACTGGGGAATAGAATGGCTTTTATTTTTATGCATTTAAATAAGTTCCTTACATATCTTGAAAATGACACCTTTATCAGAAAAACTTGCTGCAAATTTTTTTTCATAGTTAACTGTTTCCTTTCCAATCTCAGCCTCAGACTTACTAGTGCAAAAACCTCCACTCTATTCTTTTACACATTTTCTTCTCTTTGCTCCATGACCCCTCTTTCCATAGAAGAAGAGGGTCATGGAATAAGAGTATGCTCAGCCCTATGGAGGCAGCTAGATGATATGGTAGAGAAAGCATAGGTCTGAGGTTTAAAGATCGGAGTTCAAATCTGGCCTCAGATACTTACTAGCTGTGAGACCCTGGGCAAATGATTTCACTTCTCTCTGCCTCAGTTTCTTCAACTATCAAAGAGGGATACTAATAGCACCTACCTCCTAGGGTTGTCATCAAGATCAAATGAGATAATATTTGTGAAGTACTTAGCATAGTGCCCCACATATAGTAGGTGCTTAATAAATACTTATTTCCTTCCTTCTTTTTAATGTCTATGCTTGATGTAAACAGCTTCCACTGCCTATCCTGTCTTTTCTTCCCCCCATCTAGACTGCAATTACAGGTTTTTACCCTTTCTTTCTTTCATTTTAAACCTCTTCCTGATGTGACTAATCTCTTTCTGGATAAACTCTTTTACTCACATTTTTTTTCTGTTGAATTGTTGAATGCACCCAAATGTATATGTGTGTGCGGTGCATGTGTGTATGTGTATGTGTGTCTGTCCTACTATTCTTTGATCAGCTCAGATGAAAGTGAGATTTAAGTGACAGTTATCCCCCCCCATGTTTATATGGACTTCTACCTGTGCCCCCCAGTTATATGAGATAAATCCCTCTCAATCCTCCCCCCTTTCCCCCTAGTGTATCTTTTCTCTCTTTCCTTTCTTCTTTTAAGATTGACAAACCAAAACATAAGTCCAGGCACTCCATCTTATGTGACTCTCTCTATGATCTCAATGACATTACAGTACTTGGAGATGTTGATCTCATCCCTTTGACTCCCCATTAGAATGCAAACTTGACAATTTCTATACCAAAAGTGTAGATCTCAAAATACCCTGTAGGAACCAGCTTATAAATCGTACTGGAATCAGACATTATCACAAGTCTACCTACTGCTCAAGATTGCTTGGGTGCACATGGGACCATGGGGGAAAAACCTTCAAGAACAGCATTTTGAATTGATATTGCTGTGCCAAATACTGCTAATCTCCAATCTATACAGAATAAAAAACTTTCAGAGTAACATAGCTGTCTAGCAGAGGAAATCAAAATCAGGAGTAAGAAGAGATAAAGATTATTCCAGTTTTCTCATCTGCTATTAGACAATGTAATGAGAATGCTTTCAGTTAGTGTACAGAGGATATGCTTATGGCCTAATTATTTTATTCGACTACAAAAAGCAGCTATTTTAGCTATCCATGCAATACTCTATAGAACACAATATAAAAAATGTAATAGTAGGATATTGATTTGTCCTAGAACCATTTCTGTAGGAACCTCCTCAAGAAAGGTGAAAAGAATGAAATGGTATTAACAGCAATAATAGTGATGATAACATTAATTCAGGTATGGTCATTCACAAACACTGCAGTTTAACTACAGAAGGAGCTAGTGCACAGGTTGTCTCGGTAACTAATACCTTGTCATATAAGTATCACCAGGAGGAGCTGGAGGTAATTAGTATGGAGAAAAAAAAAGACTGGAGCAGGGAACATAATAATTGGGGTAGCGAAGAGGTATAGTGGATAGAGTGCCAGGCCAGACTCATCTTCCTGAGTGCAAATCTGGCCTCAGACACTTTCTATGTGACCCTGGACAAGTCACTTAACCCTGTTTGCTTCAGTTTCCTCATCTGTAAAGTGAGCTGGAGACAGAAATGGCAAACCACTCCAGCATCTTTGCCAAGAACATCCCAAATGGGGTCACCAAGAGTCAGACTGAAATGACTGAAATCACTGAACAACAACATGTGAAAGAGAGATTAGACTTTTTCTGTTTGGCTTCAGAAGGCAAAACCAACAGCAATGCAGAGAAGCTACAAAGAGGTAACTTTTGGCTTGGTGACCCCAAAACACCTCTCTCAATATAGCTGTCCAAAAGTGGGAATGGATTCTATGGAAATAATAGATTCCCATTCATCAGAGGCCTTCAGACAGAGGCTGGGTGACCACTGGGTAGGGATACTATAATTGATGTAGGCTGGATTAAATGGACACTAAGGTTCTTTGGAGTTCTAAAATCCTGTGATTTTGTAAACAGTATAGGTCATCAAATAAGTTAGACACTGCTTGGCCAAGTCATCATGGAGAACACATACAATTGTTGTTGCTGTTGTGAGCCATTTCAATTGTGTCCAACTCTTCATGACCCCATTTGGAGTTTTCACAGCTGGTAAGTGTCTGAGGCAGGATTTAAACTCATGAGGATAAGTCTTCCTGATTCTAAGCCCAGGGCTCTATCCACTGTGCCACCTAGCTGCCCACATGTACAATAGGTTAGTCATATATTGAGGGTGAGGGAGAGCTGATTTGAGCTCAGGTCTTCCTGATTCTGGGTCCAATACTCTGTCTGCTGTGCTACCTACCTAACTGCCTTGGCCTTAGTTCTGTTCTAAAGGGACAGCTTGAACAATACACTAGCATCCACGAAATGTTTAAAAGGCCCTGAAGAAGTGCCTGGGCATGTTGGAAGAGTCAAGCAGGATGTGAGGGCATGGATTCCACAGATGGAGGGAACAGCCTGTGGAATGAGGGGGCCCATTGAAATACCAGCTATCAAAGCTGTCTAGCCATTTTCTTTATCTCTTCCTCAGAAAACTTCTTCAAAACTTAACAAAGACTCACATGAACAGATGCTGAGTGAAGTGAGCAGAACCAGGAGAACACTGGACACAATAACAGCAACATTGCACAGTGATTGACTGTGATCAACTTAGCTCTTCTCAGCAATACAATGATCCAAGACAATTTCAAGAGACTCATTGCGGAACATGCTATCTAGAGAAAGAACTATGGAGTCTGAATGCAGATCGCAGCACACTATTTTCTCTTTTTTTTTGCTTTTTGTTTTTTGTGACTTTTCCTTTTTGTTCTGTTTCTTTCACAAAATGACTGGTGTGGAAATATGTTTACATGATTGCACATGTATAGCCTATATCAGATTGCTTGTCATCTTGAGGAGGGGGGAGGGGAGGGAGAAAAAATTTTAGAATTCAAAATCTTATAAAAATGAATTTGGGAAACTAAAAGAAAAAAACTCCTTCAAGTAAAAAAGGTGTATGCATTTGGCTGGGAGGTGAAGGGGGTGGCTCAGTCAGGATGCTGACTTCAAACTGCATCGAAGCATTAAACTCTGTTGTCTAGGATACAAAGCAGTCCTTTCCACCTACTGGGCTTGAATGTTGGTTAACTTTAAAACCACACAAGAGGCCCCACAGTAGGCTTTCCAACTGGGTCTTGAGAGAGCTGCAAGAATTTTTCAGATGAATGAACTGCAGCTTCAGGGCTTGCCAAGTGGACTGGTGAAAAACTTTTCCTTCCATTCAGAATCTACTCCTCCTGTCTTGCCTGCCCCCAGGACGAAGGTTCTTAAAGACCCAGCATCCTGTTTCTCAAATTTGGGGTGCTCCTTACAGTGGTACATGAAGAGTGGCAATGTGTAGGTCCTGGAAAAAAAATATCGAAAGAGGTGATGTAAGAGTACCTTCTGATGTAACCAGTTATGTAGGGAAGGTGTAGCTGACAAGAGGTTCTCCCTAAAAGGGCAGACAATTGGGAGATGAGCAGTCAGTTGTAATACAAGTTGACTTTTCATCTAATGTATTTTGGGTCAGCCTCAGCTACTATCCCCAGGATTCTTGAATTAAAAGAAAAATCTGCCTTAGAACTTATTTGATGGTGTAGGGGACATGAAAGATGTCAATTCTACTTGCAAACTACTTTGTTTTCTTGAAAAACATTTTCACTATAGTCTAAGAAGTCTTCATTATATCATTGTACTCATTGCATTCTGAATTCACAGGGCAGTTTTCTGAGGAGTCTGCTTGCATAATATCTTATTTTGTTATTCAGAAGATGAAGCAGATTTTACATGAAGTTATACCTCTTTAGAGGCAGACATTATTCTGGAAAATTGGTGCTGCATTTCTATTCTTCACATCTTTCCCTACCTGGTTTCCTGTCGTCAGATGTGTCTGTGTTTAACAAACCAGCCCTGTAATTTGTATACTCACAGATAACGTAACAAGGAAAGAAAACAATTAGAAGCAAGCTCAGAGAACGTTTTCACATCTCAGATTAGGACTAGTTTTCTTTCTGAACAGAAAAAAAAAGCTATTTGAAGAGATGCATTTCTCTAGATAAAGAATCCTTCTTTCAAGAGCTTGTAGCTCAGAATACAGGACAGCCTAGCCTGAAAGTCAATGCCATCCCTCGCTTACCTTCCTAATTCAAATATGGCTGACTTTGGGAGAAAGAATTTACTCCTCATTAGCCATGTCCGAGGAAGCAAATAGAACTGCACAGTCTTGACTCCACAGTCAAGAGGACAAGGATTCTATTAGTTATCTTCAGAGAGACAGTATGATGATAAGGAAAGGATTCCACATTGGAGTCTGGGCACTCAAGTTGGGAATCCTGTCTTACTAGCTGTGTTCTTTTGGACAAGTCATGTTACTTCTCTAGGCTCTAATTTCATCATCTGAAAAATGGGTATAATAATTTAGGATCATAGATTTAGAGCTTGAAGAGAAATTAGAGGTCACTTAGTTCAATCCCCTCATTTTAAAGATGATGAAACTGAGGCCCAAGGAAATCAAGGACTTGTCCAAGGTCATAGATAGTGAATGGAAGAGGGGGAATTCAAACTCAGGTCATCTGACTCTATATTCCTCACTCTTTCTATTGCAAATTGATGCCCTGATTTGCCTCCATCTGAGTTAATGAGCTCTCTAAATATGAGTTGTTATAAGCATGAAGAGCAGACATGTTAAAGATACCCAAGAGCCCTTTCCTTTCTTGACTCCTTTAAAACAAATTATTTATGTCTTTTGCTTTGATGTAACTTTTACTTCTGAATATATCCCTCCCTATCTGCTATCCAGTGAGCTATCCCTTGAAACAGTAGAAAGAGAGAGAGAGAGAGAGAGAGAGAGAGAGAGAGAGAGAGAGAGAGAGAGAGGAAGACAGCTGCTCAGCAAATAATATAGTGCTTTAAAGTATTTTATGAATTTTTATTAATTAAAGTATTTTATGAATTTTTATTACCCCATCTTACAGATGAGGAAACTGAGGCAGAGAGAAGTGAAGTGACTTGCCCAGGGTCACCTTATCAGTATCTGAGGCTAGATTTGAACTCCCAGAGTTTTCCTGACTCCAGGCCCTGCATTAGCTATCTCCAAAGCAAACCCATCAACTCTCTACCTATGCAAAGAAGGCAGGAAGGTTCATTTTCTTAACTCTCACCCAGGGTCAATCTTCATGGTTATTATAGCATTTTGTTGTTGTTGTTCAGTTGTTTTCAGTCATGTCTGACTCTTCGTGACTCCATTTGGGGATTTCTTGGCAAAGATATTAGAGTGGTTTGCCATTTCCTTCTCCAGCTCATTTTTTACAGATGGGGAAACTGAGGCAAACAGGGTTAAGGGACTTGCCCAGGGTCACACAGCTAGTAGGTGTCTGAGGCCAGATTTGAACTCAGGAAGATGAGTGTTCCTGACTCCTGGCCTGGCACTCTATTATACCACCTAGCTACCCCTCTTATACAATAACTACACAATATTCACTCTTCCTTTTGTGTTCTTTCCATTTCCCTTGTGATCATCATTATGTGTATTGTTTTCCTTGCCTTCTTCTTGAGGCTCTATGAATATGAAGCCTGACATTTTATATCCTTAATTAAAGATTAAACCCTAGACCATAAGTCAGGATCTTCTTAGGAAGAGCTACAGATAATTATGGGATTGTAGATTTAAGACTGGAAAGGAACTTAGAGGCCATCAAGTCCAATCCCCTCATTTTTACAGATGAAGAAACTGAGGCACAGAGAGGCTAAGTGACTTGCCCAGGGTTACAAAGCTTGTAAGTATCTGATGCAGGATTTGAACTCACGTCTTCCTGATTCTGGCTGTATCTGCTGTGCTACCTACCTAACTGCCTTGGCCTTATTTCTGTTCTTAGTTACAGACATTACATCTTTTATCCTGGGCCCTCTACATTATTGTAGACATCCTTTCTTTAATACCCCTGTAACTAGGGTATAACAGGGACAGCTATGTCAGCAGGCAGAATTGGATCACTGGACTTAGGATAAGTCCATAAGAGGAAACCAAGGCACAAAGTCATGCAGTGAGTAGCAGAGCCAAGTTTCAAATACTGGTCCTCTGAATTGAAATCTAATGATCTTTCTACTTCCCACTACTCTAGTTTTAGAATAGTGATCCTGGAGTTTCAAAGGCACCAGGAAAAACTTACTGTCACAAAGTCTTCTCTGATCACTCTGGCAGTACTTGGAATTCATTCTGTTGGCTTACACTTTCCCTGAGAAGAACAGCCCTATACATCATCAGTTATTTACAATTTACTGAAGGAGTTTCTCAGATCCTTTCTAAGAAACAGATTTTCTTTCTGGGAAAAGGAACACAAGAGATGGGCAGGAGCCAGGGGAGAGTGTGGTCCTAGGGAGAGAAGTTAAGACAGAGGAATTGGAGAGGAGTGTCAAGACAAATTTCACTGCCTACAGTTTTTTTGCTGACAGCCTCTGAAGGTTGTTGTTTGACGATCTGATACTCCTTCAGGGGATTTATAAAATTGTTCAATATCAGAGATGAGCTTAATGGGAATTAATGAAACTTTCCTGAAGTTCTTAAGATTCTTAGAGTAGTAATCCCTAACCACAAACTAGAACTTTGATTCTAAAACCCAAGGCCAATGGGAAAAACCAGTTATTTGGACAGTTGGTCAGGAAGCTCTTCAACTTTCTTCTTTCACAGTTTTGTCACTGAATTGTGGTACCACCTAACACTGTTTCTCTTGGTGATCTCACATGTTCCCATGGGTTCAACTATCTTTAGTATATAATTGACTTCTAAATTGATACATCAAGCCCTAGGATCTCTAAGGAATTCCAGTTTTGCTTGCTAGACATTTCCATTATGCTGTTCCATCAGTATCTCAATTTCAATATGTCCAAAATGGAACTTATCATCTTTGCCCCATCCTTTTCTTCAAATCTTTCTTCCCCAAACTTGTATATTACTTTTGTGGGCACCAGAATTCTTACCAGCACTCAGCAACTTGGCTTTTCTTTCTCCTTCACTATCTCCTTCCCATTAATGAATTACCAAGTCTTATCTATTCTTCCTTTACAACCTTTCTCTTCATGTAGCTCTGTCTTTCGCTTCCCCCTCTTCTTTCCATTCACAAAGCCACTACCCTGATTGATGATCTCATTTCTCTCTTAGATTATTGCATTTGTCACCTATGTAAAGCCTTTCCTCATCCAGCAAAGTTGAGTATAATTCTGAATGAAAAAAATGGATATTTGATGAACTGAAAGACTTTCAGGTATTTGTAACAAAAAGTCAGAACTCAAAAGAACATTTGATATAAAAGATCCAGAAGAAATATAAGGAAAACATTAAAGACTAATTATAAGGCACTCATTAAGATCAAACTGTTTTTATATATATGTATATATACACACATATATAGTATATGTAATTATATATATACATATACACACATATATGAAAATGTTACAGTATTCTTAAAACTGTCATCATTACTAAGGTAGTTTGAAAGAAAGGTTGGGGCTGAGTTGTATATGATAGGGTGATTCTAAAAAACAAAATTGAGTAGGAAAAGATAAAAGAGAGTAATTATATTATAAAAATGGGGTGTGAAAGGAAGAATTAATACAGAGGAAGCAGGTGAGGGTCTGGTAACATTGGAACCTTTCTCTCATCAGGGAAACAGTATGTACATCTGAAAGGGTGTAGAAGTCTTCTGAACATATAAAGAGGTGAGAAAACTGGGGGAAAGGGTGGGGGGGGGACTTTTAGAGGAGTGTGTAAACTAATTCCTTCTGTTATTCATGTACCATGTACTTTGTTACATCACCATGCCCTCCACTTCCAGAGTGTAAGCTCCTTGAGTGTGGGGACTATTTGATATTACCTTAGTGTCCCAAGTGCCTAGGTATTTAATAAACATTTGTTGAATTGAATTGACTTTTTGAATTGAATTCTTAATGATTCCTTTTGGCCATGGGAAACATTAGGCTTGAGTCTTTTTTTCAGACAAGTTTCCTTCCATGCTTCAGGAGAAAACAGGATTCCTTTCCCTTCTTTTTTTAAAATAAAAATGGTGGGTTTTTTTTCCCCTAGGCAATTGGGGTTAAGTGACTTACCCAGGGTCACACAGCTAGTAAGTGTCATATGTCTGAGGCTGGATTTGAACTCGAGTCCTCCTGACTCCAGGAGCAGTGCTCTATCCACTGTGCCACCTAGCTGCCCCTCCTTTCCCTTCTTTAGTGTCATCTAGCCTGTGTCTGCTTATAGCAAGAAAAATTGTCAGATGCCTCTTAAAGTCATACCTTCTGATGAGTACCTGTCACTGGCAAGAGGACTAAGTATGCACATTTTTTTTTGTGTATGTAGCAAAAATTGTATGTAGGGGCACTGGGGAACCAGGGACCTTACTCTGGAAAATTCTGCAAACCTGTCTCCCATCTCCTCCCATTCTGATTGATCTCCTTTTGGGGCATTTCCTAGAACTGAAGGCAATGGTCTTCCTTCTTTGTTAACACTTTCTTAATTCTACTTCTACTATTTGGAAGTTAAGTCAATAATTATTTAGGAAGTGCCTCTTATGTGCTAGGCACTGTGCTAAACAGTGGGCATACAAAGAAAGGCAAAAACCAGGGACTGCTCTTCAGATGCTCACAGACTAATGGAGAGGCTCAGAGAAGCTGAGGGCGTCCTTCCAGCACCTTTGTGACAACTCGCTCTCATTGATCTTTCTTCCCCACAGGGCAGGAATGCCTGTGTGTTGGGGAAGGAGAAGGGGATGCCTGGAGGGCAGCTGTTGGGATCATCAATAATACTGGCACATGGTATTTATATAACACTTTTCTCCCAGAAACTCACAGCTCATAAACATTATCTTATTAAGTGACAGTATCGCTGAGAGGTAGCTAGGGAAGGTGTTATTATCCTTATTACAGAGCTGGAAAAATTGGGAGGCAAAGACAGTCAGAGCCTTGACTCAGGTCCTAAACTGAGTCGGTGTTACAGCTAGGGTTCCAAGCCACATTTCCCAATTCCAGGTCAGGATAGATGAAGAATCAGGCCCATAGAATATTTTCAATGCAATCCGAAGGTCAAGAAGATCAAAGAAAACAGAAATTTACTTCCCTTCTCATACAGAATTTGTCTGATGTTGAAGGTGGTTGGGAAATCTGAGAAAGCCAAATTTGGGTCAGTAAATTCGATTCAATTGAATGTCTGCTTTGTGCAAACAATGTTGTAGGTGTAGGGATAGAAAGACTAAATAGTCTTTAATCTAAAGGAATTTACATTCTAGTAGATGAAATAATATGCTCATGGACAAGCAAATACTATATTTATAGATGAGAATACTACACACATATGTGTATATTATGTATACTTAAATGCATATGCACATACATATTATATATACATACACACACAAATATATATATACACCCCCCCCACAGAACCAAATGGAATGGCTTTTATTCCACTTTACATAGTTGTGTGTATATATGTGTGTGTGCACCTATGTGTACATGTATACACTTGCATATGTATATGCATACACACATATTGTGTATGTGTATACTTTGTATATGCTTTTATATACTTTGCACATTTATTTACACTTTGAGTGCATGGTATATTTGCATATGTGTGTGTGTATATATATGTATATATATATGTGTATATATATACATATATATATATATAAACATAAATGTGTACACATATGCATACTTACGTGGGTCTATGTATATGCATCTTACCACTTCTGTGGGGGTTCTTAGATTTGTTTGGTTATGGACTCCACTGACAGTCTGTTGGGGGCCCTTTTTCAGAACCATGTTTTTTTTTTTTTAGGTAATTGGGGTTAAGTGATTTGCCCAGGGTCACACAGCTAGTTAAGTGTCAAGTGTTTGGTCTGAGGTTGGATTTGAACTCAGGTCCTCCTGACTTCAGGTCCGGTGCTCTCTCCACCGCACCACCTAGCTGCCCCCAAGAATCATGTTTTTAAGTGCACAAAATAAAATACATCTGAATACAAGGAAAAGTCATTTTTATTGAAATATAGTCATCAAAAATAATTTTTTTATTAAAAGGAGTGCATGGACGTCAGGTTAAGAATCCCTACACTACTAAGAAGCAGAACTTTGGACTTGGATTCAGTAAGGCCTGGATTCAAATTCTACCTAGTTCACTTATCAGCTGTGGGATCTTGCACAAACCATTTAGCTCTCAGGAGCCTCAGTTTCCCCAGCTGCAAAATGAGGAATTTTAGGAATTCCTCCTTAATACCTGCCCCACCTACCTCTCCCCACACTTTAATAATTGCCAACTATTCTTATTATTGGGTAGCCTCCAATTGCTCGGTTAGACTCAACACTCCACAGACTTTGAAAGAAAGGGGGATCCCACAGCTGATCTCCTCTTTTGAAGCCCTGCTGGAAAATCACCATGGAGAGGCAGAGCCTCAGGCCAGGGACAGTCTGACCATCCAGGTCAGTAGAAGGTCAGGGCAAGCGGAAATTGAAAGGCCTCCTGGATGGCCGGCTTAGGCAATGGTTTCCAAAGGGCCTGATTTCACACCTGGCAGGGGTGGTAGGGGATTTGGAGGGGACAGTCTGCAGAATGGCAAGAGGCCATTCAAAGGCAGTGCCACAATTCCAAATCCCAGAAAAATGCAACTGATCAGAGGTATGTTGCCCTTTCTGGATGGGCTTCTGAGGTGGGGAAGCCTGCAGAAGGTATTTCTACACATTCCTACCCTGGGGTAGGGATGCAGGTGGGGAGGAGAAATCAAGAAGTGGAAGTCTCATAAAGTCAGTGGAGGGATGCTCTGGATATCTGGAGGTGGAGATATAGAAGAGTAAAGGCTGCCATTTTGATGTGACCCTGGGTCCTGGGAAAAGCCCCAAAGGCAGTTGGGACCAAAATGTGATGAGGAGAGTATTTGAGGGATTTTTCAGGGCAGATTTAGAAAGGAAAGAAAGCCCTTCTCTCAGCTTCTATGTTCAGAAGCCTGCCCAGGATTTGAGAGCAGCGCTCTCTCTAAATTCAAGAGTGGCACCACACCACCTATGACACACAGCACATTGTGGTGCAGGGGTAGCCCTTAAACCTACCCAGACAGCTCTGGGAGTAAAAGTACAGCTGCTCTGGGAGGCCGAGGAGAATGCATCCTGGAAAGCATCCCAAGAGCTCACCTGGCTCCCAGGTGATAAGGATGCTGAAGAGCACCGAGCTGAGAAACCTTGGCAAATAATTAGCCAGGGGAGCAAGATAACTTGTTGAAATTATGGACCTTCAATTTAACAGTGCTTAATGTGTTTTCTGTCTCTTTCTAACTCCAATGGACACTCACTCATCTGTTTATGCCTTTCACAGCTGGGAGAATTAAGTCATCAAAGTTTCATCTACCTGTCTGGCTTCAGCCAAAAGTACAACTTCCTTGACTGCATACCTTTCAAAATTGCTGTCTACATAGATTATAATTTAATATGCGGTGGAACCTACTCAAGGCTGCCTGTATTCTGAATATAAAATGTCAAAATCTGCATATACACGCTGTGGATTTTCTTCAACACTGCACACATTTTTAATAATGGTCAAAACTCTAACGACGGAAATCTTTTTTTTGTTTTAGATTACAGTGTAATTTATTTTTAGTCATGACTATTCCATTTCCTTGCACTCTCTTTCCCATAGGGCCTCTTGTTCCAATGCATTAGTCTGGCTGAACTAACAGTGTTTTCATCTTAGCCAAGTCTTTGCCGGTTTCTTATCCTTGTACACTCCTCTCTGGCTAATTCTCTCCCTTTCCTAAAAGAGAAACTTAGGACTCAGAAAAAAACCAACTTTTGTTTTTGTTGGTTTTTAAACAATACTTTATTATTAAAATATTTATTATTTTTCCCAATTACATGTAAAAATGATTTTAACATTTTTAAAAAATTTTGAGTTCCAGATCCTCTCCTTTCCTCCCTCCACTCCTTCCTCCCTGAGACAGTAAGCAATTTGATATAGATTATACATATTTAGTCACAAAAAACTTATTTACACGTTAGTCATTATTTACGTATTGTTTTTTAAGACCATTACTATTTTAATTAAGGTGTTTTCCTAAACCAACTACATACTACTAGGGTGTGAATTGGGAACTTAGGGATTCAGTCAATAAACATTTAGTAAGTACTTCTATGTACCAAGCCCAGTGCTAAGTGTAGGGGCTACAAAGAAAGGCAAAAAAAAAAAAGGGCAGCTAGGTGGCGCAGTGGATAGAGCACTGGCCTGGAGTCAGGAGTTCCTGAGTTCAAATCTCACCTCAGACACATAACACTCACTCTGGGCAAGTCACTTAGCCACAGTTGCCTCACACATACATACACACACAAAAAGGTGAAAAACAGTTCTTCTCTGCCAGCTACATGCATTGTAATGGGTCATTCAATATTTAAACAATAATTAAACAAGATATATGTATACACCTATGTATATATCCATAATACATATATGTGTTATTAAATGGTACGCATACATATATGGTACATTATACAGATATAATGCACATATATGCAGTAAGTTGAAGGAAATCTGAAAGGGAAGTCACTAAGGAAGAAGGGTTCCCTGAAAAAAGCCCCTTTTAAAAGACAGATCATGCCCTTGTGCTAAAATTTTACTGCTCAATAAATGGGGGGAAAGTAGTGAGACTACATTGATAATATACATATATATGGAAATATATATATGATCTATATACGTATACATATTTTTGCAATTTTGTTCTAATTATTTTAAATATGTATTCTTCTGAGGTGTGGCACTGGTCCAAATGACTTATGACCACTCAGGTATGAAAATGATTGGCTCTGAAGCTAAGGACAATGGAGAAGTAACCAGTCTCTAATTTCCCTCAGACATGCTTGTTAAGGTATCTTGGTTAATAGTGAGGGGCCCCGGCTTCACAACTAGAGGTCAAGTTAGTTAGGAAGAAGCAGCCTTTTAGGAGTGAGGCTTCAGCTAGATGATCCTATAATAAACCTAAATTCTTTTTCAAAAAATTACCGGATTTTTAATTTAAGTAATAAAAGAAGCATTTCCATAACATAGTATAATAAAAAAGATGATTGCACATGAAATGACATATTTATTACATACAATTTGCTACTCCTTTTAAATATATAATAAAGTTACCATGAACATTTTTTCCCTTTTTTTCTTTCCTCTCTTCCTGCCTCGCCCTAGAGATGGCTACCATTGGACACAAATTGGTATCTACATTATATATATATATATATATATATATATACAAATATGCATAATATATACATACATATACACATATAGTACATATATATACACATACTATATATACATATATATGTAAAATTATTCTATACATACTTCTATTTTTCAGTTCTTTCTCTGGATGCAGATAGCGACTTTCTTCAAATGTCCTTTATTTTCGATTTGTGTATTTGTAATAGTTAAAATGATTTACTGGCTCAAAGTTGTTCTTAAAATGATATTTGTGATACCAAATAACCTAAATTCTTTATCGCACGTAAATTACTTTCTTTGTAAGATTTTTAAACAGCTTAAGCCTGTTGCTTTAAATTAACTACATGAGGTGGTTTTTTTTTTCCTCTTTCCAAATGAGCGAAGTGACTTTGTGTATCTTCCTGGAAGCTTCTTATGGCCTCTTGAATAAAATATTAACTGCTCAGTCTTGCATTCAAGGCCTCCCACAATTTAAGGAGCAATTCATTGCAATGGTTCAGAAGCTAAGTTAATATCAAGGCCAAGACTGAGCAAAATGAATTTAGGTAGGAGGAAGCTAAGCAGAGGTGAAGAATAGCATTAAACTCCAAGAATTATTGTTGACTGTGAACCGACACTCTTTTTAACTGTTACTGCTGCCTGATCCACAGCAGCTCTATATGACCCTCTGGTGCCCAGTAGCAAATTCCTCTTTAAGAGGAGTGAGGCAAAGGAAACCCAGGTCACCTCTCTGTATTGGGATTTAGCAGTGGCCATAGCTTGCAACCTGAAGGGGGCACCAGTGAGCAGGGACCACCGAACTTGTAAAAAAAACCTGGGCTCTAGACTGCCAGGAGGCCTGTTTCCTCTATGTCCACAGAACACTCCAATTACTCAGGGCATTACTTTCACTATGCCTTGAGACTATTACTTCTTACTTCTTGTATTTTTACTTAGTAGAGTTAATATTAGGAGGAAAATCATGTATATGATTATGAAACATTTGCCCTAAATAACAGTAATAATAGTAATCATTTGTCCCTGTGAGTGTTTCCATGTAAGTTGTACGAAATGCATTTTCTCTATGCTTATGTTTTTCTTTCCTCTCTAAATAATGCATTACCAATTCTGTTTACAATCCTTCTGGATGGTTTCCTGCTTTAAGTTAGAATCTGTTGGGTTTATTCTGAGTTAACACTCTTTACCCTTCACCTCAAGGACAGTATCAGTATTGGGCTTTCCCTCAGAGGAAAGACTACCACTTTCAGGGTCCTCATACCACTTCTGGACTCCTTGCCCTTGTTCCTTAAGGGCCCCTATTCAAGTAGGAGGTCCAAGTCATCCTAGTTTACGCATCATGACTGAAAGTGATGGCAAGTGAAAATGAACACTATTATACAATACTGTTTGAACTCTGAAAAGCTTTATTTTAATGCAAAATAAAACCAAGTACAATTTATGTAGTCGTATGAAACAAAAATTCCAAATGCTTTCTGTGGTACAAAAAGGAACAACCTTTCAAATTTAGCAAAGATGCCACCCCTTTCGTCCCCCATACTCCAAAATATGATTTCATATAATTTTTCTTTAGAACTTTTGAACAGATTTTTTGGTATCATAAAATCATACAAAGTACTAGAAAAAGTAGTTTATAAACAACAGGTTTTGTTTTTACATCCTGATAGTAAACGGCACTCCAGTTAGTGCAGACTGAGTGAGAATACTCTCAAATCATTGCAATCAGGGATCCAGGCTAGAAGTGTAATCAGGGGCCATTAACTCCCCCAACATCAGGGTTCTCTAGTTCACCTTTGAAAAATCAGCCCTTGAGGGGATGCTATTATGACTTAGGGACGACTTTCCTTAAAAGACCTCGCTGCATATATGATGTGGGACCAATTTCAGTCTGCCCTAGGTTTCTCTTTGATCACAAAGCTCACTCTGCAGGGATCTCTCCGAGTGACTATTTCTTGCTCTGCCATCACTGGGCTATCATTTCTTTCCAGGCTGACATGGATGAGGAGTGCTGAGAAATAGCATCTTTTGTTATTTCTATTAATGGCTCTTCCTGTTGTAATGGCACCAAATGTGGCCACAGTGTGACTCATGGACTCAGAAAGCAGGAGAGAAGTCTCTCCAGTAGAAGACTTCCATTTTGAAAGGATCTGTATTTAGAGTCTCAATTTTTCAAATTATGTGATGTTTTCCAGGCCCATAGATATCCCAAATATATCAGGGGTATTTTCCTTTCCTTCTAAATCCTTCAGACTCCAGATCAGCTTGCATGCAAAGAGGAAAGGATGCTGGCTTTCCATATTGGTCCAGACTTGTGAGTCCATCACCATGGGAACTCCTGGTGTAGAAACCCTCTTTTACCTGATGCATACTGACCACATATCTATACTTTGTAGGCTTAGAAGATAGCCTGAAGTAGCTGGAGGTTAAATGGTTTGTCCATGGTTTGTTAAAGTCAAAATATGTGTGAGGGACTGAATTTGAATCCAGTTTTTCCTTATTCCAAACCCAGCCCTCTGTATCCAATACACCATGCTCCATAGCAGCGCTAGGAAGTAGATAGGAAGCTAGATTTAGAGTTAGGAAAACCTGGATTGGAAAACACTAGCTATGTGATGCTAGGCAGGTCATTTAATTTCTCTGGGCAACTGTAAATACCCAATAAAAATGAATAAAAGGGAAAAAAATGTTATCAAATGACTTGTCTGAAATTCTATGTTTTCTAATAATAAGCCTGGCTCCTACTTCCTGAATTTTTTACATAACCATCATGACCTATCTTCAGTCCTTGGATTTGGTGCTGTGGAAAGGCATAACCTGCCCTTCTCCCCCACCTTAGTCCAGTAGCTCAAAGGTCCAAGGCATTGATGGAGATATTTCTTCTTTCTGCTGCTAATGGAGGGTAGAATTTTTCTACCACTATATTCCCAGATATTATCCTTTTTACCTATTCCTTCAAACACAGGAGGAAAATAGGGGTCTGTAAAAATGTCTGCTGACTTAAGGCAAAAACATCATTTCAAGTCCTAAGTGACCTACTGGGTCAGATTAGCATCAAGGAAGGGGGTTTGTTTGATACGTCTTTCCTAAGTGGCACCAGCCCATGGCATTCCAGGGGAGTTATTGGAGTTCTGAACTACTGATGGAGACTACTGATGGAGTTTTTCAAAGGCCATAAATAAAGTGGAAGTTTGTTTTTCACCCCATGCTGATTATTCTGTGTTTTTCCTAAATACTGTAGATGAGGTCTGTAAAGGGTGCTGCGGTGCCCTGAGAAGGGATATGTTGTGTAGTGATTTATTAAGCCCTCCCTTGAGTTCTGAGCTGTTTCTAATTGTTGCCTGGCTTGATAAAGGCACTGTCACAAACATACAATATTAGTTCCTTTCCAGCCGGGGCCAATGGGATGTGGGTTATATTTCAAAGGAGCAAAGGGAACTACCTTAATTTATTTTTCACTCACTTTAAGTGGACCTTCTCGGCAGTGGCTGTTTCCCTGAGGTTACCACATTTTTATTGACTGTGTACACAGTACAAAAAGCCTTCTCCAGAGAAGTTGAGACCCCGTCTGTGTGCAGTAGGTGGAGTACGTGCTGGGTTTCCAAGTGGGAACGTGAAAATGAGGGCTTTTTTTCTAGTAAGGTCACACCTCTTGCCCACTGTAGACTACTTAACCTCATGGTACTACCCTCCATCCAGATGTACATCCTTTACCAATAAGCTGAAGCTTCTGGCTTCTAGCCCATAACAGCTAGGCTAGAGATTGGGGGGCAGAGAAGGAAAGAACCAAAGAGCTCATTTCTAATTATCCATTACAAGGGACATTTCCCCTCGCTTCATCTTTTTCATCTGCAAAATGTATTAAGCCTGAGGGTGAGACCTCATCATCCTTTTCATCCTTGCCTGCCCACCCCTCAACCTGGTATACCTGCATTCTCCAAACAAGTATTGAAATCAGCACCTCCAAGGTAGGACTTCCTTCAAGACCCAAGTAGATCCCCAGTGAAGTTACTACAAGAAGCAAACACCAGATAACTGCAGATGGGAAAACCTGGGATTTTTAAAAAATAAAATCAGGTGCTCCTGTATTAGAATGTGGCAAAAACCACATCAGATCCCTTAACCTGGTTCCCGCTGAGTACCGTTAACAGGAATTCAAATGAGGTTCTGATCCTCCATAGTTCCAGGATGGGCTCATGAGGTTGAGAGATAGAAAAAGCAACATCCTGGTATGCTTCCAACAGGAAATTGTAGTTAAGAATATTGGAGAGACATACTCTGCCAAACTTCACTTCCTCCAAAAATCTGGATAGAACCTAAAGCTGAGGTGGGGGAACCTCAGACATCATCAAGTCCAACTGATCACCTCCTTTTAAAGACGAGGAAACTGAAGTCTCTTTTTAAGCTTGTTCCTCCATTTTGTAAAATGAGGTCGTTGGACTAAATTCCTTCTGGTTCTAGACCAATGATCCTAGGATCCTATGGTTAAGTGACTTGTTTAAGGTCACATAGCCATTAGCAGATCCACATCCTTCTCATTCCTACTTAGTGTTCTTCCTGCCATTCAGCATTGCTTTTTTTCTCCCAAACCAGCAGTCAGTATCACTTCTTAGAGATGGAATTCAATTTTATTTTGTTATAAATGATATTATTATGGAAACATGCAATTGGAAAAAAGGTGGTGGGCTAAGTAAGAGCAATGAATTACAGACTGCTCAAGTGCTAATACCTATGAAATATAAAAAGACCAAGGGAAGGCCTCCATTATGTTGGGTTGATGCGCTGTGGAAGATGCTTGGGGGAGCACGGACCAGATGAGGATAGATTGTGATCTGCATGGACTAAATAAACACCTATATCAAAGCCATCACAGATACATAGGAGTAAGGAAATGTTAATCTGGGATAGATGGACCCTTGGTTCAGTAGCATGGTAATTTAATAAATCCTCTTAACCTCCCCCATTTTAAACAAAGGCAATGGCTGAAGGTGACCTCTAGACATTTTTTTTTTTTAAAGAATAAGGAAGCACGCTGAAGAGTCTTATAGCATTTCTTTTTAAGAGGCCCAGATCTAGACAAGTTGTTCTGCCTCTAGGCTTTGAATGGTCCTCAAACAGTTCTTTGTTTGCACTCTCATTTAGGTCTAGTTACAATCTTTGAATCGTCCATTCATAAGTGGAAAACAGTCATGGAGTTTAAAGGAATTACAATGGATTTATCCACCTTAAAGCCTTTGGAAGATTTTTTTATGAAAATTATTTTGAAAGCCTTAAGATCCCTTCTCTGCCATTTACTTTGCAGTCAAACAAGCTAGGTTGTGAGACACTGGAACCCAAGTCTGAGTTGTACAGTGGAGTGTGCTCAAATCCTGACTGCCATTTCTGACCTGTGTGATCTCAGTTGCTTTTTCCTTTCTGAGTCTCAGATTTTTCATTTTTTAAATGGGTTAGATGACCTCCCTTCAGCTCTAACATTATGGAATTTCCATTGACCTCCCAGAGACTGAGGAACATTATGTTTATTCTTAGGGAAACTGAGGAATAAACAGGATTCAGCTCTAAATCTCTGGTGGGGCCAGGGTCCTCCCTGCTACCTTGTCTGCTGTTACTAAGAAGACAGATAAAACTTATCCTGGTTTGCTGCCTCTTCACCCCTCCCCTCTATCTTTTCCCTTCTTTTTTTCTTCCTTCTTAAAACCAAAAACTCCTATGTTAACTTTATATTTGCCTTTAAAAATTAGTTTTCCAAAACTGTGTTTTCCTACATCCTACCCCTTCTCTTGCTTCACACACACACACACACACACACACACACACACACACACACACACAAATTCAAAACCAAACTGACATCAGAGTATGGCCTTAATGAACACATACTGTTTGTCCACCACGCCTTGGGCCATTTTGTTTTAAAGACCCAAGAAGGCTCCTCCCAGCTGTGGTTGGCATTTAGCTCCCTGGAGTGCAAATGGGGATTGTTTGGCACTTATTACTGAATTGGCACCTCCAGGGCATTGAATCCTGGGAGGCCCAACAAGAGGGTTCTCTTCCTTCCCAATTGAGGATTATCTATAGACGAGAAAGCCTTAAAATAGAAATAGCAGCTAAATAATTACAGGTTGGAAACCCGGGACTGCTTCTCAGATCGGGGCCTCTCTGATGCTGTGGCCAGGAAAAGGCGGAAAGGAAGGGGGGAAGGACCAGGTCAACTTTGGCCCTCCTGCTGGCTCTCAGGCTCCTCTATCTAACAGAGAATAAGCATGCCCTTGTGGAACATAGCTTTGGGCTGCATGTGACAAGACCCCACTTCTTTCCTTGTGATTGATTGGTCCTTGAAATACCAGCCTCTCAGCAGCTCTCACTGATTTTTAGGATCCCTCCTGAGGCCTGATGTTGAATTTCTACCTTACCCGTTTTTTTTTTTAAATAGAGAAACAGGGAAAATATAACTGAGGCACCCCCCTTCCCCTTTCCTATTGCAGGTTCAGGCTTACCAAACGCTTTCCTGGCTGGCAGGTATAGTCTGTGAAACATTCAATCAAACTTATGGTAGCAGGACCCTGACAGATACTAGAGATAAAGAAATACTGTCTTTCTCTGATGGAAAACTTCTGAGGAGCCACTTCTGTTTGTTTCTTTCTTTTCTTTTTTCCTTCTGTTGCTAAAATAATAACCGACTCCAGGTGCACCAGATTTGCAGTCTTGTATACACCACGGCCATAGGTATTGTCTTCCTGATTGCAAAAATCTTGCTGTTGCTTTGACTCCCAAATGGATAAGGATCTTTAGCAGAGACTGTCTTAACACCAGCGGTAATCTTTAACAGAGGAACTGCTCTGTGTGTGTGTGTGTGTGTGTGTGTGTGTGTGTGTGTGTGTGTGTGTGTGTGTGCGCGCGCGCCCGTGTGCTCATACGTGTGGAAAGGCCAGCGATGCATATTATCTAGCTCTGGGACATTCCACTCAGTGTGTCTAACAATGTTATTTACTTTTCAGCTACCACTTCTGCTCTGGGTTTAACTGGTTTAAAAGCATTTGAATGTACAGTACCACTGTTTTCATGGCCTGATCAGACATATTGTACCTTCCTTTTTTCCCCCTCTGATTGGCCTTAAGTGATTTCCTCAGCGAGAAGAACCTAATCTGTACCTGCAGCAGAAAGAACGGTTCCAGTTCATGGATAATTTTATAGCCAAGAAGACTTTGGGGGACTGAGAGGAAAAAAGAACAAGGCAATTGCAGAAGGTTTTTTTCCTGGCCCGTTTCCTGCTACACAGCGGCAGTCATGGGGTTCTTCTGCCGGGGGTCCTGGGCTTGATATGGGTACCGTTCTGGGCTGGCTGCCCGCTGTCCTGTTTTGCCTACTTCATGATATGCCGGCACTTTGTGGTGTTGAGGTGGTGAAGGTGGGACGTCTTGTCGGAAAGGTCCTTTGTGATGTGTGGCTGGAGGGGGTGGGTAGTACTGCGGATAGCGAAGGTCTGTCACCCTCACATCCTGGGCACGGGGGTAGCTTCCTTTAGGAGGATGAATGGGCTGCATTCCTGGGTAGTAAGGAAGTTCCCTTTCCTTGTATAGCAACCGAGGTCCTGTTAGGTAATCTGCTGGTTCTGAAGGTCCTCTCCTGGAGAGAGAAAACACAGACACATATTAGAAAAAAAAGCCAGGGTGTCCAGGCATATAGAGAACTCTTTAAGGAGCCGGAGGAATTCCGTGTCCTAGAGATCCACAGTCGTACATGTCAGAGGACTTGTCACGAGCTCAAATTTAGACTGTCTTCTCTACTACTTAAGCCACTTTGGGCAAGTCACTCAAACTCAGTAGGTCTGACTGAGGTAGTTAAACCAGGTTAGATGTTCTTAGCCTTTTTTCCCCTTTTTTTCTTACTTTTTTTTTTTTTTTAGTATCTTGGACCTCTCAGAATAATGTGTTAAAAGGCATAAAAAACGTAGGGAAATTAATTATACTGAAATCAAGATATAATTTTTTCCCAACCAAACTCCTTGAAATCTATCCATAAACTCCTTGGGGTTCAGGGACTCCAGGCTGAGAAACCCTAGACTGGCTGAATTTGAAAGTTTCTCCTAAGTCTAAATTCTATGATGATAACAATAGCTAACCTTTATGTAGCAGTTAATTCTTCATAGCTTCATGCATTATTACATTGGATGTTTCAAATCCCAGTGCTGGAGAAGACTTTTGACAGTCCCTTGGACAGTAAGGAGGTCAAATCAGTCAGTTCTCAAAGAAATTCATTTTTAGGCTATTCACTGGAAGGTCATATACTGAAGCTTAAATACTTTGGCCCCATAATGAGATGATGGAACTCATTGAAAAGACCTTGATGTTGGGAAAGATTTAAAGCAAAGGGAAAAGGGGATGGCAGAGAAAGGGAAGGATAGATGTTATCATGGAAAAAACAAACATGTACTTGGACAGACTTTGAGAGAGAAAGTGGAGGACAGAAGGGCCTGGCACACTATGGTCCATGGGGTCACAAAGAATATAACATGACTGAACAACAAATCGTAACAACACTTTCAAGGCAGGTGCTATTATTATTCCCATTATATAAATGAGGAAACTGACACTGAGGTTAAGTGACTTACCCAAGGTCACATAACTAGTAACTCATACTACTTGTAAGTATCTAAAGTAGGATTTGAACCCAGATCTTCCTGACTCTAGGTACAAGACTTTATCTGATGTCCTTCACAGAAGCCTGTCAACGGTGAGAACACATGAAAACAGATGATATCTGTCTGCCTCCATTCCTTTTCTGTATTTGGTGTTGGCAATTTAAAGATGCCAAAGTCACCAAACTCTGGAAGCCATTCCTGGCAGCCTCCACTTTTCCCTGTGGTCTGCTGTTTTCTTAGGACCCTATGGCACTAGGGAGGAGAGACTCAAATTAAAAAAAAATTTGGAAACCAATGATATCAAAATCACAGTTTTTGGATAAGAGACATTGACACATTTCATTCTGGACATGAACGATTTAAGTGCCCGGGGAGAGCCAAACAAGCTGCCATTTCCACACCCTTCAATGCATAGGCTAGCAAAAGGGTCTAGGGCAAGTGAGAAGTGAACACAGCCCAATACCTTCCTCCCACAGCCCCTACCCATCTTCCCACTGGAAGAGAGCAAGCCTCTCCTATTCCATTTGCTGTAAACCAGAGCAAACAATGTGCAGATGACCGCATCTTATCTAGCCCGAGGATAAACAGATGAGTTCAGTTTGCAGCTTTGCCAATCTCATAAACTGTCTGTGCAGAGATATTCACACCTCCCCGCTCCTTCCCCACTGCCATTCTCCCCTTCCCTTTTCTTTTTAAGAAAACAAAAACAGCAACTTAAACACATCAGTCTGACAAGCCCTCTTAACTTCAGTACTCAAAAAGGCCAGAGCTCCTGAAGGGAAGGGCTGGGAGAGAAGACAGTAGCTGTAGTTAATTCAACGGGCTGCCAGATGGGGAAGAAAGCATCCTAGAAGTTGTGGAGGCTGAGGGTAAAACAGCTCTGTGAGTTTCCTGAATCAATGAGGGTTTGACAAGCTCTGGTGCTTGTGACAAGCAACATGGGAGCACGTGAATCCAGCCCTACAAATGTGCCAGGGAAGCCCCCTTCTATCTTCCTACGTCTTAATTCTACCAGGCATCATGATGATTGATGTTCTTCCTGTCGTGTCCCATTTAACTTGGGACACTTGTCAGCAAACCAAAGTAAACTGTTTTACATTCATTAAACATTTGGTTCAGGGCTGTGATTTCAGTCATGCCGAGAACTCCTCGGTGGGAACTCCCTCCACCAATGCAGACTGGCCATTCATCTCTAAATCATAGTTTTGGAGAGTTGCCTGAGGCACTAAGCAGTTAAGTGACTTGCCCAAGTATCACAGCTCTTTTTCATAGGATTATAGGTTAAAGCTAAAATGGACCTTAAAAGTCATCAAATCTAACCCTTTACTTTACTTACGAAAAAATTAAGGTTAAAAGAGGCTAAGTGGGTTACTCAGGTAGTTAAGTATTTGAAGAGGGATTTGAATTAGGATCTTTCTGACTTCTAACCAGCATTTTAACCTAACGCCTGAATCTCGGCCTTCCTGACTCTGAGTCTGACCCTTTTCCCATTAGGCAACATTGCCATTCTAACATGAAAAAAGCAGGTACTACTGTTTAGTAAAATTTTTGTGTTGGTTTATTTGAAAATGTCTACAGCAAGCAGTAATAATAATACCTTTAAGGTTTACAAAGTGCTTCACAAATATTGTCTCATCTTATCCTGAAAGGGAGGTGCTATTATCATCCCCATCTGGGAAAACTGAATCAAACAGAGATTAAGTGCCTTGCCCAGAGTCACGTGGTTAGTAAGTATCTAAGGCTGGATTTGAACTTGGGTCTTCCTTACTCTAAGTCTAGAGCTCTATCCATTGCCATCTAGCTGATACTTATATAGCTCTTCACAGTTTACAAAGCATTTTTATCTACATTATTTTATATGATCATCATAAGAACTCTAAGAAATAGGAACAGAAGTCATATGATCTGCACTAGACACTAAGAAACAGGCTTGGCTTACAGAGATAAAGATAACTTGTCCAAAGTCTAAGCAGAAGACTCAGGACTTGAACCCAGGACCTTTACCTCCAAATACAGTGTTCTTGCCACAACACATCTATCTACCCATCCATCTCTATCATTAGTCTATCATGCACCTATATCTGCATATCACCTATTCATATCCATCCATCCATCTATCTCTATCATCAGTATCTTTCATCTATCTATATCTACATATTACCTATCCATATCCATCCCCATCCATCCATCCATCCATCTATCTATCTATCTATCTATCTATCTATCATCTATTTATCTATCATACAGATAGGAAGTAAATGAGGCTGAATTTGAACTTAGGTCTTTCAACTTTCTAACTGATTTTCTAACTAATATATATATGCCCTGTGTTACCCAGAGGACATCTCTGCAATACAAATATTTTGTTGCATAGTGGCTAAGTATTCTCACTTTGCTCATCTGCAAAATGAAAGAGTTAGGTTTCCAGCTCGACATCTATGAAATTATGAACCCTCAAGAAGGTTTCAGTCTAGTAGAATAAAAAGAACACTGAACAGTTATTACATTGCAGTAGGAGTTCTTATCATGACAGTAGAGAGATTTGGGGGAGCATGAATTTGAAAGGGAAAAAAAATCTGTATTTTTACTAATCTCTACCCAAAAATTAGTGTTTTCTTCTATCATAAATTTAAGCGGTTTCACTATACTGCCAAAGAGGTCTATGACATAAACAAGGATAAGAGCTCCTTCATTCAGGGAGCTACAAAACAAAATGCTATGTGACATGTGAGGGCAAAGGTTGTGACCAACCAGGAAAGGTCTCCTGGAGGAGGTACCACTTCAGTGGAGTTTTATTCCATAATACTCTGGGCATCTTTCCTCCCTTGCCACACAAGACACAAATATCTCATCTGTTGCTGCTGGTCTGAGGGTAGTAGGATTGCTATTTCATCTCTCTTTTCTGTTTGAAGGCTATTTCATTTGAGAATGTTTTCAGTGTCCATGACATCTTTCATCTTAGAATTTGAGTCTTTCCCTTACCAGCTCCGATTTTTCTTTTTGTCCATGCTGGAGATTTCCAAAACACTTAGAAAAAAAATAATGCCTTAAACCGTGTTCCCTCCCCAACTCCCCTGAAGAGCTTTCTCTGCATGAAGTGACACGTGGTTTTCCTGCACTCGCTTTAAGCCCATAGGGTAAATCACTGACATACGCAACAGCACAAACATTATCTGCCTCAAAATGAACATACAACCAACCCTCCCTCTGGAGTCTCTTAGTGTGAATGTTTCCTGTTTAAAATGGAAAGAGAGAAGGAGGAATTCCAGGCCTTGGACTTTCAGGGTCCTGTTCTCCCCCTGGGGACTCTTCTCTGTTAAAACAGCACATTATAAAAGACAGGCACTCTGGGTTGTTTTTTTGGTGAGACAAGCCAGACTAAGTGCTGAAGGGGCAGAAGCCACCCTCCGAGATACAATCCGACTCACTGCAGGCGCTGAAGACAATTGGTATCTCTTCTCACACACCTCATTGATGCGACAGGGTCCAACTTTCACAGAAGGGAAAAGTGAGGTTTCATTTTTCTATGGGCAGACGGGGCAGAGCCCAAGATGATTTCATGATCCCGTTCCTACTTTCCTTTGAGGGGAAACTTTATGACTGGAACTTGTGCTTACATGTGGTAGAAACCAAGAGTGAGGTGGCTGTTCTTTGTCAAGAATGAAAATAATGGAAACCATATTATTCTGTAAAATCCATCATAACAGTTATCTTTTGGGGAGAGAAGAAAAACAATATGCTGGCCTATGAAAACACACAGAGTTAATGTTTCAAAGAGTGCTAAAGACACTGAATATTTCTCCTTTTGGGGTCTCTGATATTCACAGAACCTTCTTGCTTGGAAACGTCCTACAGACATTTTTCTTTAGCCTACTAGAGGTTTTTTTCCTGAGGAAAAATAAATTATTTTTAATTACTCTTTTAAAAAATAATTTTATCCATATTTGTGTTTTGCATCATCTGTTTCCCACTGTATTTTCAATATAATATGAAGAAATGAAAAAAGGGAGAAAAACAGTTCCATAAAACTAAGCAACGTATTAAAAAAAAAGTCTGCCATTGTATGGTTCCCTACTTCTATAAAAAGCACAGATGAGGGGCTGGTTATATTATAACTCTTATTTAGGGTAAATCTTGATCATTATGATTTTGTAGCATTTAGTTTTGATTGTTTTTCCATTTATTTTTCTTTTGGAGGCAATCAGGGTTAAGTGACTTGCCCAGGATCACCCAGCTGGTAAGTATATGAGGCCAGATTTGAACTCAGGTCCTCCTGACTCCAGGGCTGGTGCTCTATCCACTGTGCCACCCAGCTGCCCCTTGCATTTACTTCCTTGAAGTCATCATGTATAATTTTCTTGGTCCTCTTTACTTCACTTTGCATCATGATGTTTATATAAGACTTCACATGCTTCTCTGTATACATCATGTTCATCATCTTTTTTATGTCGCACTTCTTAATATCACATCACATTCACATACTGTCACTGGTATAGGCATTCCCTAATCACTGGGCATCTTGTCTTCAGTTCTTTGTTATCACAGAGAGTGCTCATAAGTATTTTGTTTTTTTAGGGGCCTTTCTTTTTTGTCACTGATCTCTTTGCAGTATATTTCTTACTGGTTTTTTTTTCCAAGAGGATGTTTAAGCCTGGGGGAAAAATACTCTACCCTTAATAATTACAGGATTTTGGCAAAAGAAAAAAGAAGGAGAAGAGGGAGATTAAATGATAGTTCTGCCCATCTTTAGCTTCCCTGTCAGTGGTTTCTTTACTGGTTTGGAACCTTACCTTTGTGGATAGACATCTAAAGCAATACCATTCTGGGACATCACAAATACTGATCAAGGAGACTTCTACATACATTATACCTACAGTGAGAAATCCAGGAGCAATCTCCTCTGGAGATTTTGATTACAATAACGATCCAAATAGGGAATCCATCACCATTTTAAGACATCTCATTTTTCATGAGATCTTGCGAGCTTTTTTTGTGCATGTTGTTATTTTTCCAAAAGACTAAAAAAAAAAGTCTTTCCATTTAAAATCTCACAAGGATACCACAATCATATCTGAAAAGAGGTGGAAAAAGTGTTTGTTTTCTTTGGAAAATAGCTTGCCCAGGACTCTACCCTTTTCTGATAGGCAGAAGGGTCAATCAATCAATCAATCAATCAATTCACAAGTGTTTATTATGTACCAGCTATTAAGGATAGAAAGACAAAATGGAACAGTTCCTACCTTCAAGCACTTCACATTCTATAGGATGAAACAACATGCACATATATAAGGAAGAACACAAAATAGACAAAATAATGCAGGGTCATTTGGAGGTGGAAGAGAAGCCCCCTCCCACCCAGGGAGGGGAATGAGGCAAGAACCCATGTAGGAGGTGATGCTAGAGCTGCATTTTGAAGGATCTAGGCATTCTAAGAAGCAAAGGTAAACAGAGAGTGGATTCCAGGCCTGGACCGAGTGATGGATACAAGAGATGGAATATCGTATGTGAGAAACAGAAAAGGAGGCCAGTTTGGCCAAACTTTAAAGTAACTGAGAAGAGTAAGGAGTAATAAGTCAGGAAAGTCAGGCTGCAGCCAGACTGTGAAGGGCTTTAAAGGTCCGAAAAGAGAGTATGTATTTGATTCTAGAGGCAACTGAAAGCCACTGGAGTTTATTGAGGAAGGGAGTGATATACTCAGATCTGTGCTTTAGAAAAATCATTTTGGTAGCTGTGTGGAAGACGGGTTAGAGAGAGAAGAGAAAATGAAAAAAAGAGCAAATTGGGTCCTGTGGTCTTTTAAGTCCTATAATCACTGACTTTCTAAGAGGACTTAAGGAAAAATGGTGCTACACTGACTGTACAAATCAATCAGAATAAGCTGGATACAAGGGCATCAGTTATAGAATGGATGTAGCCATTCATAAGTATAATTTTATCATGATACCATATTAGTCTGCTCATAATTTTTGTTGCAAGTTTAGTCAATTGACTCAGGTTTAGCAAATAGAGCATAAAGAAGAAGAATCTTGCAAGTTCTATCAGAAGACTTCAGTGTTGACAATCAGGCACTGGTGTTAGAGTTCCTAATTCAGAGACTCAAGATTCTCTGGAATTCTCCGAAGGTTTAAGTGACACCTGGTGGCCCTAGATACATCCTGGATATCTCAATAACTTGCTGTTTTAGAGGGATGGAGGAGAGTTAGTGAGTTGGGAAATAACAAAGGGAAGAGACCAGCTGGAGGAAGCTCAGAGAGACACAAGGTATAAGAGTTAAAAAGCCAGAACTGATTGACAAGTAAAAGGCAAGGTAGATATTTTCCTTCCCAGCACAAAGCATTAGAGTCATTACTCATAAGACTCCTGAGTAGCAGACAGGAGCTCTTTTGAGTCTTATAAAGCACTCTGTGTACACAGAAAGAAATGAGGCAAATATCAAACAGATCCTTATCCCATGACCATTTTTAAAAAAAGAAAGATAAAAAATGGTGGAGAGGCATATAGCTTTTGAGAACCAAGTTTAGTACACATGTCATAGACAGCCAAATGGCCTGAAACCAATGATGCCATCCACATGAGCTGCCTGCCTCTCTCAGCCAGGGGCAAAGAGCTCAGCTCACAGCATCATATCCACCATAAATACACCACTCATAGATTCTTTAAGGCTTGAGCTGTTATAGGTGCCTTCTCTTGTTCTTTTCCAACCAATGCATAGCAAAAAAAAAAAAATCAGATAATGTAAACTAATACAATCCCAGGCTCTCAAGTTGAACATGCCATGGGCAGAGAGAGAGAGCTGTTTTTAGTTTGAGGACTGTGTTTGGAATTCCTACAGTGTCAGGTTTCCAGTTACCAGGCCTTTATCCTCTGGTCCAGGCACGAATGTGGTCGACCTGGATTAGGGGAACATTCTGCAATGTATATTACATAGCTTCAACTTCTATGGACTTTACAGAACTATAAAATATAATGACCATTTGATGACCTGTGTTACAAAAAAGACTGTGGAAAAATTTCTAACTTTCACCACTCCGGTTTCCCTTTGTATTATGAGGAGAGGCCCTGGCAGTTGGTGGAAGATTTGAATGGGGATAAAGTGAAGAGACAGATGTGACCATTTTCAGATTTTCTTTCATAACATTTCTTCGGAATTTAAAAAGAGGTGACAATTATTGAGCAACTGGAGGGGGAGAAGATCTACATAAAGAGACATATCTCATTTTTGCTTCTGTTCTGGAACTATAACCTCTCCCTACTCCTGCCCAACACACACACACACACACACACACACACACACACACACACACACGGCCCAATATCAATTTTGTTTTTAACAAGTGATAGTGGGGAAAGATGAATGCCAAAGTCATGGGTACCAGTTCAGTGGGTACTAAAGAGGGGGCTCCAAGACTTTTTTATCCTATTAGATGGCGGGAGTATTTCCTAAATTCTCCTTTATAGGGGTGAGAGGATTATAGGAAGTAGAGACCATGGATTTAATGATCCAAAGTAATGCTTAAGAGGAGAGCTTTCAGAATGAGCTCAGGACTGTACAATTGAACCCAGTTGGATGGTACCTGCTGTTGGCTTTACAAATGTCCTGGAGGCCTTCTCAAAAGATTCTGTTTTTTAATCAGAAGGAATGTCAATGCAAAAGATCATTTGATTGATTGATTTGTTTGTTTATTTTCCCCTAAGATCCCTAGTCCTGGACCCCAATTATTTAAATGTTTTGTTATTCCATTCCATGGTCATGAGACAGTCACTGGCTGATGAGGTGTTTAGGTTAGGTTTCAGAGGCTACCAAAGTTCACCATTTTGAAAGTATGGATTTCCTATGTGCTATTCTTTCTTATTTTTCCTTATTCTTCACGAAGCAAAAGCACCAGATAGCTCTTTCCCTCTAGAGATGAGAAGGTCTGTCGTTTTTATATCACCCCCTACTGGGCCACTCCCAGTTTTACAACCTTTACAATCTGTAAATAGGTTATTCCACTGTGAGCCACTCAAAAGTTTTACTTCTTTACAAGCTGTAAATGAAACCAATCGAAAGTCTGAAAGAGGAAAATCCTTAACACCTCATTGTCTGTATTATGTTCCTTCATATCCATTAATTTAACCAAATTAGTGGGTAGGTGGGGGAATCAATTGATCAACCTTGCTTCCATACAATTTTTCCTCTGCAGTCACTTTTCTCCCTTCATAGATGAAAAACTTTGGATTTTGAAATTTTTTTCTAGGTAAACGGATAAAATATTTAAGGCAAGGTGTCCACATCTAACCCTTAATCCCCCTGAATAATTTCTAAAATTATATAATCAGATTTTAGGAGGGTAAAATTATCTTTGGTATTACACTATTACAATTCTTGTACCCTAAGGTTAAGTAGCACAGTATGACTCTTAAATATTGCTGCTTATAAGTACAGAAGAAAGCAAAATGTATACTTTATTAAGATATGGGAAGCATTATCAACCAATTCTTGTTATTGAAATATTTAGGGTCAAAGATTCAAAGACAGAAATGTAAGCAATGTGAGTAGTCCAAGTCTGTATGCCTGCATTATGAAATAAAGGCCCTAAAATACTCAGGACTTCATTTTATAGAGTTACTTGTAAGTGTGGCAGGATGCAGAATATTTTTACGTGACTGGTGCAGCAATGTGGTCTGGAATTTTGCTGAGCAGATGTCACAACAGGATGGCAAATTGTGGCAGGAGCAGCATTTACTACTAATAACAATGCTGGAAGATTCCTGCCACAGAAACTAGTTTTTCTCTAATAAAAAGCAGTTAGGTACTGTGGGATCCATTGTCTTTGGAGTCAGAGGAACTAGGGTCACATCCCTCCTCTGGGCAAATCACCACCCTGGGCTTCAGTTTCTTCATTTGTAAAACAATGGGATTAGACTAGATGCCCCCCCCCCAAAGCTTTCTAGCTCTGGGCTTTCCAGCTCCAGCTCCTTTGGGGTCATTCAGTCTTTTCAGTCGTGTCTGACACTCCATTTGGGGTTTTCTTGGCAGAGATACTGGAGTGGTTTGCCATTTCCTTCTCCAGCTCATTTTACAGATGAGGAAACTGAGGTAAACAGAGTGACTTGCTCAGGTCACAGAGCTAGTAAGTGTCTGAGGCCAGATTTGTACTCAGGAAGATGAATCTTCCTGATTCCAGGTGTGGCACTCTGCACTGTGCCACCTGACAATAATAGTGCCTGGCACACAGAAGATGCTCATTAAATACTCATTGACTTTCCTTGACTTAATAGTTGAAATTTACATAGTACTTTAAGTATTGCAAAGCATTTCACATATATTTACTTGTTCCTCCAAAGTACTGTGGTTGTTTATAGAAGTGCAGAATCATATCTGATTAGGAGATCAGAAAAGGCTTCACGAAGAAGCAGGAATTTCAGATGGGGACTTGAAAGCAGTATCATCCTGGCAATGGGGAAAAGGAATCACAGCTTTAGAGCCAGGAGATCCCTATAGCCTTAGACATCAGCCCTATCATTTCATAGATGAAGAAACTGAGACCCAGAGAGTTTCTATAACTTGCCTAAGGTGACACAGGTAGTGATGAGGGTCAACCTGGATTGGAGCCCAGGTCTTCTGACTCCAGAGTCATTGAGCTTTCCATCGTACCACATTTGAGGCAAGAAAAAAAAGAGAAGAAAGGAACTAAAAGTGGAAAACTGATGAACATGACCACAAGCTGTCAAGTTTAGATTTCTATTTGTAGGCCTAAGCACAAAGGGCAGGCATTCAGTAGCATTAGCTACTGGCAAGTTGTACAGACATTTTTTGAAATTTTTGAAATATTTTTGAAATGTAAATATAAAAACAAAAGTGTTTCATTGAAGAAATCAACTTTACTGGTCCTGGCTATGTAACAGTGATGGTTTGCTTTATGCCATACTCCGTGGTAATAATTCCCATATATGGATGTGAGTTTTTAACTTTAACACTGTGTCATATTTTATTATGACATTAATATAAGAATACAAAAAACTTGAGGAAGAGAAGAGTACCTTTTCAAGTCTAGTTTGACAGGAGCATAGAATAAATAGCAAATGGAACAAAAGGTTGGAAAGATACATTAGGCCAGAGTATGGAGGGCCTGAAAGCCAGCTAAGGAGTGGTGGTAAGTATTTGTTAGACAATGGGAAACTACTCCTGAGACATGAGAAGAGAGAAGGCACAATTGGATCTGTTCTAGAAGATTCCACATGCCAAATAGCCTGGAAGAGAGGGAGAGATGAGGTAAGGGAAGTGACTTTCAACAAGCCTGAGCTATCCTGGTGGCCAAGAAGATCTAAGACAAAGGCAAAATTAGGTTGCGATGGGAAAATAGCCATTTATATATGCTATTCAGCCAAAGAAGATTTCCCCAGGAAGGCGCTGGACTAGGAGGAGACAGTGAGGTTTGGCTGATGTGTGGGAGTGGGGAACAACCCCATGTGGACCTGGAAAGGGAACATTTGGCAATGTGAGACAGAAAGGTGTGTCTATACAGAGATGACCTCTTCTATTGGTACCTGGGTTCATACTCTTTTATGTACATCTATCAGATTCTATTTTACATTAGAGTTTACATTATAGTTATTTATGCATGTATTATTCCACTTTTCCAGAATGAACTCAAAGGCAAAGGCTGTGCTTTCTCTAAGTCTCCTCCAGCACTTTGCATATAGCAGGTAATTAATAAATGCTTACTAAATTATATTAAAGAAGAGAAGGCAGGGAGCAGGAGGAAGAATGAGAGAGAAAATGGAGAAGGGGCATGATAATCATTAGATTTTCCACTAAGATGTAGAAATGAGCTTTAAAAACATGCTGTAATAAATAGCAGGAATTGGTAAGTGGGCTTGAGGAGGGTTAACAGTTTGACTCCATGAAAAAACATGGGAGATGTTAATGCATGACTGTGGGGAAACTATTTAACTTCTCTAGATTTCACTTTCCTCATCTTTAAAAGAAAAGGGTTATATGACATGATTTTTATAGGTCCCTACATCTAAATTCTATACATTTTAATTCCCTTCTCATTTCCCAACTCCTCTACCCTGGGACCTGGGTCAGGGGAGAAACAAAATGGCAGGGGGAGGAACACTCAGAATCTTAAAAATAAAAGGGATCTTGGGGACCTTCTTGTCTGTACCTAGACAGGAATCTCTTCTACAACACTCCCAATAAATGGTGATCCAGGCTTCTATTGAGGGCCTCAAGGGAGGGGAACCCAACTACTTTCCAAGGTGTTCCATTGCATTTTGGAAGACTATAATAATTAGAAGTATCTCTTTGCATCAAGCTGAAATCTACCTCTCTGCAACTTTTGTCCATCAGTTCCTAGTTCTGGCCTCTTTTTTTTTTTTGAGGGGGTGTTAATTAGAATAAATCTAATCAGTCTTTCACATGACAGCCTTTTCAATTACTTATGAACATCTACCACAACCTACTTAAGTCTTCTCTTTTCCAGGTTAAACATCCCTAGTTCCCCCAGACTTTCTTCACAGAATGCAGTCTTTGGGGGTCCCCACAGCATCATGACATTCCTCTTGATATTTTCTAGCTTAGAATCCCAGGATCATCATTCAGAGTTAGAAGGGACTAAAGAGGCTATTTAGTCCAACTCCTTCATTCTTACAGATGAGAAAAATGAGGCAAAGGTTAAGTGACTTGCCTAATGTCACACAGGTTAGGAGCAGCAGAATTGGATTAGAACTCAGGCCCTCCAACTCTAAATCCCAGGATTGCATTGTACCATGCTGCTTCTATCAAAGACCTCCCCTCCTATCCCCAAAATGTGGGGTTTAGAACAGAACATAGCACTTCAGGTGTGCTGGAGTAGCTCAGGCCAGAGCATAGCAAGATTATTACCTCTTTCATTCTGAATATTAAACCTGTCTTCAGACATTTCAGTCATGTCCCATTCTTTGGGACCACATTTTGGGGTTTTCTTGGCAAACATACTGGAGTGGTTTGCCTTCTCCAGCTCATTTTATACATGAGGAAACTGAGGCAAATAGGGTTAAGTGACTTGCCCAGGGGTCAAACAGCTAGCAAGTGTCAGAGGCTGGATTTGAACCCCGGAAGATGAGTCTTCCTGATTCCAAGTCATGCTCTATGCATTATGGCAACACCTAGCTGCCCTACATCTGTCTTAATTTAGTCTAAGCTCACTTTAGCGTTGGGGGCTACTATGTCAGACTATTGATAATCCATTAAAACCTCCAGGTCTTCTTTTACATGAACCGTATGCCTCCCTAATTGTGTTTTCTTGCTATGTCCTATGAACCTACCCCAACCCTTTCTACCCTGTCCTCAAAAATTCTAGAAATGATATCTATTTTTTTGAGTTTTTATTGTTTTTACATCACCAAATATGTCCTTTCTTTCTCCCCTACCTTCCTTTGTAACTAAGAATATTAAAGAATATCTTTCTATTTAAAGGGAGGTTATTATAGCATGGTACCATAAAGTGTGTTTGGGTTGGTATGTGCGTAGGCGCCTATGCGGAGAGCATATGGATGGGGGGAATGATGATCACACTAAGATGGAAAGACGGGAGGACAAAACATGTCAGAACATCCTTGGGCAGCAACAAAAGTAGGGGAGAATCAAGTTTCATCCGTAGAAAAATCAATTGCTTCCTGCTTTATTGGAAGGTTATTATGGGCCAGTTTCACAAAACACTATAGCAACTGCCTTGGAACATGCTGTATGAAAGGCTTGAGTACAATTTAACCATACAAACATCTGGCCAGCTGCCTCAGACTTTGAAGCAATTTCAGCCACAGCTACATTGCCCTCAAATGAAAGCCAGTCACAATTTCCAAACAGATGAATTCGGTTCCATGTGATCATTTATATTTTCAACTAAACTCATAAGCTCTCAAAGTTAATCTTGGGCAACTGGATTAGTCTTAGAAATTTGTTTGTGGATGAAAATAAGAACTAGTAAAGGCCCGGGTACAATTTGCTCTTTTAAATTTTCTGGTCTAAATCTATCTACATTTCCCAACGTTAAAAGACTAGGATGTGTTTTAAAGTTTCAAACATGGAACTGGGCTTCCCAGAGTTTAAACAGGGTAGTGCAGGGAGGATGCGAGGAACAGCGCTAGAGTGCTAGGACTGGGTGTCTCCTAGCCCAGAAAGTACCTAGCAAGCTGAAAGTCAAAAAGCAGAGTCAGGAAAATCAGAAGTGAAGGTCAGGCAGACGGATTGAAAAGTTTTCTAGTCCTAGCAACTCCTAATGGAATAAGACCCTTACTTCTGACTGTGTCTGGTCCCAGTATCCCTCTGTTTGGGAGTGTATAGCTCTTTAACAAATATTCACTTAAGAAACATTTACTAATCACCTATTATCTGGTAGGTGTTGGGAATACAAAGAGAAAAAAAAGTCCCCTCCCTTCAAACAACTTATATTCTACTGGGGCAGCTAGGTGGTACCAAAGTGCAGAGTGCTGGATACACAGTCAGAAAGACTGAGTTCAAATGTGGCCTCAGATACTTACTAGCTGTATGATCCTGGGCAAGTCACTTAACCTCTGTTCGCCTCAGTTTCTTCCTCCAAAATGAGGATAAAAATAGCACTTACCTCCCAGGGACACTGTGAGGATCAAATGAGATTATAATTGTAAAGCACTTAGCACAGGGCCTGGCACATAGTAAACTCTATGTAAATGTTAGCTATTATTATTAATATTATTACTAAGTTATTAATCACTGAATTAAATTCTTAAAAGTTCAAAGTAAGTTCTTAAAACATTAAATATCAATTATATCTGTTAACATATTATTATATCAATTATATTTGTTCCCCCAAATAGCCTTCCATCATATAATGTCAAATCCCACACTTTATAAGAGATAAAAAATGAAGCCTCCTGACAAATCTTACTCCAATGCCTCACCATGGCATGGAGATGACCTGGGGGCTCAATGCTATGTCAGTAGACCACAAATTTTGGCAGGGCAATTAATCAGGAATGGCTTCCAGTGTGTCCTTGGCCTAGACTGTGTCTGCTCTTAGAGAGACAGCTAAAAGTGGAGAGGCTCATCCCCAGAAGACGAATTTCGGGGAGATTAAGGTAAAATATGACCTGGATAAATTATATGGAGCTATAGTGGTAGAAATGAATATCCACACACTAACTAAACCATAGGTGGGTCCATTAAAATAGATACTTGGAAGTTCTCTCTGCTTCTCTCTGTTAATTTCAAGATAGACTCTAAGACCCTTGTGATTCTTGTAACAAAAGCACTGAAGAAAATTAGGCTCAGCCTTCATTTTTTTCTCCCTTAAGTAAGTTCCAAAGCTGCAGGCTGAGGCTGAGCTGGTACACACAATGGTGGTACCATTTGCCTAATTCAGTTTTCCCAGCTATCAGTATCTAACTCATTATTCTGCCAAGCACTTTTGCGATATCATCAGCATTGAAAGATTCTACATAATATCAAATTCTATTCAGCTTTCATTTTTTAGACGAAATGGATTTAAAGCACAAGGGTTACTGAACTGTATTGTTGCTATGATTTTCAACAAATAATAAAAGTTATTAAAGGAGTCTTAGGTAATAATGACTTCTGCTGAGCTTCTCACCATTCTGCCTTGGTCTCTTAATGCTCTAGCTAATCATTACATGGCTAGTAAAAACAGGTTATTAATGCCATTACAAACCTTTTATTTTCAAATCATCTTTTATCGAAATTAAAATATCCTTTGTCAATCTTCTCTTTGGTGTAATGTGAGTACTATGTCTGTCTACTCTGTCTGTCATGGTCCCACCCTGGGCTTTGTTGCCTGGGGAAATCACACTCAAGCAAATAAAGGATTGGAGAGAGAACTGATGGTGGCTGCAGATTTTCCCCACCCCCAACTTTGTAGAATTTCAAAACAGTCAAATATCTAATACAGCTACTCACAGTCATATGTCTTTTAAGTCTCTCTCCACTGCTGTGTACTTCCCTTTTTTTTTTTTAAGTGAACTAGTGCTCAGGTCCAGAGACCAGTAGTTGCTTTTTTTTTTTTTGAAAGCTTTTATCAGGAGCTTCTTTAGATGTTATTTTATCCCACATTTGTTCTCTAACTCACTGATTTATTGATTTGTTCCTTGAACAATTCAAAGAAAACTGTAAATTTATCTTTGTAGTCTACTCCTGTTGCTGCTTTGATTTCGGTGGGATTTGGTCCTGGTATGAAACAGAGCGATATTAAGCATATTTGTTTCCTTTCATACTGTGCTGTCCATACGAAACACAACAACCAGGGGAGTTTCAAGCTAGTCAGGAAGCTATGATTTTAATAATTTATACAAACCTCATAATAGAGTAGCAAATGTCTACAAGTATGTGTAGTATAATATAAAGGCATTAATTAAAAGTAAATGCTGAAGTGATTTAAAACTAAAGATCCATTTTCAAATACAACAGTTATTTGCCATTTGCCAACGTGTCAAATGCTTTCAGGAACTGGAGAAAGATAAAATCCCCAACACGAACATTTCCCATGGTTAGATCATGAGTCTTGCAAGGATTTTATGATAATATTTTCACACTGGATTATATTTACCCTTATATCATTCCTCTTAAGCTAGGGTCATGTTCATAGGATCACCTGATTGCACATTATTTACGAGGAAGAAATCAGACTTTCTGTAATATTTCAAGTAGTTTGTTCAAGACCTTGGGGCCAGTCAGTGATAGAATTCAAAATTAACCCAAACTTTGGAATCCATGAATCCATCTTAGAAATGATACATTAGGAAATTCTCCCTGAGGAAAGCAAAAGAATTTTAGAAAGTCCTAATTTCTCTCTTACTAGTACTGTTTGCACATTGTAGTTCTGGTCTGTGAATAGGTGGTATGTATTTGCACATTCAATCATCCTACAAGACTTTATGTTATGTTATTTTACAAGCCGCCAGGTTGCTAAATGGCAGATACTCAGGCTGCTGGGAATTCTATCCAACTTTCCAGTTTTTTTTTCTATCCACCAGGTTTTTTTTTTTTTTAAATTCTATCCACCTTTCCAGGGTGGAAATCTCCTTAGGAGATCATCAGAGAGGCCTGGCTTTGGAGGCAGGGAACTGGATTTGAATGTCAGCTCTATTATTTTATATTCTGTTCAATTCAATGCAATTCAACAAACATGTGCCTACTACGTGTCTAGGACAGGGGCCTGTTCCCCACCCCTTGTCTATCATGTTATCAAGTGCCTGTTGTCTGTCTATTATGTACTGGGCACTGGCACAGGGGATACATAGAATTAAAAGAAAACGGCTTTCCCTGCTTTCAAGGAGTTTTCTGCCTATGGTATGACCTTGTGTGAGTTATTGCCTTATCTGTAAAATAAGGGGGTGAGGGATGGGCAGATGATTTCTGGGATATTTTGCAGCTCTAAATCCTATAATTCTCTGATCTTCTTGCCTAGCAAGGGTGGGGAACGTATGGCCTTGAGGCCACATGTGGCCCTCTAGGTCCTCAAGTATGGCCCTTTGACTGAATCCAAACCTCACAGAACTAAGGAAGTTTGGATTTAGTCAAACACCCTACTTGAGGACCTAGAGGGCCACATATGGCCTTGGGGCTGTAGGTTCCTACCCCTGGCCCAGACCATGTAACAATAGCTAACATTTATATAGTAATATAAAGTCAGCAAAGTGTATTGCACGTATTATCTCATTTCACCCTCACGACAACTCTGTAAGGCAAGTCCTATTATTATCCCTATTTTACAGATGAGGAAATTGAGTCTGAGAGTAGTTAAGTGACTTGTCTAGGATCGCAGAGGTAGCAGGTATCTGAGGCATGACTTGGACTTAGGTTTTCTTGGCTCCATGTTCTTTGTTTTATCTATTATACTACCTAGTTATACATAATATATGCACACGCACACATGCATGCATACCTACATACACGTGTATGTAAACACACACATATATAAATATTTACAACACACAATGCACATATATGTATATGTATACATGCACATATACAAGCATCTATGTGTGTTTGTATACACATATGTATATGTGCATGTATAGGCAGCTAGACCGTGAAATGCATAAACCTTCAGGCCTAGAGTCAGGAAGACCTAAATTAAAATTCTGCCTCAGATACTTACTAGCTGTATGACCCTGGGCAAGTCATTTAACCCTGTTTGCCTCAGTTTCCTTATCTGTATAATTAGCTGGAGAAGGAAATGGCAAACCAGTTCCACATCTTTGCCAGAAAACCCCAATGGGGTCATGAAGAGTCAGACACAAATGAAAAGACTGAATAACAACAAAAGACCATAATTAATCTTTACAATGAGTTGATGGGGAGAATGAATTGTCTGATGATGACCAGAAACTCATTATGGCCCTGGGTTCCATATATCCTAGGTGCTTGATTTCCCTTTCAAGGTAGGCCACAGAGAATATGAATGACTAAGCCACTTTAAATATCATCTTTGTGCCTCAGTTTCCCAATCTGTACAATAACATTTGCCATTTTTTTAAGCACACACAAGAATGTTGTGAGAATGAAGTAAAATATGTAAACCCATCTTGACCAACTGAGAGGAAAATTTCTAAAAAGATTAAAAGAATTGTAGTACTGTCATGCTGAGGCTGCATATGCTCCAATTAAAGTGGGTTCTGATCCAGACTTTAACAATCTCCATTAGAAACTACTAGACAGACACCACCATAGATAGGAAAACAATTTTGGTCCTGGCACTTAACAAGGTAACACCTACTTATAACAAAAGTACTTCTCTATCCTCCTGTCCCCTTTCTCTTCCCCTTCTCCCCCTCCCTCTGATTTACCTTTCTACTAGATGAATTTTATGAGTACTCTATATAATTAACCATTATCAGTTTATTAAGCAGTTTGATGAGGTATGAACTAATTGTTTAATTGTTTTCTTTATTTAAAATGTACTTAACAGTCCTCAAAATAGCAGTGGGGAATTTTCTACTTAGTTAATTAGATTAAGGTTTCTATATAAAATTTGGGGACTGAAATTCTGCTAACCTACAGGCAAGTCTAGAAATTGTAAAATAGCGATAATAATAGGACTTGCCTTACAGAGTTGTTGTGAGGGTGAAATGAGATAATATGTGCAATACATTTTGCTGACTTTATATTACTATATAAATGTTAGCTATTGTTATATGGTCTGGGCCAGGGGTGGGAAACCTGCAGCCCCAAGGCCACCCAGAAGTTTTAGAGGCTTTCAAGAGTAGACAGCCAGCAAGCACTGTGTTGTTGTGTCTTTTCATTTATTTATTTATTTATTTACTTATTCATTCATTCATTTATTTATTTACTTATTCATTCATTCATTTACTTATTCATTTATTCATTTGTTCATTCATTCATCCACTTATTCATTCATTTATTCATCCATCCATCCATCCATCCATCCATCCATCCATCCATCCATTCATTCATTTATTTAGTTTAACCTTAAAGAAAACTAAAAATGCCCCAACCAGCCGAATGGAATTTGACAATCCCATCTACCAACATGCTTTCTTAAATAGTGAGTGATATATGGAAGAAACAAACAAATTACTTCATTTTGACATGTACAACTTTTCTGTATCTTGCCTGAAATGAGGGGCTTTCTGGGCATTTCTCTTTTGTCATCTAGACAGTCACTTAGGTTTCAGACTCTGGAGCATAAGCAGAAAGCTGTGTCACTCTCCTTTTCCTGCTTCTGCCTTGTGGATGAATGCCAGGAGGGAGGTGGAGAGGATACACTGTCTCTTCTTCCTGTGGCGATTTCTTCCCCATTCCAGCTAATGGGAAGGAGAAACTGGAAAGGGAGCTAGGGAGAGAGCTGGGACAGTACTAGTTCAGCAAGAAAGCCTGGGGCACTTAGAGGACTATCCATCAATCTATCCATCATTCCATAAGAATAGCTTTGGGGGAGCAAATGCCTTTTTTAAAGGAAAAAAAAATAAACCCAGTTAATGAGATCTTGCCTATCTGCCACTGTTTGGTTGGAAGCTCCCACCTTTACCTTGATCCAAAAAAAAAATACAAATTGTTCTCTTGGTGACACTAAGAAACAAATTTATAGTCTTTGTAAGTGTAGTTCTATTTTCATCAACCAAGCATTTATACAAGGAGGCACAAAACATTGTCCTTCTTGACTCCAAGGAGTTAGCAATGTAGTTGGAGAGACAAGAGTATAAGGAAAAGTCATTGGCCCATGGCCTGGGCTAAGTGCCAAACAGGCCATAAGGAGCTCAGAAGAAGGGGGGATTGCTAAGAATTACTGTTTGTGTTTGGGGAAGGGAGAACTGGTTTGCAAGCCAGGCCTCAAAGAAAGAGTGGGACTTAGAATCAGAGGACATGATAGGCTGTTGGAAGCCTCCGGAGCAAAGAGGGGTAGAGCTGTAGGGCCGAGATTTAGGCTCAGGGTCTTTCCTATCTCTAGCATATCTGCCAAAGTTACTTATGGTAAAATCCAGCCCTGGTAAAATTGTCTATGTTGTTGCCTTTGATATTAGCAGCATTCTCTCAAACTGTGTGATCAATCTATCAATTAATAAGCATTCATTGAACACCCACTATGTGCAGGTGTTGTGCTAGGCCCTGGGGCTCCCAGAATAAAAATGAAACAATTTCTACCCTTAAGGAGTTTACATTCTGTCAGGAGAATGTAAACACCTACAAATGCAAGTGATTAGATTACATATAAAAAGTAAATAAAGGGTAATGGAGAGTACTAGGCAGAGATTAGAAGGTGGTTTTCGAGTTGAGCTTGGAAGGAAGCTGTTGTTGTTTGTTCTACCTTCTCAAAGAAGACCATGACATCAGGAAGGTGATGTTATGACTTGTAAGCGAGTTGGCTTTAAGTGAGGGAGGGCTGTGCAAAGTCACCAGCCTCACTCTCTCCCCTGGAGCCATCTGGGTCCTGTGGCAAGATCAGGATGACTGGAGATGGCCCCTGAGGGCAGCTAGGTGGTGAAGTGGATAGAGCCCTAGATCTGGAGTCAGGAAGACCTGTGTTCATATCCTGTCTCTATGGTGACCCTGGGTAAGTCACTTAACCCTGTTTGCCTCATCTGTCAAATGAGCTGGAGAAGGAAATGGCAAATGACTCCAGTATCTTCACCAGGAAAACCCCAAATGGGGTCACCAAGAGCTGTACATGACTGAAACAACTAAACAACAGTATCGTTTAACCAAGTAACATCTTCACAATATCATCAAAAAGTAATTAAAATCAATTAACTTTTATAACAGGATATTAACTGAGCAGCTATAGCAAGAAAAAAGCACAAATATATTTTCTCCTGAACCATTTGGGTCCAGCGGCAAGATAAGGATCAGGATGACTGGAGATGGCCCTGGATGCTAGGGATTCTAAGAAGGGATAGTGGGGGTGTGGAGGGCACAGGCTGTGCTAAGAATCAGAGGTAGGAGATGGAATGTTACATGAGAAGAAAAGCAAGCAGGCTACTTTGGCTGGGATGTGGAGGATGTGAAGGGGAGTAATGTGTTATAGATCTGGAAAAGTGAGCTGGAACCAGGTTGTGAAGGATTTTAATTGTCAAAAAAAGAGAAGTCTTATTATGATTTCTATATATTGTTTCATTGAGAAATGTAATGAAAACACTTGAAATCTTGATTTAAAAACCTTACATTTTATGTTTTAAATGCTCATTTATGAAGTTTTATTCTATGAAAACTTCAATTCTTGAAAAGCATGTAATTTATTATTAAAAGGATGGTTCACAAAAAGGAAATGATTGTCAAAAATGGGAATATTGGAGAGGCCATATATGGCACAATGGGCACACAGAGGCACTGTTGCTAGAGCTATGAAGTGGTCCAACCATTCTAGATTTCATTTAGGTGACTAAATCATTCACCAGGCATCCATCCACCGAGGATATATCCCAAAGAAGTCAAGAGAACAAAGGTGCAACATACACCACAATAAAAATATGAAGCAACATTGACTGTCCAATAATTGGAGGATGGCTAAAAAAACAAAACCAAACCCTTTACGTGAATGTAATGGAATATTACTGAGCAGTAAGAAATAATGGATATGAGGGAAATGTGGGAAAATTTATATGAACTAATGCAGAGCAAAATAAACAGAAACAAGAGAACAATATCCCTCCTCCCTTTCTGCAGAGGGATAGGGTAGTATTAGGAAAAAAATGGAGTATATTGTATGACAGGTTCTCTTACTGTGTTTTACTTTGTCACAAGGGCAGGTTCAATCGGGGTGGGGGGGATGATAGTGAAAAACAACTACAATGTGTTGGCTTTGGGATATGGGATATCTCTCCCTCTCCTCCTCACCTCCTTGCAACACACATTAGCAGGCTGAATCACCCGGAGAGCGATGATTTAAAGTTCAAAGTACTCTCCTGGTCCACACTCCCTAAAACTACAGCTCACAAGCCAATACCAGTAAATTTTGTTTACCTTAATTCTCACCAGTCACCGAGACCTGTTAAAGACCTTAGCTTAAAGGGCCAAGGCCTCCCACTGCATCTAGGACCATCTCCAGTCATCCTGATCTATATCTGGCCAGTGGACCCAGATGGCTCCAAAGGAGAAAGTGAGGCTGGTGACTCTGCACAGCCCTCCCTCACTTAAATCCAATTCACTTGCAAGCCATAGCATCATCTCCCTGATGTCCTCTTTGAGGATGAAGGACAAATTGCAACAACAATAACGACAACAACAGGCAGTCAAAGGACACAATTAGATCAATACAAAGGTATTCTCTAAAATGGCATGGCAAAAACATTGATAACAAAATATCTACTACATTAACCTGGGGCTCACTCTCCTGCAAATTCACATGCAGCTAGTGGGGAAGGATGTGCACAAGTAGAAAGGCTCACATCTAGGGAATACATATGGCTAAGGCCAGTGGATAGGGCAGTGGGCCTGGAGTCAGGAAGATTTGAGTTCAAATTTGGCTTCAGACACTTACTAGCTGTGTGACCCTGGGCAAGTCACTTAACCTCTGTTTGCCGTAATCCACTGCAGAAAGAAATGGCAAATCACTCCAGTATTTTTGCCAAGAAAACATTATGGACAGTATGGTCTACAGGGTCACAAAGAGTTGGGCATGACTGAACAACAACAAAAAAACAAGTTCCTAGTCTTCTCATGATATACTTGCCCTGCTCTTTGTTGGCTGTGGGTTCTCTGTTAGGTGATTCCTTGCCCCAGAACCCCTAAAGCTGCTCTGGATTTGGCCATGAGGCTCTGAAGTTTGGTTATGGTCTTCACTGTCTCCAGCTTTTTGGCTCAGCTGGCATCTGGGCCTAAAGTACTATGCACTGTGGGAAAGAACAGGAGCCTTCATTCTGGGACCAGTAGGAAACTCAGTCTGGCTTCCCAACAGTGTCCTAGTTACAGGGGTAGGACTCTGGAGTCTTCTAGCTGACTCAACTTGATGAATGGAATTTTTGGAAAATTGACTTCCTGGATCTGGTCTTTGCAGGGCCCAGCATCTCCTACTGCTTTATACAAGATAAAATTGCTAACTGGGGGCAGAAGGATGGACAGAAAAAAAATTACCTTTGTGGCAGTCACAAGAAGGAGAAAGAGAAGAATGCCTCACTTGGCTTCCTTCAACACTCAGCTTAAATCCCACCTTCTACAAGGGGCCTTTCTTACGATCCCTCCACTGCTAGTGCCTTCCCTCTGAGATTACCTCCAATTTACCTTGTATGTATCTTGTTCACACATAATTGTTTACATGTTATTTTCCCCATTAATCAATCAATTAATCAACATTTATTAAGTGCCTACTGTGTGCACTGTGCGGCAGGCACTGTGCTAAGCTCTGAGAATATAAATACAAAAAAATAAAGATGGTTCGTGCTCTCAAGGAACTTACAATCTAACAGAGGAAGATAACACACAAAAGGAAGCTGGTGAGGGCAGAGGAAGAGAACTCAGCCAGAGGGATGGTATGGTGAAGTCTGTCAGAGAAGTCCCAAGGTAGTGCTTTAAAACGTAAGCTCCTTGAGGGCAGAGACTGCTTTTTGTTTTTTGCTTTTCTTTATATCCCTAGACCATAGTACAGTTAATTAATGTTTGTTGCCTGACTGACTGACTGACTGATTGAGAGGGTTCTTTCTCCAGACCTGACTCTCTTCTTCACTGACTCCACCACCACAATTAGCAGGGGCTTAGTCACCTGTTTGGTGAGTGCGCAGAAAAAAGGGCACTAGGTGAGGCCTATTTTCTTTGCCAGTCCTCAGTTTCCTGTCCCTTCCATATACAAACAGACCACTCAAGATTTATAAGCAATGAATAGGCCACTCATGCCTGTCACTCAAGGTCTGAGAAGGGTAAACCCCTTTGTAAATTTGACCACTCAGACTCTGAAAGGGGCACCATCCTTCTACCCTTTTGTTTCTGCTACCTGTCCACTGTGTCCTATCATTTCAGCAAAGGTAGGGGAGAGAGCCAATTTAACAGAAGTCCCTACCCAGCCCAGCCCCCTAACACAGAGAAATAATGACAAAAGGCATCAATAAAACATTTAAAGGAAATCATGATCCCAAAGAGCTAATATGGCTTCATTAGGAAGGAATAGGTAGGGTAAGATTAACTTAATTTCCAGGGTTACTTATTGGACTGGCAGATCAGAGCAAGAATAGATAGTTTACAATGATTTTGGCAAAGCATCTGACAATTTTTTTGTGCTATCCCTGTGGATGAGATGGAGAGATGTTGACTAGCTAGACAATAGTCTAGTTCGATTTGGAATGGATAGAATCAACAACACAAAGAGAAGTCATGAATGGTTTAACATCAACTTGGAATAAAGTGTCTAGTGGAGGGCTCTAGCAATTTATCCTTAGCCTGGAGCTATTCAACATTTTTATCAATGGCTTTGTTGAAGGCATTTTTGTATGCTTGTCAGATCCACAGATGACAGAAAGCTAGGAAGAACAGACCACAAATTGGATGTCAGTCAGGAGCCAAAAAGATCCTAAGATCATAGACTGAGAATTGGAAGGGATTTTTAGAGGTCATCTAATCCAACCCCTTCATTTTACAGATGAGGAAACTGAGACCCAGATAGGTCAGACAATAAACATTTATTAAGTGCCTACTATGGTGCCAGCACTGTGCTAGTACCTAGGGATGCGATTAAAGAAAGGCAAAAGACAGTTCCTGTCCTCAAAGAGCTCACCATCAAAGAAGTGAACTGCCTAAACCTGCACAGGTGATAAGTGGAAGAACCAGGATTGTAAATTCAGGTCCTTTGAATCAAAACCCAGCCCTCCTTGCATTATCCCCCACTGCCTCTCTCATTATAGAGTCAGCATCCAAAAATATCCAGACAACTAGTATGATGGAATTTAACAGGAATAAGACCCTACCATTGGGTTCTAAAAAAAGTCAACCTCATATATATAAGTTGGGGGAGTTGTGGCAAGGTAGCGATTTAAAAAAAGATCCAGAGGTTTTAGTTTAGAGGCTCAAAATGAGTCAGGGCAAGACTACAGCCACCTAGGGCAAGGCGATCTTAGTCTGCATTAGGGCTGGAAACCACATTACAAAGGAGTTTAAAAAAGTAGGGAGTAAGGTGGTGGCCATTAGAGAAGGGGAGAGGGGAGGAAGAGAGGGGATGGGGAATAGATTCTCCCTTAGAAACTCCAGGCTAGCAGCTGTGAGAGACTACAAGGGCTTTTGACACCAAATCCTAGGATTGGATAAGCTTCCAAAGGGAGATGGAGATTTAGGTTGAGTTAGAAAAAAGCTTTCAATTCAGTCTGAGGATAAGATCAGCAGTTAGATTAAGTTGTAATGCATAACAATGAGAACAAAAGTATTATTTTTTAAACTTTTTTCTTAATTAAAAAGCTTATTCTTTGTCATTCTTGACCCTAGTGTATTTCAACTGCTTTGACTAAGGGTTACACACATATATACATATATTTGTTGTTTAGTCATTTCAGTTATGTCTGACTCTTTGTGACACCATTTGGGGGTTTCTTGGCAAAGATATTGGAGTAGTTTACCATTCCCTTTTCTAACTCATTTTACAGATGAGGAAGCTGAGGCAAACAGGGTTAAGTGACTTGCCCAGGGTCACACAGCTAGTAAATGTCTGATGCTAGATTTGAACTTAGGTCTTCCTGACTTCAGGCCCAGAGCTCTATCCACTGTACCACCTAGCTACCCTATATACATGTACATGTACTATACATACATATGCAAATACACATACATATACATACATATGTGTATATACAAAATAGATAAATAGATAGATAACAGGAGAATGTGCTACTTTTTCATTAACCATGCCTATAAGCCTAAGTTTTGAGTATGAATTTATGCTTCATGTTACCTACTTCTATCTGGTGGCAGCAGCCTCTAATTGCAGAGTCAAGAGTTTTTTTGGGTTTGCTTTTTTAAAGGAGAAAAACTTTTGAGTATGGAAACCAAAACATACAAAGTTATAATAGAATAACACAAGAAAAAAACTTTTCACCTCAGCTTTAAAATCTTCCACTATGCTACCCTAAATTAGTGTTTCCTGTCCCAAACATATAGCAGACTGCCAAGGTACCTTTACGTTTTCTTTTGAGGACTACTGGCCACACTATGGGTTTGGCTTTTGGAGGCTCAGTAACTAAAGACCAGGAGCTGGGGAGGAAGAAACAAGGGGTAAGAGGAATTGGATGTAGAAGAGGAAAAAGAGTCAGTATTTTTAGTTTATGGTTTTAGAAGCCCATGTTAGTAAAATTCATGCAGTTTTATAAACTTTTGTTTGTCATTGATTAATATTTGGGAAATAGCCATGAAGTGGGTACTAACCATTTGGAAATGGGAAGTAAGAGCATTTAATACCTGAATTAATTGTTTGTTGTTATCTTGTTATTTTATTTCATTAAATGCCTTTTCAGTTTAATTCTTTTATCATCTGGCTGGGTCTTGCATAAACAGACACACATCAGTGGGGGCTTGTAGCTATGAATTTAAATAGATGACTAGACCCAAGATAACTATGAACCTGGATATACCTGACTGAGAGTACCACAGTGGGGAAGCTCCAGTTTACAAATTTACTTTATCATTGGGTTAACATGTTTTTTCCCCTAAGTTAATTTATGTATAAGACTAACAAAAGGGCATGTATGGGAATATAAGTAAGTCATATGTTCACATACCCAAAGCCTAATAGAAGATAGGCATCAGACCAAAGCAAAGTCAGGAAGGGTCTCAAAAGAAATTTAGCATACCTCATCCCTCTTTTATCTTTGTTTTTCATTGGAATTCATGCTGGAAGAAGATAGTGGACTAGTCTGCATCTCCTTTGAGGCATGTGTATCAGAGACAACAGGAAGGGCAATTAGAAGGATGCCATTCCAATTCTTTTTGTTGGACATTCATTTCATTCCATTTCTTGTGATTGTAAAAAAACAAAAAAAACAAAAACAAAAACAGAAACCAAAACAAACCAGCGACTTCTCTCTCCCCTTTGCATCTTTCTTCTCTTCTCCATTTTCCCTAATACAGTTAGTCTGGGGAGAAAGCCTAATAATTTTTAAAAGCTGGCTCTGGGCCAGTGGGTGTGGGGGATGGGGAGACAAGTATTTAGGGAGGAGGAGAATTAGACGGACCAAAGACGGAGTACCAAACTGGGGAATAGGGGAATAAAAAGGCTGTATGACCACTCACTTTAGAAACCTTTAGAAAAAGCTTATCTATTGAATGTTGATTCAGGGTGGGACAGCTGGGAACATGTCTTCTTTCCAGAGCTGGAGGAGGTGAAAAAAAAACTACTGCAATTTTCTTCCCTCTTTAGTATTGACCACTTCATCGTCCTCTGGATCTTTTGTGGGAAAAGAGGCCAGGCATACAATGGGAGAAGTAAATTCCCACCTGTCCAGAAGCTCTGGAGCCAAATGAGGCTTCCTCCTCTTGGGAGAAGCCCCTCCAGCCCTGCTCCTCTTTCTAACAGTGGCAGAGGCATCGTGCCTTTATTAGCTTCTCCTCTGCTATTCTGTATCTCTGTTTGTATATACTGTTTGCGATGTGACTAGAGTTATAGTTGCTGTGGGAACGATTGGTTTGAATATCCTGACTTTGGTGAGATAATAATCTTCTCCTTTGGCATGCTGATTTTGTAACAGAGTCATAATAAGACAGAGGATATTTACTTGAATAACAAACAGTGTTCTTCACAGTCCGCAATCTTGGGAACTACAGCCGCTGAGGTAAAGCAGAAAGCTGCAGGTCTTGGGGTCTCTTTTGTGTTACTTCAAAAGTCAAGGAGGAGAGAGAGAATCATGGGTATCTGAACGGGGATGACAGCTTGACAGGGAACAGTAAATGACAATTCCAATGTATATATCTACATCTAATAACAATAGCCAGCATTTATACAGTACCTTAAGGTCTGTAAAACCCTTGGCAAATTTTGTTTCATTGAATCCTCATAAGGATCTTGGAAAGTAGGTGCTTTTATTATCCTCCTTTTCCATAGGCGGAAACCAGGAAGACAGATAAAGTGACTTGCCCAGGCTCTCACAGGTAGAAAGTATCTGTGACAGGATTTGAAGACCCAGCATTCCATCCATTGCATACTGCACCTTCTTGTCTTTCTTTTCTCTCCCTCCTTCTGTATGTAAATATGGATGGATGACTACTTCTATATCTATACATCTATATCGATCTATGCACATATATCCATAGCTGAGATATATAGAGCTATCTGGGGCAACTAGGTGGTACAGTGGATAGAATGGAGCCTTGAGTTAGGAAGACTCATCTTTCTGAGTTCAAAGCTGGCCTCAGACACTTACTAGCTGTGTGACCCTGGTCAAGTCACTCAAACCTCTTTACCTCAGTTCCCTCTGTAAAAAATGAGCTGGAGAAGGAAATGGCAAAATACTACAGTGTCTTTTCCAAGAAAACCCCAAATGGGGCATGAAGAATTGGATGTATTTAAAAATGACTGACACGACATGGCATAGAGCTATCTATCTATCTATCTATCTATCTATCTATCTATCTATCTATCTATCTATCTATCCATCTGCTAGATATATGCAAGTACTAAAAGAGCTCCCACTTCATCAACATAGGGACCTCCCCATGTGGTAGGTAATTCGATCAACAAAGATTGATGTAGTACATATGCCCTAAGGTACTGACTGAGTCACACAAACATTATGTAACTTCCCTAGGGTCATAAGGCTATTGTCAGAGGCCACATATGCACCCAGGGCTTCTTGCTTTTTAGTCCAACAAACACTCCATTCAACTATGTTATGCTATCTTTATTTGGATAGTTATATGAGTAAAAATTGAAACATGAAGGGAAAACTGGTAGCCTGTTCCATTCACTTGTTCACTGCCTCTCTCTCTCTCTCTCTCTCTCTCTCTCTCTCTCTCTCTCTCTCTCTCTCTCTCTCTCTCTCTCTCTCTCTCCCTCTCTCTCTCTCTCTCTTTCTCTCTCACCATTTCAGGTTTAGCCCAGCATGTATTCCTTGTTAAGGATCACATACTCATTCAGTTATTATGCCAAACCACTGTAGAAGACACACAAAATCCACACCTGAAAAATTTATTTCATGTCTGGAAAAATTCCAATCACTTATGTCTGGGGAACTCACAATTGTGGAACACATTTTCTTTAAGAAGAAATTACCTTCTGAATTGATAATAAGTATGAGAAATTTGAGGTTTGAAAGGAGTTCTTTGGGGGTAGACACAGGCAGTGGAAAATTGGAGTTTGCGATGAATGTACCATGTCATCTCAACCACAATTGCTCTCCTGCTTTGTGACATCCTGTTACAATAAAACCTTTTTGTGAAAAAAAAAATATACACGCAAGCTGTGAAAAATTGCTTGTGGTGAAAGAATCCCCCTGTTCTAATTAGGAAGCCCATAGGACTTAATACAAATAGAATCTCCCCAGAGCAAACTAAAATGCCATTGAAAATGAAGGTTCATGAAACAGATTATGGACCAGGGCAGCACTTTCTTATCCCTTGAGTATAGAATGCCTGAGAAAGTTCTCTCCTGGTTTCCCTTTTTTCCTCTTCCCTCTTGACTTTTCTCTCTTCTGTCCTCCCTGAAGTCTACCCCTCCTGTTTTGGACACTTACCTGGCTTTAATTAGTTTGTTGCTTGTCTCAGTCCCAGAAAAACTCAAAAACAGGTACAGAGCTGAAGAAAGGAAGGAGACAAGTGGTTTGATAGTGCTTCTTTGCTGATGAATGCTATCAGATCTCCTGGGCTTATTTTTTTTTCCAGTGGGGATTTTATTTTATTTTTTTAGGCAATTGGGATTAAGTGACTTGCCCAGGGTCACACAGCTAGTAAGTGTCAAGTGTCTGGTCTGAATCCAGATTTGAACTCAGGTCCTTCTGACTTCAGGTCCAGTGCTCTATCCACTGCGCCACCTAGCTGCCCCTCCAGTGGGGATTTTAGAAATAGGAAGCAGCATGATGTAGGTGAAGAGAGTACTAGAGCCGGAGTCAGGAAGATTAAGGTTCAAATCCTGCTTTAAACACTCAGTGGCTGGGTGGCCCTGGGCAACTCAATTTCTCTCCTAGCCTCCTTCTTTCATCTACAAAGTGGTGATAATAATACCCATATTACTAAGCTCACTGCATTGTTGTGGGGATTAAAGGAGACTACAGGATCCTAGCTCTAGAACTGGAAAAGGACCCTTATGGATCAATTACTTCATTTTACAGGTGAGGAAACTAAGACCCTCAAGAGGTTAAGTAACTTGCATAAGGTAATGCAAGTAATAAGGGACAGAGTCAGTATTTGAACTCGTGTCCTCTGAGTTTCCTGCCTTTTCTCCCACCCTGTGTTGTCTCTGTAAACCTATATCAACATCAGAAAAAAAAAAACCCAGCACTAAAAATATCATTGCACAAAAGAAATGAGTAAAGGCTGACAACATGTATATACATACACACACATATACCTACGTATGCATAGGTATATGTGTGTGTATGTATATATCTATATCTATCTGTATGTATGTAGATATGTATCTATACCTATCTATCTATATTTATATCCATATCTATGTATAATTTGTCACAGGTAACTAAGCCTACAAAAGAGAGTTAAGATACAACAGTAGAACCCAAAGATGCTCCATGGGCTGTGACATCCACATGAACTCAATCAAAAATATATCAACAAAGACTCTTAGAGAAAATGCTGGGTCATGTAAGTATGTTTATAGAATTGAAGAGTTATTCAGGATCAGATCATTGCCACTAAGAAATACAGGAAGGTCAGTCTGAAGGAGCCCAGAATTATTGATTAGTGAAGATTATGTAATAGAATGATAGAGATTATGCAACATGTATCACTTGAGGTTGCAAAAATTTAGCCTCTGGCAGACACCTAAGAATATATGTTTAGAGGGCTAGAATTATACACTGGAAGCTTGCTATGCATTCTAAACTAACAGATGATAAACTCCTATACTACAAAGATAACCCTCAACATAACCTTGAGAATTCAACACACAAACTAAACTTTCAGACATAATTTAATTTAAGAACAACATTTTCAAAATATCTGCCTCTCTACTGAATCCGTATAATCTCTAAGCTACATGGTATAAAATGCTTTCAAAACACAGAGGTCTAGGAGAAGAAATTAAAACCATGGGGGAACAGGATGAAGTACATGATGTCCCCATTGTCTCATCTGCTACTGGAGCCGTTCTGAAGATGTTTTTATAGAGTCTGCAAAAGATGCTCATCTTTTCCAACCCAACTTTAAAAAAGTTACAAGAAACAGTTATTTTTTTCTACCTTTATAGCAGTCCACAGAGCATTAAATGCAAAAGAGCAATAGCAGGATAGTAACTTGTCCTTGGTCTGTTTCTATCTAAAGACCATCAAAAAAGATGAGACAAAGATTACAATATTTGTAAGAGTGATAACAATTTGCTTAGTTGTCTTTCAGTCACGCCCGGCTCTTTGTGACCCCATTTCAGTCACCTAGTTCAACTTTTCTATTTAACAAATAAAGAAACTGAGGTGAAGACAAGTTAGGTGATGTGCCTACGGTCACACAAGTTGCAATTGAAAGAGTCTATGGCCAATTCTTCTCACATCCTCTGAGCCTATGGCCAATTCGTCTCACAAGGTTTCCCTCTTTCTTCCTTTTTTATTACAAACTAGAAAATCATCCAAAAACATGAATGTTTCCACACACAAAGGAAAGAAAATTAGGTTTGTCTATGAAACTCCAGATTTACTTCATAGAGCTTATTCTTACTAACATGCATTAATTTAACATGGTGGCACCAACCTGGTCCTATAAGTACGTCCTCTTCTGAACCCTCTGAGTACTTTTAAATGTTTTATTTATTCTCTTTTCTTTCCTCTTAACCTTTTTTTATGTTCCTATCATTACTTCCCTCTCTTTCCCCAACAATACTTGTCCTGCCCCATAACAAAAGTAGGATCAAGCAAAGCAAATTTGTATTACAATAATCATGTCTGGAAATGCATGTCTCATTCTGTAACGGCAGTTCACTGTTTCCCAACACAGAGGTGCATGCTTTATCACCAGTCCCTTGGAAACATGGCCGCTCATTGCATTGATAAGAGTTCTGAAGTCTTTCAAAGTTGTTTACATTATAGTGCTGTGGTCTTTGGATAAATAGTTTTCCTGGTTCTACTCAGTTCATACAAGTCTTCTCTTATCTCTCTTTTGTAATTGCATCAAAACTAAAGTTACAATCACATCTTATACACCAGTCTATTTTGCAATTTGTACCTATGTTTTTATATTATCAAATAGGAAAATGCTGTAAAGTACTTTTAAACCATAACATAGATGTGAATTGTTACTATTATTATTATTATTATTATTATTATTATTATTATTATAGCCAATGGAAAGGGAGGAAAACAGTTTTTACCTTTTTTTACATGTAACCTCACATATTTAGAGCTAGGAGAGAGCTTGGAGGTCGTCTCTCCTCATGCTGAAATTACTATGTTTTATTTTGCATTTACTTGCTTGTAGGCACATGTTCTTTCTCCCCTTTCTCCTAAAATATAAGCCCTTCAAGAAGCAGAGATGTTCTCTTTTCATTTCCAACGTCTAGTATAGTGCCTTAGATATGGCTTGTGTGAGCAATCTAGCTGAGGCAGCCAGGTGGCAGTGCATAGAGTGCTGGGCCTTGAGTCAGGAAGATGAATTCATATTTTGCCTCAGACACTTCCTAGCTGTGTGATGCTGTACAAATCACTTTGCTTCTGCCTGCCTCAGTTTCCTTAATTGTAAAATGGACATAATAGTACCTACCTCACAGGGTTTTGAAGATCAGATGAGATATTTGTAAAGTGTTTAACACAGTGCCTGGCACATGATAGACACTTAATAAATTGCCTGTTAGGTAGGTGGCAGTGGATAGAGCTCTGGGCCTGGAGCCAGGAAGACCTGAGTTCAAATCTAGCGTCAGACATTTACTAGCTGTGTGCCGCTGGGCAAGTCAATGAACTCTGTTTGCCTCAGTTTTCCTCCTCTGTAAAATGAACTGGAGAAGGAAATGGCAAACCAGTCCAGTACCTTTGCCAAGAAAACCACACAATGTGGTCACAAAGAGTTGGATGTGACTGAAATGACTGAATAACAACAAATTACTTGTTCTCTTTCCTGCCTGCTGGCATTTAATGAATACTTATTGAATTCAATTAAATATAATTCAACCCCCTCACAGATGATGAAACTAAGGGCCAGAGAAGTTAGGTGACTTGCCTGATGTCAGTGGAAGAAGGAGGATTTGAACCCAGGGTTCCTGATCCCAGACCCAAAGTTCTTTCCATTGTACCACTTAGTGAGAATTTGAGAGCATCTTTTCATATTGGAAATGGGTCATACAGCTCTGCCTACTTAAGAGTGCACAACAGCATTCAGTGGGCAGGGCAGAATTTTTTTTATACTTATAAAACTTTGATGTTAAATAAAGTACAACTTGTCTCTCAATAAGGAGACTCAAAATAAAATACCATATGGTAGAAAAAAATCAGGGTTAAAGGTTTTGCTTTGATTTTTTTAAAAAATGAAACACTGGATTGCAAATAATTTTTATTCTGCCTCCAAACTGCCAATGTAATTATAACTTCCATTTATGTCTTACGGCAACATACAAAGAAGGCAAGTAATGGGAAATGGAATGTTTTCCATTGTCTACTTAAAAAAAAAAGAAGAAATATTTCTGATGAAATCTCTGTGATGAAGGGAATTCTTGAGTAATTTTTCACCAGAGTAGCCCTACTTGGATGTGTGGTGAGGAGGGAGAGAAGAATGGTTGTTCACATGAAAGAATTATGTTAAGTTGACATTAAGGTTGAGATTCAATTCAGTAAAAATGAAAGAAGTCCTGAGTTAAGCCTCTCATACAGTCCATAAAAAAGCACAATCAATATATGTTTTCAAATTGTTCTTGCTCATATTAAGCCCATGGTAACTTGGAACTTGAATGGGCTTTTTATGGAGATTTATTACAATTGCACTGCCTGGTCTGTAATGGGAGGATATCATCGTAAATAAAGAATGGAATATTAAAGTGAGTGGAGAGCTAAGACAGATATAGAACTTGTCAAGGTGGTTAAACCACAAACTTGTCTTACTTTGTAAATAAATGATATGCATGGCCAAGATAATGTGTGCTTAGTTGCAAAAAAAATCACTCAGTTCATAATGCTGGCTCCAACTGCTTTGGTATGAATTTCCTAAGATGCACACTCATCTTTGCTGTTCTAAAGATTTTCCTGAGCTGTGAAATCACTTTCTACTCCCTCTATTTCTGGGTATGAAACATGCCCTACCACTGAAATGCCCGTGTTTCTCTTCACATGCTTCTGCCAAAGGGTTCTGACGGCTTGGTTCATTCGGTTCCCCAAGAAGATGGGGGACCAACCATGGCAGACTACATTCCCTAGATTTACCCTTAAAGTTGGAGTGTGGCAGCCAACGAAGCCTTCCCCACGTTTTCTTTGGACAGTTGAACCTGGATAAGTGACCAACTTGGCTCTGTTGCTTCAGCTGTTGTGAAACCTGAGGATATCAATTACCACTCCCTGCCCTCATCCCATGCTGAGCTTCTGGGGAACAGCTCCCAGTTTCCATGTCTTCTCACCTTTCTCTACAACTGCTCTCCATTTAAATAAATATCTGCTGGATCCTTCCTGAGGCAAGAAGAGGCCCTGTAATTCTCATTCCTATTAAATGATTCATCAGAATAGATTAACCCTTAGAAAACTAATATTTACCGAAGTGTCCCTGGGGACACATATTGCAATCTTTTAGCCACCATAAACAGACCAGTCCCATCAGGGCAGAACACACTTTCTGATTGACCAGGTTTACAATATGTGTTTGACTAGGTTTAATTAGCTTAAAAACAAAGCAGCATTCACTTTGTTAAAGATTGTGCAGACATTTTCTTCTTTGGTCTTACCAACTTCAAAGATGCCTCTCACTATGGGGCAGGGACCCAGTTAAAGTGTTAAGTTAGAAGACAGAGAGTAGTAACCCGTATCACTGAGCTTTGAGGGAACCAATTTACAGCATTTCCTTAACCAGGCCCTCTTACTTGTTGGTACCACTTACCGCCCATAATAAGCTGCACGCATACTGAATCATGACTGCCAAATGGCCATTTGTGGGTTCAATTAGACACCTGTGCCTTCAAACAAGGTGCAAGTGCCTAATTGTGCCTGCAAGTAGCTACTTGTGAGTGTAATTATAGAGAAATCCAGATGCACCTGGTCCTACGTGCCATTTGTGGGTCAACAAGCATGCTTTCCAAAGGTTGAAAATGTGTCCCTTGAACAGCAGAGGTAGCCATAGAGGTGCGTATTCAGAATGGCCTTTTATTTTGGACTTCCATTCAATTCACTTCTCACTTATTAAGAACCTCTGATAAATTCCAGGGATGCAAAGACAAAAATGCAACTGTTCCTGGCCTTGAGGAGCTTACAATCTACAGGGGCAGTGGTGTCAAAGTCAAATAGAACTGGGAATAAGGATCCCTGTAGGGCCCAAATTGACTTAGAAAACCACATGTTAACATTATGCATGTTCTATTGTATTTTTATTTATTTTTAAAAACTATTTCCCAAATATATTTTAATCTGGTTCTGCAGTACTCAAAAGTGTTGTTAATGTGTTTGACTCCTCTGGGTGAAGATGTGGGAAAGATACTACATCTATAAAGGGATTTATTTATATTTGTATGCATTTATAATACATATTATATATGTATAAATATGTATATCTAATATATGCATAATGTATATATAACATATATACACTTATAATTATTTATTTATGTATTTATCTACAAAGATAAATACATACAAAGTAATTTCAGGAAAGGAGGGTGAGCAGTAAACAACTGGAGGGCTCAGAAAAGGTTCCATGTAAGAGGTAGCACTGGAAATGAGCCTTGGAGCAAGCTAAAGAAAATTATCCAAGAGATACTGAATGCTTAGATTTCTTAAACTTGAAGAGCATGGGATCATAGAAATAGGATGAACCTTAGAGAATATATAATCCATCTCTCGTTTTTTTTACAGTTGAGGAAACTGAGGCCCACTGAGGTTAAGTGGTTTGTTTAAAGTTACACAGTGGCAGAAAAGGATTTGAACCCAAGTCTACTGACTTCAAATATGTTAGTCTTTCCACTGTGCCACTGAATCCTAATAAATTCTTCAGATTAAATTTTCTAGACAGCAAGTGCCCCAAATATCTTTTGTTATCTCATAGTCAGCAGCTCTGAATCTGATGCATTTGTAAGAAGATTGGGAACAGTAGCAATTAACATTGAGACAGCAGAACATTGAAAATCTGGCCACCACAACCTGATTTTCTGTTTTATGAGGACTTTCTTGGGTTTGGGTTTGGCCTTTGAGGCTGGAAATTCTGGGGCCAAGGTTAGAAGTAGTGGTGACACTATTATGAGCATGGAGGTTGAAGTAGGGGGCCATGTTGACAATACATAGTGAGGCCCAGGTAATTATATTATCCTCGTTTTTAATTTCCAGATCATTGTCCCCATTGGTCTAGATAAATTAGATTCCATAGAAATGTTCACATAACGGGCCATTTATTTCAATGTCATATTGCTTCACAGAATCAAAGGGTAGTGAAGAACCTCAAGATGTCATCTAGTCTGAGCTAAAGTGATCCCAGAAAACATTTGTGACATTTTTTTCCTAATGCGAGTCTAGAAAAGGGAGATGACAAAACTAATCTTTGTACCAAATTCTAGTATCTAGTATTGCTACAGTCATCATCTCAGCTGCTCATAATACTTTGTATTTATCACAGCTGCTAGTACAGAACCAATGTGTTAAATACGATTTTTGCAGTAAAGTAAAAATTGTTTGTTCAGCGTCACTCATTTCCTATCCTTCATCAACAAATGGAGCCCATATAAGTTTTGATGCATCCTTATCACAATTTGCACTATCACAGAGGACACTTGAGTTCCAGAAGTACTAGCCTAAATCTCCTTTTCAGCGAACAGAGGTTATTAAACACCAAAGGTATACCTCCCTCCAAAAGGGAAGGGAAGGGAATTAGCATTTATATAGAAGAGCCTATTGGCCAGGTATTATGCTAAGCACTTTGCAAATATTATCTCATCTGATCCCCACAATAACCCTTCAAGATAGATGCTGTTATCATCCCCATTTTACAGCTGAGGAAACAGGTTAAGTGACTTGTCCTGGCTCACACAGCTAATAAGTGTCTGAGGCAGATTGGACCAGGTCTTCCTGACTCCAAGGCCAGTGCCCTTTCTGCTTCATCACCTTGCTGAATCATTTCTTTAGCCAGCCTTAAGTAGCTTTTAGAAAGGGAGTATTTGCTAAGAACAATTGGTACAGAACATCCCCTTATTCTGTGACACACTGCCCCAGAATTACATAAAGAACTCTGGGGAAAGTGGGAGCAAGCTTAGAGAACACATGTGATGAAGAGGTAACTCTTGATGGCTTGATGGCTGAAAGTTCTTTTCTCCCATTCATGAGAGATTCAAGAACTTCGCCTTCAGGGTGGATGAATCAGTCTCTAGTCTGTCCTTGGATTCTAACGTAGTCACCACCATTAGCTGATATGAGAACTCTGCCAGGACACAAATGGAAAGAACAAAATTCTCTGGACCCTCTGAAGCTACAAGGTGCTCTTCTGGACAAAGAAGAGAAGAAGAAGAGGGCCCTTTGGTCCCTATGGGGAAGCCTCCAGGATTACTCTCTCTTTTGTCTAGCCACTCCTTGGGATTCCTCAATTCCTTGTTTTTATACAAGACCAGGAGATCCCTCAGTCAATTTGAACATACTTTCACTTTATTCAAATGATTTCAAGTACTTTTCACACTGAAGTCTAAAGCCTGTCATTGAGGATGACTGATTGGGCATCCTTTAAGTGACTTGGGTGAGTAAACACTATCAACCCTGTGCCTGTGCAAAGATTATCTACTTTTCAGTAAAGTGTGGCCTTTGTGTTGTTTTTCCAGAATGGACATTCCCAGAATTACAAAGAACTAGCTTAAAAACATTTCAGATATTTGAATAGTAGTCACTTCCCTACATACCCTCTCTAGAATAGGAAACAAACGGATACAGGACAGCACAACCTAATTGCGGGTCTTGGAAACAAATATAACTTGGTCTTCTCCATCACTTCCTTTCTTCCCCACCCTTTATCAGTTAGTAGGGTGTCCAAAGCAGCTAAATTTGTTTTTCTTCTATTTTTCATACATACAGATCAATTAATTTTGCTTCAGGTGAATCTTTCTTTTTAAACTTATACACACATCCTATTAAATCTCATTTTTCTGTTCCCCCCACCCCATGCTTTTGTGTTTAATCTAAGGAAAATCTCTCTTTTTTCTTTGTTTAGCTTGTGAGCCAGTAGAAACAGAAGTTCTTTGAGGGCATATTTTGTTTCTTTATCCCCAGTACAGGTCCTTACATACAGTAAGGGCATTTTTATTGAAATACACATATTTGTTGAATTGAAAAAAAATCTTGAGAACTGAAAATGTTTTTTTTAAAGGAAAGTGCCCCAAAGCAAGCAAGACCATCAATTTCCTTAGCTTTTGAAAGTACCCAAATATCTCCTTCAGAATCTCCACAAAAGTCTCCAACTCCATCCTATAATCAAATCCACTTTCCCTGAAGCACTAACAATTTAGACAAAGAAAGCACTTTCTTATTCAATTTTATTGTTTTTCTTAAATACTACAATTATAACTTTTATTTTCTACCATTTTTTTCCCCATTCCAAATCTACAGAGTACTTCAGCTACATTACAGGTTAAATAGGCTTTTGTGGGCTGGCCTGGGAACCTAACCACTCATATAACATTGTTTCCATGGGAAAACATTTCCAAGTTCCAAATGATCAATTTACAAACGGACTTTTGTAAGCTGGGGGACTGCCTGTGCTAGTGATGGATTTATACCAGCTTCTCCATGACTTCCTACCAGTCCTCTGAATGGCACTAGCCAAGATGGCTGGCCAGGTCTAAGAGAGCCATGGAATGGAGCAGAGCCAAAAGAAATATATGAGGACTGAGCCCAGAGTGGTGGCCTCATTAGCCCATGTTCTAACTAACTGAGCTAATCTCTGTGCCCTTGAACACTGGAATTAGTCTTCCCTCAGGCATCTCGTCTCATGGGGGGAAAAACAAGTTCCTTTCATCTTTCCTCCCTTGGAATCTTCTGATGAATACTGTGTAAATAATCTTAGCTAATGTTCAGTCCTAGTTGGAGCCTTAAAAGGTAAGCAGTTTTATTATTTAAGAAACTGAAACTTACTGAGACAAAGAAGAGTCCTGGACTTTGAGTTACAGAGACCAGGCTTCAAAGCTGTGCCGCCATGACACTTAGCAGTTATGTAGCCTTGGATAAGTCACAGGGCTGGGAACTCTGTAGGACAGGGGAGGGGCAACTGCAGCCTCGAGGCCTCTTCTGGCCCTTTAAGCGCTCAAGTGAGGCCCTTTGATTGAATCCAAACGTCACAGAACAAATACCCTTAATAAAAAAAACTTAGGCTCAGACATTTAAGGAGGCAGACAAATACACATCTGAATTATCATGGAGGAGAAATTTTTAACATGGGAGATCTTGGAGTTTCTAGTATCGAGAAAATCACTGGCCTAGACCAACAAAAAGGAGCTGAGGAAGGAAAGAAAAATGTATTTTTATTTTTAAATCATAACAAAAATTGAATTTATAATGTTGTGATAACTCACTTGCAGAGTGGAGCAAGGCACTTCAGAGGAAAAGTTGCCACAGTTTTTAATGGAGGAAATCTTAAATTACTGTTGTACCAAATAAAGATATTTTTTTAAAGCATTCCATTCCCTTGCACAATAGAACTACAAAGACTTCTCCCATGTGGTATGGCCATCTCTCCTCAATGGTATAGTGGAAGTGGACTTGCTTAGATTTGGAGAGAGACACACTTAACTCCAATCCCACCTTTCTTCCTTAAACCTGGGTGACTTTGGGCATATCATCTCTCTTAATTCTAGTCCCTTCATCTGTAAAATGATGATGACAATGATGATGATGATGATGATGATGATGATGATGATGATGATGATAACTACCATTTATACAGCATTGAAGGTTTGCAAAGCTCTTTTAAAACATTTCATTATATCTTCACAACCACCCTGCAAGGTAGATGCTATTATTGTCCTTATTTTACAGTTATGGACACTGAAGCAAAGTGACTTGCCCAGGGTTATACAGCTAGTGAATATCTGAGGCTGCATTTGAACTCGGATCTTCCTGACTCTAGATCCAGTGCTCTATGCACTATGGAGCCACCTAGCGGCCTTGATAACAGTATCAGTTTTATTGATGGAGATAAAGTATATAAAATGCTTTGTAAACTTAATAACAATGCCAGCTATTACTATTAATATTCTCATTATTGTTATTATTATTTTAGGTACATCATTTTACCTCTCTAGTCCTCAGTATTTGGAGGTTGTAGAAAATTATCTATTTCTATCAGTCCTTCCAGCTTTAAGATCAAGGATCCTAGAAAAATAAAACATGTAATCTTCAGAATGGATGGAAAACAGGAAGATTATCAATTTCTGATACTTCTCTATTTTATAGATCAATTTATATTTCAAGGCTCATTCTTTGAGCACAATTTAAAAAAACTTCAGTTACATAAAGCAACTTACTTGAACTCTTTTCTCTTGAGCCTTGAAACTTTTTTTTTCTTTTTGGCATTTGTGTAATTAAAAGTCCAAAGCTCACACAGTCTTTGGCACAACATTCAAGAAAGCCAAAGTCAGTGATATATGGACTGGGCTCAGGCCTTTAGGAATGGACCTTTGGTTTTTAACATCAAATAGTAACAACAACCAATCTTGTTACCATGTCACCGCAAACATGTCATTTCCATTAATAGAGATGTCAAGGAAGAGACAATTGAAGCTTGTTTTATTACAAGTAAGAAGGATAGAAATTAAGCCTTCCAGGGAGCATTCCACTACAATGGGTGAGTCAGAGACACTGTAGCTCATTTTTGAAAAAAAAAAAGTCTGAAGTTATTACATTTAATGTTTAATATAAATCACTAAACCTAAATGTGTTATAAAAATGAGCTAAAATGCTCCTTAAAGGACATTATTAGAAAGTCTTAAGTAGGGAGTCATTTCTAATTGGTAAAAGGTTCACAGATGAGTACTTCTTGAAATCACTTATTTTTAAGAAATATTTCTTCCAGGAAGAAGGCACTTTTATTTCAGTGTTGGGTATAATTCAGGGGGGCAAAATATATTTATAGTATCATCTTAAAGTCTACAGAAGGAATCTCAATGAGATCCATATTTAAAGCTCATTCACCACATACCTTCTTGAAAGATGATATCGAGTATTTAAAATATATTTAATAACTGAAAAGTAAATATGAACATGGTTGGGGTAACAAGACTTGAACTGTCTACATCACAGGATCATATGATTTAGATCTGAAAGAGGTTTGAGAGATCATTTTCTCTTGGCCAATGGCTTTATTTTTTAGATGAGGAAATAGAGAGGGCAAGTAGTGCTTGCCCAAGGTTAGGAATTAATAATAATAATACTCACATTTATGACACACTTTAGGGTTGTGCATTCCACACAAAAATCCTGTGTCCCAGGTAGTAGGAGGATGGTCTTTATTATGTTACAAACGTGGAAACTGAGAGCTAAGATTTACACCTGGTTCCTTTGACACCAAAACTATTTCTGGCATATCATACTGCTCTTTATTGCTGTAAGGGAAATGCCTCATGAAACTTTTTTTTAAGTCATGTATAAACGTGAACAGCTGTTGTTATTATGATTGTCAAGGTCACTCATGTTAAGTGGCAGCTTGGTGGCCCAGTGGACCAAGCCCTGGACCTCCAGTCAAAGGAGACCTGAGTTAAAATCTTGCCTCAGTCACTTTCCAGCTTGTGACTCTGGGCAAATCACTTAACCTATCTGTCTCAGTTTCCTATTCTGAAAAATGGGGGAAATAATAGCACCTATCTCCCAGAGTTGTTGTGAGGCTCAAATGAGACAGTATTTGCAAACTTTAAAGCCAAAAAAAATTTAGAAGCTATTTAGCTAAAGAAAGAGAACACTCATGGAAATTGCTTGTGTAATTTCTACTGTACTGATTAAAGGGAATAAACATGGATAATTTAAAATTGACTTATGAAGGAATGTGCAGTCATTTCAATTTTTAAAAATGACTGCTTCTTGGCCATCCCATCATTGGGATATTTGGTATTCCTTTAAGCTAGTTGGGTTTGGCCTCCAAATTGGGAACAGTCATACTAAACCAATTTTCAGCTGCAAAACATGATTTGGAGAACCAGCTTGAAGTAGCATTAGCTGGCTACCACCTCTGCTGTGGAGAATAATTAAAGATGTCATCCATTGCCACAGAAGCAGTGGCAGCTTGGCTGCCTCTCGGCCTTGCTGGGTCACCAACACAGCTGTCTTCCCCCAAAGGTTTGGAGAAATGCCTTTGGAGACCCATCTTTTTATTTGCAATGATGAAAATACAAAACTGGCAAGAATAAAGAAAAAGAGTGCTTCTGGACCACCCTAGAGCCCCCAATTCAGTAAAAGCACGCTAGGGGCTTAGAAAAAAAAAAGGCTGAGAAGAATGGCTTATTTCTGTTTCTTTCTGCAGGTGACCCTGATTTTTCCTTTGTTATTTCCTTTGGGTTGGAATTCTCTGCTTTACTTTTTATTCTTCTACCCTTGTATGAACATATTTTTCAAATTTTAGTTTTAAGAAGCTCAGATGCAAAAATAACATTCTTATATTTCTCTTTTTGAGATTTCTAGGCAATCAAAATTAGAATATTAATATAGCCTTAAAGTATCTGAATCTATCATTTTATTTATTTCCTCATTTAAAATGTTTTTGTTGTATTTGAACTCATAAAATAGCTATCAACCCGGCCATACTTATTCATTGGGTGCCTAATACATTCAACACACTTTGCCATGGGACTTAGGAGAGAGAAGACCTCACTGTCCTCAAGAAGTTTACAGCTAGTAGAAGAAACACATGCAGACGTATGAAAAGTATAAGGTCAATTCAAGAACTAAATTTTTGTTAAATCCAACAACATTAGAGGTAATTAACTTTTTGGAAATTTGAAAGTCTTTCTTTATATCCAGCACCAATCTGACTCAAGGCAATCTCTATCCATCCTCTTTCTCCTAACAAACCTAATCCTTTTTCAACATAACACTCCTTCAAGTATTGGAAGACAGCCATCATGTCCCCTGCTATGTCTTTTCTTCTCCAATGCTAACCATCACCAGTTCTTACAACTGATCTTCACATGGCATGATCTTGAGGCCCTTTATCAGCCTGATCAGCCTCCTCTGGATACTTTTCAGCTTTTCAGTATCCTCTAAGCCCCTAGCGTATGGTCTGACTGGGGCAGGGGTGGGGAACCTACGGCCTTGAGGCCACATGTGGCCTTCTAAGTCCTTGGGGTGTAGCCTTCTGACTGAGTCCATGTTTTACAAAAAAAAAAATCCTTTTATTAAGGGAATTTGTCTGTGAAGTTTGGAGTCAGTCAAAGGGCTGCACTTGAGGACCTAGAGGGCCACATGTGGCTTTGAAGCCACAAGTTCTTCTCCCCTATGCTAGGGCCTCTACCTAGCCTTGGACACTATACATATCTTAATGTCGCCTAAATTACCACATTTGGCTACCATGTCACACTACTGAATTGTGCTGGGTTTGTGATTCCCTAAAGCTGCTACATCTTTTTCGGACTAACTGCTGTTTAACCATGTCTCCCCCATCCTGTACTTGTGAAATGGATTTTTTTTTTAACCCAAGTGTGTCCATTTTCACTTGTCATCATTAAAGGTCATTTTTATTACGTTTGATTCAATGGTTTAGCCTGTTGAGATTTTTCCGGATCCTTACTCTATTATCTGATATGTTAAATGTGCCCTTTAGATGGGTACCATCAATGTCAATTCCACATGGGTCCTTTTTATTGATCTATTTTATAGTAGATGTAATAATTTGCTTTCACATACTTTTGTGGTTTGCAATTAATTTTCATGGTAGCGTAAGGCTTAAAGTAATAATGAGACTGGGTGTTGCCTAAATTATCACTATGTAAAATTAGAAAAGTGACTTCAGCCATTGCCATCTGGGCCTCAGTTTCCCCAACTGTGGGTTGAATTGGGTAACCTGTAAGGACTCTTCCAGTTCTACGGTTATTTGAATATATGATTCTCATGATAATCATATAGTTATTTGAATATATGGTTGTCTCCAAGATAATCACATTTTAACTAAATACAGAGGACATTATTACTCTTTTCCAGGACTTAATCTTTGAAACATGTAGTTTTGGGGAGGTGTTTGTATACACCTATTATGAATGCCTAAGAATATTCATTAAAATATGAAAGTCTTCCATATTATTACTTAGCATTTATCTATTATGGTGCAGATTGTAAAATGTTTTACAATCAATCCACAATAAGGCAGCTTGTTTGATCTCACTAACTAGAAACATCTGTCCTGGAAAATGAAAGGGAAAAAAAGGGGAAAAGAGCTGACTTTGCAAGAAACCAATTACTGAAGTCCACGGTTGTGGTTCAATGGCAGAGAGCAGCTGTTTATTGAAGAGAGCTGAAGAGATGGTGCAACAAGCCACTGGTACCCTCTCTTCTACCCCACTAGAGGCTTGCTGGAAGTTTGCTAAAGAGCAACACTGATATTAATTCAAAGGAGAGTCGAAAGTTGCACTTCGGGTATTCAGTCCTTCTAAACCAACCTGTGTTGAAAGCAAAAGTTTAGGATTTTCTACCTGATCTTTGAGCTGCTTTCTATTAACTTATTTTAAGACAGGGGCTCCAAGATATAGACCAATGTTCCAAGAATAAGTGCTATTAATAAAAAATTATGAATTACCACTATTAATAAATATTGATCTAAAATAATAATGAGACAAGACTTTTTTTTTTTTGGAGAGGCGGACTACACAATGGACAGAGCAGCATTGATCCAATCCATGGAGGGTTTCCTTTACCTAGGAAGATAAGAAGGCAGCTACACAAAATATTCTGTACTCACAGATAGGTGCAAAGCATTGCGCTCTTAACACACCTATGTTTAATGCTTCAATTTTAATAGTACTGTTAAAAAAAAACCTTTACAGTTATATACAGTTATATTCATTTCTATGCTTCACCTCAGAACAAAAGTCCATTAGAAAAATCATTCCTCTCTAGGCTGTCCTTGTGAAAAATTAGACAATGTCTTAAGAGGTCAGACTGAGGGGAGAAAATGTTATTTGCCCAAGGTTAATAAATGGCAAGTAAGCTGACTTGGGGCACAGTTTGGCATAGGACTCAACATTAATAATTCGTTACTTTCTTTATTCCTTCTTTCCTCAACCACTGTGTGGAAATATTTTGATTAAAGCTGCTCATGACTATTTTCTTTCTAGAAAGGATGTAGAGAAATAAGTGGGAAGCAAATCTCTACCAGCTCTTAGCCTACCTTTTGTTGTTATTTTCCTTCACACCTCTTTTGTGTGTGTGTGTGTGTATATATATATATAGGTGGGTGTTTGTAAACCTCTATCAGCTTAGTCTACCTTTTGTTGTTATTTTACTTCAGACTTCCTTTTTTTCTTCCTCTTCAGGTCTCCATTTCTAATTGGGACAAAGTAAAGTTTTAACCCACGTGTGTTTCCTTTCTTCCTCAAATTCTAAGTTTCATTTGCTGTGCTGTTAGAATCTTGAACATCCTAAGGGACAAGGAATTTGTCTATTTTCCTTTTTGCATGCTCCTCCTTGGATAGGTTCAAGAAGAAAAATGAATATTTATGCAAGATACATCCCTTCCTCCCAATGCAATCATTTTCTTCACTCTACTTTGAAACAACAATTCTGCTACCAGAGTTGGTGTCTTTAGGTAGAGTGGACTTCATCCTTGCCATGGCAGGAAAAAAAGCTTAAATTAAAGGGGCAGCTTCTGCTTACTACAACAGTTCTTGATACAGTGACTGTATGTGGCACACATAACATTAAGTATATTTGTATACTTCAATTGTATACAATTTGTGTGCAGCTTGTGTATAGCTTATTTGTGTAATGTCTTATTTACTAGATAGATTAACTCTGCATGGCTTAAATCCAATTCATGCACAAGTCAATAATAACAAGATAGGTTAAGTCCAGAGGTAAAATTGCTAACTAAGCCTTAAAAGCTTGTGTCTAGTTTCTGCTTTTTGTTTTCTTTCTCCTCTCAGAGGCAGTTCCTTCCAATTCTATAAGCATTTAGTGTCTCTGACTACTTAACTGCCACTTAGTACTTCTCTGTTTGCCTCTCACCTGCTTCTTCCCTTCTTTAATCCTCTTTTATCCAAACCATGGTCAGGGAATAATTTAAGTGGGGATATGAATAAAGTCCCCTGGGTGCCCTGATTTCCTGTGGGAAGACAAAGCTGTGAACTGCAGTTTTATCACTTGGCTAGGGTTTCTTCTACCATCATGGATGAGAAACATTTCTCATTCATCCTAGTTGTAACACATTCTAACTTTAGTTATAAGATGGCAAAATTCTGATAACTACTCGATGGCTTAAAGGTAGGGGGAAAGTGCACTAGATGGAATGGAATCATTTGAAGTATGTTAGAGGAACCTAAATTAGCAGGCAGAAAGAAAGGGGATCCTTCAGATTTCACAAAACATTATGTTTTTCACTCTGTGAAAATAATGACATATTTTGTTGAAAGAATCAGCTAACTGGCTGAATGAATGAATGAGGGTCATGCATGTCCACCTGTATTTAGTACATCTGTCTACCACTCCACAGTTACTAAACTCTCTAAAAACACACTGAAATTAGTCACCCAACCCTAATTTTAAACATGTTGAAATGATGCACAACCACCTTACAATTAGATAGCTGAATCCAAAAGCATTAATAGATGTCTACTCCACACGTGCCCTGCAGATGGAGGTCCATGCAGAGAGAATTGCACAAACAAATGACAGGCATTACTGGCACACATCGCTGAGGAATTATTGCAGGACACCAGCTGCAGGTCATTCATGGTGGTGTCCCAATAACCAACATCTGCAAGAGGTTGAGTGGCCACCCCCTAGGGGAATGAATTAGATCTAGCTGACAAGTCACATGGAAGGGCTGGCCTAGTTACATTGGACCTTCTGGGGAACCCTGATATGACTTGTCCTAGAATTTGCAATGAGTAATAATATGATAATATGACTTGTGACTCACTCTGTGTGTTGTGCCTAAGTGTCATGTTTAACTACGTTGCCCATTCATACTGAGCACAGTTTGCTACATTTTTACTCTTTACAATCTCATGTCTTTCACTTTCTTGGAGAATAAGCTTTTCATGGTGACTAGGCAATCCTGGGGTTGGCTCCCCATAACTTGGCGTGGTTTAGTAAGCTTCATTTGTTAGCTTTCTCTTTCAAAAGGATAATTTTGCTGCCATGGCATAACCTTGTGGTTATGATTTCAGAAATGCTGAAAAAAAGAGAATCTTTCCCTTTGCTATTTGGTGGTGAAATCACCAACACCTTTTAATATACAAATATCTTCATACCAGAATTTTTCACAATATTGCTTATTATATATTGTCAGCTGCTTGCAGCACATGAGTCAATCTGCTGCCATCACAGTTTACTCCATGCCATAGGAACAATCCAAGAAATTCATTTTAAGTATTGACAGAAGGACTGTTTATTTGTCTAAGCTGCAACCTGTGCCATTTCTATTTTGATATGGGATTAGAAATCACTTAATATTCACATGGTTGTAATTATCTAGTGCTCTAAAAATGCTTTCTTCAAAGCAACTGTGTGAGGTATTGTGTGTATATGTATGTATACACATTATACATTGTTATTATTGTTATTCACACATGACAGATTGGAAAACTGAGGTACAGAACATTAAATGACTTTTCCACGATCCTAGAATGAATTAATGTCAGAGCTAAGACTTGAACTCAGGTCTTATGAAACTATTAACAATCTCTTTCCTCTTGCAATCCTCTTGATAAGGATAAAGTACCCTAAATTGTACCCTAATTTTCTTAAAGAGTTGTTGTGCCTCCCTAAATGCCTAATTTACTACCAGGCACTGGTGACTTAGGCACTAGGGAGAATCTGGCTTATTATTTAATAGCCAATAAGGCCAGCTGCTTCATTTCAAGAAATTAATGGACTTTAAAACCTTTCCATATTGTACCAACTGCTCTTCTCTCTGAATAGCCAAGTGACATTTATTAGGAAGGTTGATAAAATCCAAGCCCTGCAAACTTTGTGCTCACTAGATCCCTCCATATTACCAATGGATTCTTCTGGGACATCTGGTCATTTTTTCTCTTTAACTGTCCCTGTTGATTCAAACATTTTCTTTGCTGAATTTTCTGTAGTTATTCCCTTGGAGAAAGCAAAAGGTGGCCTTGACAGCTGTATTCCATGGGTTGATGGCTTAACCCCTGACCTTCTTGACTTCTTAAGGAATGTCTTTCAGTATTAAGCCTAATTTGGCTGAGACAGTAAGCAGCTTGTTAGTTTCAGGTTAGCCCCATTCCATGTTCAGGAAGCTGAAATTACTCATCGATGTTAAAACAACCATATCCATTTTGGAAAACAGTTTATGTAACCACCTTTCTTTTCCTACAGAAATTCCCTCCTGCTAGGCTGAAAGAAATCTAGGCTTGGCTTTAAGTCTATATTATGAAATACATTCATAGCAACCCTTGGATTTTCACCTTTGATCTATCTTTTATATAAAAACACCAGCATTCAAATCATCACCATCATCACCACCATCATCATCATTACCTATATCTTTAGGAATAAACCAGGCTCTTAGTTGCCAATGACACACAAGCAGCTGCTTCAGTGACAATGAGCAACAACGACATCTATTAATGAAGTAGTTACATCATGTATAAATAGCACCACAAATGTTCCTATAATGGAGAGTGAAGAATGACACGAGAGCTCAGGGGAGAGAGGAATAGGAGACAGAAAAACTCACCATCTTGCCTTCACTTCAGAGAATGCCATCATAGAAGAGGTAGTATTTCAACAGAGACTAAGGACTCAAGAGGCCTTTAAAGTTCTGTGGTTTATAGACAGGACCCCCCTGAAAGATCTGTACTTAAAGCAGCATTTCTTTGCAGAGATGATGATGGGATGATGACCCTGCCACTTTTGGAACCTGTGTTTCCAGGGAGCTCAGGAATTCCAAAGCTGATATGCACTCCACATGGTAGTAGGCTGTCTAATGTACCTTTTAGTCTTTCTGTTTAGTGGTCTTCCCTCCCCCACCAATCCAAAGCATTCTAAGACCTGGTGCTACACTACGAGACGACAACCCCACATAAAATGGAAGGCAGGGGTCACATCATCCTGCCATGATTAGTAGGCATCATGAGATAACAAGCAGGTAACTGACGTGGTAAAATAGATTGGGAGTCAGAAGGTCTAGCTCTGTCCCATATTAGTCACTGAACCCGTGAGCAAATCACAACCTTCTGGGCCTTAGTTTATGAGACTGAATTCTAGTATTGGAGCTCTCTTTTCCACTTCTAAAATGTTCAAATTCCACCTCCTACAGAGGCCTTTCCTGATACTCTAACTGCTAGCTCGAAGTTATCTTGCATTTACTTTGGATATATTTTGGTTCCCTCTCTACCACATATTGACCATTTGACTCTGGGAAGCACTTAGCCAGATGCTCCAGAGTGCAAGTGGAGCCAGATTAAAATGTAATTGGGAAATATTTAACGAAGTAAATGAAAAAACCCAGCAGAACATAGATAATGTTAAAGTGTTGTCTTCTAAGTCCATATGAGGGCTGCAAGGATCCTTATGTGTTGTTTAGTGGCCTTGCTTCTATTTGAATTTGACACCCCTGGGATTGGCAACCAACTCTAAGACTATAAATTGCCAGGAAGGTTCCAACCTGCATTGGTAGAGGGAATTTCCTCACTTGAGAGTTTCCGATATCAATGAAATCACAATTGTAGGTTCTAGTCTCTATTCCTTTCCTATATCTTGGTTAGGGTATGAGATCTAGAGCTGGAAGAGGCTTCCGAGGCCGTCTAGACCACCACCTCATTTTTAAAGATGAGGAAACTGAGACCCAGGGATGTTAAATGACTTGCCTGATGTCATATAAGTAGTAATCATCAGAGGCAGCATTTGAAATCATTTGTTGTAGTTGTACCTTCAGAACCTCGCACATTGCTAAATGTAATAAAGAATTGATGTAGAGCAAAGAAAACAGAATCAGGAAGATAACATATACAATACTGTACATATTGACTACAAAAATGTCAATGAAAACAACACTCAAAGGCACTTAGGGACTCCAGTTACTTAGAATGATCAATTTTAGTTCTGGATAACACACTTCCCTCCTCTTAGTACAGCAAAAGGGCACTGTTTCTCTTCCCCACAAGTTACATGCATACATGTTATTTTCCCTAATGGGGGAATGTAAGCTCCCTGAAGGCAGAGCCCATATTTGTCTTTGTTTCCATGATGCCCAGAACAATGCTTGGTGCAATTGATGATGTTCAGTCATTTTTCAGTCCTGTCTGACTCTTTGTGACCCCTTTTGGGGTCTTCTCAGCAGATACTGGAGTGTTTCGCTGTTTCCTCCTCCAGCTCAATTTATAGATGAGAAAACTGAGGCAAACAGGGTTAAGAAACTTGCCAAGAAATACACAGCTAGTTAATGTCTTAGGCAAGATTTGAACTCATGATTAAAGTTTTCCTGACTCCAGGCCCAGCCTTCTATCCACTGTACCACCTGGTTGCCCTGCTTGGTTAACACTTAATAAGCACTTGCTGATTCTTTAAGTTAAATTAATGGCAGAACAAGAGATATCACCTCTTTAGGTTAGAATTCTACCTTGCAGTTCCATAGCTAGAAAATGTTGCTTTCAGAGAAGGAAGAAATAGGAGCATTAAAGGTGCTTTCTTTTCTGGAGACCACTTTCTGATATCACCTAGCTTCTTACTCCAACTGTCTAAAAACTCGACAGTAGCGATTATGGTGTTGAAGTACGAATGCTGCTGGGTAGTATGAACCTTTCAAAATGATTACATTGATTTAGGAATCAAAAGACCACTTATGTGACTCAAAAGCAATAAATACAATAAATACAAAAGGCTCCTCCTTTTGACTCCACTAGTTCTGTCCATGGTGCTGCCACTCACACATTTGAACCCATGTTTGAAACCTTAGTTTTTTGATTTTGGTTTCTTTCTCATCTTTCATATCCATTTGGTTATCATGCCTGTCAGTTCTACATACCTAATATCTCTTGTTTCCACTGACTCCTCTCAGGTACCAAGGCTGCTACTTTAGTATAGACCCTCACTCCCAATGCATTTGGATGATTGTAATCGTCTCCTAATTCAATTCATTTCAATTTAACAAGCAGTCTTTCTTATCAGCACCTCCCTCCCATTTTCAATCCAGTCATTATATTGCTGCTAGAATAATCTTTCTTACAGGAAAAACTTGTCACGCACTACTGCTCAAAGATCTTCCATGGCTTCTTGACACCTACCAGGAAAAATTTAAACTGCTTTGCATAGTACTTAAGACCTATCACAATCTGATGCCACTCTAACTTCCTGGTCTTATCTCACATTACTCTCTTTATGTCCCATGCTTCAGCCAGACTGGTCTACTTGTCTCCCCAACATACCTATGCCTTTGCTCATGTTGTTTTCTATAGCTGGACCATCATGGAAACAAAGACAAATATGGGCTCTGCCCTCAGGGAGCTTACATTCCCCCATTAGGGAAAATAACACGTATGTATATAACTTGTGGGGAAAAGAAACAGCGCCCTTCTGCTGTACTAAGAGGAGGGAAGTGTGTTATCCAGAACTAAAGATCAACTCATATGACACCTTCTCCAGGAAGCCTTCCCTGTCTTATCCCCACTTCTAGAGGTAACAACCTTCTCTCTTTAGACTTCACTTGTATGGAAATTCTACTTTATTTAGAGTTTCTACGATGCACTTTTTATGCATTAGTGTGTGTTAGAGGTAGAATGTAAGAACCTATTTAGTAGAGACTGTTTTCATTTTTGTATTTGTACCTTCAGAGCCTAGCACATTGCTAAATGTAATAAGTATTTAGTAAATTCTTACTGATTGATTCATTATTATGGTTATCTGAACTATGCCTCATTGTCTGTTAGACTGCAAGCTCCTTAAAGGCAGGGACTATTTCTTATCTAAATTTGCATTTATCAGCATCTAGCCTCCTGATCTACATATGTAAATAAATGAATGCTGAATGGAAGAAAAAACATTTCTTAAATACTTACTATGCACCTAACACTGTGCTAAGTGACAGGGATAGTGACAGTCCTGTCTTTCAAAGAACTCTCATTCTAGTTGGGGAAAGCACCACATACAGGAGAGTGCAGCTGAAGGGGAGGTGGAAAGGTCTACAAGGCCTTAAAATGCATCAGTGTGGTAGTTGGCAGGGTCCAGAGGTCGTTAGGGTGTAATAGAAGGTGATAGCGTCTGGAAGTCTGGAGGGTTCAGGGTTGGGGCAGAATGGAAGGTTTGAGGACCTTAGGATACAGGGCATAGTGTTAAGACAGAAGAATTGTACTTGGTGAGACCTAGCTCATCCAGATAGTGGGAGCAGCCATGTTATTCTTACCGCCTGGCCACCCCACATGGGATCTGGGTCACCTAGGGGGTCAGGAAAAGGGTGAAATGAAAGGATGGGAAAAAAGAAGTCTCTGTTGGCTAAGGCTCTTCTCCTCTTAGATAACACACGGGGTCTGAGTGTCTTGGGGGAAGAGTAGAGGAAAGGGATAGGAGAAGGGTATCCCCATTGTTGACACCCTGTTTTGTAGCACACAGTAGGCATCTGATAAATATTGACTGAAATTGTATTTCTGGAATTCCACTAACTTAGTCATTTATATATTTTTAAAATTTAAGTTGGAGTCTTAATCATTTCATCTTTCTCTACCTCACAACAAGTGAGTCTTAAAGCCAATTCAAAGTACATGTCCCAGGATTTTAAAATTTTTACTCCTGATGAAATTATATGTGTGCGTGTGTGTGTGCATACATGTATATATATGTATGTATGTCTGTATGTATGTATTTTGTTTTTTGGTGAGGCAGTTGGGGTTAAGTGACTTGCCCAGGGCCACAGAGCTAGTAAGTTTCAAGCATCTCAGGCCGAAGTTGAACTCAGGTTCTCCTGACTCCAAGGCTGGAGCTCAAGTTGCCCCTGACAACTAGGGAGGGTTATTTGTTAGCCTCTTCCTTTGTTTTAGAGCTTCTACTCTCAGTTTGAGTTTTGTCTGTAGTTTCAGTATATGTTTAGATAGTGTTGTAATATCGTCACCTTTGGAATTTTTCACCTGAATATTCCACAGCCAGGTGGTACAGAGGATATACTGCTAGGCTTGGAGTACCTACCTCAGATACTTAGTAGCTGTGTGACCCAGGGCAAGTCATTTAACTACCATTTGCCTCAGTTTCCTTAGCTCCAAAATGGGGATAGTGATAGCTCCCACCTCACAGTGTTGTTGGGAAGATCAAATGAGATATTTGTGAAGTGTGAAGCACAGATAGGTGGTACTGTGGATAGAGTGTCAGGCCTGGAGTGAGGAAGACTCATCTTCATAGGTTCAAATCTGACCTTAGACACTTACTAGCTACTTCAGTTTCCTCATCTGTAAAATGACCTGGGGAAGGAAATGGTAAACCACTCCAGTATCTCTGACAAGAAAACCCCAGATGAGATCACAAAGAGTAGGACACAAATGAAATGAACAAACAACAAAAATAAACGCATGTTCCCTTCCCTTGCATTGTGTTAAATCCAAATGAACTTCTTAGCACCCGCCCCCAAAGGAAAAAAAAAAACAAAACTGTAAGCAAAGTGTGATTCCATTGATTGGGGAATATCTGAACAAATTGTAGAAAATGAATATAACAGAAAATAATGATTACACTGGATATGAGAGACAAATGATGAAAACAATGAATATGAGGTACAAATATAAGGAATTCAGTGAAGCAAGGGAGAATCTGCATGAATTGATGTAGAGCAAAGAAAACAAAATCAGGAGAATAATATATACAATAATGTATATATTGACTACCATAATGTTAATGAAAACAACAGTCCAAGGCACTTGGGGACTCCAATTACTTAAAATGATCAATTTGAGTTCTGGATAACACACTTCCCTCCTCTTAGTACAGCAAAAGGAAGCTTATAGGTACAGCATGTTGTGTACACTGTCTGATGAGAATACGATGTTCAGTTTTGCTCATCTATTTTTCTTTGTTGCAAAACAGGGTTTGATTGGGGATTGGGGGAACATATATTGAGAAATTACTATGGTGTAGAAGCACCATTAAAATTTGGATTTGTAAAAGGGAATCCATTCATTTCACCCTTAATTATCACCACATTGCATTTCTGTTTTATGTGGGGCATATAGCTTTCAGTTAAAGTAAAGTCTTAGAGCTATAATCTAGAGTGAAATGGTCATAAAATATTGCCAGTCTCCTCTCATGTATAAACAATGTACAAAGAACATCAGAAAATTCTTAACAGGCTGTAGGACTTGGTTAAGTAGGAATAGTGTGGTCGCCTGAAGATGACACCATGATGAGACCCAAACACATGGAACTCAGAGAGAGAAACAATAGCCAGTGGCATGTGAAATGAAGACAGGAGGAAGTAGCGTATAGCATCAGAATGGCATAGTGAGGAAAACATTTCAGTACTGTCAAGAAACTCACCACAACAATCATTCCCACTGCAATAAGCTCTTGGAGGCAGATGGTAGAGTGACAGTAAAATAGTCAAACATCAAGAACTGCCAGGGAATATAATGTGAGGAATTACATGTGGTTCTGGGCTTTGAAAAACAAGCAGCTGCCTAGGTACAAAAGAATGTTGGTGTTGATTTTTTTATTGGTCTGGGGCATGTGAAGGGGAAGGAAGGGGAAAATAAATATTTAATCTATGTTAAATGTATTCTGACAATAAAAACCTGAAGTGTTTCAAGTTAAAATTAATTATAATATTAGGACATTATAATAATATAATAATTATATAAAATAATAATATAACAAAACAATAATCACTACCCTTTTGATACAGTGATCCCACTACCGAGCACAAACCCCAAGGAGGTCAATGACAGAAAACAAAGAGCTACAAATAAAATGAATATCTCCCCGTGGGGGATAGTTAAACATATTAAGGTATACAGTACAATGGAATATCACTGCACCATAAAAAATGAGAAGATGAGGAATTTGAAGAAACATGGCAAGGTTTCTATAAACTAATGCAGAGCCAAGAGAAAAATAAACAAGACTCCAATAGTGTAAACAAAAACAATATTAAAAGGCAGTTTAATTCAGATTAATTAATTGCAATGGCCAACTTTAGTCCCAAGAAATAAATGATATAATATGCTTCCCTCATCCTCAGTAGAGGGGCGAAGAGATTATGGGTAGAAAATATTGCACGTACTGTTAGATAAGGTAGTTTCCCTGGTCGGTATTGATTAATTGTTTTTCTTTGTCACAAGGGAGAGCTCGATGGTATGTACGCAAGGAGCTATGTGGGAAAATGACTATGATTTATAAAACAAAAGGCATTATCTTTGCCTTTGATTAGTACATCTAATCATTTCAGAAATTGTTCGTAACAGTGGAAAAGCATACTAAAGTTAAAATGTTAAAATGCCAGATCTAATTTGAATATAACATGTTGATGTAATATACCAGAATTAAAATGAATGCATTAAAATGGGGATATAAAAGCATTAATAAAGATATTCTCCTAAAATAATCTTTAATTTAAAAAATGTATAATAGCTTAGAATCTGTTTTGAAGAAGTGGGAAAAAAGTAGAATATAATGGAACTTAATGCACATAAGTCAATCAAATTTTAGTCACAACTGCTTTTAGGGATACCTCCACTTTAGGGATAGCACTAAGCTTCTAACTAAACTTTTAATAGAAACCTTCTACTGAATAATTGATGTCACCTGTCCTAGCTGGCATTGAGGATATATCAAATACAAGGAAATGACCAAGAGATTGATTAAAATTGACTTTTATCTGAGAAACTAAATGACATAAAAAAATGATAGAGCTCTAACATTAACCCCTGCTGTTTGGCTTCTATAACATGTTAAGTTCCAGTGAATTTTGCATTTTCAGTAACATGGAATTAAAAAGGAGATGGGTTAATGTTAAAAAAAAAAAGACTAAAGTACTGCTAATTCATCATTTCCATTTCTTTTTCTCTGCATTGAGTGCCAGTCAAATAGGTGACTGACAGAATCAGATTTTTAACTTAAGGATCCTGATGGAAAGGATAAGAAAGTTTATCTGCTGGTTTTATCTACATAAGCTTTATTGCTTAAAAAAAATTAAACTCTGACATATGCAGATGGACAGCACAAGCTTTCCAGATCATCTGAGCGTATTACTTTAAAATTAGTGTCAGTCACATAGTTGTTTTTTGTTTTTTTCTTTTTTTGTTCTGATAAAAAGGGCTTTTCAAGGACAGGAAGGGATATCAAAACAATGCTTCATCACTAAGGAAGATGCTGGAGACTGATGGATAACTGGCAGCACAAGGATGAACTGGTATGTATCTGTAGCCTAGGGAGGTGTGGAAGAAAAGTCACTATAGTTCATAGGTTCACTATAGCCTTAAGTTGAACATTCAAAATATTCATTGTGACTAAAATGGAGAGCTTTAAAAACATCATGTTTGATAGACTAATACTATGGTCTGGTAGCAAAGTGAAAGTACTTAATGAAGTAGCTTTGTAATATTGATTACTTTGGTGAGAGATGACTAATTTGTTATTGTTTATGGAAAATAGTTCCTTTTAGGTAAAGAAGTGGTAAAGAATTAGGTAAAGAATTTAAGATATCTAGTATATATTTGTATACACAGAGGAGACTTGGTAATATATTGCAATCAGCACAAACAGAAGCCACAATCAAAGGAGTTTGACCTAATTATTTGTAGACAATGCTAGTCAACGTGGCAGAAAGTCCTGGAAAATATCCAAAACTATTCAAAAGAGTTTGGCCTAGCCATCTACATACGACAAAGTATGAAGCTGAAAGATATCTATTACCCAGGCTACAATATGCAATTGGATGGACATATAGAGATATGCATCAGTGTGTATGTGTGTGTGTGTGTGTGTGTGTGTGTGTGTGTGGTGTGTGTGTATGTATAGGATGATGAACAATGTGAAATGAACAACGAATGGAAGCCTAGCACTGAACAGGTCAAGAGTAGATTAAATTGTCTTTGGGAAACTGTAAAATTCTCTTAAAGACTCAAGCTTCCCCATGACATAAAGACTGACCTGTTAAACTTCAATATTATTTCAGTGTCCAATGGCTTTAAGTCATGGATCACTATAGTCTCTGAAAAAACTGAAATTGAAAAAAGCAGTGGAAAGGCTCATGGTGGCCATGAGCAGGCTGCGTCACACTGTAAACAAAGAATTATGCAGATATATAAAGGATATCATCAAAATGTGAGTGAAAAAGATGGTCTGATTATGTTGTAGGAGTATCAATGAACAGCTAGTATATTCCATTTGCATCCTTGTCAAGAGAACATGATTCAGGTCATTAGCATGTTGGGTAGATCCCCAATAGTGTACTTAAAGGAAGAATGGGTGAAAGTTGGCAGCATGAATGATTGTGATCTGCATTACCGAAGTAGTTTAAACTATCCAAATTAGAGAAAGCTAGGTGACAAAATGGATAGAATGTTGAACTTAGAGTCAAGAAGACCAGAGTTCAAATTCTGTCTCAGATACTTACTACTTATTCGACCTTAGGTAAGTCACTTAATTCCTCTCACTCCCAATTTCCTAATTTATAAAATGAGAAGAATAATTGCATTTACTTCATAGCATTACTACAAGTTTCAAATGAAATAATATATGTGTACTTTGTAATCTTAAAGTGTTTTATATATCGTATATATGTATACCTTAACTTGCTATAACAACTACTACTATTGCTTTTTTTTATTATTATTATATCTATACAGACAAATGTGTGTGTATTGTTTTGATTGTGCTAGGTTTCATTTGTCTCTGTATTTATCATTCAGGTTATCTTCAGTCAAAATGGCACTGGTAATACTGGGGAGCTTTGCAAAAATGCAACGTCCTTGCCATCTGCTTTGCACATGCTATAAAATAATTCTGGGCTGGTCAAGGGAAATTCAATAGCAGTGAGTAAAGCAGAAGTTAACTGGAGAAGTGAATGAGAGAAATCTGAGAGGGACAGGATCTTTAGGTAATGATTAAATGCTTGTAAAGTGATCAGAAGATGACCAGACAGAATCCTTTGGGGAGAATATTACAGAGCAGAGCAGACAAGTGTTTATGGCTTCTCAGTTTCAAGGCTGGCCATGCATGCCTACTTGGCACCCTACTGAAGGAGGACAAAAATATACACAGACACAAAAGTAGCATGCAACAAAACATGACTGAAATGTTGAAGCGGAAGTGTAGCCTTATGGTGTACATCCTGATCTGGACACAAACGTATTCAATGCTGAAAAATGGAGAACAAGCCTGGAAAGCAAATTTACTTTTAAGCTCCAAGGAAGTGAGTGTTAGCTGTTTGCTCCTTCCATCCTAATTCAGCATTGGTATGCTGCTTCTCATTATATGGGCAAGTCAAACGCAGTTTGAGATGTTCCAGAGAGAATTTTTTTTCTTCCCAAATAACTTATTCAATGTGTAAAAGACAACATAATTCCTGGGAGCAAATTATGGTGTGAATGGGTTCTTGCTCACCCCCAGCCTTGGCAAATGCAGTACTTCTTTGGTAGGGAATGCTTTGTGCTGCCATCCCCCCGGAATATATATTAGAATCTTTCTCAGGCTACTTATAGTCTACTCTTCCTTAACTCAGAAGCTACATATTTTCAAGTCCCAGGAGTATTCTAATAATTCAGAATTGCCTCTTTAGTAGGTGTAGTATTAATGTTCTTCTGTCACTTATGGATCAAAACTATTTCATTTTTCAAATGAAGGCTCCAAGGGAATTAAGAGATTGATTTTCTGAGACAGCACTTGAAAGATGATTAAAAGCTGTAATATAGATACATAAGCTACATATGAATATTATTTCCTATATTTAATTGATATTGCTTCATCAGGAGGGCATGTGCTCCTTTTCCAGCCAAAAGAATCACAGGATTACAGACTTAGATATGGAAGGGACCTTAGAGGTCATCTTGCCCAATACCCTCATATTATAGATGAAGAAACTGAGACCCAGAAAGGCGACTCACCCAAGGTCATATATGTAGTACTTTAGTCAGGATCTGAATCCAAGATATTCTGATTTCATAGTGGGTATTTTTTGTACCATTCTGGGTTTGTGCTTTTTCCTCCACTTACATCAGTCTGGTTGTACTTGTGAATGATGACATATTTTAAGACGCTTGGCTGGACTTAGGGCTATGCTGCAATAGAAAGTTTATTGGCCTGCACAATCAATCAAATTTTGGTCTCCTTAATGCCATGCTCTCACCAATGGGATCCATCAACTAGACACTAACAAAGCTACAGATCATATCTACATTGCCATCATGGATTATGAATCTAGCTCTGTGATGGACAATCTCAGTCTTTAGCCAGAAGCCCAGGCTTGGGTCCTAATGGAGAAGGAATTACTTTTTGTGCTCCCAGGGGATAAGAATTCTCTGAATGGCAAAATCAAAACTTATATGAAGACATAGTGTTTTGAAATGACTGCGTAGAAAAAAGCTTGGGAGCAAATAGAAGAGTTTTCATGATGTATTTGCTTCCCAGCTTTATTGGAGCCAATATTTTCAATGAAAAAGAGACAGTCTGAAAAAAAATACATATATTTATTGTTCTCCTATTGTCCTGGCCTTAGAAATAGCCATTTGCATGCTCACTCAGGAAAAATAATAATTTGTACTGAGCAAATAGAAAGGGATGCTATGTTGATTTCCTTTGGTTTACCTATGAAAGTAAATTGGTGGTGGTGGTGGTGGTGGTGGTGGTAATAGGACTGGTTAAAGCGATCGTTTTAGTGAATGTTTGATGCTCATTTACAAGGCCGTGCACTAATTTCCAAAATTGTACTCAAAGCAGTAAAAGGGAAAAAAAAATCTTCCGAGTGCTAAGAATGTTCTTTTTCCTTCTACCTCTTGTGTGCTGCTTTTTCCATTATTTTGAAAGTAGTGGTGACAGGCTATATGCACCCATTTTAACTAACACCACCTCCACCCCTGCCCCAATCAAGTTTCCTGGTACCATTTGGTCCCAGCAATGAATTCATTGGGGAAATATTGTCCTTTTGATTCTATGCTTTCAGATTTTTTGGACAAATCAACATGCTGGAGCATATTTTGAATGCTGACAAGGTACTCACACTAACAAAAGAGGCTCCAAACAAACCCAATGCCCATTAAGTTTCTTCCAAGGCTGGCATTTCTTTTCAACTGACAGAATTATCACAATTTTTAATTAAAAATTTAACTTCATTAATATTTTAAAGCTCCTTCCTCCTTTTGTGAAGAAAGGACAAGCAGAGACATACTATTCTTCAATTCTGAAAAAAGGAGACAATGTGCCTCAATTAACTATAGAGTTAAACCTGAGGGGAAAAAAAGGATCCCTAAAGCAAGGAAAATGTCCTGGGCATTTAAACAGCAAGTGTATGCTTCTATCCAAGTTAGCTGAGATGCTTAGGAAACCCTCCTATCTCCCAGTACCCTCTTTTCTGTATACTCAATCATCTACAGATTTGAGCAAGTGCTCTGGGATTGTTTTGCATTTCCTTTTTTAGAAACTGATACAGTTAATCTAGTCTTATCTTCCTCATTAAAAAAACAAGAAACCATTCCAATGAACTCTTTTTCATATGTTTATCTAAATTCTGTTTCCTCTCCACCATGGCTACTACTGGTTGCCAGGTAGCAATGAAGGTCTGCTCACATGTGCATCTAATCATTGCTACCATTGTGTGGATGTACTTTTTGTCAAAATTATTTTCATTAGAAGTTGAACAGTTCAGCTACAGACACATCCACTTTGCTGGAAGGATTTTTTTTTTGTCAATTCACACATTCTGATGATAGATACAGCCCCACACAATACTGTGAATGTGATGCTTTTGTCAGAAAACTGCCTCCTCCAGTGTTTAATCCTAAAACTAGCTTGTTTATATTCAACTATGATTTCAGCATTTCAGTGCTTATAAAATGAAAGAAACTGTTCTAGGATGTTTGGGGGACATGATGACTAATAATTGTTATGTTAGATTTCATTAGAGGTTTCATTTGCTCTTATTTGAAACAAGTCTGTAGATCCATGTAGTCAGTTTCACACTACAGTTCCATAGGGAGTGAGGGCCATGTTTGTTGGTCAGGAAAGCTTTTGACTACTTTTAGCTCTCTCATGAAAACACACTACTTTCCATCTGCCTTTACTATAATCAACAGACCTTATAGGAAAGTGTAGGTGGGTTCCCCATAAGAAACCAAACCAAACCTAAATAACAATGTCAAGCTAGGAAAACAGGAAGAGGAGAAAGGAAAGAGGGAGAAAGAGAGAATACATACGACAAAGAGAGAAAATTCAAATACATTTAGATACAAGGAAGACAGATTTGTTGATTTGTTTTAATATGTGCATTGGACAGTGTACCCATTCATTGTTTAAAGTGATTATTAACTAGTTTTAGGATTTTTTCCACTTTTGGAGATCACTGCACAACTTATAAAAGCACACCTGATCTAGCATTTAGGATTTTATTTTATTTTTTAAATTATATGGAAACTTATGGCAACACATTATTCTCCATTGAATCAAAGAGGAAACTACATTTCTGGGCAAAGGGTTGTTTCAAGTCTGATGCTGTTCAGACTGGAGAAATAATATTTTTAATGAGCCCTTACTCCTTTAAAAAAGGTGAGCTATTTCTTTATGTTTCTATTTTTTTCCCCTTTCTCAACTAGCTTTTCCTTAGTTCTTATTCTAGCTCCCTAATTCACACAAGACTTTGTTTCTTTGAAAGTTCTCATTTTGTCATGCTCTGCTAATATGAGACCGGAATTAGTCTTCAGTCACAGGATAAGAGGGACAACCTTTGAAAATTTGATCTCATTTTCAAGGGTGTTTAGTAACGGCATAAATGGATCACTTTATGATAGGACTGCCAGGCAAACTTTTCCCACATGGTTGTGTATCATGAGTTTGCAACTTTTAAGAATATGTGCTCCTTGGAGCAATATTTGGTTATTGCCACAGAGAAGATAGTCACAGAATAATTCAAGTCAGTTTCATGTTACTCTCCTGTGGGACCCTGGGTCAAATTTTACCCTTTGCTAGTAACATTAAGCTCCAAGGTCAGTAGATACTCATAGGCAACTTTCTGGACAGGGGATTTATTACGATATTGTCTCTGGACCTGATGCTCTATGCTTAGTGTCGGTTTTATAGCGATGGTTTAGGATTTCTATTCAGCATCCAATATTCTTGCTGGCATGTTCAATTGCAATGACATACTATTTTCTTCTTGCAAAAAGCCCCACAAGTGTTTCAATTCTTAGCATAGTTGTGATGCTATAGCATAGGCTCCAAGGCTGCAGCAGAAGGCAGTGGAAGGAAATTATACCATAATCCCTTATTTAAGAGCCTGTTTCATGCAGATTACTCAAAAGGCTGGAGTTGAGGATGAATTGGCAAAGAGAGCTGCCTCAGTGATCTACCTTGGTAAGGATGCACATTGTCTTTCCATCCCCTCAAAGCAGAGGTTGTGTGAACTCCCATCTGGACTTTTTCCAGACACCTGTGGAGAGAAAAGTAACTAGAGATGAAGATCAATTATAGACCCTGGTTACTGACAAAGCATCACAAATTATAATCAGTGCTGTGCTGCACGCCAAAAATCAACCATGGCAAAGCAGAGACTCAGAATGGTTACAAGGATTGAAGATGAATTCATAAGGTACCTAACAACAGAGTCAGTTCTTCTACGCAAAAATTGAGATCCAAGTAACCCCCTTTTCCTATAACCTGTACTGGGATTGAACCCATTATTTATAAACTTGTTTTTTCCAAACAACTCGTATTTGGCTAAATAGAAGTCCAACCAAGGGACAAGGCCACTGCTTTCAGGAAAACCTCATTGGCTACTATGGTTGTTACTAAATTTCTTCCCTTTTGAATTCTATAGCACTTATAACTTGTATTACTTATATTTAATTTTTTTTCACCATTTCTTTACACTGTATTGTTTGTTGCCATTTCATGCCTTATATTGTCAAGTAGATTATAAGTGCCTGGAGGGCAGAGATGTCTAATTTTACTAGCACAATGCTGAGCATGTAGTAAATGGCCTGGTGGCTTATCATAAATACTAATTGATTGACTTAAGAGGAGAGGTCCTCTTAAGCCCACAAATCAGGAAGACATATTTATTGAAGCCCTAACCACGTGCCTGGCATTGTGTTTGGTGCTGTGGAAGATTCAAAAGAAGTGTAAGACAGGTATTATTCTCAAAGGAGAAGATCAGAAGATAATACGAGAGTAGACATTCATTAATGATATAATAATGATGGCTAACATTCAGATATTGTTTTGAGGTCTGCAAAGCTCTTTACATATGTTATGCCACTTGATCTTCATAACAACCCTGTGAAATAGGTGTTATCATTCCCATTCTACAGATGAGGATACTAAGAGAGGTTAGGTGACTTATCCAGGGTCATACAACTTGTAAATTTTTAAGGAAGGATTTGAACTTGGGTCTTTCTGACTATAAGGGGATCTCTGATTTCTTTTTTGTCAGTCCTCTCTTCAATGATGTAAAATGCAGCTCCTTTACCCCTTCATAGACAGTACTTCTGAATTGCTTTGGCCAAAAAAATTCATCACCCTGAGGCAATCTCGTGATGAATCTTTCTAAGCTCAGTTGATTCTTGTACAAAACATATATAGTCTCCAAAAGTCTTTGCAGTATGACAGGCCAGGCCAGAGCTTATGTTCTGCTGGCATAGCCTATGAGAACCCAACGTTAATTCAATACCACACTGAGGCATCAGAGTGTAATTGAGTTGATACAGATAATAAATAATATTGGAGTTCAGAGAAAGGAATAATTAGCTTTTAATAAGCTTCATGGAAGAGAAATTGAGGTGGGTCTTGTAGGAAGGGTAATAATCATAACAATAACATCATATTTATGTAGCATTTTATAGCCTGTCAATTATTCAGGTAGATGTATTCTCATACATGTGTATATGTATAAACATACTTATATATGTTCAAGTACACCATGGAATTAGTATTGCTACATATATGTGTGTATGTTTGCATATATATATTGTACCTGTGTGTATGTGTCATATGTTATAGCCTGTCTACACATACCACGCATCTGTCTACTTAGGTTATTTATATTTATTTATAATTTAAATTCTTAGCACACGTTAACCCTAAATATTTGCTTGTATAATGGAAGTTGTCCTCGCTAAGGTTCAGATAGGATTTCTTACTGATGATGAGAACCAGCATGACACTATGAAAAGGGTATTGGATTTATAATTGTTGGCCCTTGGCCTGACCTTGCTACTTGTTGCTTGTGTGACTTTGGACAAGTTATCAACCTTTCTTGGATCTGATTTCCTCCTCTATAAAATTAGGGGTTGGTATAGATTATCCCTTCCAGCTCTGAATCATCATTGAAGCTGTCGTCGTCATCATCATCATCATCATCATCATCATCATCACCAACCTTATATAGCATTTTAAGGTTTACAAAGCATTTTATATACATGATCTCATTTAACTTCAAAAGAAACAGATTAGAAAGGGAAAGTGATTTGTCCTAGGTCACACAACTAATACATAGCAGGGTCAAGATTTGAACTTACGTCTCTCTGGACTCTATATTCAATGCCCTATCCCCCTTATGGATAATCTAAATGCTTAGTTTAGATTTATATTTCAAATGTCAATGTTCTAATTGTATTGAGCTTAGGATGACTACATAAGCTTCTCAATGAAGTCCGCAGAAATTTGAGACTGTTTTTCCTGTGTAGAGTTGATTGTATGTTGGCCATAACAAAGAGCTGGACAAGTAGCCTACTGAATTTTCCATCAATGTCTGGACCCTGAAAAGGCATGATAGAGGGACAGTGAGATGCACTTGTATGCAAATAGCAACAAGAGACTGGGTTGAGTCACATTTAAGAATCTGTACTGTGCTCTCAAAGCTCCTCAACTGTTCACTGTTACAAAAGTGCATCACTTTTTATATCAATATTTCAAATGTATTATAAAGTATAAACAAGATTTAGCATATTGCCAATGATAACTTGAATATGAAAAGTTGCATGAAAGATATTTTGGAGATTTGCATGAAGAGGAAAGGTGCTCAGTTAGTCATATAATTTGAGAGAGAGACAACAGATGGGCAGCCAAAGTGGTATATTAATACCCTCTAGGGCAGGGTTGTCAAAAAAGATCCTAGACTCACATATTGACTTAGAAAACCACAAATTAACATTATCTGTGTTGTATTATATTTTTATTTATTTTGTTAAACATTTCCCAATTACATTTTTATCTAGCTACAAGGCTGCACTCACAGAACTTTGAAGGCTTCTTGCCCCTGGGCACTTCTGTTCTGGATGGCAAAAAAATAGGATGAAAGTTTTGGGAATTTTAGGTAGATCCAATGTAAAGGATTTGTGGGAAAATGTAAATATGCAAGAATTACACAGGATGAAAAGATGTCCAGGGCTTGTGATCTACATTGATAGAGGGAGTGTCCATACCAACAAAATCACAGACTCACTAAAGTCATATCTTAATGAATCAATATCTCATTTACATAGTCTAAGCTTCTTAAGTATATATAATAAACAACTCTTATAATTGTATTCACAACAGGAGCTCAACAGATGTTAAGGATGATGATGAAAATAGATTCTCTTCTTCAGTTCCATTCATTTTTAACATCCCAATTAGAGGCGGTGGCCTTATAGGGTGTTGCCTTGGTTGTCAAAGATTACATGAAACAGACTCTTCAGGTTAGAAGAGATCTGAGAGGCCAGCTAGTGAAATTTGTACCTAAATGAGCATTTCTTTCCTTACATATTCAATAAGTGGTCATTATATCTTTGCTTAAAGTACATCAATAATAGAAAACCCATTGTCTCCAAAGGCATCCCAATATAATTTCTGGATACTTTTATTTGTTAGGAAATTTATCTTAAGTCTAAATTTGCCTTTTTGCAACTATCAACCCCTGCTACTAGTTCTGCCCTCTCAGGTCAAGCAGAAGCCTAAGTCCTCTTTCATGTGAGAGTCCTTCAAACAGTTACCATCATGTCCTTCCCAGAAATGCACACAGTTCTCCCAATGTGGTTTGGCCAGGGTAGGCTATAGTAGACCTCATGTTTCTTTTAATCCAGCCTAAAATTCAATTGGAATTTTTTGGCTGCTAAAACACACTCACATGTTGACCTTGGAGTTCATCAAAACTCCAAGGACTTTTTCAAGTAAATTGCTTTCTTCCCACAAATACTCCATTTTGTAGCTAGGAAATTGTTAAGGAAATTGTATGGTACTAGAGATTGGCGGTTGCCAAAACTTACTTACAGAGCCAAAGTAGAGACATGGGGGGGGGAGGGCAGGAGAAAAGAGGAGGTATGCAGGCATGTGTAGTCATGGTTCTTTTTTTTGTGTGCTGTTACCAACAAAACAGGTTTAGATTTGCTCAAAGCAACTAGTAAAGAATTTGTGAGGAACCTTTCTCCTCACAAAAAAAGTCAGAAGTTCTAATCCATTGAAAGTAGGATTCCTTTAAAAAAACACTTTATCTCTCTTGCTTGCTAGCCCTCAACTGTTTTTTTTAAACAACTTGGATGTAATGCCATATACACATAGTTGAGAGAAACAATCTTGACTTAAGTCATAACAGAAATCTAGAATTTTCTATAACATTGTTATATTAGAGCACACAATTGGGTTTCAAATGTATTTTTCTTTCCATCAGTGATGTGACTTAAGAAATGAAATGTTCAAAATTACTTAAAAAGTTCAACTTGGTGTGCTTTCAACATGGCAATCCTCCTTGGCTAGATTATGAGAGCTTATCAGGAGGGCTCCATGTTAGGTACGAATGTTGAATTAAGAAGCTTTTAGTCCATGGGAGTTCTCCCAATTCCATTCACTCAATGCATGCTAAAGGCCTGGTGTTAAGAGCCTTGTTAAAATGAGGCTATTAGTCTTTTCTCTATAAATGTAAAGACCTTGCTGTTTGCATTCAGGGCTCCTTACATTAGTATGTACTTCTATCTTGGCATTGCTAGAATCAGCAGTTTTATAAAGCAATATAGTAAGAGGCCATTTAACCCCCCTATTTTCCCCATCTGTAGATTAATGGCAGAGGGGAAGATTTAATGCCTTTTCAAACATTTTTAACAATTCATTAAAAAGAAAAGAATAAATCACGCAGGGTTTTCGGAAAATGTCTGATTGTAAAAAAGCGGAAACAATTGAAAATTAACATGTTTTTCACATTCTACAGGTTAGAATACATTTCTGCCAATCTTGTAATTTATGCACCATACGTCAATTTTGCTGAAGAGATTTAAAAGCTGCTGTGATGGAAAGGCTGTGCAGAGAGTTGCAATAAGGCTTATTCACCTGTACAAAACATCCTCATTTACAAATATGTCTTGCTCAGATCCATTACAAAAAATGAGTCCCGTGCTGCCAGATACATCATAAGATTAAAATCCACAGCATAACATTTAGAGGCTATTTTGGAAAAAGTGGATTTCATTTAGTATCGGTAGCCTGCCATTGCAAAGTAGCAATCCATGCACCTGCTATGGAAAAAGCTTCTTCTGAATACCTTGCCCTAACTAAACTGAACTGGAAGAATTTTAGGAAGGAACTTACTTAAATAGGGTTAAAGACTTTCAGGAAACAATCAGCCCATCTTGGAGCATATTCCACTATGAAGACATTTCACAGTAAGGATACTCAGAACCACAATTGGTCATTTGGGCACCTGGAGTGAACAGCTTGGTTCACATACACAAATGAACTCAATAATTCATGATGGGAAAATAATACAAGAACTAATTGAACCAACAAGATATAGAGAACATTATGAAATGTAAAATGGATAGTTTTGATTATATTAACTTAAAAAGTTTTTGTACAAAAAAAGCAATGCAACCAAAATAAAAAGGAAAGCAGAAAACTGGAAAAATTTATAGCAAGTATCTATGATAAGGGCCTCATTTATCAAATATATAGAAAATTGAATCAAATTTATAAGAATTCAAGTCATTCCCCAATCAACAAGTGGTCAAAGGATATGAATAGGAAGTTTTCAGACAAAGAAATCAAAGCTATCAATAGTCACATGAAAAAAATGCTCCAAATCACTATTGATTAGAGAAACACAAATTAAAACAACTATGAAATACCACTTTATACCTATCAGATTGCCTAATGTGGCAGAAAAGGAAAATGATAAATGTTAGAGGAGATGTGGGAAAACTAGGCACTGTTGGTGGAGCTGTGAACTGATCTAACTGCTCTGCAGAGCAATTTGGAACTATGTCTAAAGGGTTAAAAACTTGTGCATATACCTTTTGATCTAGTAATACCACTACTAGGCCTGTAACCAAAGAGATTTTTTTTAAAAGGGAAAAGGAACCATTTGTACAAAAATATTTATAGCAGTTCTTTTTGTGGTAGCTAAGAATCGGAAATTGAAGGGATGCCCATCAGGTGGGGAATGGCTGAACAAGCTGTGGTATATGATTGTGATGTAATATTATTGTGCTATAGAACATGACAAGTAGGATGATTTCAGAAAAACCTGGACTTACATGAACTGATGCAAAGTGAAATGAACAGAACCAGGATAACATTGTATATAGTAACAGCAATATCGTAAGGTGAAAAACTATGAATGATTTAGCTATTCTCAGCAACACAATAATCAAGACAGTCCCAAAGGACTTATAATGAAAAATGCCATCTGCCTATAGAGAAAGAACTGATGGCATCTGAATACAAACTGAAGTTTTCTTTCTTTCTTTTTCTTTCTTTCCTTTCTTCCTTCTTTCTCTTCTTCCTTCCTTCCTTGCTTGCCTCCTTCCTTCCAAGTATTCTTCCACAAAATGACTAATATGGAAATATGTTTTACATGATTGCACATATATAACCTCTATCAAGTGGCTTACCATCTCAGGGAGAGGGGCAGGCAGGGAAGGTGGGATAGAATTTGGAACTCAAAACTCAAAACAAAAAAAAGTTAAAATTATTTTTACATGTAATTTTGGAATATATATATATATATGTATACATATATATGTATGTATAAAAGACATAAGTGAGACAAATTTATTTGAGCTGGACAGGGAAGTCAGTTACTACAGAGGCTCATAGATGAGTACTATAAGCAAACTATATACGCAATGGCTATGTGCTAAGCTCCAGTGTTAAAGAAGTATAAGCATCTAATTTTTGTGTCCTTTAACTTTCAGTGTCCTGGGACATATCCCAGTCACTCTGCCTTAGTTATGGCTCTGTGAGAAAAATGATAACACTTTTTCAAAGGAGAAATTGATCTAATTAGATTGCTCGGTTCCTTCTCATCAGGAATGTGATGCATATGTGTGAATACACATAGTTATAAATATGGCATGTATAGAAACAGAGAACTCACAAAGATTCATAGTTATTTCTGCTATTCTGATTTTTCCTTATTTTATTTCAGCCGTTCAGTAATCTCTAAATAACCGGGTATTCCAGTGATAGACAAGCTTGCCGCATCTGCCAATTTTTAAAAATAGCAAATGAAGAAAGTTCAACTGATTAACTAGTTTACTGGTGTGTGTGTGTGTGTGTGTGTGTGTGTGTGTGTGTGGTCTGAACCTGTATTTTCACCACCTCAGAGAATTTTTGATGTGGAAGCCTTTTCCATTTATACAAATTAGTAACTCACCATTGTAAGATTTACTGAAGTCACAGATATCAAGTGACTTGGTCATGGTCACACAGCTAGCACATATAAAAGACAGAATTTGAATCCAAGTGTCTTTCTGATTCTGACATTGACTCTTTATACCCTAAACTATGTTACTTCTCACTGAATAAATTCACTTGGTAAAGAGTTTCAACTTTCACGTGAAATGCTTGCTAGCTTCATGAGTTGTAGTAACTGAATATTTATTAATGTAATCTATAATTAATTGTCTCTGGATATTACCTCTTTTAAACCTTTGTATTGCTACACAGTAATTACTCAACACCTACCATGAATAACATTACTGCAGATTAAAACAACAACAACAACTTTATATAGTAGCTTTTAAGAGAATCCCAAACAAAAAGAAGATCTAACCAAACTATGTTGAAGGTTTCAGTGTTACTGAAATAACATTAATAACAAAGTTACCTGTAACTACCTGAAAATACTAAGTATTTTACTGGGTCCTTTTGAGGTAAAACTTGTGTAACCAACATCCATGAACGTTAGCCTCTCAAAAACCTGAAATATCTATTTTCTGGTCTCTTGAAAAAAAAAAGCAAATAAAATCAGTCATCTCCTGCCCAGCTCTGTTTGTATCTGTGGCCTAAGATACAGTTACCATAGAAACTGATTGTGGATACAAATTTGGCTCCATCTATCAGATGAGTCTCAGCTCCTCCTGTCGTTAATAGTGTCCAATAAGCCTGAAAAGCAAACTCTGGTTCTATGTCTTAAAGAACCAGCCCCATTTCCTTTCCCCATCTGTCTACCCCCAAATAAAGATGTTGTTGCACTGCCCAAGATGTAAAATCACCCTTGAAAGACGACAACACAGATCTGATAAAAAAGGAAAGTTACTGCAAAAACTGATCCCTGAAATCTGCAAGAGGTTAATGTGTCATATATCTTTTAGGAGCAAAATAAGCAATGGCTTATGGGGGCTGGGGTTAATTGCATTAAGCATTGGCTATTGGTAATCACTGCTTATTCAATTTGGTTGAGAATTTACTATTCTTCTTAAATCACTTATTCCTCTGATCTTTTTATTTATTTTATTCTTGAACAATATCAATCATGGACTATACTACTAAAAGAAGAAAAGGTGACCCCCAAAATATCCCTAGTTCTACAAGATGCTTTAAATGATGCATCTATAACTGTTATTTTAATGCTGTGCATTTTTAATGAGTTCACAGAAGTTAATTCTATCAGCTGATAAGCCCTACAAGACACATTCACCAAGAAGCCCTTTGAGATATTGGATAGTAATAAGAATAATGCTAATGTACATTTATAGGGCACTTTAAGGTTTTCAAACTGCTTATATGCATGACCTTATTTGAGCCTCACAACAACCTTGTTATGCCCATTATGCCCATTTCATAGATGAGGAAAGTGAGCCTCAGAGAAGTTCAATGGCTCACCCAGGACCACATAGTAATTACCATTGGCAGAACTAACCCAGGTCTTAATGATTCCAAGATCAATAATCTGGGACTAAAGGTTTTTTAAACATAAGAATTCAAACATTTTGAAATCTGTAGAATCCATATTTAATACATGAGTCAATTTGATTAAGAGCTAGTTAGTCCCACCTTCTCAGTTATGAATAACAAATAGCTTCCAGCATCACTTTGTAATTGACTAAGTGACTGATAATGCGCAAAAATTCCCATCTCTTCCTGGTTTGCAAAGTACAAAGATAGGACTGAATAATTAAGAAATCAGTTTTCAGTTGTCACTGATATTGCAAATTAGATTTCATAAGTACCTTTTTGGGGGTGTTATTCATTTGAATAATTTCTTTCTCCTTAAGTTTTTTGGGGGCAAATATCAACTGCCTCTGGAAAACTTCATCTTATCTCTGCGACTGAAAAGTCTAAATTCTGAAGAGTTGTAACCAAGGTCCTCATTCTGCAAAAGCTTAGTATTACTGCAGATTACAATAGCAACAACAACTTTATACAGTAGCTTTTAAGAGAATCTCATATGAAAGGAATATCTAAGCAAGCTATGTTGAGGGCTTCAGCATTACTGAAAATAAAAACAATATTAGTTTAATATTTTGTGCGTCATGCTACAGCACTCACATGCCATGGGAATCTTACTTTCAATCATGGCCAGAGCAGTAAAGGACTTCTCTGGTTACAGAACTGGTCACTGTGCCATGAATGTGGAAGCCTCCAGCAAATACCTACATGTATATATCCACATATATTCAATATATGCTTTGTAATTCAATGATACTATTAATTCTCTAAAAAACATTCCACTTTGGTGATGAAAAGATTTCCTAGCTTCTCATCATGTACAGAGTCAGAGACACATAAAACAGAGAGTAGGGTGGGGAGAGAGAGAAGGAAAGGGAGAGAGGAAGAGGGAGAGGCAGAAAAGGACAGGAGAGGGGAGGAAAAAGACAAACAGAGGGACATAGAAAAAGTCAGAGAAGGGAGACAGATGAGAGAGACAGAGATAGGTAGAGAAAGATACACACAGAGGCAGAAGACTGTTGGACAGAGAAGCAGAGAGAAAGAAGAGAGGAGAGGAGAGGGGGGAGAAAGAGAGAGAGAGAGAGAGAGATTTAAGCTTTTTTGGGACATACAAATTCCTAGTTAAATTTCTGTCCAACACACAAAGTCAATTGTACAATGTCCTGCCATGGATCAGGACAGATACTATTAGGGGTATGATATGAGGTTGCTTGGTTCACAGTAGCTGTCAGGGCATAGTTATGAGAGGTTTGTTATTGTCCTTTGCAATCAAAGTGGACCAAAATGACATCACTATGTAGGGTGTATAGTGTGTCTGACTGTGGCTAATTAGACCAATATAAGCGTGGAAGGCTCTGCCACAGGTCAGGCACAAATAGTCCGTACGACCATTTGGGAGGGAAATGTCTCTAAATTTGTGCATCTCATGTTTCTTTTGAGATACTATAATTCTGCTTTGCTCATAGAGCACAGAGCACTTTGATGCAGGCTCACTGGGTTACATCCCCAAGGAAAGACTAGAGTTTATTTGGGGATTCAAGTGAGTAGCTTGGGTGAGTAGTTTGACAAGCTAGCAGGAAAAGCTTAAGGAAGAATGGTCAGTGCACAGAGGTTGTCCAGGAAGAGCAGTTCCTCTAACAAAGCTGTGAAGAATGAGGACTTTTCTCAGTCTAGGGATACTTAAACAGCTCTACCTTTGGACTGAAACATCTCTTAAAAGACTAGGGTTTCTACAGTGGCTTGGGATCCCCTGAAGGAAAATAACTCTGTTCAGTCAGCAGTTTTTATTGTCCATGTCTGAGAAGAGGGCAATAGCCCCAGATCAAACTGGTGCCTCCGTTTACAAGGTGGGTGCTCTGCTTTGGTATGGAGTAGTAAATTCTCAAGGCAAAAGGTCCAGCTGGTTGGGGTGGCCCCTCTTTCCTTGCCACTAGTCTCACTTTCCCAACACACCAGGATGAGGATGGAGATCTGAGGCCCTGTAGGCCTAATACATTATAAGCACTAAATCAAACATTAATTCTACTCTCAAATATTTAACAGTTAAATGATACAAAAATACATGCCTCTTCCCCCACTCCAACCCAAACAAGTATGTAATCAAATGAAAATGAATTTGTAAATGAAAATTTTTCCCCAATGTAAGGGAACTAGTATATAACTTTTAAATGATTATTTGAAGAGTTTAGAACCCTCTTTAAAAAAGAAATCTTTTGTGTAAAAAGCATGTTGTAAAATGCTGAAGCCTATAGAACTAATGAAATCCCCTTTCTATGCAGATTATACTTTAATTAAGCAAGAGAGGAAGTTGAGAGGAATGAGTGAAAGAGATACAAGTTGGTTGTCATGGGAACCTTAGCCTGATTGGAGGAAGACCACCCCCAAGTATGATAAAAACTCAGTTACCTTTAGCCTTCTCTATTTGCTTGGCCATCGACAGAGACAAGACACAGGGATTTGATATAGCCAAACCACAGAGTGATGGAAGCTTAATTTCCCCTTTGAGAGACTGGATTAGCAGAATTTAGGCATGGATTAAATCCTATCTAGGGCAATTAGAATAAGTAGATAATTGATGGATTTGGTACCTAAAGCAGGGGAGAGATGGGGGTGGGAAGGAGGTCAAAGTATCAAGCTTTCAAGGCACGGATTTGAAATTCAGAAGCACAGCTGTAGTGAAGATAGTTCAGAAGGCTTCTGACTCTAGGAAGAGAATTAGAGTGAACTCTTAGAGTTGAGAATTAAACACAAAATTAGATTAAACAAGAGCTTTTAACTATTTAAGTGTAGTGAAAAAGAGAAAACATGCAATGTACCTAGATATTTGTATTTCTTTAAATCTTGCTCTATAGCATATTTTGATTTGTTTGTAAAATAAGGGACTAGTTAAATATCTGTTATTTTAATAAAGAATCATCTTTTGAAGAAAGATCTTAAGAAATAGGATTACATTCTACATCATTACTTTCAACTATCAATGGGACAAATGTCCCATGTTTTATGAGATCTAACAATTCTGTAATTTACAAATGTTCACACATTTCTGACCTTTTTATTTCCTTCCAAAGAAAGTTAATATTAAGTATTAAAAAGTGACAACTCAGTTGTAAACACTGATTAATAAGTGAGCATTTATATATTGTTTTAGTGTATACAAAATGCCTTACATATATTATCTCATTTTATCACTGCAACAATGCTGGGAGGTAGGTGCTACCATCCCCATTTTATAGATGAGTCCTAGGGTCACATAGTTAGTAAGTGTCTGGAGCCTAATTTGAACTAAGCACTTCCTAACTACAAGTCTAACACTCTTTCCACACTACATAGCTGCCTAATGGATTTGTTTTACAAATGAGTTGTTAGAAACATTCATCATATAAGGAACATTCATTATGTAATTACTTACATAGCAGGAGACGTCTATAGTTGGAAAAAAATTGGAACAGGGGCAACTTTTTTGATGGGCGCTGAATTAGAAAAAAATATTGGAAATCAAATCATGGAGTGTCACAGCTAGACAGCACCTTAAGAACATGGTGCAGTAGAAGGAATGATGAATTTGGTGCCAGAGAATCTCAGTTTGAATCTTGGATCTCCCCTTAACTACCTCTACCATCTTGGATAAGTCACTTAACCCCTGTAGGTCTCTTTTTTCATCTGTAAAACTGAGGAGGTTAGACTAGAAGTTCTTAGGGTCTCTAATGTTAAAATGAAAGAATTCTTTGTAAAGTCCAATGCCTATACGATATAGCTGCTCATCAGCATTTTGCTTTCCTTCTATTCATCTTCCAGGCATTGCAATTTAACTAAACAACATGAATCAGCAAGCTAAGGGATCCTGTATCAGTAGCATCAGTCTCATGCAATTTGTCATTCATTCTTAGAGGGCAAACCCACCAGACCCTCAACATGAGCAGTATGCCACTATGATGATATATTAAACGGTATGGTAAGAATGACTTAGAAAAAGAGAATGTATTAAAAAATTTTAATGCCAAGTTTAGGCTGTAAGATGTGTGTGTGTGTGTGTGTGTGTGTGTGTGTTTTAAGGTATGCAGCTCTATGAATTGCCTAGTGAAGTCTAGAGTCCATCAGTCAGGCAATAAACATTTATTAAGTACCTACTATATGTGAGGCACTGAGCTAAACATAGGGCATACAGAAAGAGGTAAGAGATAGTCAGTGTCCCTAAGAAGCTCACAGTCTAATGGGGGAAGATAACAAACAAACAAATACATACAAATGAGCTATACAGGACAAATTATTGTTTTTGGTTCTGCATTCTCAAAGAGGATCATGGCATCAGGAAGGTGATGCCATGACTTGCAAGTGAATTGGATTTAAGTGAGGGAAGGCCGTGCAAGTTCACCAGCCTCACTTTCTCCTCCAGAAACATCTGGGTTCAATGGCAAGATATAGATCAGGATGACTGGAGATGTCCTCCTCCCAAACATACACAGGACGAATAGGAAATGATCAAAAAAAGGAAGGTACTAGAATTAACTGAGGTTGAGAAAGGCTACTTGTAAAAGATAAGATTTTAGGTGAGACTTGAAGGAAGTCAGGGAAGCTAGCAGGCAGAGACGAGGAAGGAAAGCATTCCAGTCATAGAGGATAGCCAGAGAAGAGGCTCAGAGCTAAGAGATGGGGAGCCTTGTTTGTGGAACATCAAAGAAGTCAGTGTCACTGAATCAAAGAGGGCGTACGTGGTGGGACTAAAGCATGAGAAGACTGGAACGTTCGGGGGCCGGGAGATAGATTATGAAGGGCTTTGAATGCTAAGTAGAGGACTTTGTATTTGATTTTGGAGGTGATAAGGAGCCACTAGAATGTGAGTGACACGGTTAGACCTACACTTTAGGAAAGTCACTTGGGAGGCCAAATAGAGGGTGGCTTCATGTAGCAAGATCTGTGAGGCAGCCAGACTAACCAGCAAGCTATTGCAAATTTCCTGCACCAGGTCATAGCTGTATCAGAGAGAAGGAACTTTTGCAACAGATGTTGCAAGAGTAAAATTGACAGGCTTTGGCAACAGACTGGACATGGGGGTTGGAGTGTGAGACAGTGAGTAGTTGAGGAATACACACCTAGGTTGAAAGCCTGATGGATAACATCACTCTTTATAGTAACAGAAAAATCATGTGTGGGTGTGGGGAGGTTTAGGGGGAAAGATAACAACTTTAGTATTCATGTTGAATTTAAAATATCTACTGAACATTCATTTTGAGATGTTTGAAAGGCAATTGGAGATGGGAGATTGGAGGTCAGCAGAAAGGTTAGGGTAGGATAGATAGATTTGAGATTCATCAGTGTAGATGTGGCAATTAAACCTTTGGGAGCTGATGAGATCACCAAGTGAATTAGTATATAAGCAGAAGAGAACAGGTCCCAGGACAAAATCCTGTGGGACACCTATGGTTAGAGGGCATGATCTGGATGAAGATCCACCAAGGAGACTGGGGAGTGGACTGATACATAAGAGGAGAACCATGAGAGAGCAGTGCTTTGAAAACCTAGAGAGAAAAGAGAATCAAGGAGAAGAGAGTGATCAAAAGTGTCAAAAGCTACGGAGAAGTCAAGAAGAATGAAGACCGAGAAAAAGCCATTGGATTTGGCAAACTCTCTTTGGCGACAGAGTTTCAGTGGAATGAGGAGGTCAGAAGCTAGACTGTAGGTAAAGTGAATGAGAAGAGAGAAAGATGGCCTTTTGAAGGGGTTTAGACCCAAAAGGAAGATGAGATATGAGATGACAGCAGGAATGGAAGGCTCAAGGGAGAGTTTTTTGAGGATGGGGAGATGTGGGCTTGTTTGTAGGCAGTAGGATAGGAACCAGTAGACAAGGCAAGATTGAAGATAAGTGAGAGAGTGGGCATGACAGAGGGAGCAATCCTGTTGGAGAGGGGATAGAATGGGGAAACTTTTGCAGGTGGAGGGGGAGCCTTGGGGAGGAATATGGCCACCTCCTTTTCTGAAATGAGGTAAAAAAGATAGTGGCAGAAAGCATCTGAGGGATATGATATGAGGAAGAGGGGAGAAGAAGGAGCTCATGGTGAATTGTCTCAATTGTTTCTGTAAAATATGAGGCAAGATTCCCAGCTGGGAGGATGGGCAGAGGGGAGGCATGGAGGTCTGAGGAGGGACTAAAAGCAAGAAATGCTGTGGAGAGTGGGACTGTGAATTGATAAAGCAGGAGTAAAAGGGTTGCTGAGCAGTAGCGAGGGGTCAGCTGAAGTTACATAACATAAAATTTGTAGTGGATTCAGTCAGAATGGTTGCTTGGTTTTTTCTGCCTATATTCAGCCACATTGGTGTAGATTTGAAGGCAGTAGATAGTGGGAGTCAAGTAAGGATAAGACTTGGCAAGGTACAGTTGGTGATATGATGATGGAGCCAGGCACTCAAGATAAGAGGACAGTATAGAGTCGAACTGGTTTACTGGGGGAGGGTGCCATGATAGGGAAAAAGAGGAGAGAATGGCTTCTACAGGGGAGATGGTTGGGAGAGAACTGAGGGGTCAATGGATTGAAGGTCATGGTGTGCATGACGAGTAGGGTTTGGTAAAGGAAGGCAGAGGGAGAGGTAGAAAGCCAAAAGATAATGGTCAGATAAGGGGATTTTGGAACCCTTTAACATGGAGGTGGTATTGCATTTGTGGGTGATGGCAATATCAAGAATATGATCATCTTTGTGTGTGGCTGAGGTTGGGTGGAGGAGTGGGTTATGGGGAACAAGTAAGTTAAAGACCTGAATGGTTAGAGTGTTTGAGGGAGAGACAATACGTATGTAAGTCCCCTAGGAGAGCAGGAGAGAAAAACTGTGAGCAGGTACTGAATTTGTTGAGGAAGGAAGGGGAGTAATCTGCAGGTCTGTAGACAACAGCTGCCAGGATTTTGATTGAGTGGTAGATATGAATTGCATGGATTTCAAATGAGGATAGAGGTAGGGGGAGAACCTGAAATAGCAATGGGGAACAAGGAGTATTCCAACTCCCCTACCTTTAATGGTGATCCAACAGGAATGAGTAAAGGTAGAGGGTAGCCAGGAAGGCTATCTAAACAGTCTAGAAAGATTCTAGTCTAGGTTGGTCATACAATGGTGAATTTTTAGCCATAGAAACTCTTTTTCCCCACATAGAAACACTTAAAGACTATCTACTAAGTGGTAAACTTGTGATCTGCTTCTGCAGAAAGAATGCTTAACCCTGACAAAATCAAAGATCTCAGAAGTACTAGAATATTTGATTAACCAAAACTCCCTCTTCTTCCACCAGGCTGGGTCATAGAAAGCTTACCACAGAGCCTAATTTTATGTGGCACTTACTTTCAAAATTCTGAAAATTTGATTATTTTAAGTCAGAATTTAAAGGGTTGGATTTGATATAATCATTTAATTGGCCATTGATTCATCCACACTGAAGTCATTACTACATTCTTCAATTTCACCAACATAATTTGCTTCCAACTTATCTTTTATCTAGATGCTAAATGTCCAAGTACTGTGGAAATGTCGCCAAAATAAAATGCTCTTAGATTTCTAACACTCACTGGACACAAACCCACATAAGATTGTTTAGGAGTAAAATAGCACTTGCCATCTGCCAGATAAGATTGCTTTTCACAAAATTAATGTCATTCTTGATCTTTAAGTACCATTTTCTTCCTCTCATAATTTCCATTAATAGAGGAAATTTCTGTAGTAATTCTACATTCTGAAACCACCAAGGCTTCTATTCACCTTTTAATCAAATTAATGACACCAGACAGAAAGGAGGGCATAAGTCCAGAGAGGGATGTAAAGGCTACCTTTGTAGTCCTGGGGTGATACTCTCTTTTATTTTGCCACAGTCAGTCCCCAACCACTCCTCAAAGGACTGATGGCACCATGTACTGTGACTATCCTATCAGCTAGATCTCACTGCTTTGACTTCAGTAGGATAGAAGACTCTGAGTTTGTATAGAACAGGGAATAAACTCAATAATATAAAAGGATTATGTTCAGTAATTTATCTAAGGAGGGAAAAGTGTGTTAAAAAAAAACGAAGAAGAAAATGATGAGCGGATGTAAGACATAAGCTGTGGTCCTGTCAAAGAAGATAATTGCATAGTACTTTAAGTTGAGGCTTTTAATAAGAGGAAGTGATAGACCAGCTGCAAATAATACCAAAAGCCTGTCAATTTTCACTTTTTAAAAAATTATTATACAGCTATAAGAAGAACTCTGCTCAGCATATAAAATTATGCAAATACATATGGAGTGGCAGAAATTGTTCTTATATCAGCAAAGAACTGCATGTCACAGAGGACAGAACAAAAGTAGTTATGTGCTAGTAAAGAAGAAGCTGAACTCATTCTGAACTGGGCTTCTAGGAAAGCTGTCTGGGACTTCCTTTAGATGCTAATGGCTGATTCTAAAAAGAAGAAAGTTTGGATGCCAGTAGACCTCTACTGCAAGCTTTCTCCCTGCCCCTGTTACCGAAGCTCCTTTGAAACAGTGAACGGCAGCATCAAAGCCTCATTCTTTACCTAACATGACTTTGAAGGCACTTCCCCTCACTCCCATCTGACTTAGACTACACTGTTAACGGAACATTCCCGTAGCCATGGGCTAAGATCTGAGAAAGAAGGCTACATGGGCTTGAGACATGAGGAGCAGGTTTAGAGTTGGTATTGGGGAATGGTGTGGGAAATCAGGGAAGGACAGGAAGTACGTATACAAGTGGTTTATTTATTTAGTCAAAGGTTTTTATATAGCTAGAAAAGCACATGTCTGAACTACCTATAAATACTTCCATAATTTGATGGATTTGTCAGTTCATCAGAATTAGGTACACCTTTTACCAGGTGGACAACCTGGTACGACCCACCCTGCCATACTTTCTCACTTTGTGAAGCTCTTATGTATGTTTTTCTATAAATCCTTTACAGAAGATCACTACAACAGCCTGGAGGCCTTTTTTTTTCTGGTTCTGTAATATCTTGCGAATACCAGAGCCACTTCTGGGTTATTCATCTCTCATCACTTTTTTCCTTTTTTTTTCCTTCAAAACTTCTATATTGTTTGTTTATTTTAAGCAGACCAGATTCAAGAAATTAAAACACATTTTAAATATGAGATTTTCATTCCATAGTCAAGAACTAGAACGATCACTTCCACAGCACTGTATCATTTGGTAAGGAAAATGCTCCATCAGGATGCATACTTTGATGAGTCCTCACTTTCTGTATCATTCATTCCTCCTGCTCTATTGTTTTTGAATCCAGTTAAATTTAATTGGATATTCAGCTCCTTCCTCTGTCTCAGGTTCAGCTTGTCAACCCACCAATTTAACACCTGGTTTAATTTCTACATTAAAAAAAAAAACCTAAAGACAAACTGGATTTTTTCTCTCCCTAGCGGCAGCTGGGTAACACAGTGAATAGAGTGGTGGGCCTGGAGTCAGGAAGACCAGAATTCAAACCTGACATAAACACTAGCTGTGTTACTTTGGGCAAGTCATTTAACTTGTCTGCCTCAGTTTCCTCAGCTGTAAAATGGGGATAAATAATAGCACCAATTTCCCAGGGTTGGTGTGAGAATCAGATGGGATGATATTTCTAATGGGCTTAGCATAGATCCTGGTATATAGAAAGGCCCTTAATAAATGAGTGTTTCCTTTCTTCCTTTCCAGTTGGCAAGGTAGATGAGGCCCAGGCCTCTTTACTGGTCTGTATGGCTTAGCAAAATATGGATGCTTGCAGTGCAGGACAATTACAGGATAAATTATACTAACATCAAAGGGATGGTCTTAGATAAAGTCAGCTGTACATGTTTCAGGAATCTGAGAAGAGCTGTTCCTTCAGATTGTTTACACAGGATTCCTGGGCCTTGATTACACAGATCAGTAAGGTTAATTGAGAATAGAGTTTAAAAACCATCTCAATGCCAAAAAAAATACCCCCAAAAAAACCCAAAACAAAAAAAAATCTCTAACACATTAGAACTAAATTTTTAGTCCTTAGAAATATGTCAAAACTTCCTAATTCATTCCCTTAGCAATCTATTACAGAGAATGCCCATGCTACTCATGGCATGCAGTTCTGGACAAATGGGGGATATTGTTTTGTTTTGTTTTTTTAAAGGCTGTAGTATATAATACACTACTCTTTTAAATGAAAGAGATTTTAAGAGATGTACAGTCTGGTGCAAGTTGTGCAATTTACAAAGATGGAGGTGAGGAAGGGAAAAAGTGAGATTTAACCAAGGACTAGGCCTGGTGGCTTACAATCAGGAAGATTCATTTTCCTGAGTTCAAATCTATCCTCAGACACTTACTAGCTCTGTGACCCTGGGCAAGTCACTTACCCTGTTTGCCTCAGTTTCCTCATCTATAAAATGAGCTGGAGAAAGAAATGGCAAATCACTCCAGTATCTTTGCCAAGAAAACCCCAAATGGGATCACAAAGAGTCAGGCACAACTGAAAAACACAGCTGAACAACATTAACAACAGGAGGCTAGACTTGCCACCAGGTGGATTTCTTCTGGATGGTGCTGGTGCTCATGCATCTGGGCTAGAAACAAAAAGAGGACACAGAGATTTCTTTTCATTCTGTCCCAAGTCAGCTTTTAAGTCTCTCCATTTCTTCTCCTTTTGGCCCTAAAAAGCCTCCACATTTGCTTCAGAAGAGTTTCTTTCTCCAGCCCAGATGGTTCAGAATCATCCCTGCTGGCTTGGCTTAAGAAGGCTGATTTCCTTCAGGTGTTGTTCCAAAAAAAATGTTAGATGTCAATTGGTTCTTTTTCACTAATTGTTCTTTAGGTTCATCAAAGCCCAAAGAAAAGTTACACTTGCCATGTGGAGGGTGTAACACTGAGCAGGTATTCCTGCCAGCAGGTGTGGTGGTGGTGGTGGTGAAGTAGGGACCAGGATGATCTGAGGGTGAAGTATGGGGAAGTTTGGCAGATAGGAGAGAGCACACCATTATCCCTTACTCGTAATACACACCTGGTCCATCTCCTTTTCTGGTCATGCATAAATGAATAAAGGGAAAAAAAATTATCTTTTTGGCAGCTAGATGGCTCAATGGACAGAGCACTTAGCCTGGAGTCAGGAAGGCTTGAGTTCAAATCCAGCCTCAGACACTGACTAGCTATGTGAGCCTGGGCAAGTCACTTAACCTTTGTTTGCCTTAATCCACTGGAGAAGAAAATGCCGAACCACTCCAGTGTCTTTGCCAAGAAAACCCCAGATAGGGTCACAAACAGCATGTGCAGAGCCCTGGTGACACAAACAGAAAAGGAAGACAGCCTCTCTTCTCTAGGAGCTCACATTCTAATAAATGCATACTCTTGATTGTGCATTTTATACTATCTTCTTGCATGTCATTACTTAGCTTGGTTATACCTACCCTTTCCATTGACTTATTGGTCAACCATAATTTTGATTCTTCTGAGTTCATGATGTTCAATGATTTAAAACTATAGACCACCAGTGGCAATTTAAATGATATTTAATTTGATTTTTATTATTTAATAATAATATTTATTATAATAAATATAGTATTAGAAAATAAACAATAAATTTATTCTATTTATATTTAATTTAATATTAAATTTAAACTGGTATTTTAATGATGAGAGTTTCATAGTGGCAAGCAGCTCAGGATTGTCAACAGTACTAGGAGATTTCCAAAAAGTGGTCCAGGCCAATCTCCACTTTTTCTTCTTTTCTATATCCAGCCTACTCTTGATGTCTAGCATCTTTTCCAAAATATATACACTGATGAACCAATTCAATGGTTTTCCCAACCAACTGCATGTCATAATCTGTTTACAACACTTTTTCACCTACTTTAAAAATAAATCCCTGAATAGTTAGTTTGACCTCTTTTGATTGACTGTAGTAAAAGCCCTGTAGTAATTTGGGGCTCACCGCAATCAGCACAATGTCATCTCCAAAGAAGAGCATTTGTGGAACCTTTCTGTTGATTGGGAGTCCCTCTCTTTGTACTTTGTTCAGATGTTTCCCTGTGGTATTACTTTATTTTATCAGTCAACCCACAACTACTACTTAAAGGACTGACTGTACCTAATGACTCAAGACTTGAGGGCATTGATTTCAGCCAGATTGAGGACTCTGACTTTGTCCTGATGAACATCTTTGATATACATAAGTCTCTGTTTTGTTCCTTCCATGACTGATGGTGATGTAGACCAAAACAGTTTCCATACCCACATCTGTTATGGAGTCATATAATCTTAATGTATTTCTGGGAGACATCTTATTAGAAAAGGGACTTTGAGTTCTACCAAGTCATTTTTTTTTCAGTGAACAAATATTACACAAAATCTTATATTCTCTACACCTCTCAAGTTAATTTGTGTGATGGTGGAGACACTGTCTACCGTAGTAAATGATTAGTAAAAGCTTTCTTGTTCCCATCTCATCTTTTTAAGTAAGGACACCTTCAATGTGACCATAGATAATTCCTTATGAAGATGTGAGAGAGATGAAAAAGTAGACATAGCATTCAATAGTTGTCGGGGTTTTTTCTCTTGTTTGCCTCTTTTTGGAGAGTACATCTGTGTTTTTTCCCTCATTCTTTTGGAACCTTAAAAACTAGTCTGTGAACTTTTTTTTTTTAAGATTGTCACTTCTGGCCCAGATTTTATGTGTATATGTTTTGTCAAGTCCAACTATTCTCCTCAACTTCATTTTCACAAGTGCTATCATTGCTTTCTCACATGGTACTTCAGGTACTGAGATGGTAGAAACTCAAAATGTGTTGTTCCACAAATGCTGATAATCAATTAATAAGCATTTATTAGACGTCTACCATGTGCCAAGTACTGTCCTAGGTACTGGGGATACAAATACACAAGTGGGAGAGTCCCAGCTCTCATGAGCTTCCATTCTACTCCGCAGAATAAAGTGCTTTAGAAATGCCGGCAGAGCTATTCCATATCACATGTGTTTGTTATGCTGCTACAGTTTCACTGACAAATGCTCTCAGGATAGACCTCATGTCACATTCTCTTAAAGTTCAATTTCCACTTAACTGCTTTTCAATATTTTGTGAAATAATATTATTCCTAATCTTTCAGTGTCTTCTGTAAAATTTTATAAATGAAATATGTGCTTTAAATTGGTGTTGTCTTTGGCTGTCATGTTTCTTGTTAGAAAGGAGATCAAGTGTTCATTGTCCCAAGCAATTTTGGTTTCTTTTTCCTTTCTTGTTCTGGCGACTATTTTTGTCCCCACTTCTCTCAGAAACGATGATAGTCAATTTTTTAAAACTTTTGCCCATTTCCAATTTTTTAGATCATGTTTTTTTTAAAGGAATTAGGGTTGAAACTACCAGAAATTGAATGTAGTCCTATCCACTTTCCCCTTCTAATCTGGTATCCATTTTGACCTTTATTCTGACCATCTGATGAACTAGCAGCACGAAGACAACTGATTTGTGAATGACTTTGACATTTGTAACTAGTCATTTCCTGTCTTTTTAAAAACAGTCACTTTTGAAAATTTTTTTGCGATGTTATTTAATGCTCACCCCATCCACTACTTTTCCTTGAAGAATGTATTTGTGACATAAAGGTCCCAGACCTCTGAGTAATTTGAAAGACGTTTGCCTCTTTCATTACTTCATCCTGGACCATATTTTCTGACATGTTTTTCTAACCTCCCCTGTGTGTATCTTTGTATTGATGTCACTGAATACCAAGGTGAATGCCGACTTAGTCTTGATGGTCTTGGCAGGTTCTTTCTGACAAATTCCTTGAGAATTTCTCTTCTTCACCATCTGTGACACAGAAGCTGCAGCTTTCTTTAAGGTGGTCTGTTTGCTTGCATTCACTGCAAGCAAGATGACCATGTGTCTCTTAAAACGAGTTTTCTCTTATTGCCTCTGCCTCTGGATGTACAGTGAACTAAACTCCAACAACTCCTTCGCTCATCATTCCCAGGAGAACCTCGGCTTTCATTTAAGTCACCTTCTAGTTTGCAGCTTCTTGACATCTCCTGGTTTCATTTATAGCAAAAATATCAACACGGAGGGAATCGAGTTTCACCAGGCATCCGTCTACCCAGCAGTGATTGGACAAAGATCACACGTTTGGAGAACCTATAGCTCACTGAATATTTGTGGTTCCTGGTACAAACAGAAAAATTTTTGCTTAGGAATTTCATCAACTGTCACATAGGCTTGAAAACTGACCATCAATTGTTAACACTGTGCTGTCACAGTGTGGACAGTTTGCCTGGGGATATATGGGGTTAGTGCTAACAGAATGTTGACCTCCTGGCTTACATGTTGATGTGGAGCTTCTGAGGAGTTTCAGAGGATCTATGCATAAGTCTAAGATTATTTGAACTGTTCTGAAAGCTTCCCCACTATGTGGTTTCTTTTGCACACACGAAGTGACAACAATACCTTAAATTCCTATAAGATTTTCCATTTTTTTAATAGTACATGAATATGTATGGCACCTCACCTGTTCTCCAAACAATCCTGCAAGTCAGATTATTATCAAATAGTTATTCCTACTTTATAAATGAAGAGACCAAGGTTCAATGAGGATAACTTGCCTGAGGCCACACAACTAACAGGCCATAGATCTGTGACTAGAACCTAGGACTTCTGATTCCTGGTGTGTATGTATGTGTGTATATGTATATATGTGTGCATGTACGTGTGTGTGTATATATATATATGTATATATGTGTGCATGTATGTGTGTGTATATATATATATATACACACACACACACATATATACACATATGCATATGTGTATATATGTTACCAACAAATGTTATTATGAAGCAATTGAATGAATGCATTATAGGCAAACTCTACTGTAACCATAAGGAAACTGCAGTTTCACGCAATCTGGTTGATGTATAAGTACATGCCACTTGTACTGAAAATAAGATGGCCAGTGACCATCTGAATTAATACCCGAGCCCCAGAAGAATTACTTCTTCTTACTTATAATTTGCTACATATACACAAACATTGCTCTTATGGAATTTGCTGCCTCATGTAATGTTGTTTCACCCTCTTATGCATTTTTATGGAACCAAATGATATTACTGGGAGGAGTATGTTTACAATCTATAATTAAATCTGGTATGTAATACAGAAATAGTGTGACATAGGGGACTGAAGGATGGCTTTGGAGTCAAGAAGCCTTGGCTTCAAGTCTCAATACTTGCGCTGTGACTATATGCTAGTTACTTAATCCCCCAGTGCCTCAGGAAACTCTTTAAGACTATAAATTACAGATGATACATTAGCATCTGAATCAGTAGAAGGGATTTCCACAATTTAAGTCCCCACAGGGATGAAACCAAAGGTTGAACCTCTCTCCCCACCTTCTTTCAAAAAAAAAAGAATACTTAATTGTCATTTAGCAAGTATTAACCATAAGAAAAACCTGTAGATACTATATGTCTATATATATAGGATAAAATTTTTTATTGATAATGAGAAGGAAATTATTTCAGGAGGGAAGTGATCTATCCTTCCTCCTTTTAAAGTTCATGCCTTCTACTGGATACCATTTCCTTCACTTATAATAGATACCCACTAGGATACTAACATGAATAAAAAGCCTTGTGTAGCAATGATTGTCTTGGTCCTCTTTACCCTGAACTTGCCTCTTATTCTGAGTAATACTGTTGTTTTGGGGAGCAGACAACATCCCAGTACAGAAGATCCTGCATCTAGTCCTAAACTTGGGAAACTGGGAAGTTGGCAGCTTCAGCTCGTATTGAAAAGGAGGTGGAGGTGAAGAGGAGAGAAGCCCTTTTTCTGCCCTGGGCCACTTCCCTGTACCTTATACCTACTGGAACACTTGCCAAGACTAGAAAGGAGATAAGGAGGGAATAAGTGTCTTTATAACATCTACTATGTTCCACTAATATGCTAAGTGCTTCATTCTTTATTCATTTAGTGATACATCCATTCTATCTATCTATCTATCTATCTATCTATCTATCTATCTATCTATCTATCTATCTATCTATCTATCTATCTGTCCATCTTACAAATATTAAGAGAAAAGACAGAAAAAAAGACTAGTTTTTTCCCCAGGAACTCATCACCTCTACTCTTCCTCTCCTATTCCCTCTACTATTACAACAGCCATTCAAGCCTGGCTTCAAGTCACTCTCCTGTCCAGTCTTCCTTCCACACATCTGCCAAAATAATCTTCCCTAAGTACGAGTTTGACCATGCTATTCCTTTGCTCAAGAAACTTCAGAGCTCTCCTACTACAGCTAGGATAAAAAATTTTTTTTAATCCTCAACTTGGATTTTTAAAGCTCCTCCTCATATAACTCCAACCAATTAGTCTAATGATCAAGATGCATTTACAAGCTATTTACTATATGTTGGGAAATATACTAAGGGTGGTGGATGTAAAGATCATGTTCTCCTTAGGCCATCCTCTAAAGTAACTATCTGGTTCTTAATTGGGATGATGAAGCATGGTTACATTGGTGAATTTGAGATCAATGATGATTGCAGAGTAGGAAAAATTGTGATCCTCATGGGCAGATTAAAGAAGAATGGTGTTACAAGCTCCAGATTTGACGTTCAATGGAAAGAGCTGAAGAAGTGGCAGAATAACCTGCTACCATCCCTTCAGTTTGGGTTCATTGTGTGAACAACCTCAACTGGCATCATGGACCATGAGGAAGCAAGATGAAAACACATGGAAGGAAAAATCCTGGGATTCTCTTTTTAAGAGTGTAAAACATACATAGAAATAATGTGCTCCAATGGACAAAAGAAAGATAGAAAGTTACTGGAGTGGGTTGCCATTTCCTTTTCCAGTAAATACCACAGTGAAACAGTACATGATTTCAATGAACTTTTATTCTAAGTTAAGGGGAGACCATATATCCATTTATAATTATATGCAGAATACATACAAAATAAATATGAAGTAGTTTTAGGAGGATGAATACAAATAGCTAGTGGGGATTGGAAAAAGCTTTACATAGAAATCTCTTGAGTTGAATCTTGAAGGAAAACCAGAGTTCTAAGAGGCAGATGTGAGGAGGGAGTGCACATCTGGCACAGGAGATAGACCATGCAAACCATGGAGTTTCACGTGGGGGCAAAAGCAAAAGGGTCAATAAACTGCATGAAGATGAAAAAATGTTTATGAGGATTAAAAAGGTAAGAAGGGGCCAATGTACAGAGATTTAATTGCTAAATAGAGGGGTTTAGATTTAATCCTAGAGGTCACAGGAATGGATTAAAGGTTATTGAGTAGGGGGAATGATACAGTTAGGGCTTTGGAGAGGATATGCTGGAGAGGGCAGAGACTTGAGGAACAGATGAACAGTAATTAGGCAACTGAGATAATAGTTCAAGTAGGAGATAAGGGTCAGAACCAGGGTAGTGGTTGGGTGAGCAGAGAGAAAAGAGTGGACGTGGAAATGACAAGAACTGACAACTGATTGGATGTGAGTGTGGGGAGAAGTGAGTGAAGAGTCAAGAATAATGTTGACATCATGCACTTGGGTGATTGGAAGGAAGGTGGTGTCCTGACAGTAGAAGAGGGGTGGGTTTGAGGGGGAAAATGATGAGTTCTATTTTGAACATGCTGAGTTTAAGAGGTCTATGGGACATCCAGTTCAGAATGTCTGGTAGTCACTTTGTGATGTGGGACTGTAACTCAGGAGATAGACTAGGGATATAGATCTGGGGGTCTTATGCTTAGAGATACTAGAAAGTAATAAGTTTACCAAGTGAGAGAGTATATAGAGAAGAGAAAAGCGGGCCCTACCTACCTTTCAATGTTTATTACATACTATTTGCCTCTGTGTTCAAGTCAAACCAGGTTACACATAGATTCTTAAATTCAGCATTCTAGTTCTTGCTTCCAGGGGTAGCATGGACTGTATGTATGACCTTGGCTAAATCACTTAAGCTTTCTGTGCTCTGGTCTCCTCATGTGCAAAATAAGGGGGTTGGGCTAGATCTGCGGGCCCTTCTTGTTTTAAATCTCTTATCCTGTAATTCATTATTATCTTCTCTGTCAGGGACATTTATAACTGGGAATCAAATTCTGTTGGCCTGAATGGAATTCTTTGGCTTGTTACAGTTCAAAGCAGGGTAGAGTCTCTTGTACAGACAGTGTTGTCTCCCCTCAATTGGAAAAGAAACTATCTCAGGAGGTGATGAGGAGCTCTAGGAGCAAGAGGTGACCAAGCTTATGAAGTATGGATGAGGTTCCTGCATGGTGGGAAGTAAGTAGAAGTGGAAGAAAGTAAAGAAGCCAGGTCATTCTGGGCAGTGCTGCTGCAGCCACCATCATGGTAGCCCCACGGCATGATATACAAGGTTAGGAAGAGACAGATAGAGTTAGAGAGTGGATTGGGATTAGTCAAGTGAGAGAGAAGGAGAAGAGATGGAGGCTGAAGAGACAGAGTAATAGGGGTGACTATGTATGGCTGGTCTTTAGTGTAACTGGCATCCACTATAACTGCTAATCCCTTCATCTAGCATGTCTGGAGGTAACAGCTAAGAATGTCCAATTGGTGGTGAAATTCCCCCTGATTATGAATTAATAAAGCTGTTTACTTGTCCCTTCCTTCTTTCTTTCCAAGACTAGCAGATGTCTAGTCCTGGATTTTCATATTCTTTAAGTTTGTATTCATGGTTTTTTAATTTAATTAGTATTTTAATGCTGGTTTACTCTGGATAAAATATGACTTATCCTAACTGCTTTTGATAGGCATGTCTTATTATTTGTAAATAGGGGGTTATAAAAGAGAAAAACAGGGACTAGTTTTGGTGTAGAGACAAAAGTGAATCCTTGGTAGATCTGGGTATCCATTGAGGGATCAGGAATTACATAAGATAATGAAATTTATTTATTAAATTTAATAAACATCTCAAAGTTTTGCCCTTAGGCAAAAGTCAAGTCAGCAAGCATTAAATGCCTACTATATCATGAAGAGGTGGACACAACTGAAAAACTGAACAGAACAGAACAGGTGCCAGGTACCGTGCTAAGTGCTGGGAATGCAAAGAAAGACAATAGACAGTCCTCAATCTCCAGGAGCTCACAGTCTAATGGAGAGGAACAAGGAAGTAACTAAGTACAAACAACACATATAAAGGATAAACTGGGGATAATCAACAGAAGGAAGGCACTAGTTGGATTGAGAAAAGCTTCTTGTGGAAAGCGGGATTTTAGGGGCAATGGATAGAGCTCTGGCCTTGGAATCAGGAAAACCTGAGGTCAAATCCAGTCTCAGACACTTGACACCAGCTGTGTGACCCTGGGCTAGTCACTTAACCCTGATTGCCTCACTAAAAAAAAAAAGACAAGGTGGAGCAGCTAGGTAGTACAGTGGATAGAGCTTTGGCCCTGGAGTCAAGAGGACCTGAGTTCAAATCTAACCTCAGACACTGGACACTTACTAGCTGTGTGACCCTAAGCAAGTCACTTAACACCATTGCCTAGCCAGAAAAAAAAAAAAGGATATGAAGATGAGAAGGGAGCAAATTCAAAACCAGGGGGGCAGTCAGTGAAAACCTCTGGAATAGGGAGGTAGTGTGTCCTATTAGAGGAAAGCCCTTGTCTCTGGATCAAAGAGTATGTGGTGGGAAATCAGGTATAAGAAGCCTGGAAAAGTAGGGAGAGACCAGTTTTCAGAGTCTTTAAAAGCCAAACAGAGGATTTTATATTGGATTTTGGAGATAATAGGAAGATACATACACCAGGGGGAAGGAGAATAAGGAAGGAATAATAGATTACATGCAATGTAGTGCTAAAGAAAACAGAGAAGCTTGGTTAGCTCACAACAATCCTTACCCAGGTAGCCTTGGGAGGTAGGAAAGATCTAGGGTTAGCCAATGCTTGGATAGTTGCCCGTTGCATAAGGAGGTGTCCATGTACAGTACTCCAGATGTGTTAACACATATACACAGTTTTTTCTTGTCATTTCAAAGATTCAGGGGTAGGCACACACAAAACTATCTTCATACATAACACAGAGGTAAATGTATAAACAGAATTATACATTGAACATAAAGTACAGAGTTGGATTAGCCTAGGGCCACTCTAGGGAGGCTATTAACAGCTTAGTACCATATTTCCAGTTCATGTGGGCATGTTAATTCTGCTTATTGAAGAGATGTGGAGAAATTGTGTTCATTATGATTAAGACCTTATAAGAGAAGTGTGATTTTTATGCTATTATCGACATGTTCTGTATAAAATATTAGTCCTAGAATCAGTCAAATCTTCCAGTAATTAGCTGTGCTAGACCACTGGCCTCCAACCAGGAGTAGAAGAAAAAGGATTTCAGAGCTGGAAGGGGGTTTAGAGATCATCTAATCCAAGATGATTTTTCAGATGGGACAGCTGAGTCAGGTCCAGAAAGATGAATGGATTTATCTGAGGTTACAGAGCCAGAAACACTGTACAACTGGTTAAGGATGAAGGGGTGGAATGAAATGATTCTTCCTGACATCCACCTGCTATGACTGTCTAAACTGTTATATGACTGCCGCAAATATCTGGGTCCACAGAAAGGTTTTGCTTAATACCCACAATTGTGTGGGTTTTATTCTTTGTTGTGGAAGGCAAGGAAAAGCAGCCCCATCAGCATACTTGCAAGTCTGTTATCTCTGCTAGCCTCTGTATCCAAGGAGATATAGTATCAGGCACAGTTACGTTTAGAGACAGAAAGACATAATCATGATGGAATCAACATGTGGAGATGTCTTTGAAAGTGGCGGGGGGGAGCCCTTTGTGATTGTCTCTCTAAGGGGAAAAATAAAATCACAACATTAGTAACTAATACTTGCAAGGCTGGTTAAGTGCTCTTTAGGTGATTCCTTGAACTTAAGAGGAAAATATTTATTTGCTTAAGGGTCTATTCAATATAGCCCACTACACATTATGAACAGAAACCAGAACCCTCTTTGTTATAGCATAATGCTCCGAACTGTTTTACTGTCTTAAGTCTAAGTGTTGTAAAGTGATTTACAAACATTAACCAAGGCTCATAACATCTCTAAGAGGTAGGAAAAAGGGTGCACAGGGATCATACTACCCATCAATGTGATGACATTGTGAAAGGGGAGGGCTAGGCTTAAATATTCAAAAGACTTTCCTGATGGTGCTGTCCATTTAGAATAAGGGGCAATTCCCTCCGGAAAGCTTATTTATTAGATAGGGAAAAAAATGTATTACTTTCCCATCAATAATGCATCTGGTAGTGATGTATTCTTTAAAATTCAGGAGGCCAAAGCTACATATAAATCAGACTCATCCCCTCTCTCTGTGGTATATCACCCCCCTTTCAGTGATGACTATCCTCTTGCCATCATTGACTCAGATGAAAAATTTCTCTAAAAGGCCTAATTACCAAAAGGCCTCCATCGTATAATGGAGTATTAGCAAGGAAACTAGAGCTAGTATGCATCCAAGACACTTAGAAATTAGTTAAGTTCTACCCTTAACCCCAACAATTTGACTTGATCTAGTAGAAGCAGGTGGATCTGTTTAAGCAGGTCCCATATCTCTCATGAAAAACAAGTTTTGGCCATAGAGATCACAAAATGAAAAAAATGACATCTGCAGCTCAGGGAGTTGCTAGGGGGAACACACTGAATGAAAGCTTAGGCCATTTATAGGGAGACAGTTATTTCTAGAACCCAGAGTCCTTCACTGGGAATAATCCTTCAAAACAAGTCATCAGGTAGAATCCATCTTTGTTTCGATGTCAGTTGTCACATCACAACAAAGATAGTGTGAATGACAGCAGGAGGAAAGTATGCATCAAGCATCACCTAAATGGGGCTCCTTCAAGGTCATTCCCTACAGTATGAATGGTCCAATACAAAGGGCACACAAAATTGAATTTCAAAAATTATTAATATTCTACCAGTATTGTTATATTGGTGAAGAACTAAAAATGGCAGTGGAGAGGTGCTTGGTGAGTGTGAACAGACTGTGGTGCAGGAACAGAAATTCCAAAGAAGAACCAAAGTAAAGGATATTATCGGGGAGATAAATGATTAAAAAGGAGATGGTCTCATGGCAGAGTGATGGGGAAGGGACTACAGGCAGATGGTCTGAATGCTCTATTGTCATCTTTGTGATGAGAGAAGGGGGAGACAAAGGCCTCCATCATGTTGGGTAAATCCTCTGTGGCCCAGCTATAGGAGGATATAAATAAGAGTAGCACTGGATAGGCAGGCATATATGGGTCACCATGCACCATTGAGCTTGCTGAGATAAAATGTCTGTTATTAAAATTCTATTCAGTCTGTATATTTTATAGTAAATCATAGGATCATAGATTTTGAGCTGGAGGGAACTTAGAGATCATCTAATGTAACCCCTTCATATTTCAGATGAGGAAACTGAGGTTCAGAGAGGTTAATTAACTTGCCCAAAGTCTCTCAGGTAGAGCCAGAATTTAAACCTGAGTCCTCTGACTATTGTACAAATCCAAGAAACTTTCCTCTGCACCATATGACCCTCTGCACCACATTGGCTCTGCTTTCAGTCACCAATATTGCTGAATCTCAGACTTGGAAAGGGCTTTAGAGGTCATTTAGTCCAATGTGTACCTATGAAGGAATGCTCGCTGTAAAATTCTGAACAAATCTTCATACAACCCCCATTTGAATATCTTCAGTGATGGAGAAATAACTTTCTCCCAACACAGTTCATTCCAACTTTTGGAGAGCTATAACTGTTAGGAAAGTCTTTCTGATTCACAGGTGTACTTGGGCATTAGCATACAAAGACTCAGGAATGAAATAAAGAAAAAAGGGGTTTATCTCAAATGTTAAAACTTTCACATCTTATTTTCCCCGTGTGCAGTATTCATCTACTTCATGTGGACACAGTGAGAATACAGATTTAAATAAATCAGCCTTGTTTTAAGAGGATAACCTGCTCAGATCAAACCCTTCTAAATACATAAAGGAGAGAATTCACCTGCCTCCTGATTTCTATCAATGAGACAGGATATTTCTGTTCAGTAGAAAGTTTCTGGTAAACAGAGTGCCTTCTTGATAACTTTCAAGGGAAAGGAAATGATCGATGAAAATATTTAATATTAACAGACATGAAAGCTCATATCATCACTTGAGTGGACTGAGATTTAATGGGGATGAAGGGATGAACAAATGATAACATAACATTTCCTTCAAATGAATGAATACAGTAATGAAAGCCTAATAAGCATAGCTTTTTCCATTTAATTGTCTCTCTGGGCTTCAGAACATTTGGGGGAGAGAGGAGAACAAGAGAGGGAACCACAACATATCCTGGAGCATCTTTTTAATGACTATATGATTAAAAAATCAGTTGCATTGGTTATGTGGTGAGAACATAGGATAACTGATGGATGGCCTGCATGCACTAGTGACATTCTAGCAAGGTCAGGAGAACTGAAGCAAAGCTGCAAGCATGGTGCCCCTCCTCTACTTTACTTACAAGAGGACGTGCACAAGAGTCATACAGAATGGGTTTTGCTCTACATTATTGTTGGGAATACTCACATCAAGGAAATCACAAGCACCCTAGACTATTGGACTTAGAGTCAGATTTGTCTTAAAATCACAGCTCTTTTATTTACTGACTGTGTGACCTTGCCATTGAGATTTCTTATCTTATCATTCTGTTTAATACTCACTAGCTAAGCATGTCAGCGTGATAATAGCAGTTCACATTTATACGCTATTGTAAAGTTTGCAAAGTACTTTATATATATTACCTCATTTAATCTAGCTTCCTGAAACATCAGGCAGCTCGGTGGCATAGTGGATAGAGCATCAGAGTTGGAATCAGGAAGACATTTTCCTGAGTTCAAATCTGGCCTCAGACACGTCCTAGCTGTGTGACTCTGGCCAAGTCACTTCACCCTCAGTTTCTTCATCTATAAAATGAACTGGAGAAGGAAATGGCAAACTGCTCCTGTATTTTTGCCAAGGAAACCTCCAAGTGGGGTCATGATTGAAACAGCTCAACAACAACTACGTGAAATAGCTTTTAAAGAACTCATCTCTTTGATCCACTAGGTTTCCATGAAAACTATGTTTAAGTTCAATGATGACTTTTAAAAAATGTATGAGCTTGCTGCCCAAGATTCATTAGACTTACCCTGATTTCTTTTCAATCTTGTACCAATCGATTAGCATGATACAACACTATTGGGAACATTAACAATGAGATGGGATAAAACACCAGAAGATGCTTTTTTGAATGGAATTCTGTAAGAGTTAAGACAAAAGACAAAGTGAGCCAGTACTGTACTCTATTTTGAACTATTGATCTCTGAGATTTATTGGTGCAGCAGATAGAGTGCTGGACTAGAGTTAAGAAGACCTGAGTTCATATCTGGCCTAAAACACTAGCTGTGTGACCCTGGGCAAGTCCTTTATTTTCCCTGGCCTCAGTCTCTTCATCTATGGCTGTATTATTGTGAGGATAAAATGAGATAATATTTGTAAACTGCTTTGTAAACCTCAAAGCACTATGCTGTTGCTCTTCCTTCTCCTTCTCCTCTTTCCTTTTTCCTCCTCCTCAGGCCTCTGTGTGCTGGAGCAGTTCAACTGTTAAATGAAGGTTTGGAGGAAAGCAGCAGTTGAGATAAAACCCACCTTAAACCTAAGGGAGAGTTTACCAAGGCAGAATGAACTCACTTCAAAGGGAGTACTAATTAGATAATACAGGTAAAGTATCCAGAAGATCTCAGAGTCAGTCTCTATTTATATGCAAAGCACTTGGTGGACCATTTAAAACAGGTCCCATTTAGATATTCTTTTCACTGATTTCATCGGTTAAGCATCTTTCCCATTACACTAGAACCAAAGATTGTAATAATTGTGGCCATGTTCCCTATAGTTTGGCTACAACACTATAATACCATCTCCCTGACAAATTCTCCCTTTCACAGAGAAGGACCAGAATTAATTGTTTGTTGCACTGAGGGGTGACAGGAGACAAATCCCGGGGATCAAACCTTAGAGCTGCTACTCACTACCTGTGTGATCCCAGGCAAGTGACTTCTGTCTTTGGGCCTCAATTTCCCCTCCTCAGTCAGTTTCTAGTTGTCAGTCAGTGGAAATGCAAACAAAGGCAAAAACATTGTCTCTGCCCTCAAGGATCTCACTCTCTAAAGGGGCAGATAACTTGCCAACAATTCTGCACATATAATATAGATGCAGTGGAAATGGGAGGTAATAGCAGAGAAAGGGATGGGGGAAGCTGAAGGGAGCACAGATTGGCCTCTTAGAGAAGATGGGATTTGAGTTGAGTCTGGAAGCTGGAGGGTGGGGGTGGGTGAGCAGGGAGAGCATTTTAGGAATGCGGGACAGCCAGGGAAAGGGCACAAGGTTGGGAGATGAGAGCTCATATGCCAGGAGCAGTAGAAAGGCCAGTATTGCTGAATCATAGAGTATATAACCTAATTCAAAAAGGGTTAATGCCTTCAAATATGATCAGTTTGAAGGGGGCTGTCTTAAAATTTTCCCTCTTCTATTCTAACCAAATTACTATTAAAAGTTTCCCCTTTACTCCTTTTTTAAGAATTTTTTACATCTTGTAATTTTTGTAACAAATATCATCCCAATAATTCTTTATTGTCCCCTTCCTCATTTCCCTTAACTGAATTTGCTTTCTGAATTTTTGAATGAATATTTCTGAATTAACATTCACTTTCTGAATTTTTTTTAGTGAATCTAGCACTGGTGGCATGAAACATTTAGGACATTTTGAGAGTTGTTTATTAAATAATTTGTCTTGATACATGTTAAAGTTTTTCTTTTTTTTTAATTTGAGAACATTCCTGATCATTTTCAAAATCAATGAACATTCATTAAGCACCTACTAAGTGCAAAACATCATGCTATACATTGAAGAAGATGCAAAGATAAATGGCATAGGTCTTGGCTTCTTTTAATTGTTACTTTGTATTTGTTTGATTTTTAAAATTAGGTTACATAGAGTTTAAACATTTGCTATGTCTGCCATATGAGATTAATTTTCAGTGATGTGATGGAAGGTACATAGGTATATGGGGGAAAGGAATATGAGGAAAAGGTAAAAAACAAAACAAGTTTTTATCCTTCAAAGATTATTAATATGAATATATCTATGAAAGTCTTGCAAACAACTCTAGGGAGTGGGCATCAGAAGCTAACCAACTTGGAACTCTGCATAGAAATGGATACTATTTGTTTTTCTTCTCTTACTACCTTCTCCAACTCCACTAAGGCAAGCCCTCAAGTGTTCCTCACACTTCACTATTTGCATTGAATTGTTTTATTTATGATTGTTATTTTCTCTCTGCCTTTCTTTTGGGGGAATAGAATGCGGAAAAATTAGAATTTATAAATTCAAAATATCCAGTTTTTAAAAAAGGATATTTCTAATATTTTCCTTGCATGAAAAAGAGGGATGTATTTTGCTTTCCTTGCTTTGCAATGGAAGTTGAAACAGTGATTTTGCATTATTATAACACTCATCATTTCTCCCTCTAATTTGGATGGTTTTTAATAAAGCTCCATTGATTCCACTGAAAGAAATCCCTCCTGGCAAACGCAGAACACACACGCTGATTGCTAAATATGCAGCAATTATCATATTCAGCAGCACACTTTAATATCTTATTTATAGATGTATCTATCTATAATTTGCTTTAATTAAGTTGCATTGATTTTAATGACAGAAGCAACCCTCAAAGAAAGGGCTCATGTTACATGAACCTGTGGGTACCATTTCTGTCACTCCATAGATGTGAGATAGCACCTAACTACTTTTCTCTAGACTCCTGGCCTGCGTTTCTGTTTCCCAAGTGTATGCATCCCTGCCACCAAGCCCAAGTGAAGCTCAATGGGAAAAATCTCAATATCCTCTTGGGACTGAAATCACTTTGACCTGACCCTATTTCAGAGTATCACAGAATTGAGAGCTAGAATAAGCCCTGGGGGTCATTTAATATTATCCCTTAAATGTACAGATGGGGAAATGAAGGCTTGAGAAGCAAGGCAGGGAAAGCCCAAGGTCACAAGACAGCGTTATAACTGGAACCAAGGTCCTCTGTCTCCAAATCCTATGCCCTTTGTACCATTAACCTGAAATACGAAAGGAGATGTCCATTGAAGGTAGCTTACTATTTTCTCATCCTACCAGCCTTGTATCATTCCATCATGAGATCAAGGTTGTTTTCACAGCAGTTCCCAACCAGTGTATGCTACATTCGGCTTCTTTTGCAGTCCTGCTAACTATGTACCATTTCTAGACGTCTTGCTAATATCATCTGAATGTTCTGGGAACAATCTTGGGAACCGAATTATTTCTGCATCCTTGACTGTCCTCACACCCCCTTCTGGTGAAAATGTTAAGGAATAATGAAGCAGGAAATATGGAACGGTTTTGCCATTCAGGAGAGACAGCCACCTTTAAATGCAAATGGAATAGCTGGCCAAACCTATTACAAAGACAGTAAGGATAGCAAGTATATTTTTAAAGGCTCTAAAATATTACCCATCATGACCAGAAACTATTTCTCTTTTCTGAAATGGATGAAGAAGTACACGCTGTTTCTATAAATCTTTGCACCTCCGAAGGTGCCAACATTAATTTTGTATAAATTATCCACGTTAGAATGCCAAGGCATGATCACAAAGGGAAAACTCCAAAGGCAGCTATGCCAGTGCATTTTTGGATTCCGGTCACTATTTTTCACTCGCTGATTACTGCTACAAGTGTTGATTAATAGTTGTGATCATGCTGCTAGAATGCATTTCCCTGGAGGTGAAGAAAACATTCTTAGGGGGAAAAAAAAGAGATAATAATCGCACCATCCTTCCCCTTCTCCATAAAAACCAAGTGGAGGATGTGCAAATCACAGCTCCTGATGATCATTGTTAGGGGTTTCTGAGGCATTTCACTGAAAAGATCAGCCATATGTATCCAGGACGCCAATTTGTCAATCAGTTTACAGGACAATTAAATGTTCCTTACTCTTTCACCTACCCCTTTGGGAAACAAGAAAAGCACATAAACAATGGGGCTTAGACCTTGTTGCTCCTCACGTCTAATGTAGACTTTGTTTTCAGTATCCCTCCTTCCCCCTCCCAATACCATGTTGAAACTTCAATGACAATACTGAGCAAGACTGGAATTTACCAAGGCTGATTAGCTTAGTTCTTATTTTTTTCTCATCAGTAATGCTATAGCTCATATCCACAGAGTAAAACTAATGAATTGGATTTAGAGAGCGAGAAGATTTCTTAATATAGGCAGCATGACAGAAGAAATGTAAAATATGGATGTGAAGTACAGCAGGAGAAATATGTTGTTCTACAGATGAGATTCTTCCTACCTTAGGAGCTCAGTCTCTCTGAGCTTAGATTCTGGGAGGCTATCAGTTTCCTTTGTCCAGGCTCCATAAGACCATTTCCTGCTCTGTGTTTTTCTCTCTGGGTGGCTTCTCATATGGTTAATCCCATAATTTGTTTTTGTTCATTCTACTTTTTAATTGCTTTTAATGAAGAACAGACTGGTGATGGTTTTGTTCTTGGTCATTGCACCCAGATTTGGAGATGTGAGGCAACTCAGAAGTTATCTTATTCAACACCCTCACCTTAGAGATGGGGAAACTGAGGACTAGAGGGGGTGAAGTAATCTTACAGTTGAAAGGCTCAGGCAACTCAATACAAACTCTAGGGGAGGAATCTGATTTTTAGAAGTTGGAAGAGGAAAGGCACATGTCTTCATGATATTCTCTCCAATGCAGTTGTGCATTTGAAAACTTTCATATAGAATCAAACCAAAATACAATTTGGTTCTATGCTAAACATTTTTGAATTTTTCACTCTTTAAAATCATATTTATGTAGAATATGACAATTGGTTCCAACCTAATAGAAATATCCAGTTTGAAGTCAAATATTATAATCACTAAATGGAATTCATTATTTGCACTAAATGCACTACACTCATTTATTGAAATCTAACCTTTTTAAACATAATCCCTCTTCCTTTAAATCTCATCTCCTATTCTCTTCCAGTCTTGCATTTTCTTAGTCTTCCTTAAACACAATTAGCTTAATGCAATAGCTAGCATTCATATAGTTTTAAAAGTTTGTAAAGTGCTTTACAAATATTATCTCATACACTAATGCACTATTAGTGGAGTTGTGTACTGATTCAACCATTCTAGAAAGCAATTTGGAAGTATACTCAAAGGGCTATAAAACCACGCATTTCCTTTGACCCAGAAATACCACTATTAGGTCTGTATCCCAAAGAGATTAAAATAAAGGAAAAAGATCTATGTGTACAAAACTATTTCTAGCAACTCTTTTAGTGGTGGCAAAGAATTGGAAATTGAAGGGATGCCCATCAATTGAGATTGGTATATGATCACGATGGAATACCATTTTGCTATAAGAAATGACAAGCAGGATGTTCTCAGAAAAACCTGGAAAGACTTACATGAACTGATGCAAAGTGAAACGAGCAGACTCAGGAGAACACTGTACACAGTAACAGCAATACTGTCTGACAATCAACTGTGAATGATATCTATTCTCAGCATCACAATGATCTAAGACATTTCCAAAGGACTTATGATAATAAATGCTAACCACCTCCAGAGAAAAAACTGATGGAGTTTGAATGCCGATCAAAATATACTTTTTTTTAAACTTTATTTTTCTTGGGGTTTTTTTTGTGTTTTCTTTTACTACATGATTAATATGGAAATATGTTTTGTATGACTGCACATATAAAACCTATATTAAATTGCTTGCCTTCTCAATAAGGGGGTAGGAAATGGAGGCAGGAATAGAATGTGGAACTCAAAATTTAAAAATATGAATATTAGAAATTGTCTTTACATTGTAATTGGGGAAAATAAAATATTAAATTACAAATATTATGTCACTGCATCCTCATTAGCAATCTTGGTAGGAAGGTGCTTACCGGGTACTTAGGGGCCTCTAAGTGGTTTACAAGGCTATTTATCTGTGTGACTGGTACTTTTAAACGACAATCTTTTGTTTCATTTTGTTGAATCATTTAGAATTTTTAACTCATTCAGTAATTTTCTCATTGTTTTATCTCTTATTAAAAATACAAGATTCTCTATGAAACACAAAAAGAAAGACAATACATTATCCTTCTTCTTCCTCCATATATGGCTCAGAGACTTTTTAATCTCTTTGTGAATTTCTACCATATGTGTAAATTTGTGAGAGTCTTTTCCCTAAGTAGTAAGATCTCTCTCTCTCTCTCTCTCTCTCTCTCTCTCTCTCTGTCTCTGTCTGTCTGTCTGTCTGTCTGTCTCTCTTTCTCTCTTTCCGCTACCCCTGGCTCTCCTCCACCTTCCCGCATTTTGGAAACCTACGTTGAGAGAGATATAAATAAGTCTATAATAATAATAGCTAGCATTTATATACTGCTTTAAGGTTTACAAAGCACTTCACATTTTATTTCATTTGCAACTCTGCAAGCTAGGTGGTATTATTATCCCCATTTTATAGATGAGGATATTGAGACCAACAGAGGTTAAGTGTCACACATCAAGTAAGAATCTGAGGCAGGAATTTGAACTCAAGTCTTCATGGCTCTGCTCTATATAGTACTGGCTCATCTAGCTATCTATGAATGTATTAACCTGGGTTGTAGAGCAGAGACGGTCACCTTTTCTTTGCCCACTCTCATTTATCATATATGAAGAAAGCCACAGCTGACCTCTAGGTTGTTATCCTACTACTCACAATAGTTTCTATTTATATAGTGTTTTCTGGTTTACAAAACCCTTTATATGCATTATATCATTTGATGTCCATAACTACCCTGTGGGGTAGGTGTTATTTTGAAGTTTCTACTGTGACTGAATTCTGACTCAAATGCCTTTCTCTTTCTAGCTCTATCTGCTATGGAGGCAGAGGCAGAGCAAGGCAGAAAACAATATTGCAGAGTAAGTAGTGGAAATAGTGAAAGGACAATTCCTGTGGACAAGCAGTCTCATAGGAGAGAGTTCCTTTCACAGTCTATAACAATCTTTCCCTGTTGGAGGTCCTCCTGAGTAGAAGGGCCTGCCTGAAGGTATTAAATCTCTCACAGTTCTATTATTAAATTCTGAACTCTTAGCCACTCTACTAACCAGAATGCTGGGTCTTAGAATGAAGGTAAGATAGGTAATGGAGGAAAGAAAAGAAGAAGGAGGGGTTGGGGAGGAAGAAAGGAAAGAGAAAAAAGATAGGAGGGAGGGAAGGAAGGACGGGCAGAGAGAAAGGATGGAGAGAGGCTGGAAAGGAAGGAAGGAATGAAGAAAGAAAGGAATGAAGGGGGAAAGGAAGGAGGAAGGAAAAACAAAAACAAAGAGATAAAAGATTAAATAACAGCAAACACCCCTCAGGAAAAAAAAACAAGCACTCAAACCACAGTGCTGGGCATATAGTAGGCTCTTAATAAATGTTTATTGATTGATTTTAAAAGCAGTCACAAAATGCTTATTTTTGGCTCAACTGAATTTAGTTCTTCTTCCACGATTTCACATGTACATTGGATCAACATCAATAGGTTCCTTATATCCAAGGGTCCTAACGAATGTAGGTTCCTTGAGGACAGAGACTGTTTTTCTACTTTGTCTTTTTGTCCCCAGTGTCTAACATGGGGACTTGTATATACTGTGAGTTCAATAAATATTTATTTAATTGAACAAGGGATTACCTTCAATAGCACTATGAAAGAACCTTATGTCCAAACTTCATCAGTAACTTAATTATGGCAGGGTGGTTTTGGTTTAATATTTAACAAGTTACAAGTAAGATTGTTTGGCCAGTTTTTGTTTTCAACATGCTATGGCATTCCAGGGTAGAAACCTGAATACCCTAATGGATAACATCGTTCATACTTAGCAGGGTTTTTGGGTGGCACCTTCCCTGCTCACTTACACCAAGAAAGCAATTGGTACCATTTTTGTGTGATCTGGTATTGTCTTTTATTTGCTGGTGCCAGATGGGTACCAGATGGGTAACTGTAGTCAATGCATCCTCTCCCCATAAGTCCCATACCCATGCCTATAGATACACTCTTGTCAGTTAGCTGACTCCAAAGATAGCACTTCAAAGAAATACTCCTCCAAACTTTATGCATCTGCTCCTTACTCTAATGACCCTTAAAAAAGAGAGAGAGGGGAAAAAAAAACCATGTGCTTGTAGACATGCTTTCCAATATGCTTTATATAACTACAAGCTACATCTGTAAGAAAAGAGAAAAAAATAATTTTATAACATCTCTTGGATGTCAAACTCATTCCTACTTAATGGCACTTCCAAAAAGCCACCAACTCAAACTGTAATGTCAGTAGTGAATGTGAAATATAATCAATACATTCCTTTTTCTGTGAGATCTTCACATTATGGGAGCTTAGCTAGAGAGGGGGCATCTTTTACATAACATTTTCTGAGGTAGAAAGGAGAATCAAAAAACAACAACAAAACCCCCCCAAACCTCTAAGTGCTTTAAAAAAACATTAGCGATGCTTAAGGCTGAACACAGAGTACGGGGGGGGGAAATAAAGAGAAAAATAGCAGGATAAAGACCTGTTGTAAGTGTTCATTCTTAATCTGGTTCTTTCAAGTGATGGCCTGTTTGTCATTTTTGACAGATTAAATTAGAAAAATCCACTGGTAGATTGTCTGGCCGGTGTAACTGGGTACTGCAGCAGTTAATTATGAAAGTTTATTTTCTAAATTAATTACTAATAAGGTAAAATCTTCTAAGCATTCTATCACAGAATGCTGTCAGAGATTTTCCTGGAAAACATCAACATGTATCCCCAATCTACCCCCCCATTCACTTCATGGAGAAGTTATGATAAACAGGTGATGCGTTCCCTTAGGTTACTATGGAAACGCTTTCCTTTCAGGTCATCCACTTGGTAAAATTTGCATTAAAATATGTTGAATTCAATTTTTTTTCATATACTCAAGTGGGGTCATGCCACTGCGCATTATATCTATTATTTCAAAATTCAGAAACATACATTGAATTAATCCATGAAAACACATGTCGTATACACTCACCCTATAGGCTTAATTGCCAGACTGTCAGGTAGAACTGCTTGAAGAGATGCAGGAGACAATAACTAAATTAGCTTCATTGCGATAGAAAATGTCAATAGGGATGCATTAGTTAGTATTCGCTAGCCATTATCAAGCTAATTTGCCAAATATGTAATTTTGTATCATGGGTGGGAAGAAGGGAAATCTTAGAAAGAACATAAAATTAGGAGTCAACATTTACATGTCCTGCTTTTGCCTCCAATTTACCACACAAGTCAAGAGAATTTACTCTGTGCCTCAGTTTATCAATGTGGATAACCAAAATCCAGTTCAATTAATTACTTTTTCAATCAGTAAGCATTTTAAAAGTACCCACTACAGTGCCGGGCATTGTATTAGGCCCTGAGGCAGAATTGAAACAATCTCTGCTCCTGGGGAGTTTATAATCTTACTGGGGGAGACAACATATGCCTATATAAATATATACAAATAGACACAAAGTAGAAACAAGTTAATGTTGGCCAGAGGGCGTCAGTTGCTGGGAAAGGTTACAAGTAGAAAGTGGATCTTGTGTCAACCCTTGAAGGAAAGTAGAAAATTTAAAAGGTGGATGTGGGAGTTTATTCTAGGGTTAGGGGTTGGCCAAAGCCCTGAGATGGGAGATAGAGTGGGAAGTCGACTACAGGTTTTTATCAAAGATGACTTGCATGTGAAAAACAGCATGCATATGACATCATCAAGAATGTACAGAATGGAGGCAGCAAGGTGGTGCAGTGGATAGAGCACCAGCCCTCGATTCAGGAGGACCTGAGTTCAAATCTGGTCTCAGACACCTAACACTAGCTCTGACCCTGGGCAAGTCACTTAACCCCATTGCCTAGCCAAAATAAACAAACAAACAAATAAACAAATAAATAAATAAAGAGAATGTACAGAACTGGAAAAGGGCATGGGTTGGACTTGCAGCAGGAGTAAGGCATAACAGATGGACAGCCCAAGGGGTAAACTGATCTTCATGATCCAGAGGAAGCCTGGCAGAAGATTGGGTGGATATCATAGAGAAATTTTTGGAAGGATGTGGACAAGAAAGCACAGAGGAGAAGGGATAGTTTAATAAAGATGCCCAGAATGTGAGGGTCTGACTTGGCTGGGCTAAGATTTATGTTGGAGGAAGGATTGTGGGTTCATCAGAATGTTGGAAAAGAAGTAGATGGTGAAGCCTTTAGGAGGGAGGGCATTGCTGAGCTAATTATTCTCTAGGTCAGGGCTTCTTATCCTTCTTTGTGTCATGGATGGACCCCTTTGGCAGTCTGTTGAGACCTCTTGACCCCCTCTCAGAATAATGTCTTTAAATAAATGAAGAAAATGCTAAATTTTAGAGATTGGTGAAAATAAAAGGTATATTCCTCTCCCTACCCCCAACCTGAAGTTCACAAATCCTCTGGAATCTATCCAGGGGATTACATAAAGTCACCTGCTCTAGGGTTATCAATGGAACCCATAGGTTATACATTAATATATCCTTCAGTGCTTTCTTTATATATTATACATATAGTCCAACAGTCAATTACAATAACAGCTTGTTGTTTTCAGGTTTTTTCACTGATAAAGTATCTTTCTCTGTCTTGTGGACTGCATAACTCTCTTATTCATAAGGAACTGATATTTTCACATGTTAAGTGCTGAGAAGCTGAGATGTGGTAGAAAGAACTGAACCTCTACCTGGAAGCCTCGGATCTTCCTTGGCCAGCTGGAGCCTCTGTGGATAGAGTGCCTGGACTAGAGGTCAGTAAGACTAACGTTCATATCCAGACACTACCTCAGTGACCCTGGGGAAGTCACTTAACTTCCCACAGGCTTAGTTTCCTCATCTAAAAAATGGGGATAATAATAGCACCTACATGCCTGGGTTTGTTGTGAGGATAAAATGAGATATATTAGTAAAGTGCTTTGCAGATCTTAAAGCACTATATACATGCTAATGAGGAGGATGATAATGAATGTGCAAAACCTGCCTCAAGGATTTTTCCATAGCTATTCTGGAAGGTAGTTATTTATAATGCTCCTACTCTACTGGGTGTCCAGTAACAAAAGTTTAGAGAAGTCCCCTATAGATGGTGAGAAAGTCCTCCTCATTTTGAGATTTTAGTAGTGCTGAGAGGCATGTTGCAATGTTGCAACCCTCCTTGCATAATGGTCTGTCTAGGTCTCCTTTCATATAGCAGAAAGTTCCAAGTGGGAACAGACACCATTTTTCACAGAAAGTTTTCTGAGTTAGTGGAGACAGACAGAGCTATCCTTTATTCCTCTCGTTAGTAAAGACCACATCTGGATGCTGTATCATGCTGAAACCCAAACCACTTCTTGAACCCTGGGCCCTCTACCCAAGCCACACTATATTTTCTATCATATTTAGTTGGTCATGAAGGACAAGATATAAAGGCCAAATGATGCTGTAATATACTGGCTTCTCCCACCCAAGGCTTGGCATTGTGGTCCAGATGGACTTTAGAATGTGGCTTGAATTACTTTGGACAAAGCACATAACTAAATTTATTTACTTATGCAATAAACCTTACACTTTTTTATATTAAAAAACTTTTAATATTTGCTGCAATGACTTGTTTTACTTTTTTAATTAGAGTTTGATACATTTTTAAAAATTTCTTCATCAAATCACACAGCATTGGTTATCAAGCGTGACTTTAATAAACAGTCCCTTTTCAAAGTCTAGCCATGATTATAGTGGATAGGTTTTCACAGTTGTTCAGTCATTTCAGTTGTGTCTGACTCTCTGTGACCCCATTTGAGGTTTTCTTGGCAGATACTGAAGTGGTTTGCCATTTCCTTCTCCAGCTCATTTTATAGATAAGAAACTGAGGCAAACAGGGTAAAGTAACTTGCCCAGGGTCACATTGCTAATAAGTGTCTGAGGCTGGATTTGAACTTGGGTTTTCCTGACTCTAGGACCACAGCTCTATGCACTGCACCAACTGGTTGCCCTCTATAGGTTTTCAGTGAGGTTTAAATCCCAGACTATTGAAGCATGCATGTTAACTGCCATCTCCTAAATAAACTTTAAACGTTTAGTAATATGTGGCATAACATAAGTTTGTGTTGCTAACATTCTATCTCCATTTGAGAATTTATACAATTTTTGAAGAATTCTGTTTAATACATTAGAGTTTATCATTCCCTCAATGAGGGAATTTTGGGTCTGCCAAAAGCAAAACAATACAAAAGAAAAACAACCTTAAACTTTTTTTTCATGTGTGAGTGTGTGTGTGTGTGTGTGTGTGTGTGTGTGTGTGTGTGTGTGTGTGTGGATGTTTTATGGTCTGATGAAGACGCCCAGATATTACCACTTCATCAGGACTTCTCACAACAGTTACGGTGAAGCCTTGAATGAAAAACAAGTTTTATTAGCAAAAAGCAACCCTTTCCAAACTTCAGCTCTTCAGCCTTTGTATTGTCTCTCCCTCACAAGTGTTTTTTCTTTATAACAAAGGTTAGCAGCTATATTTTTTTGTTTAAAATATGGTCTTAACTACTACTCTTCCAACTTCCAGAAGCCTGGGCTGCAATGTGGAAGAATCAGAATTTTGCATCACTTAATCATAAGAACTGAAGAAAGACAGTGATATAGATGTAGGGTCTGTGATACTCATCATGAAGTGGGACATGGAAATGGGGTGAGCCAGTAGGGTTCATAAATCAGACAATGCCCAGGCTGACACCAGCATTTGTCAGTCAGAGAAGGCTGGCAGATATGTCCAACTGGGCCGCCTGTATTGTGATACATGCATGTCATACCCCAGTGCACGCTATGTGTGTGACATCTATTGGGGACTCATATGCTTGTCACACTCATACCAGGTACTGATTGGCCTTCTTACTTTCTCAATCTGAGACAGCGATGAGGCACAATGGATAGAGTGTTGGGCTTGGATCTAGGAAGACTTGAGTTTGAATCCTGCCTCGGACTTTTTAGCTGCATGACCCTGGGCAATTTACTTCCCTGTCTGCCTCAGTTTCCTCATATATATAAAATGAAGATCACAATATCACTTACCTCTCAGGGATGTTTTAAGGATACATTGAGATAAAATACATAAAGTGGTATGTAAATGTTAGCTGTTACTATTATTATCTATTTCTGCGTATTTATATTTACCACTAAATGTGAAAAGAAATCAAGTAGGCTCTGTTTTAAAATCTTTAAAATAAATATGAGTTTCGAAGGAAAAGGTTTCTTAGAAGTGGGTCTAAGCCACAACAGGGCAGGCCAGACTGGAGGAGGAGGCCAAAAGCAAGAGTTCAGGGGAATCCCTGGGTTGGGTGGAGAACAGAAGACTGAACACAGGTGTACAAGCAGAATTATGCATATCTGGGATGTATGTGTGAAAAATAGGATAGGCAAGAGGCACGATGAGTCAGAAGCAGAATTCAAGCTTGTCAGTATTAAACAATCAACATCTATTAAGCCTCTAGTATGTGCTAGCTATTGTGCTAAGTGTTGGAGATAAAAAAAGAGGCAAAAGACAGCCCCTGCCTTCAAGGAGCTTAAATCTAATGGGAGAGACAACAGGAAAACAAATATATCATCAAAGGCATATGTATCAATCCAACTGGGATAAGAACAGGTGATGAGGGAAGGCCCAAGTCAAATTAAATGAACATTTATTAAGCACCTACTATGTGCTTATACATCATCAAACAAAATATATGTATCAATCCAGCTGGGATAGGAGCACGTGATGAGGGAAGGTCCAAATAACAAATATCTCAAGTCCAATGAGGCCAGTGATCTTTGTCATATACACTGGGTGAGGGGTGTCAGAAGCTGAAACTCAGAGACCTGATGGAACGGAGGTCAGCAGTTAGGTACCGTGAGATGATGTCAGAAAGGTTTGCAAAGCACTTTATATATATCATCTCCTTGGATCCTTATAACAACCCTGTGAAGTAGTGCTATTACTATCCCCATTTTAAAGATGAAAAAAGCTGAGGCAGAGAGAGTTTACAACTAGTAAGTATGTGAGGCAAGAATTCATCTCAGGTCTTCCTGGCTCCACGGTAGTGGCCTATAGCTACCTATAATACCTATAATGCTACCTATAGCTCTCTTCTGGAGATTACAAAGGCAGGAAGGATCCCAGTCACTGAAAGATTAGTGTCACTAAGGTCACAGTGGGACCATCACTGAGACAGAATTAATTTTAAGCTAGATAAATAGGACCTCTAAAATCTCCAACACACACACACACACACACACACACACCACACACACACACACACACCCTTTCGGCTGGAATTAGTTCCAGATTGTGGGGTGGGAAGATCCTCATATTTTGGTGAGCCCTAAGTAGGCTGAACTGCCAGGATTAGAATGAGGTGAGGGTCTGGAAGGCCATTAAAAGGGCAACAGAACCTTTTTGAAATTCTCATTGTTACTGTAGTTGTTTACAGAGATAAAGGGTGAATGTTGGTTCAATGTGAGAAAGGACAAGTCTTGGCTAGAATCATTAAAGTCCCATGTGCATCATTCTGAACTCACAGCTCAAATTTTCTTCTGCATTATAAATGTGATTCTGTTATTAGATTAGCATCTGCATTACAGTCCTTGGACGAATAATTAATAAAGTTATGCACCCAATCTCTCCCTGCCTGTGGCAGGGACTTTATTTTTCATTTTAAATAATTATAATGATGCAGCTTGACAGAGAAAATAAAACCTTTATATATTCACAGATAATTGCTCATAAGTCACACCCAGAGATACCTTCTAATTATTTTTCGCATCTTCAGTGTGGAAAAAATACTCAAGTCCTTCATGTTTTGGTGGCATTTTAAACTCAACATTGCTAGAGTTATGGCTGAGATGGAGCCAAACGGGCAGCTCTACTAATGTGTTTTGCAGGGAATTTTTTTATTCCTTGAATCTGAGAGGAAACTGATCTAGAAGGTTCACACTGCCTTCCACTTTACCATAGAACACTGGAAGAAAAACGAGGTGCTAACATTTTGGGAGGAAAAAGAGGCGTACTATTTTCCAGGCCTACTCCTCAATATAAATCATTTTTATGGCTAAGGAAGCTGAATTTAAGAAAAGAACATCTGTAATGAAATTAAATTGTGCTAAAAACAGCCCATTTCATTGGGACAGTTAGAACCTTTCTTACTCTGGAGATGTTTAAGAATAAGAGAAATACCTACCTGTCTGAGTTTGCAGTTCCCTGGGTACCTTTTGGTGTGTGTAACCTGCCTTGCCACACCTCTTTGGAGAGTTCCAAAAAGCATAGTTGTTGGGCTGAAATTATTCTCTTTCATTACTCTATTATCATGGCAACCTGAATGTTGTCATTTCCATTTTCCTTTTTTATTCTATGAAAGAAAGAAAGGAAGGCAAGCAGGCAAGCAGGAAAGAAGGAAAGAAAGAAGGAAGGAAGAAGGAAGGAAGGAAGAAAGGAATGAAATAAGCCTTTATTTAACACCTACTTTGTGTCTGTTTGCCTTAATCCACTGGAGAAGGAAATGAAAAACCACTCCAGTATCTTTACCAAAAAAACCCCCCATGGACAGTATGTCCACAGAATCATGAAGAGTCAGACACAACTAATGGACTGAACAACAATGTGTCAGGCACTGTGCTAATTTACAATTATTATTTCCTTTGATCCTTGCAACGACAACCCTGGGAGGTAGGTGCTATTATCATCCTCATTTTGCAGCTGCAGAAACTGAAGAGAAGTTAAGTGACTTTCCCGGGGTCACACAGCTAGTAAATGTTTGAGGCTGGAATTGAACTCAGGTCTTGCTGACTCCAGTCCTAGCATTTTATGCACTGTTCCACCAGCTGCTTGACTTAACATTAACACAGTAACTTCAAGTCATAGCTCCAAGTTTTATTTGGGAGTTTGATAAACACAGAAACAAACTTGTTACACAGGAGAGTTCAAGAAAAGGGGGTCTCTGTGTTTTGAAATATTGTGGGTCAGTTAGCATCAAAGAAAAGCATCAGTGGGCACCTAACAGAAATATTTTACATCTGTTCTAAACTACCTAAATCTACTGTTTAATAGCATCTCCACCAGATAATTTTGTCCCAAAGTCAAGGATACAAGTAAGGATTTGGGGCAAGGTCTTAGACTTTTGCCTTTCCAGATTTTGAGTGGCCACCTAGAGTAGCTCATTTATAAGCACCTTGAGTGGTTCCTTTACATTTGAAAAAAAGGTCTGGAGGGACTGACAACAGGCTTGCCCCTGTGACACAGGCAAATTAAAGAGACTCAGGATTTAAAAACAAAGGTGATGAATATATAAGAGGTCCAGCTGGACAGTCCAGTTGAGTACAGAGGGAGTTCAGTAGACTATTAATCTGGTGCTGGGAATTGAGATCCTGCTAGGTACATGATAAGCAGGAGAGATCAGATCCCTGCTAGTCTTAGGATGCAAGCCTTTAGTTCACTCTCAAGGAGAAATGACAATACTAAGTCAACAATATTGAGTCTAAAATTGAACACAGTAAAGAGCATGACCACATATCTGTTGGTCTTAAGAGATGGGTTATAATTATTTTAAATTAAAATGCATAGCTGAAAATGAATAGGGACAAAACTAACAAGATGGAGGACTAGACAATTTTTCAGATCCCCTGGACTTTTCAAACCTCTCCAAAACAGAAATTAGGTGCAAAAATTGTTATAAAGAAACTCCAGCTGTCTCTATGATTTAGAACATCCAGAATCCAAAGGAAGATTTAAACAACAACAACAACAACAACAACAAAACAAACCAGGAACTCACTTCTACAGTGCGCTCACTTAGTACCCCTCCCCAGCTTGTCACTTAAGTGGCAGGGAAGATGTACTTAGCACTCAAAGATCCTACCTAAGGTTATGACACACTGGCTTGCAACAAAATTCAGCCCTACCACCCTGGTCTCCCCTCCCTTTCTTTAGTGCTGTGGAGATCCTGGCTCCAGGCTTCAGAAGTTGGTTCAGGCCTTGACAGCCAGCCAGCACTGTGGCAGTACTCCAGGGGCAGAAGCTTGTTGGGGAGGCAGCAATCTGTGCTGTAAAAGATCTCTGCAGGACAGCCAGGAACAGAGGGAAAGGGACAGGGCATGTGTCTGTTCTTGAAATAGAGAACACCACACCCCATCCTACCCCACCTCCCAGAGTCTTAGAGACCCAAACCACAGAAATCAATCTCACAGCACGAGCATGACAACTATCTGAACTGCTGTGCTCTGCCAGGTCAAAGAGGTAGGAATAGACTAAGCTGGATGAGACAATGGAGCAGGTGGCTATGTGTGTCTGGAGGGCATGGCACTCCACCAAGCCTAAAGGAAAGAGGTCAGCATTTAGCTGGGGCCAGTTCTTACTATCCAAAAACCACTTAGGGTAGAGACCCAGGCTGGTGAACCAAGAATTGCTTAATGTGGAAGAGGCTGAGATACATTGAGATCCAGCCCCTCAGGAAACCACCTCAAAAGGGAAGGAGTCAGACAGTGAACAACAGGAGGAAATAATCCCTGAAATTACCAAAGATCTCAGTAAGAAGAAAACTCAAAGATCTTGAACATAAGTAGATAAATCAACAGGGAAAAGATGAACAGCAGAAAGAAATAAGGCCTTTAGTTCTAGCAAATGAGTTTAGCCATCTATGAATAAATATTGCAAAACAAAGGAAAATGACACAAACACTTTATGAGATAGAAGACTGTGGAATTTGAGGAGAATGTGGAAACAGGACATGCTGTTTCTGAGTGGTTTAAAAGAAAAATGGGAAAAATAAAAGTAGCATTCATGACCAGCACAGCAATGATAATAGGCAGAATAGAAAAACTGGAATCTGTAATGGCAAGTCTCTCCAAAGATATAAAACAGAAAATAATAGATTGGGAATGCAAATACACAACAGTGAAGGACATTCTAGAAGAAGGAAAGCAAAAACCAATAAGTTTTAAAAGAAATTTAAAAGAAAATATGTTCATTATGAAAGCAAAACATACTGATTTTAAAAACAGGATGTATAAAGAAAATCCTAAGGATCATAGATCTCCCAGAAGAGCAAGACAGAACAAAAAACCTTAACATTAATACCATAATTAGGAAATAATAGAAAAGAATTGTTCAGAACTTTTAAGCATAGAAAATAAAATACTAGTTGAAAGAATTCATAGATTGACTCTGGGAGGGGAAAAAGACTAAAAATCCAAGACATATAGTGGTTAAATTTAATAATTCAAATTGGAAACAAGTTCTACCAGAAATCAGGATAAAGACCTTCAAATACAAAGAAAATAAAATTCAAATAACACAAGACTATTCTGTACCCACAAGAAAATGCGGGAGGAAATGGTATAATGTGTTTGAAGAGCACTGGATGTAGTCCAGGCTGATGTACCTAGCAAATCTGAGGTTAACCATAAATGAAGAAAAATGGATTTCAATAATAAAGAGGCATCTGAATATTCTTAGAAAGACAACCGAACCCAAAGAGATTATTTGATTCTTAAATGCTCTAGAGAACAGAAATGCAGGAGAAGTGAATAAATGTGGCAGTCAAAGACAGTAACAGTAACAGAATGATAGCAGAGAGACAAGTAAAATACTTTTTTCTAAATGTACACAAAGAGACAAGTGAAGACCAAAGTCAAATGATAAAGAAGAGAAGAAGTGAAGAGGAGGAACTGAGGCATTGTGGACAGAACCTGGCAACACCTAGCCTACAGGTAAATAAATTTTTTTTTGTAATACTACATTACAGAATGGGAGGGTGAATGAAAGAGCATGACAGCAAGGGGACAGAAGGGACTTTGGGATGTACAGCGGTCAACTTGAGGGCTAGCAATGATGGGAAGGTGACCCTTGTGGTGTTAGGAAGATACAAACCTACAAGGGAGTAAGTGAGGAGGAGTAAGAGAAGGACTGAAGGGAAAAGGATAGAGGCTTTGCTTTGGTAGTAGGAAGAAGCACAACTGATGAATGCTCCTGTATATGAAGAGATTTCCTGTAAAATGAGATTGGGAACTTGTGTTGGGTATGAGCTAGGGAATTTGGTGCTTGTAAAGACCTACCTTGGAAGGGGGGAAATTGGAACTCTTGGGGTTACTGACACCTGGGAAAGTATGAGAGCATGGACCCAGAGAGGAGATTTTGAGGCAAATGGAGAAAAAATGGTAACCAGGAGGAGGGTATAGATCAGTGGTGGAGTCCACAGTTAGGGACAGGATATCCCACCATGGGGCAGTGTCTTCTCTGGAGCAAGCTCTACAAGGCAGTAGAAGATTTGGTATCTAGTGAGGAGAGCCCAGAATGGATACCTTGGAAGTTTCAATTCCACAAGTAATACTGAGAATAGAGGTCAGGCACTAGAGAATAAGTGTCTAGAGTAGACAGAAAGAGAATATAAATCATAAAATGAGTATGAGAAACTTTATGGAATGGAACACAAAATGGAGTGCAAAAATTAAATAATAAAACCAACTAAAGAATGGCATTAGTTGAAGGGGAGCAGAGAAAGAGAGAAGCTAACTTGACTAACTGAGAAAAAAAAAGAGAGGGGGGAGAATTAAATAACCAGATAAATGGGAAAATAAGAAAAAGGAACTAATAAGCAAAAACCCGAAGGGAAAGGGGTAAGTAATGGAAAGATGAGAACAGAAGTAAAGGGAAGAGAGCCATTGAGAATAAGACCACCTTAAAAATGAATATACTAAAGTAACTGAAGGTACATAATATTGGGTTTGTAGCAGAAAAGGGAAAAACCATAAAACTTTTAAAAAATTAGCAACAAATGGAAGAAAATATAAATATAACTCATAACTTTAAATGTGAATGGATTAAACAATCCAGCAAAATGAAAAAGAACAACAGATTGGATAAGAAAACAAAACTCTATAATCTGTTGCTTATAAGAAACACATTCAAAAAATAAGACATATACAAAATGAAACTGAGAAGATGGAAAATAATTATTATGCATCAAGTGAATGCAAAAAAGCAAGAACTGCCATCATACTGACAAAGGAAAAACAAGCATTCAAAAAATAAAGGGGGAGAAACAAGGAGACTACTTTATGGTGAAAGGAACCATAGACAATAAACTAACATCAGTAATAAACTTATATGCTCTAAAAGCCTTAGCATTCATATTCATAACAGAAACATTAATTGAGTTATAAAAAGACATAAGCAGTAATACAATAGTGACAGGATATTTCAATATTCATCTCTCAGTTTTGAATACGCCTAACAGAATGATAAACAATAAATTAGAGTTAAAAGACTTATGGTGTCTTCTAAAGGGGAGAACTGCCTATATCTCTATCTCTATCTCTGTCTCTATATCCTCCATCACCACATGAAGTTTTTACAAAAATTGACCACATATTGGGGCACAGAGATATTACAAACAAATGTAAAAAGGAAGAAACAGTCAATGTATAGACCATAATGCAATAACAATAGTAATTGGTTCAGGGACAACAAACAAAAGACACTGATTTCAATGGAGATTAAATAATGACATCCTAAAAAATGAGTAGGTCAAAGTACAAATAATAGAAATAACTAATAATTATTTGAAAGAAAATGATGATAAAACAACATACCAAAATTACTATGATGTAACTAAAGCAGTTCTCAGGGTGAAAATTATATCTCTACAAACATATATTAACAAAATAGAAAGAGAGGATTAATGATCTGAGTATGCATTTAAAAAATTAGAAAGCCAACAAATAAACAAACCTAAAATAAGCACCAAAGAAGAGATATGAGAAATCAGAGAAGAATAAACTGGAAACAAAAAGACCCATAGAAATTATAAAGCTAAAAGTTGATTCCTTAAGTTGATAAGTCTTTAGATAATCTGATTAAAAACAGAAGAGCAGAAAATAAAATTAATAAAGTAGCAAATGAGCAAAAAAACACACAAAACTAGAAGAAAAAATTAAAAATCAGAACATATTATGCAACAGTTCTACGCTAACAAAATTGAGAACACAAGACAGGAATATCTTCAAAAATATAAAAATCCCAAACTATCTAAAGCCCAGATACACTTTTTAAATAACACAATATCAGAAAAGGATATAGATCTAGATATAAGGGAAATACCAAAGGAAAAAAAACTCTTGGTCTTGATGGATTCACAGAAGAATTATATCAAATTTTGAAAGAAAAATTAGTACTTATACCTTACAAATTATTCTCAAAAATTAAGAAAGAAAGCTCTTTGCTGGGATCCTTTTATGAGACAAATATAGTGCTAATACCAAAACTACGGGAAGATTAAAAAAAGAAGGAAAATGACAGACCAATATTGATTCAAAAATTTTAAACAAAATCTTGTCAAATGGACTATAGCAATTTATCTAAGAAATCATTCATTATGACTAAATGAGATCTATATGAGGAGTACAAGGATCTTTCAGCATTAACAAATGAATCAACATAATTAATAATATTAGAAACCTAAAAATCTAAAATCACACAAGCATCTTAATGGATGCAGAATAAGCCTTTGACAAAGTGTAGCGCTATTTTATGCTAAAAATCCTACAATACATAGGCATAGAGGTATCTGTATAGAAAATATCATAAATAGCCTCTATCCAAAAATAAAAGAAAACATTATATGCAATGGTGATACACTAGAACCCTTCCCAATAAATATGAGAATGAAGCAAGAATGCTCACTCTCCCCACTATTATTTGATACAGTTCTGGAAATGCAAGCAACAGCATAAGACAAGAGAGAGAAATTAAAGGTATAAAAACAGGTAACAAGAAGATAAAATTATCCCTATTTGCTGATGAGATACTATACTAAAACCCTAGGGAATGATTAAAGATACTAATTGAGACAATCAATAGCTTCAGCAAAGTTGCAGGGTACAAAATAAGCCTTCAAAAATCAACAGCATTTCAATATAAAGTAACAAACCCAAAAAGCAAAAATAGAAAGGGAAATCCTATTCCAAAAATAATGGTTTGGAATCCAAGATATATAGACAATAAATATATATGACTAATAACCATTACCCAATACATAGTCAAAGGATATGAAAAAATAATTCTGTAAAGAAGAATTGAAAAGTATTTACAACCACATAAAAAAATGCTCCAAATCACTAATAATAAAAAAAATGCAAATCAAAACCACCCTGAGTTTTGCCTCATTCTCCACAAATTGGCAAAGACGACAAAAAAATGGCAATGGTCAATGCTGGAGGGGTTGTGGAATGATAGGCATACTAATACATTGTTGGTGGAGCTATGAAATAGTATGACCATTTTTAGAAAGCAATTTGGAATTATGAACTAAAATCTGAAAAAACCTCAAATAATTCTAGTAAACAAATCTTTGAACTTTTAAATCTCACATCATTTTCTTAAATTACTCATGTAAATGTTGTCAAATGCCTTTAAAAAATGGCCATTATTCATATTGATTATTGCAACCAAAATTCATGGAATCTCAGAGTCAGAAGTTACCTCAGTGATCATCTAGTGTCCAAACTATTCTGAACGGGTATCTGCCTGACAAAATGCCCACAAGCTTTTGCTGGAATGTGATTCTATGATTCCATGATATTCAGATATTCAAAAAGATCTGTGGTTTCCTTTGTTTGTATGCTCCACATATGGCAGGATCATGCATGGTTACTGTCCTGCCATGTGGGCTGGCTTACCTCTTCCCTTCCTTGTAGTCTAGGCTGCTTTTTCATTAAAAGGTACTGAATCTGAACTGGAGAGTGCAGTTAGTTAGTTAACAAGAATTTCAGTGCATTAATATTTCCCACAATGCAAATTGGAATCCAGATATGCCTGGTGCCTAGTCTACCTATGCAAGAGTTACTTTTGTTTACACACTCCCATTAATTTGTCAGACAGGGTCAATCCCATTTATGTATATGTATGTGTATGTATGTCTGTGTATATATGCATTCACACATATACGTGTGTGTGTGTGTGTGTATGTGTGTGTATGTGTATCCTACTGTTATGGCAGTGCAGCTTGGACATTTAAACTTCAGGAGTTAGTTTTAGAAGGCGTGCATGGAAAATAAGAAAACTCTTTACATAGTAAATAGATGAGGCAAGGGAAAGGAATGGTTGAAAATGAAGAGGGAAGGCTGCTGTTAGACACAAATCTGGTAATCTGGCAATTAGCACCATGGGGCACAAAATGCTGAAAAGCAATGTCATCCCAACATGTTTCCAGGGCGTGTGTTCTTGGAAAGCACACCAGAAGGTTCATTAGAAAAGAGATATCAGCTTGGGATGTGGAATGTCTTCCACCCCATTCCCTACTGCTTCTCTTCGAGGGAAATCTTCCAAACATTAATATCCTCCCTGAACCAATGCAATACCACCACCCTCTCCTCTCTGGTCGTGTTCCTATGGACGAAGGTAGCAGCTGTCCCACGTTTGCTGTATGTTTGCATTTAACTTGGGAAAAAAATGAATTGGCTTCGTGGACTTTTTTTCCTCTTTTGGTTTTTCCCCAAATGAAAGGAGAGGCATCTGGTAACAAGCAGAGTGAGAGGGGATCTGGCACGAGGTGGATCTTGTACAGGAGGTATTATGGAGGTAAGCCAGAAGTACTTGACTATTTTAAGAAAGGAGAAAGGAAAACATTTCCCAATGGTTTTAGTAACTCAATGTGTTACTTGCTCTCTTTTTAGATCAGTTATTGGAACAAACGAGAAGGAAAATTCTTCACCCCTGCTTTGTTCAATTTCAGTAGCATCAACCTTTGCACTTAGTACCAATGCAAAGTAAAGTAGGACCTGAGCTTGTAAAGAGGCCGATGAGAAGGGAAAAACAAGAAACTAGGGGAAAGTTTTAGATGATTTGAAGTCACAGGGATTGGCACATTTCATAAAACTGTATTTGCCAGTATTATTTCTTTTGGTAGAGAATCCAGTGCCAACGCTTCTCTGTTATTAGCATCTCAGAAGTTTTCTGGTTCAGATTTTTCTGTGTCTTTCAGAAAAATGGGTTTTCTTCATGTTTTCCCAACACTTGAATTTTCCTATTTGATAAGAATAGATATTATTACATTTCAGAATGACTTTGGGCCAAAATGCTCCCCAAACTCTAAGAAGTAGAATAGCCATGGGAGGACTCTGATTGGTTAATTACAACAGGAACTGGAGCAAAGGAAGTTCACGTTTCCTTGGATACCAGTAAGGCACTAAATTCAAAAGTCAAACGTAGTTTTATAAGGAGTTTGCACCCTCATTACAGTTAGGGTGATACTTTTCATACAATATAAATACTAATTTAGATCTCTACTTGTTTAGGGTCTATCCCCATTCATTTGGGGGTGGGAGGTATATTAAAGTTTTTTTTTTTCTTCTCAGAATTTCTCTGTAATCATCTAAAATGAATGCAACTGACTTTCAGCAATTCTGAGAACATTTAGGAAGTCTGGAATTCATAGGAGTTTCTGCTATGGTTTCCCATATTATATAAAATTGTCATTTCTCCCATTGCACTAGAAGAAAAGAATGTTATTATTCTAGAAGAAGGAATTTTGGTTTTTCACTATGAGCCAGCACAAACGCTTGTGGTTTGGGGGTGCCTAACCTATTCTAAACTCAACATCCTGAAGCTGGAATTAATTGCTCGTTAAGAGCACAAAGAGTTCTTTTTTCATTCTAATGTAAGTACAACGTAGAACTTTTTGACATATTATGGAAAAATAATGTAGTTCTGAACTTTCCCTTTCCCTTTCTATTACTTAGGTTTGGACTGGAGCCAGAGGTAGGCCAGACTGCTCCACTTTAGCATGAACAAGAATGATTTTATTTAAACCTCAACAGAGAACTGACGAAACTCAGTGCATCCATTTGGATTTCTTTCAACACTCTTGGGCTGGAAAAAAGTTACATAGTGAGAATTAGGGAGTAATTCAAGTAGCTGAAGACAGGAGTTTTGAAGTGTTTAAAAATAGATATATAGTCAATTATTGAAATACAAACAGCCGACTCACAAACTCCCCATATGCATACAAATGGATGCTTCTTCACCACCTCCTAGTCCCCACCTCAATGTACCCACCACCAAGAACCACAGAGAAAAGAAAATCTGGAGCCTTTAGGTAAAGTTTGAACTTAGAAGTCGAGAAAGGGGAAAATGTGTAAAAATCAAGAATAGCTTAGGGGGAACAGACTTGAATCACAGTTCCCTGCTCCCAAATATTTTCTCATTTCACAGGAACAGATTCATTTTTCTTTGTTCTAGTACCAGAAATTATATCAATCGTTTATTTAATTGTACTTAGAAACATTCTCTTCTAAGAAATGGAAGAACCTTTGAGAAGGTTAAGGGGCTATCTATCACAAATTTGTTCGAATTAGGCTCATTTTCTTCCTAATTCAGTTGAGATCTAGTGCAATAAAGGAAGAGGAGTTATGATTGGGGTGGGGTAAAGAAAGGTTATAGGTTATAATGAAGTTTCTGGGGAGGTGGGCTCTATGGTCTGCTGTGGTGAAAGGTCTAGGCCAAGAGAAGGATAGGATATCTTAAAAGTGGGATGTGTTTTGGGGTTCAGGGAAAGGGACACACACAGAAAAAGAGGCGGGAAAGTGCTAAGGACAAAGTTCATTTATTTATTTAAAATTTAAATGTTTATATTTTATATTTAAATTTTAAAATATTTAATATTTAAATATTTAAACATTTTCCCCAGGGCCAGTCTGTGCTCAGCAAAGGGTGAAGAAACTTTTTTTTTTCCTTCTCCAGGCTAAACCTTTAAACCATCAGGTTGGTTTTATGGCAAGTATTATTAGTTTTATAGTACAGCTATGTTATGAGTTAAAAATGCTTTTGTGGGATGGCCTGGAAACTTAACCATCCACTTATAAAATTCCTTTTATGGAAAATGTATTCCAACTTCCAAACAAATGACTTAAAAACAAGCTTTTGGAAGATAAGACATCCATATTGCAAGGGAGAGGTTCCCTTTAAATATCTCTTCTTTCAATCAGACTTATAGCAATATTGAAAAGAGGACACGGCTTGCATGAGAGAGACACATTTTATTTTCCCCCAGAAAACAAAAACAAAAACTCTTAATTGTAAACAGAATGTATAACACCAGAAGTTAATGGCCTTTTCTTTTTTTCTATTTAAATTTCTCTTATTTCCCTTCTATTTCAGCGGTGTGTGTGCGTGTGTGTGTGTGTGTGTGTGTGTGTGTGTGTGCGCGTGCGCGCTGTAGACCCCTTCCTTAGTCTGGTGAAACCCATGTGTCCCTTCTCAGAATAATGGCTATTGCCTACATTCATAATTCATGGAAATGTTATATTTCAGTTAAAGTATAGTGAAAATTAGGATGAGATTTTTTTCACCATCAAAATTCATAGACCCTCCCCCAGACTGAGAACCCTTTGCTTTATAATAAAAAATTTAGATGATCAATCACTTGGTGTTTTTAAAGTGTCACAAAAAAGTGAATTACAATTATTATCATGATCATTTTAAAATTTTTAGAGGCAATATGGCAAAATGGAAAGAATGCTAATCTTGGATTTTTATTTTCATATTTAATGTGATTCTCTACAAGTCACTACCCCACTCTGAGACTCAGTTTCTTCCTATGTATTTGAGGCTAATGAGACTTGCACCATTTACCTCATAGGGTTGTTACGGGGAAAGCACTTTGTAAAACCTAAAGTCAGTCTGTAAACAAAAATTTACTACATGAATTACTATTTGCTAGGCTGTGGATGCAAAGGCAAAGCTAGTCTTTGCTCTCAGGGAACTCACATTCTAATCAGAAAGACCACCCGGAGAAGATGGGGTTTTAGCAGAGGCTTAAAGAAAACCGAAGCAGGGAAACTGAAAGGCAGAGGAGAGGGAGCAGAGAATTCCAGGCATGGGGCCCAGCCATGCAAAGGCCTGTTGACGGGAGATGGATTGTGGTGCTCTAGGAATTGTAAGTAGGCCAGTGTATTTAGATCCTAGTATGTATGGAGGGGAGTGAAATGTAAGAAGACTGGAAGGTGAGAAGGGGCCAGGTTATCCTGCCAAACAGAAGATTTCATATTTGATCCTGGAAGTAACAGGGATTCACTAAAAAGCTCATTGAGAAGCGAAGTGACATGGTCAGGTCCAGGCTTTAGAAAAATCAGTTCGGTAGCTAAGCAGAGGATGAACTAGAGTAAGGAAAGATGTAACATAGAGACACCTCAACAGAAGAATCTCCTACAAGTGGTTGTGCAGAGCCTGCCTGCCTGATAACAGCCACTAAGGGAAAATCACGACCTCCGCAGGCAGTGTATTTCCCTTTCGGACAGCTTTGATTGTTAGAAAGAGCTTCATTATATGTAGTGGAAATATTTCAGTCATCGCTCCTAGTTCTTCAGTTTGGCAGAAGACAAAAGACAGCTCTCCAAATACCAGATGATAGCAGTTATGGAACCTTTAAACTGCCTCTTCCCCAGGCTAAACACCTCTGTGGGAGTTCTTATGGCATGCTCTGCAGTCCTTCCACCGTCTGGATCAGGTGATCTCTGGACAGACTCTAGTTTGCCAATGTCCTTTCTAAACTGTAGCAAGCAGAATTTATTTTATTCATCCCAATTATCTTTGCATTGAGGCTACAATTACTTTAAGGAACTAGAAGATGACAAAACCAAGTGTGAAATCTACAATACCACACTTCAAAATTCCAAGGCTCTAACATCTTGTTGGTACAGAGACTACCACCACCGATGTATTTCCCACTTGTGTTTCTAGACCTGCTGTGGCTATAGTCAGCCTGTAAGATTTTTTTTTTTAAGGGAAAAATAGATTCATGATTTCATTGGTATAGAGAATATCTAGTGAGGAAAGTCCTGGGACCAGTTCAGATTGCATTTGCTCTGTCACTTGTAGGAGAGGCCAGAGGCACTGAAAGGTTAAATGAATCACACAAAGTCACGCATGTAGTATGACCCAAAGATCTCCCTGATTCTAATGACAACTTTCTATCCACTATACTATTCTGCATCTCTTGATAATACCATATTAGTTCTTAGGTTACCAACCTAAGTAACCAAACAAGTTACTAACTTCTAGTTTTCCCCCTCAACATAGGTAGGCCCACTCTCCCTTCCAGATCCATACATCTACATACCCCTCATATTTGTAGACTTTTCCAATTTATTTGATTACTCAAAGAATTTGTAAACAATCAGTACCTATGATGTAGGCCCTGAAAAGATAATGATAAAGATAGCCATATTGCCAAAAATTCCAGAGTGCTACCGATTCTCAAATTACTCCTAGGTTATTTAGCTTGCTATTATTCAAGCAACAAGCCTTCAGATTCCAATAAGAGAGGCAGCCAGTTGCCAGAGGACTGTGACAGTCTTAACAAGTTTTCCAGAAAATAAAATACTAGCACAGATAACAGGTATTTCTTTTTCCTTTGGCAAATATTAACACTTCACAGCTAGCATATCTAGCCCGCTTAATTGGCCCCATAAAAACATGCTAAGCTATTTCACTTGCCACCATCTAATTCTTGTGACTTTGGCTCCGAAGCTTTTCACAGACAGGAAAACAGCAGGGGGAAAAAACCCAACAATGAAACAACAAACTTCCCAGCAGACCAACTGAAAAGAATCTTGTAGTTTCAAGTGAGATTTTACAAACACTGCAATCTGCGTGTATTTATCTACTTTAAAAGAGCGAATTGAATAATTCAGGGGCTCCTTAGAAAAAGAAAAAAAAAGGCATCACAGAATTTGAGCAGAGAGCCAATGAGAGAAATAGAGATGGGAAGGGGTGAATTCCTGCTAAAGAAATGTACAGAAACAACAAAGAAGAAGACCAGAGGAAAAAAAAAAAGAAAAACCCAGGGAAGGATATATAAAGAATAGAGACTTATTTAAGATGAATTTTTGACCTTATTTTAAAACATTTATGGATCCCAATTGCCTGTCATGAGATCACTTTTTCTCACAATATTGGCTTTTAAGCCTGCCGGGTACTTTAACTTGATTTATTCTATTTTTTAAAAAGTACATTGTGAGATAATTCCTTCCTCTTTCCCTTCCCCAGCCAGGATATCAGAAATTCTGTTGTGTTATGGTGTCAGCAAAAGGACAGGTGAGAGTCATCTCAATCAGACCTCGGGAGCTTTCAGACAAAAGTCAGTGCCCATTCCTAGGCCCACGGAGATGGCAGTGGGCGGTGCCTGCTCAAAAAAAGGTGTATTTTTATGATCTTTATTTATCAGATAACTTGGAAGGTTTAGTATTCTTCAGAAGTGACCATACTTGGCTCCCAAAGTCCTGCCTTATTGGAAGGATTTGACTGACAGGAATGAAATGTGAATTCTCATATCCTTTGCGCGCCCCCCCCCCGCCTCCCCCCCAGGCCTCTGCAAGAGGCACAAGCAGGGCATTGGCAGACCCTGAGGGTTGCACCATTGTGGTCAAGTTTCCCAGGCTTGTTTTTTTATTCTTGGGCAGAAGGTAAGAATGCTTTTATTTGGCTTGGGAAGAGGAGGGGGGAAAGAGAGCCTGTGATTTCAAAGATGCACATTGGAAAACCTCCAGCACAATGAACACTCCTCTTCTTTTATGACAGTGTTCTTTCTGGTGTGAGGATGCAAGGTCTTAGAATCCAGCTGGCCAAGCAAACTTATTTTCCCTGAAACGGAAACAGTGGTCACTCTTGGCAAAGTTCAAAGTGCTCAAAGCATGGGAAACACACACACACACACACACACACACACACACACACACACACACACGGCCTTTTCTTTATCCATTACTTTGTTTGTCCTCTTACACACTCATCAATCAGCCAATCAACAAATATTTTTTTTTCCACACTGGGCTCCGTTGCTACAAAGACAAAAACCTACTCTCAAGGAGCTTACCTTCTAATATTTATTAATCACTGAATGCCTGGGCTAGGCACTGAGAGAGAAGGATACAAAAGTAAATAGATCACAATCTTTGCTCTCCAGGAAGTAGCTGCATACAACTGAGTGAATAATTGAGGTAAGTTAGAACATGGATAGAGTACTGTAGACTCTGAGTGGGTAAAGTGTTTAAATAGGTGGTGTAGTGGATAGAGTGCTGTTTCTGGAGTCAGGAGGATCTGAATTCAAATGTGACCCTAGACACTTCCTAGCTGTGTGACCTTGGGCAAGCCACTTAACCCTCCTTACCTTAGTTTGCTCATCTGTAAAACAAGCTGGAGAAGAAAATGGCAAACCACTCCAGTATCTTTGCCAAGAAAAGCCCACATGGGGTCACAGAGTCAGACACGACTGAAACAACTAACCACAAGGATTCAAGGTTCAAATTCATCTTTAGACACTGATTTAGCTATATGGCCCTGGGCAGATCACTAAACTCTTTGCAGCCTCAGTTTTCTCATCTGCAAAATGGGTATAATAATATCACCTACCTCACAGGTTGTTAAGATCAAATGAGATAACATGTAAAGATTTGTGAAAGCATTAGAGTGTAACGTAAATGTTAGCTATTAATTAATTGTTGACATGTATTTGTATGAACATGATTCTAAGTAGGATGAAATGGAGGCAAAGTACAATGTCCTCTAAGAAAATCTGAGCCTGGAGAGAAGACTTCTAGCTAGGGAAAATCTGAGAAGGTTCCCTGAAAGAGTTGGTACCTAAAATGTGGAGATGAGCAGGCACTCTATACTTGAGGAGAGCCGGTACAAATGTTGAAAGTGGGAGACGATATGTTCAATTCAGGGAATCACCTTCTGCCTCATGTGCCCTAATTTAAAGCAAGATTAGGCTTGTGTTGTGACAATCTCCCCTCCTCTTCCATGGCAGTGAGGAAGCTGTGATCTAAAGTGAATGTTTACCAGGCTGTGAGAGGACCACCATCCATCACATTCCCACCACCCTAATTTTTCTCTGAAAGGTAACAAAGCTTTCTCTGACACCTAGGCCAAGGCTAAAGCTATGTCTCACTTGATGCAGCTTCTTAGCTACCTATCATCATGGTGATATAGTAGCTTCCTGGCAAGGATAGGCTGGTAAATGTTTAATAACTGGCTTTCTGAAAAGAAAAAAAAGTGTGTATGACACACTTTAAGTTTAACCTGAATTATTAACACTATCCTCATCAATTTCTTAAGTCTGAACAATCAATAAAATAATAAATCAAGCCCTGATGTGTAGCATTCGCTGATTTCTGAGGTATCAATGCTCACACTGAAAATTTAACAATTGGCTCTCCTAAGTTTATGAGCTGGTCCCAACTCAACCATGCTTTCTGGTTACTTAAGTCATGAAAAAAGCTCCACAAAGATCGGGGCCCTTCAGACTTGTTAGATGTCCCGAGACCACTTGAGCTGACACTGGTAAGGCAAGAGGAGTGCACTGTGTACCCAAGCTAAATATTTCAGTGTCCTTGTTGAATATCTTTTCTATGCTATACCTAAGTAAGCCTCCTTTGCATAGCCAAATCGTCTATGAATGTATCATCTTGTTTCAACAGCTAACCTAAACTTAAAGCTTGAGTCAGGCCTGTCCCTTACCTATGCCTTTCTATGAAAAGTTGATGAAAGACCATCAAGAGCCTAAGTGTTCTTTATTCTGAAAAATTAAACCTGTTCAATTCTGACATCTTTTATAATAAAATTAATATCAACTATGATTTATTTGAAAGTGCCAAGCCCTTTTCTAGCCACCTGGGATCAGATCACTGGTCCTTAGTAGGATCTACTGATTTAATGGTAAGAGCTATTTAATCCATCATTGAAAGACGCCCATCCAGTCAATGAATTTACTTTGGATAACTATCATGGGGTCAAAATTAATCTTCTATAAAGCAAACCTCAAGCATTTTGATTTAAAGATGTTAGTACAGCATAAATATAAAAATTAAAGGAAAGCATGTGGGTCATTGGGCTCAATTTCTCTCTCAAGTATGGACTGGACTGGACTGGCTGGTGGCCTCCAAGGCCCCTTCTAGGTCTGAGGGTCTGTGATTTTGATTCTGTTCTCAAGAATCCACCTCCATGCTTTTGTTTATATAATTCCCTATGCCTGTTCCCTTTGTTTGCTGTGGAATCCCTACCATCCTATAAAGCTATCTTTTTTTTCCCACTTCTTAGTGAGGATGGCTTATTTGCATTATCTATTCATGCTTGCCCCAAGCCCTGTGACCTAAGAGGTGGAAGGCAAAGAAGTACTTCCAACAGGTAGTGAATAATTTCCTTATATTCCTAAAGTCGCAGAGAAATGCCATCTTGAAGCCACCGTGAAGCTCTCTTTAATCACTGCCCATTGGTAATGACTTTCATCTTTTGATATCAAAAACACTGTTTTTAAACTCTCTAAGGTGCTTATCAAGTAATATTGCATATTGTAGCTGACTATGTTTGTATCTAATCCTCATTCTTATCCAGATTGTAAACTCAATAATGATGGCTGGGATTGTGATTTATCTAAAGTTTGTATTTCCTCTACTACTTAAGAACATCGGTTTCTTTTCAGTTTGTTTATTACTAAATGAGAGGTGAAAACATTTCCTTTGTTTCTCCCTCCTTGCCCAATAGAATTAGCTCCTCTGAAGCTGGTGTTTTGGGGCTCACCAATCATATCACACCAGCGAATACCAGTGCCTTGTAATTAAAAACAACACAGGAAACTTTGGGGTTGGAGGAGGAAAAGAGGGGATTTTGGAAGAAGTGGGGTGCTGGTGGTATTACGAACAGAGACTTGATGATTAAAATATTGTCATCTTTGCTCCCCTTGCTCACATGGGGTGAAGTCTGTTGGGATGCCCAATGCCATGTTGTACCCTATACCTACACGGAAGGAGAGGAAAAAGACAGGAGAGGTATCCTTGTCACTTCATATAACTAAACCTATGGCAGACATCCTTCTAGAATTTTATGATAAATCTTTCTGTCCCCTGAAGGATAAAGGATTTGAAATGACAAGACATAGAAAGTTCCCTCTAATTGAAAATATTGCTTACTTCTAAACAAAGGCTCTTGCAATATACTGGGGCAATCATCAGTGTGAATTGTTCAAAAGTCAATATACAATCTCAATATATAATACTGGCATAACGATGACGCCTGTTTTTGAAAAGCACACTCCTGACATTAGTTTCTGATGGTTCACTTCTAACAATCATTTATCTTTTTTTTTTTTTGCTGTATAGGATGGTTTATTTGCATTATCTATTTGTGCTTAACTAAAGCCCTGTGACCCAAGAGATGGAAAGCAAAGACTTACATCCAATAGGTAGTGGCTAATTTCCTTGTATTGTAAAGTAGAGGAGATACCCTCTACCCATATCTACAAGCATACATGTTCAATGCTGGTGGCAACAGGCTAAATATGACAGCAATTAGAAGGAGCTACTGTAGATTAGTGTGGTTTGATGTATGCAAACAATTTCCATGAGAAGGCAGGGGTGTTGTCTGCAGAATATCCATGTCTATGAAATCTAAGTCTCTAAGCTAACTCGATACAACTGGAGACTGGAAAATTCCTTGAAGAGTACAATGCCTTTGCAACTTTTATATTAAAAAAGACTTCAGTAATTAGGACCAGGCAGAAACTTACCCAATGCTGCTCATAATCAGAAGGCCTTGCTCTCACTTCATCATCTTCATATAAAGAAAAGCCTTCTCGTCTGGCCTGATGATATTCCTTCCGTAACTTCTGGATTCGGTCAGCACATCCAGTTGTGGGGCGGCCACTGGAAAATAAATGATCACATGGAAAGATGCTAACACAAATTCATAACACTCTTGAAGACTTGGTTTTTGATCTACTTATCAAAAGGGTTTACAATTTTAGAGGGATGGACCTATGTGAATTTGGAAGGCCTCACAATGCAATTCAAGCTAGCCAGAGAAACTACAAAAAACAGAAAAAATAGAATTAAATTAAAAATAGAAAAAAACAGACTAACAAATTATATATACTTCTTGAGTGGGATATTCAGTTAAGGCCCTGCCCTCTTATGGGGATTAGAATATTCAATGTATTTTCTTATGATCAGATAACTGTAAAGTTTGAATACATTTTACTTTGCACAATTATCTCATTTTTCCAAATAAGAGTCCCTGTGGATCTATTAAGGTATGTTCTTTTTTTTTTTTTGAGGGGGGGAGAGAAGGTTCAAATCTATGATTTCATTCATCTGGGAAACTATAAGTATTATAATTAATGATATTAATCATAATTAATGTTATATAGCACTTTAAGGTTTACAAAAACACTTTACATGTATTATCTCATTTGATTCCTACTTACCTCCCTGGGAGGTAGGTGTCCTGTTTTACAGATGAGGAAACTGAGGCAGAAGGTGTTTAAGTGTCTTGCTCAGGGGTCACAAAGCTGACAAATATCTGAAGCTGGATTCAAACTTAGATTTTCTTTACTCCAGGTCCAGTGCTCTATCTTCTATGCCATTTATGTCAGTATTTAGCACAATACTCGGCACATAGTAGGTGCTTAATAAATGTCAGTTGACTAGATCAGTAACCTCCTGCAACTGTTGCTTTTAGAAAGTTACTGGGGGCACTGAGAATGATTTGCCCACGACCACACAGCTTTTGTTGTTGTTGTTCGGTCATTTTCAGTCATGCCCAAGGGTAGGACTTCCTGAATCCAAAGTCGGGCTTCCCTCTGTTAAGTCAAACAGACTCCTCACACAGTCCTTTCTTTTGTTGTCTGGACCTGTGATTTCATCAATGTAGGGAACTCCCAGAAATATACTCTACCTAGGAGTCCCTGAAAGTTGCCTGGTATAGATGGTACATAAAACCAGTACATGTCAGAGCATAACTTGAACTCATATCTTTCTGAATCCGAGGTTTATTTCTAACCCCTACACCACCTTGCCTCTTATTAGTGTTAATTGATTAGTTAGAATTTTCAGTCTAGGGAGTAAAGAGTAAGGTTAAGAAAGGAGATGCGGCACTCACGTGAAGGATGTGAGGCAAGCGGAGAGTAGAAACCATCAGTATTACTACCTGTCCGTATTTTATGTCTCTACACCTCACCCATGCCCTGTCTTCTTCATTTGTCCTGTACTTCACACAGACCCCATCCTACCAAGGGCTTACTAAATTCAGTTCCACCCTGCCTGCTTCTCCGTTTCTCCCTAATGGTTCTCTAAAGACAAAGAGGAAGAATTTATTACAGAAGATGGGGGAGGGGAGTGGTTGCTGGTACAAAGTACAATAAGGCAGGTATGGGAAGGAGAAATTAAAAGGTCATAACAGGCAAAGGTGAGTGAGGGAACAGAATTTCCTTCCTTTAAGGGGTAGATGGGATCATAAAAGGACAAAAAACAAGACTGATGACATCAGAAATAACAAAATTGTACAGGGTGTCCCAAAAGTCTCAGGCCAGTTTTAAGCCATGAAACCTTAAAACTGCACTAAGACTTTTGGGACGCCCAGTATAGCCTGTTCATTAAACACTTTCTTCATTGAAGCCCACTGAGGGAGTCAGTGCTGGTATTCCTATCTTCACTTCACACATGAGGCCACTGGGGAAGCTCTGTGAGATGGCTAAAGTCATATCATCAGTGTCAGAGTAAAGACTGGAACCAGGTGTGCTGACTCCCAAGACCAGTGTTCTACCTCCACATACTGCCTCTCTAGGGTAGTAGAAACAGCTGATAATCAGAAAACCTTGCTTGTATCATCTTGAATAAATCACTTAAACTCTCTGTGCCTCAGGACCCTCACCCATCAAATAAGGTATCTGCACTTCCTACATCATAGTTTGCTCATTAAAAGGAGAGGAGATAATGTATATAAAAATGCTTTGAAACCCTAAAGCACTATTCACCTATTGATATTATTAAGACATGCAAATTTTATATTTGATTGTTTTTAGAAGCCAAGAACTGGAGGCTGGGAATGGCTAAAGAGAAGGTATCTATTAGATTCACTTTTTAAACAACAAATGTCACAGCACGCGCCATTAAAGCCACCAACTTGGTAACATCTTGGTGTTGCCAAGAAGAGATGTAAATCATATCTGTGAATCATAGTGGGTACATAATGGCTACAGATCTTTTGAAAGATGAGCATTCTCTATCTAGAATACAAAGACTTTGAAGAAGGCAGGACCATAGTTTCTATTTTCCAAGCCTTCCCTAAAATAATGAGGGAAGTACTCAGGAAACAGTAGGTCTTTAATGAAAGCTTATTAATTTAGTAGCCCATTATGTCTCTGGTAAAAAGAAAAACCTCTGACATTGCACATCCTTGTTTTTTATTTAGACATGTTAAAAAAAACACACCAAACCTCAAGTGAATAGTTTCCTACTATACTTCACTGCAGTATTTTATTAAAAAACCCCAACAAAATCTTCCCTCAATATTTAAGAAAAAGAAGAAAAAAACCAATATTCCTTTTTTTTTTAACCATAGGCCAACATGAAAAAAAAGCAGTGCTATACTATAAAAGAGCTTCACTCACTCTTGAGTAATGTGAGATGAATTTGATGCCCAATCCAATGCTCATGCAACAGTTCTGAATTTCAACTTGGCTTCTGACAATTACGTGAATATATGAACCACATTCAAACTCACCAGATGAATTCAATCAACGCTGTGCAAATATCGCATACATAATCTATTAGTTTACCCCAAAGAAACTGAAGCATTGAATTCAAACAGAATGAAGTCATCAGTAATAAAAAAAAAAAAGAAACTGATAAGGCGATATTAAAAAAAAATCCCACAATTTTCCTACATTTGTGGTGAAAAATCATACTTTGCCTGTAAACTATTCTCCCATATGCCTATAAATACATAAATTAAAAAATATGGGTTTGATCAGATTGCAGTTCTCAAGTGCAGGGAACAAGGAAGGAAAACAAATTCAGCTATTTAGGATTCAGAGAATTCCCTATAGCTTGCAAGAACATGACTATTTACCCCAGAAAAGAAGCCTAGACTCAGAGAAGAAAACATGAAAAACCCCAGAAAGTCATAAAACCATCTAAGGACAAAACCCACTATCTCCTTACTCTCTGTTGGCAAGTGGCATCTTTTCTCACATGTCCATATTTTAAAGAAGGTTGTAAGGCCTCATGCATGAGTCTCTAGTGAAAGATTCAACCCAACCCAACCCAGACCCAACAAACATTCTTCTTCTCATCTTTTTATCCTCCCAAGAGTTAGAGTGTGTTAGAATAGATGAAGTAATAAATGGTAAATGTATACGTGTCCTTTTTTGGTTCCTTACTACATATAGCACACTCTAATGTAACATCACACCAATTGAATGATATCAGTCTATCCTTAGTATATATCTTCTGGGTAGAGGTGGGTAAGATTATCTTTGGTGTTCAGTTGTTTTTCAGTCATGTCTGACCCTTCGTGATCCCATTTGGGGTTTTCATGGAAAAGATGGAGTGGTTTGTTATTTCCTTCTCCAGCTCATTTTACAGTTGAGGAAATTGAGGCAAAGAGGGTAAAGTGACTTGGCCAGGGTCACATATCTAGTAAGTGTCTGAGGCTGGATTTGAACTCAGGTCTTCCTGACTCCTGGCCCGGTGCTCTCTCTACCGTGCTACCTAGCAGCCCTTAACATCAACTTAACATCTGAGAAAAGGTGAGAAACACCATGGTACAGGAGAAAGAACGCTGGCTTGGAGCCAGAAGACTTGGGCCTCAGTTTCCTGATCTGTAAAATGAAGGGGTCAAAAATTGACACCTTTTGAGTTCCCTTCCAACTCTAAATTTATGATCCTATTGTGGATGGCACTCTGCTAACTGCATCATAAATTACGCAGACATGGCAGAGACCTGATCTAGGAGTGTATAATCTAAAACCAACACTGTCACCAACAAATACACATATGTATGTATATGCGTGTGCAAGCACATCTCACATAAAGTCGCCCCAAATTATGTCATCTTATAATATTTATAATTGACTAATTAGAATATTTTGGGTAGCTATGTGGTGTAGTGTATAGAGTGCCAGACTTGGAGTCAGGAAAACTCTAATTCCTGAGTTCAAATCTAGCCTCAGACCTTTACTAGCTGTCTGACCCCGGGCAAGTCACTTAACCCCAACTGCCTCACCAGAAAAAATTCACACAGGTAGAAGTGGCCATTTGAATTTGGATTTGAATCTAGGTCCTCTGATTTAAGCATTCTGAGCTTTAGTTTCCATATTTAAAGTGGAGATAATGGACACTTCGCTACCTAACTCCCAGATGTGCTGCATCAAATGAGATGATATACGTGAAAGTGCATCGTGACCATAATGTGTTGCAGAAACAAAAAAACTATGATTATGGTTGATGGTTTGCTATTTTCTTCTTTGAGGGTAGAGGATAATAATTTTCTACCCAGAATTCTGGGCAGATGAGAGAGCCATGCTGGACTGGGGATTGGACCAACTCCAGAGATTCTGAATTGGTCATCAATTACCAGCTGAGAGAATGAGGCCTGGTAAGAAAATTTAGAGAAGAAAGCCCTAACACACAAGTAGCACACAGAAACTGTGCAGCCCCTCCCTTCTCCTCACATCCCCAAAGAACAAAAACTAATGAACATGTATGCAATACTACATACAAATATTCTCCCCCTTGTATATTCCATACCACTCTCCACAATTTTCTTTGAGAAGAAAACCAATGATTACTCTTTCCAATATTCCATTCCTTTTCTTAAAACGTTAAGGCTAAAATTCTGAGTATAATGAAAGAATGATTTCCTTTAATATTAGACTTCTCTAATACATATCTGTATCCAACATACAAATTTTGAAATGTGGTTAGTACATGACTTCTAGGTCTGACTTTGTACCTGTTTTCTGGTCCCTTAATTTCTATTAGTAATTTGTTTTTCATTCCTAACTACATTGACAAGGTCTTCCTGTATTTTGTGCACTTTCCTATCAATCTTTAAGCACTCTGTTGTCAAGATAATTTTAAATTTTAATTCTAGCTTTCAAACTGCTTGCCAACTTTAAAAAGATGGAAATCATCTTAATGCTTAACATTTAAATTCTATTACGGAATTATGGATAAGGCAATTCACTACTAAGGATCTTGTTTACACATGATAAACTTCTCTGTACTCACAGAGGATGCTCTTTGGGAAGCAGAAATTTGTTGTCAGCTTCACCTTACATATAATGCTGTGAAACTCTCCATATTGATTAAAAGATAGAATTTCAGAGGTGCTTGATGACTAAAAATCATTTTTTGCAGCTTTAAGTAATATGGGATGAGGAAAATCACCTTTGCCCTCTTGGAAAATACCTGTTAACATAACTTGATTTTCTTTTTCTTTTTTTTCTTTTCTTTCTTTTTTTTTTTAAGTAAACAACTCAAACATGATCAAAGCTTTTAACTTCAAATTTGGCAGGACAAGAGAGAGTTGTATTTTAGAAAGACCACATCAGGCTTACTCCAAAGTGGAAGTCAGGTTTTCAAAACACTCGACAGACTGTTGTGCTCAGATTCACTGATGGCAGATTATATAATAGGATCTGATCACATTCACTCTTATTTTGTGACCTCTTCTTAGAGCCCCAAAGCAAAGTTCTAGGAAGAGAGGCTTTTATCGAATGGGTATGTTTCAGGATAAAACTTTACTCTCTATTTTGGTAATACAGAAAACACTGCATTTGGAGGCTGAATGCTCTTGGAGTCTGAGGACCTGGAATGGAATGGATCTGGGTTCTGATCCTAAGCAAGTCATTTTTACTTGTCTGATTTTCAATAACCCCATCTTTAAATAAGAACAACAACATTAACAATAATGATGATGCTGATGCTGATAACGGGATTGCCAGGAGAAAAACATTTTGGGAACTGTTAAGTGCTATGTAAACTCACTGAGTTATGGGTGAGGCAAAGAATAAGGAATTCTCCTTATTAAATATAAGCAGAAAGGATCCTTTTTTTTAAACCTCTGCTCAGTATCATTAATTCCAAAGTATTTCATATTCACTGAAAACCATAACCATAGCATTCACATTGATACTTCCAACTAATTAACATTTCATCACAAAGATGTACTTACTTTGTTTGGGTTCACTCAGATTCATACGGATTTAATAGCTATTATTCAAATTTCATTTCATTTCAGATAGCTCTGGATTAGACCCAGTGTGAATATTGAAAGAGGTTATGAAAGTAATGCACTTTGCCTCCCCCTGCCCCCAATTACTTACAAAGAATTGCCATTTTCCAAAAACACACATTGGCCAAGAAGGTTTTCATAGCTAGGGCCAGTGCCATCTGAGACTAAGAGTTCACAGCGCTTCTAAAGGTAGAAAATATGTTTTGTTTTTCTTTGGATCTTTTCTAAGTGCCTTCGAGGTACTAAATAAATGTTTATCAAATGAATGAATTAATGAATGAATGAATGACTGAATGACTCATAACTTGTGACTTAAATTTCAGGGTAGATCTTGCCAATTCCTTTCCGTATTCACTGCCACTACCTGTGGGCATGGTCTCTGGCTTCGGCCTCGGTGACAGGCTGTCACTGCTATTTTCTCTGTGTAACATTGGTGTGGAGGCTCACGCTGGTGGCAGAAAGAATTTCTGGCTTAATTTGCCCACCGTGAATAGATTTAACCACATTATGTAGTATGACGGCCAAGGTCACATAAGATGATGACAACCTGTCATTTAACATGGAGCTACATATTTGTATGTAATTTGTCAGGCCTTCATTAAAGTGCATGGTTCTTCATGCATGGACTTTTGAGTTGTAGCCAGGGTCAAGAATTTCTCCAGAGAACTAGAATCTATCTTTACTGACAAGGAAATTTGAATTCAACCAAGTTTTGGTCATTACTAATCACAAGAGCTACTCGAAAATCAAGAAATGATATTTGAAAAGATGAATGCTGGTACTACTGCTACTACCACTGGCAAGACCACTGCCACTCACACTGTCAGCATCACCACCACTACTACCACCACCACCACCAGTAGCAATTTTCACAACTAGTTCCTCATTTTGTCTCCATAGTTACCCAGGAGGCAGCTGGAGCAGTAATTATCATTCTGATTTTAAAGGTAAGGAAACCGAGGCATGGAAAGGTTTGGCAATTTACTGAACATCAGGCAGTAAGTGAATGGCAGAGTCTAAGACCCATTTTTCCTGACTCCCAGGCCCAGGATATTCCTGTCAGGCCCCCGAGAAGTAGCAGGGTCAGGTGGAGGAGGAGAAACTATAAACTATAGCCATGTGTTTAACATCCTCAGGCACTTTCTCTGAAGCTGGCTGGACCTGGAGCCAGGAAGACTGGAATTCAAATCTTACCTCAGATACTTTTTAGTTGTGTAATCTTGGGTGAGTCACTTAATCCCTCTTTGCCTCAGTTTCCTTAACTGTAAAATGTGGATAATAATGGCATCTACCTCTCATGGTTGTTGTGAGGATCAATGAGATAATGTTTTTAAAGCACTTAGCACAGTGTCTAGCACAGTGCCAGGCAGCTAGGTGGTACAGTGGTAGAGCACTGGATTTGGAGTCAGGAAGACCCGAGTTCACATCTGGACTTAGATACTTACTGGCTGTGTGACCCTGGGCAAGTCACTTCACCCTGTTTGCCTCAGTTTCCTCCTCTGTAAAATGAGCTGGAGAAGGAAATGGCAAACCACTCTAACATCTTTGCCAAGAAAACCCCAAATGAGGTCATGAAGAGCTGGACATGACTCAAAAATGACTGAACGATAAAACAACTGGCACATAGAAGGTAAGTGTTGTTGTTGTTGTTGTTATTATTATTTCTCTGCCACTGTTAGCTTGAAATAGTGTTTCCCTAATCCTCCTTGACCTTGATATGTTGTCTCAGTGACCCTAGACTGCCAACCTGAATCTGCCTTCTTGCGTGGTTAACCTTGGTTTTGGAGACCTCATTCTGACCTTCCAAAATGTGCCTGTATTTCCTTCCGTCTCCTTGGGTCTCTTTCTCTCATCTTCATGTTTCCAACCACAGCCTGGATGACTGCCCCTTGTTCTTCATGGTTCCCCTTATGTTGTTCTTTGGCCTGGCATTCCAACCCATGCTTGCAATAGCAGGGAAGACCAAGTTTCTTTTCCTTGATCCTTTCAATTACACACGTAGGAGCAGAGGCTCCCAATCCAGCTGGTAACTTCGATGAGGGCCCAAGAAGCCTCCCCCTGGCACTTGTGGCAGTCATTAAGCCTCTTGTTTCCTGGAGGGCAGCAGAGTGCAGTTTTCCCCCATGTGATCGATGGCTATAATTGAACACTGTCACAGGATCAATGCCATCTCCTCTGCTGATAAAAGTCATTGATCTACCTTGGCATAAGTAGCATGTGGCATTTAGAGGCCTCTCTCCTGTTATAACATTTGGCCTTGCTATCATAATTTCTTTAAAGATGCCAGAAACTCCATGTGGGCGACATGGACAGTGTTACAACCCAACACATGAGCTATTATTCACAGCTTCAACTCACCATTATAAGCATGTAACACATAATTGCATTATTCTGATACAGCATAATGACCTCCTGGCTGTTTTCACCTTATAGAAGCTGATTTGGCTGTTATTCATAAAATGCCCCTTTGGATAATCCCCATTTTGAATAGTATTCTAATATATTTCTTCAAAACCCAGTGTGATATTTTTGAGTAATTTATACAATTACATGACATTCAAAACTATGAATAAGCATGTAATGCATTTTGTCTCTGGTCACGTTGCCAATTTTACTAACAACACATAGTTCAGGGTGGGGAGGGGGTCAAGGCAGGAATGGAATATATCAGGTGCCTCTCACAGTAATTCCTGTTTTTCCTTAAATACAAAGATTTCAAAACGAGGTTGACTCTTTTCTTAAAAGCATGAGGTGGTAGCAAAATAAGTGTTCCATATCTATTCCATTTTTTGTATATACTAAGGGTATACTGATGTGAAGAAAGGTCATTTTGGATAATAAAAGGTGGGCTTAGGCTCTGCCTTGGACTCAGAAGATGAACAGCAATAATACACGTTATAACAACGAATAACAACTATTCCACTACAGCTATAGCATATTTCTATTATGCAATATTCTATTACGGAATGTGCAGGGTTTATGAAGTATCATACCATTTAAAATAAAATACAATGGAGAGAAATGATGATAGGGGATAGGGACTAGCCTTGTGACTTCACTGCTATAGGAAACTGCCAGAAGAGGCAGTTTCTTTACTGGTGAAAAATGGAACCTTCTTGGCAACTCATAGTCTTAGAATGGGTACCTCGAGCACTGAGACATTAAGTGACTTGCCTGGGGTGGACACAGCTGTTACATGACAGAGGTAGACCTAGGTCTTCCTGGCTTCCAGGTGAGTTATCTATCTACTATACCACTGCAGTAACTGATAAAATAGTTAAATTTTCACCATCATATACTTCTCTAATGGTTTATCTTTCATAGTTCCCAGACATTGAGCAACAGATGGTTTAAGCAGAAGAGAGTTTTTCTTACTTCTGTTTTTTTTTTTCAGTTGTATCTGACTCTTCATGACCCCATTTTGGACTTTTTTTTTGGCAAAGATAATGGAGTGGTTTGCCATTTCCTTCTCCAGCTCATTTTACAGATGAGTAAACAGGGTTAAGTGACTTGCCCAGGGTCATATAGCTAGTAAGTATCTGAAGCCAGACTTGAACTCAGGAAGATGAGTCTTCCTGACTCCAGACCAGGCACTCTATTCATTGCACTACCTAGCTGCCCTCTTATTCCTAACACATTTGAGCAAATTACCTCTTTTCCTTTCTCTCTCTCTCCTCCCTCTTTTTCCTTCTCTCTTTCTTTTTTCCTTTTCCCTCTCTCCTGCTTCCTCCCTCCCTCCCAACCTATTTATTCCTTCCCCCTTCTGTCCTCTCAATCCTCTCCCCTACCTCTCCTTTCCCTTCTTTTCTCTTCTCTCCAGCTTCCCCTCTCCACCACATACACTTGTCAGAAAAATTCTCACTGACAATTTCAGGACTTGACAGATAAAATTATCATCTTCTAAGCTTAAATCAAACACAATACATTTGAGTTTTAAGTCTATAGATCTAACATTTAGAGGTGAATATCACTTTCGTGGTCAAACATAAGAAATAGAAGCATCCATGTTTAAAGGCCATGTGACAATGGGAACTTTCTGGGGTAATTAAGATCTTGGCCTCCTCTAAGAGCATGAGACAAATCAGATATCTCTCCTGAGTGACCCCCCTGAGCTGCATTATGGCTAACTCATTCTTACAAATGTTGTTTGTGACTCTCCACACATCCTTTCATATAGCAAACTGCTAGACTCTAACTGACCACAAAGTCTGAAAGAAAAGAAAGTTTTGCTGAGCTTACTCTTTAGCACAAAGGTGGAGGGTTCTTACTCAGAGAAACTAAATTAGGGAAGTTATAGAAATGATGACAACTAAAAAAGAGACAGCTTTTTACATTATGAAGGAACTTTTGTGAGAAACATGTGAGTAGGAGAATCATATTCTGAATGCTGAGGGCCCCAGAGCTCAGTCTAAAAACAAATAAGTCTGTTTGAGATAGGGGAAAACCGTTTCAGCTACGAATGAACTATTCCCCAACATTAATGTAATATAAATTAAATAATCCATAGTCCTTTAATGAAATTCCCAAATGAAATGGGAAAAACACAATCTTAATTTTCATATACCTAATGTTACACTACATATATCCTTTGATTGGGCAGCTAGGTGGAGCAGTGGATTGAGTGCCAGGCCTAGAGTCAGGAAGAATCATCTTAGTTCAAACGTGGCCTCAGACACTAGCTGTGTGACCCTGGGCAAGTCACTTTACCTTGTTTGTCTCAGTTTCTTCATGTGTAAAATGAGCTGTGAGAAGGAAATGGCAAACTACTCCAGCATCTTTGCCAACAAAAACCTAACTGGGGTCACAAAGAGTTGGATATGACTGAAAAATAACTGAACAACAACTATAATAACATTTAAGGTATAAGTCATCTTAGAAATTATCATAATAAGAATTTTTCTTTGCCAACAAATTTTGGACTTGATATGATAATGTTGATATTTAAAGAAGAGCAAAAAATCATATGCTGACCATTTAAAGATAGTTTTATCCATAACTCAGGTTATATTTTGAACTACCCAAACCGTTTCATTGCTTCCAACATCTTTATACAAGAGTCTTAAGTTGCCCTTCTATATTAAAGGAGTAATAAGAACTACTCAATCCACACAAAATGGTTACCTTTCAACTCTGTAGATTTGTATAAGAGGCTTATAATCACTTCTATCCCCCAAAGGTCACAAACTCCAACGGGAGCATGTGACTATCATTTGTCTGACTGTAAAGTGAGACGCAGTGACCCTATAATATCAGTATTGCCCTTCTGACATCTGGGGCTTATGGGATAGAAAACAGCTTAAATCATCATCTCCTTTGGATTACTTGAGTCTTTTATAAAAGAAGTTCAGATTTTTCTAAACCTACACCAAGGGAATGATATCTGGAATGTCTGAGAGCATGGCAGAACCTAGTAGCAAATACATGAAATGGAGAAAGCAAAGTTAGTCACACACTAAGATAATTTTCTGTTTTTTAAAAGCTGTTGGACAATTCTTTTCATGGTTTCTGATCTGTAAATTAATCTTTGCTGTCTTTCTTTTTGATATAATACACCATCATTGGTCAAACGAGGGAATTTACCTAGATGTTCTCTAAGGCCCCTACCATCTTGAAAATGCTATTGATCTCTGATTTCCCGTGTTTGGTGGCAGATGGTCCAGTCATTCAAACCTTAGCCACAATTCAGCTGGAAATATTCTCTGTTGCTACTTACTTCTCTACTCTTTGGACCTGGAGTTGGCTGTCACTACTATGTAACAGCATGGGAAATTTAGCCTCGATTTCACTTTAGAAAATGAACATTTTTTACAACCAAAATCTATTTCTTATTTAAGTATTAGCATTGACACTATCCATATAGCAAGAATAACAGTTTCACATTAGAAATAGAAACTGTAGTAAAATTGGAAGAGTGAAAAAAAAAGGAAGAAAACAACTTCTTCTAAACTCAATATTGAGGGGAAATGGCTATTATTGTATGCTTAATGCTGCTTTAGGGGGAAGTTGCCATCACAAAACTGGAATTGATAAATAGGCACTGAATGGATCAGGCGAATTAATGGAAGCATTTGAATATCAGACATGTGGGCAATTTATTGCTGTCTCATTGATCTGGGAAGTGAATGAGTTTTAGAAGGGCCAGAAGAGGAGAGATTAGATACTCCCTGGCTGATGACAACTGAACTCTCTATAAACAATACATGATAGAAATAATGAAAAACACGCTTTCTTGCTGTTTGCAATAGCCTTTTGACAGTGTGACAGTTGCTGGTTTCTTCAATAAAAAGATGATGTCAATTATGCCTTTTATTCATCATGATAAAGTTATGTGCCAGGAATAACTGAGTGTCTTTTTTTTTGGCACTTCTTATAACAATCCGTCTCCTTTTTTATTTATATAGAAGCTAGGCAAAGCAGCTGTCCAATTTATAATCTATATGTCGCATCAACCCCCTTTTTTTGGGAGGGGTGGTGGTGGTTTTTGATTCTTTTGCAGTTACAGAAGCTTTAGTAACAGCATTTTGTACAAATAGTCAACTCTCAATTATCCATAGTAATAGGGTTTCAGCAGAACATGAAAGATGGAAAGCCCCACAGGACTATACATTTATGCATATGTATGTGTGTATGTGTACAAAATTTCAACCAAGTTTCAGTTTATCTCCCATCAAGTGTTTTTACAAGAGTTGTAAACAGCACCATTAACTGATGTGGATTTCGCATTTTCCCCCTTGTCCTTCCTACACTTTGGTAGGGGTGCTCATGAGCAGAGAAAGGGTCAAAAGGCAGGTAGTAAGAGAAGGGAAGTGATTCGAAAAGCCCTGGATAATCCTCAAATTGGATAATCAGTCCCTGGATAACTAAAAGTCAATAGTACATTACTGAGTTTTGTTTTTTTAACTTACGGATTATAAAGTGTCTTACACAAGAAACATACCTTTCAAAGATTTGTGGGTATACTAGATACAAAATTTTGATTGTTGTATAAATGGAGGATGAAGGATATTTATTAATGAAGAACTGGACTGCAGTTTGAGGGCTAATGAAAAGTTCCTGGACTAAAATGTAGGCCTGATCCTCAGTCTTCCATTCAGAAAACAGAATCTATTTCTTCCCTGAATTTTGTTGTTTGCCATTGGGTACAGTATCAATTAATTTATTACTGTCTGTTCACTGGTAACTATTCTTTTTCTCTCCCCTATTTGCAGATAAATTATGTGCAACCATCCAGATGTCTTGAGTTCGCTATTTATTAAAGAAAAAAAATCTACCAAAAGTAAAGGTGAAGAGGGCAATGGATGGCAGTTTATTATTTTCTGAACTCCACGTGAAACGAGAGAAGTAGAAATGTAGATCCAGTCAAGAGATGGCTCCTCAGCTATAGCCTAAGCATCTTCTAGACAAATACAAGATTAAACAAATCTACTTCTCCCCAGGAAGAGGCCTCTCTCCAAATTATGCACATGTTGGAGCTGGTAAGGAGGGTGGTGATGGTGGTGGAAAAGGTTTAAACTGATTCACTCTATCATTTCCTTATTTATTGCTTAAACTGATATTTCCTTTGAATGAAATCTGCATATTTAAGCAAATTCCTCAGTTTTACGTTGGGAAAAAGAAAGAATAGCTTTCTCCTTTTTGAAGAGTTATTTATGCTGTATCCCAAATGTCTGGGGACCTGAGGGGAACAAGAAGATGGCAGGGGCTGGAGCAGCGTGGGAGTGCAGTGTGAAAGGAAAATAAGATAACACCTAATGGTCAGGATGCATCCTCATAATAGGATGGGGTTCTTAATGGACGATCACTACAGGAATAACATTAATTCAGTATTAGGACTTTCACTGGAAAAAAATATGAATGTAATTTATCTTTTGAACTGTCAGCTGCATTTCTAACGCTTTAAAGGCTGTAGCTTCCAGGGCCTTTTGTCTTTCTGCCATGGCAGGAATATCTTGGACAGCTGTAAGAGCTTTGTAAGCTATCTTTCTCAAAATCCATTAGCTAATTCAAGGAACCTAATTAGAGCTGCCATTTTGATGGAACATACTGAATGCTTAGTACAAACTAGTCACACCATCAATGTTTATTAGAGATCACAAAATCCAAACCCCTTCATTCCATATGAATATCAATGGGCAGCCAGTATGCTCCATATTGATTAAAATACGTGATTAATGTTATTAAGGTTTGTGGCAAGATACAGACATATGTGTGTACACACACACACACACACACACACACACACACACATGTATTTGTATATACATAAAAATATAAATGTGAATATATGTATACATAAATATATATATAAATATATTTATATGCATAAATACATATACACATATATGTGTGCATGTGTGTGTATGTCTTTGCATGCACCTGCAGATGGATACAGGCACAGCAACACTTATACTTATGCAGTGCTGTTTTTATTTACATTCTTCTCTCTCTAAGCTCGTAGGACCTTGTACCCCAGATTTCAGCAACTTTACAGCTGGAAAGACAGATGTAAGCCCAGAGGAGCCCAGAGAAAGGGGTGGAGGGAAGTTTTCTTTATGTAACAGCTGCTGAGCACTATGAAATTCTCTACACTGGTGGCAGTAGCCCTGCCTTTATATAAAGCCAGCTGGATCCCGATTTTTTATTGCTAGTCCTGATCTATTGGAGAAGGCCCAATGGGGAGCCAAAAGCAGTCAGCATCATTCACTTATACTCAGACCTTCTATCTGGGCTGACCTTGCATTAGCATGGGGAGAATGGGATAAGCAGTGGGAAACTTCTCTCCTGCTTGGGGCCAGACCTATGAATCAACTGTCCTGGTGAGCCACTGCTTGGCTGTTTTGATGATCAGGAATTTAAGATTCCAAATCCTTAGTGACTAGCCCAGTGCCAGGTATTTAGTAGGCACTTAATAAATGCCTGCAGATCAATTGATTACTTGATTCACCAGAAATATCACTCCCCAGGACGGCCTGGGATAGAATAATATTCCAATAATCTTCCAAACCTTCCTTCACTTGCCCAACTCAAGAGCTTTGCAAGATGCTATCACAGCTAAGTATAGAGGACCTGTGCTGATATACAATCATATATCCAATTAGATGTTAGATGTTGCCTTTTTTTTCATATTCAACATTTCTTATAATAGCCCTGTCTTTCACTCAAATAATCACCATCCTAATTTAGTCCCTCATCACCTTTTGCCTGCAATAGCCTCCCTGACTAGTATCTCTCTGCTCCAATTCATCCTTCACACAGCTGCCAAAATGATCTTCCTAAAATATAAGTCTGACCATGTCCCTCCCCTCCTTATTACCTCTAGGATCAAACAAAAACTCCTTTTAGGCTTAGAAAGTCCTCCCCTATTTGACTCTAACCTACCTTTCCAGCCTAATATTGAGCCTTACTCCCCTTCACACAATCTGTAACCCAGCCACATTTGCCTTCTTACTGTTCCTCCCAACTCTTTACCTTAGCTGTCTCTCTATTCCAATGGTTGCATTCTTTATTCACTTTTGCCTCTTAGACACCCTAATTTCCTTCAAGGCTCCGCAGAAGTGCTATGTTCTATAGGAAGCCTTTCTTAATCCTCCCTTCCCATCCCTCACTGTTTGTGACTCACAAAATTATCTTGTGTCTATTTTACATACATGTATACATATATGTTGTGTACCTCCCACTCATATATATTGGAAGCTCCTTGAGGGCAGGAATTTTTGTCACTTTTGTGACACTTTTTTTGGAGACACTTTTGTTTCTGTATCCACAGAGCCTAGCACAGTGCTTCTCTATCATACAGAGGGTGTTTAATCAATACTCATTGTGAGATGCTTAAAGTGAGGTAAAGAAAAAGAAAACAGATAGAAACCGATAACTGAAATCAAGGACATGGGGGTGGGTTTGGTTCAGATGTTGGGGAAAGAAAGAAAGGAAAAGGGAGAAAACAACAGCTCTGTCTATAGTGAAGAGAAGATGATGACTCTATAGGAAGGAAGCTTGCAATATACAACCACAGGAATTATGAGGGTATAAATCCCTGACCGCCAGTCTTATCCTTGGGGCCTCCAATTTACAGGTTGATGTCTCCTCAAATACACTTGTTTCCAAGTTCATCAGTTTCCTCCCTTCCTCTGCACCTTCTCCACTTTAGACACATGCAGGGACGGCTATGCCCTGGATGCCATCTTGCCCCATCCTTAATCTCTTCTCAGCCTTTACCACATCCTTCACTTACTCCACTACTTCCTCCCTGCTTTCCCAGGCTGTCACCCACCCCTGCTACCATTTTACTTTCCTCCCTTCAAAATCTTGATCTTACAGTAGTCAACCAGTTCAGCCTTAAACTTTTCTCTGCCCTAGAATTTAGTGTATCTTTTGTCCTATTGACACTCCCATCCCTTTCAAACATACAACCCTGGATCACTTGCACAACCTTTTTTTTTTTCCCTCTCCTCTAGTTCTACTGGAAGAAGTCATGCAATCCTACAGATTTATGCCATTTAATCTCAACTGGGCTCTCCATGTAGCACAGTAATCTTTTTTCTCTTCCCTGATTGGCTGCGTATTGCATACCCCGCAATCCTGAGACAGCTGTACTATCCCCATTTCTCCCCCAGCATAGAAACTTGCCTCATACTTTACTGAAAAAATTTAGGCTGACAGCTTCCTTCTCCCTAATTCATGACTTCAAATTCTATCAATATCACCCCATTACCAATCCTAACCCCTCTACTTATATTCTTGATCTTTTCATCCCAACTCCTCCTATATGCTCTGGGATTTTTGCCCCTCATTTGCTTTCCCTGATTTCTATAGACATACCCAGATCTCCTTCATCTTTAAAAAGCCTTCACTTGATTCTACCAACCTCTCAGACCAAAACAAGATCACCAATTCAGAGCTAGAAGGGGTTGTAAAGATCTTTTTAGTCCAAGGCTCACTTTACAGATGAATAAACAAGGTTTGGCAAAGTGACTTGCCTGGGGTCAGCCAGCTAGTAAATGTCAAGAGACAAAAATTGAATTCCGGTCATCCTGGCTCCAAATCCAGGACTACTACACCTCACTGATTCACCCTTGCTAGGATCTGACACCTTTCCTTCCTTTTACAGTCAAACTCCCATTAAACAAAACAAAACAAAAAAACAACTACTTATCCTCATTCCCTATGTCTTCTCAATTCTTACTCATTTTCAACCACTTGCAATCTTCTGTCCCTACTGCTCAAATAAAACTGTTCTCTCCAAGGTCATCCATGATCTCCTCATTGCCAAATCCAGTGGCTTTTTCTTAGTCTATGTCTTTCCTGATTCCCCTTCTTTTTAGTGCCCTCTGAAAGTACTTTGTATACAATTTGTAATTATTTATCTGTATATATGTTCATTCCCCGTACAACATGGGCATGTTTTTCTTTGTAGCCCCAATATCCATTACAGTGCCTAGCACACAGCAGACATAATGAATTATTACTTAACTGAATAGCTGAAATTTACAGTGTTATTAGGTGTGTAAAGTATTTTACATATGAGATAGGTACTGTTAATACCCCCAATTTTATAGATGAGGAAATGGAGGCTCAGAGTGGTTAAATGTCTTGACCAGAATCAAGTGGTAGAGGTGAGATTTTAACACAGGTCTTGCTGATTCCAATCCATTCCTTCATATTATTTCTATGGCAGTCTCCGCTTATATTATTACCTGTTGCCCTTACTTCTTGATAATTTTGCGCTTTGCTACAAGATCTGCCCAATATCAAATTCATTCCTGATGGCTTCTGGCCAATGTATTATCCGTCCACATGTCCCAACTGGCATTCCCAGGTCCTGTTCAGATATTTTACTGTTTAACATGTGTTTCAACAAGTTCTTTCACATGCACCACTGCCTTTCTTTAGCTTTTTAGACCGTAATGACTCTAGCATCTTGGTGCTATTCATTGCTGTAACAGGAGTAGCCCAGCTAAGTTATGGCGTTCATGGCTTATTCATGCTTGCAGAAATGGTACGCTCTGAAACAACCTTTGTTACCTGAAACCTTTTCCATGTGACTCCATGATAAATATAGCCACCTAAGTGTCCCAGATGAAACCCATTCAGAAACTGTTAGGGAATCTGTCTCACTGGCTTCTATTCATGCTCCTACAGGAGGCTGCTGACTGACCACCCTTGAGCTCCATCTCTATTACACTCTATCAAATGGAAAATATTTTATTAATAAAGTTTTCTAATTCCTCATCCACCAGTGGACCATCTGCTAGTATGCTGCCAAAGTAGCTGAGGAGTACAGCAGCTTCCACACTGCCAAATGAAGATACTGTCCTTGGCATCTGGCAGAATCAGATACATCCCAATATCAGCGCTCAAGCTTCCTGTTGTCAAATCAAGTGTGGCTGCATGACTTGGGCTGGGGGATAATCAAAGGAAAGTGATACTGTGTCTATGAAGTTTATGCCAGCAGAACTGGTCAAAATCATTCAACACCCAATCAACCCAAATTGCCTTTGGGTTCACTCAGAATAAAATACCACTCACGTGAGAGGGTTTTGATGATGATTGTAGAAGAAAGTGGCCAGGATTAGTTAAAGAGCAAGACCTGCGTATGGTCCAGGTGGGGTAGTCTGTGTGGGTGATTTCAGGGGAACTAGGAAGGCCTTGATGTTCTACCCAATCCTCTCACCTGCTGGCTTATGCCTGAAATTCCACTATTAGGGGCAATCCCTTTAGGTTAAGAAGCAAATCTTGTTAAAATGTAAATGCATTTCTGCTGTGATCAGTAATTTGTATGAGAATGAAAGATTGGAGAGAAGATTTCAGTAAGAAATAAAGTAGAAGAGAGTAGGAGAGTCCCAGGTGCTTGAAAGCAAAGCTGGGGGCACCAAGTATAAATCCTGCCTAACAACAATTTTATTTGGGGCTAGCCACAGTTAGGGGTGACCATACTTACTGGAGAGCATGTCACACCAAAAGTCTTTTTAAGCACTTACTCTATACACGTAGCCACAATTAGGGGTGACTATACTTATTCCAGAGCATGTCACACCTAAAGTCTTTTGGAGCACTTACTCTATACACCTAGCCATAGTTAGGGGTGACCATACTTACTACAGAGCATGTCACACCAAAAGTCTTTGAGAACCTACTGTATACATAGTGCCCTTTTGGGTGCAACTCTTCTTAAAATAGTGGATGGCTGAGAAATTTGGGATACCTCTGTCAAAAGATGTGGGGCAGCTAAGTGGTGCCAGATACAGTGCCAGACCTAGAATTGGGAAGACCTGAGTTCAGATATAGCCTCAGACACTTACTAGCTGGGTGAGCAAGTCACTTCACCCTGTTTGCCTCAGTGTACTCATCTGTAAAATGAGCTGGAGAAGGAAACCACTCTAGTATCTAGAAAACCCCACATGGGGTCATGAAGAGTCGGACATGACTGAAAATGGCTCAACAACAACAACCATCCCAGAGTGAACAAGAGCTTTCCTTTCCATGACGATGGTTTTTCCCTTTAGAAACAAAAATCCATTCTTTGCATCTATGATCTGTCTTTTTTGCATTTCCCTCCCCTAAAGACAATGAAGAAATAAATGCAGCATAGATCTGGAGCTGGAAGGGCCTTAGAGGTCATCTAGTTGAATTCACTCATTTTAGAGGAGAGTGAACTGGGGCTCAGAAGTGTCTTACCCAAGATCACCTAGATATCAAGTGCCAGAGACAGGATCTGAACCCAGGTTCTATAACTTCAAACCTAGTTCTCTTCCCAGTGGGCCACATATAGTCTGGATCCAAATAACATTCCACATACTGCTAGCCCCAAATCTTGGGCATGTGTTTCTAAATGAAACAGAAAATGAAATTGCTCACCTTTGGACTTCCCTAGAATATAATACCAAGAAAAGGAGGCTAAACCTAAGTCCTTTGTCTGTGCCTTCTTGCTATTCAGACTCTGACAGGACAGATATCTATTTACCTCAAAAACCGTCCTGCAAAGATTGCAATGATTTTATAGCTTTTGTTAGAACTAATGCCTCCAATTTCTGCTCAAAGGATATTTAGACTTCTCCCACTCTTGCTCTCTTCAGTGCATCTGAACATTAAAAGAGAATTTGCTCGGGTGAGGTATGACTCAAATTTTGTGGGTGGCAGCAGCTAGGATGGCAAAGGGAGGGAATATATGAAAAATTCAGAGGCAATGCTTTTCTCCACAGACTTTACTATGTACCAAACAGAATATTCACAGAGATGCCATAAAAAGGTACAAGTCAGGCTCAGAGTCAATGTTTTTATTTGCTCAGATGAATATTTTAAGTAACTAATTAGGCAATAATCCTGGCATGTCCCTTGTTACATAGAAGAAATGTGATGCATTTCTGGATCATTCTAGCACATTGCCTCTTAAATGGAAAAAAAGAAAAAGAAAAATCTAACACTTGGAAGATGTCAACTCTAAGCCAGAAATCACTGGATTATCTTCACTGGAGAGCTGGAAGCCTCAAAATCTGAACTCCAGAAGACTGGACAGTGAGCTCTGAGTTTTGCTTTTTGTGTGTGTATCCTCACCAAGCCATCTTGTTTGGATTCTACTGACAAATGCAGCCAAACTGTTGCGACGGCCATGTAAATTGCATTTCCAACAGAAAGATGACAGGTGTTTTTCTTATACAGCCAGAGTGCAGAAGGTGGAAAGAAAACAAAGTCATAATTGCAAAATGAGGGGTGAGGAACAAGGCGATTAGGAGATGGATTAGCAAATAGAAGAATGCTTAATGTGTTTGATGGGTAATCACTTGAAGGTTCTAAAATTTGATGTAGGATGCAAGACACAACCTATCTTTCAAAGTCTTCATAACCTGGTGCCTTCCTACCTTTCCAATTTTCTTACCTACTCTGTCATCCTTTTTCTTTCTTTTCCCTCTACTTAATAGTATTTTATGTTTTCCAATTGCATGTAAAGATAGTTTTCAACATTTCACTTTTATACGATTTTGAGTTAAAATTTTTTTCTCCCTCCCTCCTTTCCCCCTCTCCTTTTCTTCCCCTCCCCAAGACAGTAAGCAATCTGATATAGGGTACATGTGTACAATCATATTAAACATATTTCCACATTAGTCATGTTGTGAAAAAAGAATTAGAACAAAAGGGAAAAACCATGAGAAAGAAAAAAGAAAACAACAACAAAAAAAGAGAAAATAGTATGCTTCAATCTGCATTCAGACTCCATAGTTCTTTCTCTGGACGGGGATGGCATTTTCCACCATGAGTCTTTTGGAATTGTCTTTAATCATTGTATTGCTGAGAAAAGCTAAGTCTATCAAAGACGGTCATTGCACAATGTTGCTGTTACTGTATACAGTGTTCTCCTGGTTCTGCTCACTTCACTCAGCATCAGTTCATTTAAGTCCAGGTTTTCCTGAAGTCAGCCTGTTCATCATTTCTTACAGCACAATAGTATTCCATTACATTCACATACCACAACTTGTTCAGCCATTCCCCAATGGACGGACATCCTCTCAATTTCCAATTCTTTGCCCCCACAGAAAGAGCTGCTATAAATATTTTTGTATATGTGGTTCTTTTCCTTTTTTTATGATCTATGATCCTTTTTCTTATATACTCCATGATCTTCCTACCTCCTTATATACCTTTCTACATAATCTATGATCCAGCTACACTGGTCTGTTAGGCATTCCTCACAAAAAACATTCTATTCCCTGACTTGTATCTGTGCCCTGGTTGTCCCCCATGCCTGGAAGGCTCTCCCTTCACCTCTTAGTTTACCTGGAGCTTCCTTCAAGATTCAGCTCAAATCCTGCCTTCTGCAAGAAGTCTTTCCTGGTTCCCCAAGCTGCTCATGTCTTCCCTTGTCTTAGATGATGTTCTATTCACTCTGAATAGATCTGGCATGTACCTATTGACTTCTTGTCCCCCCACTAGAATGTGATTTCCTTGAAGGCAGGGAACATGTTTTTGTATTTCTTTGAAGCCACAGTGTTTAGCATAGTGCCTGGCACATATTAACTGCTTAATAAATAATGCTTGTGCACCAACTGAATGACACAATTGTAACTTTAAGAAGGTGATTCAGGATTCGCTTAAACTACAGGACACTATGTTTTAACAGAAATAACCTTCCATAACAGCAGAGGCCCACGCAATCAGTACCTAACATTTTGCAGCTACCAGTACTTTCAGCATCTTAAAAAATATCGCAAACTTATCTGGAATTCCTAGAATCACAGTAATTTGCAATGGGGAAGTTCCTCATGCATCAACTAGTTCAATCACCATTCCATTGTACGGATTAGGAATTGGGGCTCATAAAGGTAAAGTGATTTGCCCAAGCTAGCTGCGGAAAGAAGTCAGGTTTCCCGTGCCCTCGTCTTATGACAACCATTCCACCAGACTGTCTATGAATATTTCTAGAAGGGAATCTTTTTTGTCATTTTATATAATATGGTTGTTAGAAAAAAATGTTCTTCACTGTGAAAATGTACAAATTAAAGGGAAATCTATCTAGGTGAGCCAATAGCCCTCCCTACATGTGTTCTAGAGACTCTAAGCTGCTGTAAAAGAGAGCTAATTGATGAGTTCCTTCTCTCACTTGTCCATTAGGATAAGTACAGCACATGGGCACTGAACTCTTCAAAGACAAAGAAATGCATTAATTTCAGATTTCTGGAACTGTTAATAAATCTGACATTGTCTGGCAGTTTTCTCCATTTTCAGCCTCTTGACAGATACTACGATCACAAGTTACAGGGAATATATTTTTCCTATGTAAAATTAACGCTAATAAAACAAGCCGAATGGGAATATGATCAAGTCACAGAACCAGGCATATAATACAATTTCAAAAATCCTGGTCCCATATTTAAAAATACGAACGTTACAAGCACCACCAGCATTTTCCTAATAGAGGTCGACTTAATATGCTTGTTGCAAAGAAGCACTCTTGCTGAGGGAAACCTTCTTACTGTAAATGCCCACAACTGTTGCCCCCTCCCCTCAGGCTGACATTTGTATATAATCAAGGAAGATTCTCTTCCTAATTTTTCATTTCTAATGGCTTTCTGGGGGTGGGGCTGGGGTTTGTGTTTGCCGGGGGAAGGGGGAGAAGAAAAGAGTAAAAGCACAGGGCAGCAAAACCAGCCTTAAGTGCTTGGCAAATGATCTTTCTGAATCTGAACCTCATAAATCCTAGAAAATGCTATATTTCAACAATAGGCTGCAAAAGCTTTTCTCTCTGCAATGATGAAGCCCAGCTTCAAAATTTATAGTTTCATTTTAGAAATGGACTATAAAAAGAAAGAGACTGACTTAGCTGTCTATCAACCGGCTCTGACACTAGCAAATAAAGTGTTGGCTTTCAATGTCTGATACATATATATGTACATATATGTGTTTATATGTGTGCTCATATATATGTAAAATTAAAATTCTTAAATACTGCAAAGGGGTCTCCTTCGCAGTGTCTGATGGTGGTGGTGATGATGGAGTATGGCTGTGTTGTCATAGCAATGCCTGGACCCTAATGTAACATTTCTTTCCCTATCTGCTGTGAGGAGTCTTATTCTTCTAGTCCCTCCTATTCAAAGAAAGAATATTACACTGGACAAAAAATTGAAATTGAAAGGATCAAAATAAATTGGGCTTGGTTGGATGCATAAGAGACCTGTTTATTGAACTAGGCATTCACGTACAGAGGGGTATGAGGGACTAGTATCCAAATACCACTTAGCAAATTCAGAGAGAGGTTTTGAAGGGGGAACAAAAGCTCTTACCCCATGCACCATTCTTGATGTGTGATGGAGAAATGGAGAAGCAGTGTGAAAAACCTTCCATTCTACTGACTGACTTTACCATGTTGGAAAAGACAGCCTTGGGGAATACAGTTGAGACCAGAGAGCAAATATCTAATTACAAAAGTGTAGTCCCTTTCATTTAAATCTAATAAAGGAAAGCAAGCTCTTTTCTTTTATGATAATATACTAAAACCCAAATTAAATATACATAAGGCCACATTTGAGAAAGATTTAGGACTGAAAACTCTCAATTAATTAGTCCTGTATGCTAGTGTGGCTTTGCTCAGCGACTTCTAGTAATGTGACATATCACCACCATTAATGAGTGAAAGCTGCCCCACTGTCAAGGAGTGGAGAACCAGCAGTGTGTAAACAATTCACTATTGTGAAATCCTCTAATAGAGCTTAATAAGATAGCTAACGTTTAGACACAATAGGGCTTAGGCAAAATGTGACAGCTACCACCACACAGAATCTCATTACTCTGTTGGCTGTGACTCATAAATAGATTTTTAAGTTTGTATTTTTAATAACATTTCCATGAAAAATTAAGTTGTAGTTGGAAATGTATCACATCGCAACGGATAATATATGAATTTATGAAAGCAGACCCCTTTATATGGCTGAGGAAAAGAGAATGAATTTCTTTTTTTTTCTTTTCTTCTTTTTTTTTTTTTGGGCTAAGCAATGGGGTTAAGTGACTTGCCCAGGGTCACACAGCTAGTAAGTGTTATGTGTCTGATGCCAAATTTGAACTCAGGTCCTCCTGAATCCAGGGCCAGTGCTCTCTCCACTACGCCACCTAGCTGCCCCCAAGAGAATGAACTTCTAAGTGGAAGAGAATCTGAAGTCTATCATGGGAAACAGTTAAAGAGAAGTCCCCCACCTTCCCAAATCAGAATTCTCTTTTCACCTCTACACTAAGAAGTATTAGCGTTGGTGAGGGGCTTTGCCTTTCTTTGGTTACTCTTCTTCCTTCTAGATCTAAGTCTCTCCTTCAGTTTTCTCCTTTCCCCTTCTATTATTTATTCCTCTTCTATGATTCATTTCCAGAGGGAGAGGGGTACCTTCTCTTTTCCAGACTGGAAGAAGGGCCTTGGCTCAGGGTTAGGCCATTCTGCTTCCATAACAGACAGTCCAAATTCCCCATGATACATGTGATTTCTCTAATGGTCTTCACACACTGTTCCATGGAATGAGAGGGTGTTGGAGGCTTGATTTAACTTCATTTTGCTTCTAGCAGGTGTACTTCAAGTGTGGGTACTCACTCTCTGAATTTTAAGAAAGGAGGAAGATATCCAAGTATTTTTATTATCATTTGCATGCTGATCTTCTCTCTTCTTACTAGATAATGAGCTCCTTGAGAGTAGGAAATGTCTCACTCTTTTGAATCGAGCATAAACCCAGCAGAATTTCCTTGTACCTTTTTTTTTTAAATGACACTAATGTCTCTTACAACAGCAGGATTGTCAGTCTCTGTATTCTGAATGACAATAGGTAGAAGGTACAGGAAGACAGAGTTTAACTTATCCTAAGGAAAGAACTTCCCAAATGTTCAAAATGAATGGGGATGCTGCCTTGAGGGGTTAATGTCCAGTATTTTCTTTACTATGTTTCTAAAAGGCAACTGGGCGATGTATTGGGGGATTTGTAGATCTGAAGCAAGGTTTGGGAAAAAGTAGAACTAAATGACTTTTGAGGTCCTTTCCAGGTATAAGACTCTATGAAACCCATAATATTTCAAAAATGGAAGGTTCATTGAGGGGTATGCCATAGCCAACTCACTGGCTTCTGAGAATCTATTGCTACATTTTCACTGTGAGCACCCACAGCTTGGAAATGGTAAGCACTAAAATCAAGGCTTGAATTTTTGTTGTTGTTTATTATTTAGACTCAAGAAAGCAATGGAGAAAATGTTCCTGCAGATTAAACTTAAAAGTGTAGCCTAAGTAAATTTTTTTGGGGGAAGCCAGTTGTTAAATATTTATCAGTACAACCTTGGTATCATCACATTGATTTTTTAAAAAAAACTGAATGTTACAGCTCTAGTTACATGAAATGAGTACGAGTTAGAAGTGTAAGGAAAATAAAGGACCTCAAAAGAAGGTTAAGATAAAAATTTCCATCCTGGAAAATTTAGTTTTGCTTCTTTACTTTGGATATCTATATAAGTCTGGATGACAACCCAAATTAACAGCATATCCTAACATCACTGTTGGAGAAGAACAATGTATAGGAGCAAAGACCTATTAATCTATATATACTTCTGGAAACCAGTACAGGGTAAGGAAATAAAATTCCAATAACGAAAAAGCATGGCTGACTACATGGAGGACCAGATGGACAAAAGAGCCTTCAAATGCACAAAAAGAACACTGACAGGAAAACCAAGCTTCCCATTTTTTTGTTTCAGTATAGACTGAGTGACTATTTCCTCTTCTTTATGGACCTGTATCATTCTGTTAGTGATGCTTTTGCAAAGAGGACTTGACAACAATAGAGAGTCCCTCACCTTCTAAATAAAAAGTGACAATTCCATTTGAAAGCTGTTCCTCGTTGTATTTTATGTACAGAAATTATCTATGACAGTTCCCATCAAAATCGAGTTTGTTTTTCACATGGCAGGTAAATGGACAATACAATAGGTTATTTTGAATGTTCTCGTCTTGTCCAATTAACGTTTTAGACTTTTTTTTTTTACAAATTTCTCATGCATTACTACTTACATACATGAGAAACACAACCAGGCTTGCACTCCTTTTCATTCTTATTTTTTTAAAGATGATGCTTTTGCACTCCAGACTTGGTATTAGGGCAACTGGGTTCTAGTCCCAACTCTGTCACTGACTTGTTGTGACCTTACTTGACCTCAGTTTTCTGAGGCCTCAGTTTTCTCATCTGTAAAATGAAGATATTGGCTTAAAAGGTCTCTGTATTTCTTTTCAGTTTTAACATCCAGTGACTCTGATTCTTCTAAAGGAAAAAAAAACAGACATGTAGACAGAACAAGAAACATACAATACAGCATGGAAAACAAGCTCTGGTTACAGCAAACTCACTGTAAAAGTGACAAACTTTCCATTTGTCAAATGTCACTTGGAAAGGATCAATTTTGCCTTCAGATGTGTGGATGCACATCATTTTGAAGCTTGAAAAATCATGGCAGATATTTTTTATAAGAAAAAAAATAATGCATGCTTGCCTAGAACAGGACAGGCTAGAGAACAAAATGAATTTGATAGCGTTTTTGATTGTATAGAAGATGGAAGGAAGGGCCCATGACAACAAACAAGCATTTCAACTCATTCCAAAACCTTTTTGTGCCTTCCCTCATTCTCTTCTCTTCTGTCTCAGAAGTAGATGTGGCCACTTTCCTTCCCTCTGCCCATCCTCCCAAACCCATTCCTTTCTCCATTGACTATCTACTCTGTTGTATTTTCAATCCCTCCATTTCCATCAGTGCTTCAATATCCTGTACACCAAGAACCATACAAAGTCTCCCTCAGATCTTCTCTTGGTCTTCCTAACTACTCAAGTTAGCATCTCATCTCTCTTTTCTCTTTCAGGGCCAAACTTTCAGAAAGAAATTCTGAGTCATTGTAGAAGTATTTCTTTCCTCACCCCTCCCCCTCAATCCACTGAAATTTAGCTTCTATGTGTATAATTCTACTGAAACTGCTCTCTTGAAGGCTACCCACAACCGTCTAACCACAAAGTCCACTGATCTTTCTTTAATTTCTCCTTGAAGTTCATCCAATGTGTTCTTCCTGGACACTCTTTCCTCTCTTGATTTTTTGAGCTACTGTTTCTCTATTTTCTTTCAATTTTCTGGCCCCTATTTATCTCTTTATTTGAAAACTTTCTCTTCTTTCTTTCATCCTCTCAAGATGAGCCTTTTCAAGGCTCTGTCCTTGATTCTCTTCTCTCTCTCTCTCCTCTTTCCCACGGTGAATGCATCTACTCTCACAGCTTCCTCCTCTTATCATATTTATGTGGATGACCCCAAACCTGTATCACAAGCCCGCACTTTCCCTTGGGTTATAGCTTTACCTTGCTAACTCTTCTGGATAGTTGTACCAACCAACCAACCCAATCAACAATAAGCATCAATTAAGCACTTGCTATGTGACAGACACTAAAGACTGAAAAAATGAAAATTAAACAGGACCTGCCTTCAAGGCGTTTACAATCTAATAGTGGAAACAAGACGTACACACACACGCACACACACACACACACACACACATATATATTATATATATATACATATATATATATACATATATATATACATATATATATACATATATACATACACACACACACACACACACACACACACACACACACACACACACACACACATATATATATATACAATTGATATAAAATATATACAAAATAAATACAGGGTAACAACTGAAAGGATCCAGAAAGATCTTATATAGGAGGTGGTAACTGAACTTTGAAGAAAGTCAGAGTGTCTAAGATGCAGAAGTGAAGAGAGAGAGAGAGAGAGAGAGAGAGAGAGAGAGAATTCAGGCATGGGCTACAACAAGCATAGTGAGGAAGGATATGAAACTTAAGACAGGTGGGCAGATGGAGGAATACTTACCTGTTGTTTTTTTAAAAATAAGTCCAAATTTAAAAAGCTATAAGAACTTTACCATGAAGTACTGAAAGAACACTAATCTGGGATCACTGAACTGCTCTTGGCAATCTTTGAGAAATTATAGAAAATGGGAGAAGTCCTAGAAGTCTAAACTAAGGAAAACTGTATCTCAATTTTTAAAAAGGGAGGAAGAGAGGTTCTGGATACTACAGATGAGTAAACCTATTGTAGTTTACTGTGTAGCTGAATTAAAAGGGTCACAGCATTTAGAGACAGAAGAAACCTCCAAGAGCAAATCTCTTCATTTTACAGATAAGGAAACTAAAACCTAGAGAAATGACTTGTTCAAGGTCATTTACATGGTAAGGTAAAAAGCCAGGCTTTGAGCTCTGGTCCCCTGATCTGAAATCCAAATGTTCTTACCCTGCACATAGAATATATAGATTTCAGTCATGATAGACTTTGAAAATAATAGAGGAATAAATGATAGGTAGGCTACGTAGACTTAGAATTAGCTGAATAAATGCAAACAAATTATGCTCAAAGAATGTTGGGAAGCAGTGTGGTATAGTGGTTAGAGTGGTGAAAGTGGTGAATTGAGAGTGAGGACATCTGGAATTCTGACACTTATTAGCCATGAAACCATCTGCAAGTGAAAAAACTCTCAGAGCCTCACTTTGATCACCTATAAAATGGGGATAATACTTGTACTGCTTTGAGAAAAGGAACTTGCCCCCCACACTTTTTTGCATCCCCAAAGTTTAACACAGTGCCTGACACATAGCAGATGCTTGATAAATGCATATTGACTGGACTGTCCACTTCATACATAAGTTTATCAGGAGGATAGTGTTTTGCAAGCAATAAAGTGCTACACAAATGTGAATTACTATTAATAATGGTGCAACATCAATCAATATGGATCATCATTGTGATATGGCAGCCAACAAGTTAAAGCAATAGGAATTAACAGAAATGGCTAAATTAATAGAAATTAAATTAAAAGAAAATTAGTAGAAATTAATTTGCTAAATTAATAGAAATACCATATGTTGCTAGACCAAAGGAGGTGATGATATTACATTCTGTACTCTGCTGTGCCCAGAACACACTTAGATTTTTTTTGTCTAGTTCCAGGCATTATATTTTAGGAAGTTCATAGACAAAATTTCAAACATGTTTGGAGGAGCACAATTAGGAGAGTGAAGAGGGACTCAGAATAAGGATTGGTTGAAGGATATGGGGATATTTTGCCTGAAGAAGGAAATAGTTAGAGGCTACCAGAGAGGTGTCTTCAATCAGATATCTGAAGAGAAGAAGGATTAGGTTTGTTCTGATTGGCCCCAGAGGATAGAACCAGGCAGAGGCTTAATGACCACCCACTGCAGATGTTAGATGCATGAGAAAGAATGCACTGAGGTAGGGTTGGACCTCATGATATCTGAGATCTCTTCCAACTCCACAATTCTGAGTCTAGCATAGAGGATGTCTATACTGGTATGGCATAGAGTTCTGCCCATGACCTTACCCTGTTCTATATTCTCATCAGTGACTTGGGTGGAGAAGAGTTTATTAAATTTGCAGGTGACACAAAGCAAGAAGAAGTATATAATAGGTTGGAATGCAAAGTCAGAAATTAAAAAGGTCTTTATGGGATAAAATCAACAATATGAAATTTAATTGGAATTAATGTAAAGACCCTGAACTCAGGTTAAAAAATCCTTTCTGTAAGTATAGGTTAGCAGAGACTGGGTTTGCCAAAAGTGAAAGAGGCCTGGGAATTCTAGCTCGCCAAAAGGAGCACATGAACCAACAGGGTGATGCAATTGCTTAAAAGCTAATGAGATTTTAGGTTACATTAATAGAAATAGAGGGTCCAGATGGAGGGATATAATAGTTCCCTTGTACTCTGCACTGGTCGAGCTACATATGGAATAATGTGTGCAGTTCCTCATAAGGGCATCATTGAAAAACTTGAGAAGGTTCACAGCAAGGCAGCTAGGGTAGTGATGAACCTGGGAATTACGTGATTGATAGGCAGAAGACTGGGGAAATAAGGATGGAAAAGAGAAGACTGAGGGTGGGGCAAAGTCAAGGGAAAGTGGGGCCAAATGATAGCTATCTTCACATTTCTAAAGGACTGTCAAGTGGAAGAGGAATTAGATTAATTCTTTATAGATCCAAGAGGCAGAACTAGGAAGAATGATTGAAAGTTACAAGGAAGCTCAACCATGAGTGACCCATAGGATTTTGTACTGGACCCTCTTCTCTTCTCCCTCTATAATATGTCACTTGCTGATAATATTAACTCACAATGATTTCAGTGATCATCTCTATGTGATGATTCTTAAGTCTTTTTATCCAGCCCTAACTTCTATGTTGACCTCTAGGGCTCACATCTCCAACTGCCTAATGGATGTCTTGACCTGGATATTTTCTCATTGTTGTCTTTGTTAAGTTATTTAATCATGTCCAACTCTTTATAATCCCATTTTATGGGGTTTTATTGGCAAAGATATTAGAGTGGTTTGCCATTTCCTTCTCCAGCTCATTTTACAGATGAAGAAACTGAGGCAAACAGGGTTAAGTGACTTGCCCAGGGTCACACAGCTGGTAAGTGTCTGAGGCCTCCAGGCCCAGCACTCTATCCACCATGCCACCTAGCTGCCCTCAATATTTAAGATGTTTCCTAAACATCTTCAACTCAATGTGTCCCAAAACTGAACTCGTTATTATTTTCCCCAACCTTCTCTACCTCTTTCTAATTTCTCAATTACTTTCCCCCTAAACTCTCTCTTCTTTTTAACTTCCTTGTTACTGGTGGAGGGTATCACTATCCTTCTATTTACCCAGACTCACACCCTAACTGCCCTCCTGGACCCCTCATTCTCTCTTACTGTCCATATCCAATTTATTGCGAAGGCCTGTTGATTTTATCTTGTTAACATCTCTCATCTGCTTCCCCTCACTTCTGACACTGCCACCACCACCCTGGTGTAGGTTCTCATCATTACCTCACGTGTGGACTGTTGCAATAGTTTGCGGATTTTCCTCACTGCTTCAAGTTTCTTTCCATCCCACTCCATCCTCCGCTCAGCTACCAAGGTGATATTCTTTTATTTTTATTTTTATTATTTTTTTAGGCAATTGGGGTTAAGTGATTTGCCCAGGGTCACACAGCTAGTAAGTGTTTGGTCTGAGGCTGGATTTGAACTCGGGTCCTCTTGACTTCAGGGCCAGTGCTCTATCCACTGTGCCACCTAGCTGCCCCCTCAAGGTGATATTCTTAAAGCTAAAATCTGATGATGTCACTCCCCTACTCAATAAATTCCAGTGGCATTCCACATCCAGGATCAAATATGAAACCCTCTGTTTGTCATTCAAAGTCCTTCATTTCTTCAGACTTTTCTGAGTCTAGAAAAAAGACTTTTCCAATCTTCTTAGACAGTACATTCTCTTATGAACCCCGTGACACTAGCTTTCTTACTGAGCTCTGAATCTGGGTATGAACTTTAAACATTTTCACTGGCTCTCTCCCATGCTGGGAATGCTCTCCCTCTTCATCTCCATCTCCTGGCTTTCCCAACTTCTTTGAAGTCCCAGCTTCTATAAGAAGCCTTTTCCCAACTCTTGTTAATTCTAGTGCCTTCCCTGGGTAGATTACCTCCAATTTACCCTGCATATGTCTTGTTAGTACATAGCTGTCTGCATTTCCTTGGGAGCAGGGACTATATTTGCCTTTCTTTGTATCTCCTATGTCTGGCAGTTCCTGGCTCACAGAAAGCATTTGATAAATGTTTATTGACCTGACCAGGCACCGTGAGAAGTATTGCTGGTACAGAGATAAAAATGTAACAGCCTCTGCCTTCAAGGAGCATCTATTCTATGAATCGAGGGGCTCTTAACCTTTTTGGGAGCCTTTGAAGACTATGGGCTCCTCAGAATATTTTAAATGCATAAAATACATAGGATTACAAAGAAAACCAAGTACATTGAAAGTTTTCAAAAAAAAAAGTTCAGAGACCTCAGATTAAGATCTTTATTAGACCAACCCCTTCACTTTATAGATGAACCACCTATAATTTATAGCACTACTCTTCCCTTGTTTTCACTTTTGCTATGAATGCTTTTAGCTACTTCTCTCATTTTCAGAAAAAAAAATACAGAATTTAATCTAAAGTATCAAAAGAGCATAAGACATTTTTACGCTTTTTGCTTGTTAAGGATGCACAGAAACTATGATGCTATCTTTTGTTACAGCAATTAATTAAAGTAATATTTAGCTAAAGTGAAATCAAACCACAAGCATTAGGGCAAAATGTAACATTTCATTGGAAACAGCATTAAGTAAAATGGAAGAAGAAACAGAACTATTTAGACTCTTAATTGAATGGGATTTGGTGGGAATAATGGGTTACTTATTTGTATTGATACACAAAATAAAAAAAAGGTTCCCTTGGCAGGCTGATAACAGTGCTAGAGGTAAAAAATTCAAATTTCTGCCCATTCAACTGTGAAGACAGAACGTGTTGCTAAGGTACAAGAGATTTCTACCGAACTGCAGCAAGGAGGTCAAGCCATCAACACTGATGCAGACAGCAGCTCTGACAATGAAAATGAGGAAAAGATCAACACTTCCCCAATTCAAGCAAAAAGCACCAAGAACATCAAATACTTCCTTTGCCTTATACAGAGAACCAAGCTTGCCTCCTCTTCCTCAGTCACCTTTCACCTTCCCACTATAATTTGGGACAGTGCTGACTTGATACCTTGAAGAAATTACAAAATGTGCTTCAGGTGAGGAGGAAAAGACAGCATTTGCTTGCCGATTTGTGTATTTTGCAATCAATAACAATTAAGATTGGCCTTGTTGCTAATTTAATGTTGTTCCCCAAACTCTCCCGTCATATAAACACATCCCTCTGTTGGAGGCTACTTTGCAATGCAGAGAATCCAGTGTAGCTAACCTCCTTCTGTCTCTTTTTACCTGTGAAAAAAAGCAAGAACACTTTAGGCCCCCTGGTTGGTGGCAAGCTTTCAGCCTACAAGTGCTCAATTAATGCTTTTATCCACACTTACCCAACATGAGAGGAGCTCAGGAACTGGCAATTTTCAGGCCTCCACCTGCCACCCGCAAATAGGATGCTTTTGTATCACTCCCACCCTCAAAGCTAAAGGTTTCCTAGTTGTAAACTAGTTTTTCTTTGTAACTTTCCATTTTAACCAGGCCTTCAACAGTGTGAATAATGAGTTCTCCTGTAGTAAATTGAAGTACTTTTTCATATTTCTGATACCACAGCATCTACACTCTCAAATGAGCATATAGTCAAGATTTAACTATACAGTAACTTAAGTCACAATGGCAAGTGACTTGATGATGTGTATTCAGTAGAACCATTCTGACTGATAGGAATCTAATCCAATCAACACTTATTAAACACCTACTCCGTGCCAGGCACTATGCTAAGCACTGGGGATACAATTAATAAAAAGACATTTCTTGCCCTTAAGGAGCTTACAATCTAATGATATTTCGTAGTGTGGAAGATTTTATGGACATGAACTTCATATAGATACGATTTTTAAAAGATCAGGAGAATGAAAAAGAATTTTGAACAAAGTAACTATATAGATCTTCCTTGAAAAACTTGAGTACTATGGTTTATCATTGAGAGAGGGCCTATGACACTAGCACAAGGTTTGGCCGTAGAAAGAAAAAAACTTATGTAGGGCTGGAGGCTAGAGGTGAGATTTGAGAAATATTGTGGCAAAACAGAACCTTGAGAATATGTCTAAGTGTGCCACACAGTCATTTCCAAACATACAATGAGTCTTTAGGGTTTATTATCATGGGACATGATGAAAAGTCAGCACTGCAGTACACTTATAAATACTAAATCATTATTGTTGTTAGCCTAGAGAGAGAAAAGAAGACCAGAGCTGTCATTAACTCTTTTCAGAGGGTATGGTGGCATGGTAAGAAGACTGGATTTAGAAGCAGAAGGCCTGAACTGAAATCTTGGCCCTGCATATCATTATCTATGTGACCTTGGCCAAGTTACTTAATAAAGGGTTCGCGTATTCAGAACATGAAGGCATCAAGGATGGTGAGAGAACTGGGGGATATGCCATACAAGGATCAAAGATAAGCTGAAGTAAGATGACTGTGAAGGTGGTGTAATAGTTGTATTCATGTATCTAAATGGCTGTGACACAGAAGAGGGATTAGGCTTAGTTTGCTTGGCTACAAAGGACAGGATTTGAATAATTGGTGGATATTTCCAAGAGACAAGTTCAGTTTTGATGTAAGAAAAAACCTTCCTGATAATTAGTGCCATTCCTAGCTAGAATGGGTGATATCTCAGGAGGCAGTGAGTTCCTCTTCATTGGAAGTCTTCAGGTAGAAATTAGATGACAATTTGTTGAGGACCTCGTGGTAAGGATTCGGATTAAGTTAAAAGATGGACTAGAGTCGCTACACAGACTCTACAGTTCCGCCTTGATTTTAGACTCTGTGATTTTATTAAATTATTTCTCTAGGGTCATGAAGCTAGTAAGTGGTGGTGCTGAGGACTAGAATTCAGCTCTCAGGGATCCTACTGCTTCCAGTATATCACATTGCCTTCAAGCTGAGGGCTAGGTCAGATGAATTCAAGAAGAAAATTAATTGAATGCTGTGAGATGTTTTGCATAAGTAAAATTCACTCCCATGTAATTTACAGGAAAATATACCAAGACTTCCAGATAGGCACTTAAGAAAAACCTATAATACTGAAATAGCCAATTTGAGAAAACTAATTTATAGATGATTCATTCAGCAAACATTTACTGAATGCCTTTTTTTGTATAAGGCATCACGGAAGAAAGTAAAATGTGTAAGAAACAGTCTCTTCCCTCAAGGATCTTATGTAGTACAGCCAGATCTATTAAAAGAACATTTTCTCCAGAAGAGGGTTAGTATTTTCAGGCATATGGAAGGAAATATTCATTCTAGTGGGAAAAGACTACACATTTAATCCAAGATAGGGTCTTACTTATTTTTATATCCACTCCAATGCCTGGAGGAGTGTGTTCCACATAGTAGGTATTCAACGCATGTTTGCTTCATTGATCTAAAAGGAGAAATTGAGAGCAGGGGTTCTTAATGGTTTTGTGAGTCATAGACCCCTTTGGAAGCTTAATGAAGCTTATGGACCCCTCTTAGAATGATGTTTTTAAATGCATAAAATAAAATTTATAGAGATATTGAGATAACAGTTATCACAATATTTTTTTTTAAAAAAACAAGTTTAGGGACTACAGGCTAAGAATTCCTGATAGTTTTTTTTTTCTTACACAGAATGATACAGTAGCTTCTTTAAAACCTCTTGGTAAAGATATACTGTATACACACACACACACACACACACACATACACACACACATGCATCTACATAAAAGGTACACACACAATACCTACATGTGTGTACAGATATGTGTGTGTATAGCTATCATATATATGTCTATCTATTTATATTTGGTGTGATGAAGTTTGAATGAAGGGTCTCTGGGAAAATCCCATCAGTCAAAGCTTTTTCTTGTCACCTTCTTCTCCTTTGCAGCTTTTTGTTATGAAAGAGAGCCCTAAAGGACCCTGTAACTACTGTACATAATGCAGAGAAAGGTGGATTTTCCCACTCAAGAACTTAGTTAAAATGCTCTCCTAGAAAACAGAGATGCCACCATCCATCAGGATTTTGGTTTCAGCAAGCAAGTGACTAGCCTATAAACACAATTTTTAACAGCTTCTCTTCTGAGCAACTCTGACTGTTTAATTAATCTTCAGCCATTAACCATTCATTTAAAATGCCACTTACGAAATCTTAATTTTGCACATTATCAGCTGGTTCACAAATAGCTATCCATGAGCAGAAGCGTAATGATCTCCTTCTCCCTTCTCTAAGAGCTCACCAAGCTTACAGACAATTCTGGCTTCTTAATTAACCATATGCATATTAGCATTTAAAATTAAATGACAGTTTTTTAAAAAAAGAATTAATGTGCAGTGAAATGTTAACCCTCATACTCTTCTGCATATTATTTTAAAGGGACAAGAACCCGCTTCTAGCCAAATCGTGACTCTTCTAGATGATGACAGGTAGCACACATATGAAGGTCTTCATAACAAGTGGGTTCCAGTGCCGGGCACAGGGCCACACATGCAGTAGACACTTAATAAATGCATGTTGAATTATTGTGGAATGGAATTCAAGTAGGGTGTGCTAATATAGTGGAGCTTCTATTCAATCTCTCAGACTCCTAAGTTTAAGGGTGTAGCAAAATCAAAACCATTCATGGGAGAATCTCTTGGCTTGTCCTAGTGCTCAGAAAGGGCAAAATCCAATAATAAACCCTTTTTGTATCTGTGGCTGACTTCAATTAGATGAGCTAGTTCAAATCGAACAAAGAGGCCAGCAGGAACATTTAGAGCAAACATGATTGACCACTGCAGCTGAAATAACTTGTGCTCCAATCAGACCCTTGATCATTGCAATCTCCAGGGAAGTCAGTTGTTACTGGCAATTTTACAAGTGTCAACGAAAGGCAAGGTCCAAGTGCAAAATTTAGCACGTAGGATTTCCATGTAGACTCATAATGCTACATAGAGGGCTCTGACCCCCAAGCCGGTGAATGGCTCACATCTGTGATTTGTTGGACAGCAAACATCAAACTCAACACCAAACTTCAGGGAGCAGAGTATGAATATGTAATCAATTTGATTGGTGGCGGTAATATTCTTCAGGATTGTACAGGTTACATATGGGGAAATTATGGTAATTTGGGACATTTGTCTTAGCTTCTAATGCAGAAATTCTAAGAGCAAACATAAATAAGGAAGTATAGATTAAAATTATGTTGTGTCATCTACTAACACCATGCCTCTGGAATGAGCAAAATTGAAAGGTTTCTCATTAAAGATGCTTTGCAACACTATAAGTGAAAACAGGGGAAAATAGCAGAGTATTCTTTGAATCACATTGTGAGGTGAGGGACAGCAGCTCTGGATGCAGCAAGGATGGGAAGAGGTGGAACGCAAGTGGTTACAATCTCCATTTTGCTTACCTGTCTCTAGGCAAAGCAAAAGTCTGTTTTGACTGAGAATATATGTGCAGGTGTCAAATGCATTAAGATTCTAATTAGAAACAGAAATGCCCTGATTGATGAAAGAATTTTACACCAAACGTGCACATAAACAATCTGAGAGTCCTAACAAATTTGGCATCTTGTAATCCTTTGGATGATTCTGTTTTTTATCCGAGAATTCCAAGTATGCTTTCATACAATTTCTATGACAGCACCACAAAAGGAAGGCAGCAGTTTATTATACCATAATTCTCACATTTCTCTCATTCTGCCTGAAGAATTCTGAGTGCTTCTAAAGTATATCTTATAAACACTACTTCTTCTACCTTGGAAGGTTACAGACTTTGGTCCCATGTTTAAGCAGATAATGATTTGTACCGAGGTGGACTTGGTAGACATTTACAGGATGGTGCTCAGGTTTTTTCCTCTATAGTGTGCTGGAAATAACATAACTAGACTTGGAATTTTGCTGTTTGATTTTAGGCAAGTTACTTAACCTCTAGGAGTCTCCGATTCCTCATCAGCAAAGAGGGCAGAATAATATTCTCATTTAACCACCTCACAGTGGTACTGTCAACACTAAATGAGTTGATGTGTGTGGAAGCCATAGCAAATCGTCAAGTGCTAGGAAGCCAAGATGGTGGAGTAGGTAGTAAATCACCATAACTCTCCCATATTCACCTCCAAACAACCATAAAATAGCACCCTAAAACAAATCCTGGAACAGCAGAACCAGCACAAAGATGGAAGGGAGAAGAAGCAATCTTTTAGGCCACGAGACTCGGAAGATCGCTAAGAAAGATCTGCCTCATTCAGGTAAAAGGGGACCACAGTACAGGACAGGAAACATCCCAACAAGACAGCAGCAAGCCTCACCTCAGCAAATCACAAGTAGGTAAATGCCAACACCAGGACCCCCATGTGTCTCAATATAGCCAGGGGAACAGGCAGACTCTAGCTCTGAGAATTGCCATATGCTCCCACATAGCCCCAGAAAAGAAGCAACCTCCAGTGGCCGTATTCCATACGCTTTAGCACAGCCCTGGGGAAACACTGAAACACTCTACTGCCTCAGCACATACCAGACAGCACCACTAGGAAACCTAGCTCAGCACCAGGTAAATTGACAGAACCCTGCGACCTCCAGCAGCACCAGTCACTCCCTACCCCACCCCCTCGAGCAGTACCAGACACGAGGGTCCTCTGTGGGCCTCAGGACAACATCAGTACAGCCCCAAGTAAATAGACAGCACCTGCAGCCACTGGCACAAGAAGCCTGAGACAGTGCCCCTTCCACAGCTCAAGTTTAAAAGAAAGGAAGAAGGCCAAAAAAGCTGAGCAAACAACAACAACGAAAAGAATCTGGCCATAGAAAGTTATGGTGATAGGGAAAATCAAGACACAAACTCAGAAGAGGAAAATGGTGTCAAAACACCTACGGGTAAAACCACAAAGAAAAAATGGGAAGTGGTCCCAAGTCAAGAAAGAACTCATGGAACAGCTCAAAAAAGAACTTAAAAATCATATAAGAGAGGTAGAAGAAAAGTTGGGAAAAGAAATGAGAGTGATGCAAGAGAATTATGAAAAAAGAGTCAACAGCTTAGAAAAACAAATTGCCAAGTGCTACACAAATGTTAGCAGCTAATATTCTTGGTCCTACCTGAAATGTTCACATTACTCAGGGTTTTGTTAAGGCACTGAAGGGCAATTAAGCTTCAATTGTTTACTGGAGAGGAGTGATTTTCTAAAGCCATTATTAGTCATTAATAGGTGGATTTGAATAAATTTGTTGGCTTAGCTAGTTGATCTCTTCATGGAGCTCTGAGGGAACAGGGCACCTAGGAACAGGACAGGTGATTTTTGTTTAAGGAGAAGGAGGTTTTCTCTCTCTGGCCCTCAGTTCACTTATCTATAAAATGGGGTGAATATCACTTGAGTTTCTCCATTTCCAGGCCTGTTGTTAGAAAACCACAAAGTGCTATGTAATGATAAGTTATTATTAGTTGTGAGTACTGCAACTTGCATCTTTGCCCAGGAATGTATCAAATTAGGAGGAAGAAGAAGAGAGAAAGAAGAAGGACAAAGAGAAGGCAGAAGAGAAGGCATAGAAGCTAATGGCAGCTTGCTATCCAGTATGGGTGATTGATTCACTCTAAGTTCCTCCCAGTTCTGTGTCTCTGATTCTTACTCACATTCACACACTGCTGGTGAAGGGGCTTAGGTTGAGTGATGGGTTGGGGGCAGTGGTGGGCTAGTAAGTGTTTAACAACCAAGTCTCCAGAAAAAAACTAAATGTACACACAACAAAATTTTAAGTTCAACATATATGATTAACATTGTTGCCATCTTTTTCTTAAGCCTAAACAATGAACAAAACAATAAATCAAGCCCTTCTTTGTAGCTTTTGTCCATTTCGAGGGTGTAAATCCTCACACTGAAAATTTAACAATCAGCTTTCTTAAGCTGGTCTGAGCGCTATCTGTCACATACCTGGCTAGGGATGATAAAGCAGCAAAAAGAGAAAAATGATATCCTGGATAGTAGTAATAATAAAATGATACCTGAAAATTGTTTGTGAATGAACTAAACATTCTATTGTATGTGAGCAAGTCACATATGGTTTTTGCTAGTGGCTTTCTTGCCTTTTTCATCCAAGTAGGCTTTACCTCTGGGAAAACCCTGATGCATATTATTCTCCTCCATTCTTTAAGAGACCCATCTAGACAAGCTGATTTGGGAACTGTTTCCCGTATAGTCATGAGGTATAGTATAGTGGATAAAGAGCCGGCCTCAGAGCCAGGAAGACCCAGGTTCAAGTCTTTCTTCTGATGTATACTGTCTGTATAACTGAAGGTCACTTAAATGCTTGATGTTTGAAGCCACTCTCTCAAGGCTCTAAGTGGCAGAGAAGGTGCTGACTTACACTTGTAGAAGGTGCTTCCTCATCTGAGATTCCCATTAGTAATGAAACCACTGGTTCAGTCTCCTATCCCTATCTCTTTACCTGCTATAACTGGATCCGGTAAAAATCTTTTCTTATTAGAAATGATCTGGTAGAAATACATTAACGGTTGACAGTAACTCCAAGATTCAGGTGTTGAGAAGATTGTTATAGAAAAATGTCAGTTTCTCTGTGTTATGTTCACTGGTGCATCGCAATCTTGAGACGTGGCAGTTATAAACTATTGGACTCCATAAACAGTAGGCTAAGACTGGAAATCAACATGTATAAATTTCTTCAGTATCATGGCAAATACTAGATGACACAGCATGCTAGACTCAGCGTCAGGAGGAGCTAAGTTCAAATCCAGTCTCACACATTTATTAACCGTATGAGTTCAGGCAAGTCGCTTAACCTCTCTTTGCTTCAGTTTTCCCATCTATAAAATGGAGATAATAATTGCACTTACCTCGCAAGCTTTTGTGAGGATCAAATGAGATAATATAGGTAAAACACTTTGCAAACCTTAAAGCACCATGCAAATGTTATAATAATAATAATAATAATACTTATTATCATGTCCCTTATATCTGAAGAAATTGCATTCATTTCTATTCCTTTCTTGGCATTCTTGGGTGCCAGTTATAGAAAAGACCAGTGAACTTATGCACATGGGCTTTGCCAAGTCCCCAACATCTGCCTCTCTCCAGGAAGAAGAGCTGGAAAGAAGTTAGAGTATGAAAAACTATGGCCCAAGATTCAAGGGGACAGATAATGGAAAGAAATTATTAAAGTTGGACATTACTTGATCAATGGGGCCTGCTAAGGCATGGGCTAGTACAGAAATGATAACATCTTCTCCCATAGTCAAACACATATACCATGCCTGGTGGTACTATCCAAAAACATTCACGTTGGCTGAGCGAAAGGGGAGAAGATTCTGCGGGATATACAGAGAACTTGCCAGGACTGGTTCCACCTAAGCCAAGAACCAAGCTGGGCCTGTGCTTAGTAATGGTGATGCTGGAGCTTGGCAGAGAAACAGGGGGACAGGATAATAGAGTGTGCTGGCTCAAGGTTTGTATTAGAAGGCATGTGGTTCAGGAGCCCCAGGGGATGCTTCATATCAACCTTAGCTACCATATTTGTAATGCCAATATTGAGAAGAGAATCTCTCTTGCAGTCTCTTTTATATATGCTTTAATATTTGGAATGGCAGGAGTAGAGACAGCATTGGCTGTTAAGTCAGAAGTCCTGAGTTCAAATCCTACTGTTGATACCACCTGACCCTAGGCTGGCCTCAGATTCCTCAAGTGTAAAAGGAGAGGATTGGAATAGATGGTCTCTGAAGGCACTTTTAGCCCCAGATCTGTGATCCTAAGAAGCCCATAAATGGTTCATGATGAACTGATTTCATTAATGCCAACAGACAACCCTCCCTAGAAGCTTCTTATTCTGTATTATTTTTCTTCATGTTTTCCCATTTAAATCATATAGATCAGGGCCATTTAGACAGGAAGGGGCTAAAGTTTTACCAAACTCAAGGGGAGTTAAAGATGCTGTCTCCAGGACTGATTAGAAACCGAATGCAAAATGGTAGCATTTACATTCTATTTCTGGATACTTTTTAATATCAGTCCTAAGCCAGATCTCCAAGGGGCGAGGGAAGGAGTTCCACAGCATATAAGTATTAAAATGTCTATTCAGGAAATTGGTTATTTATGAGGGCTAACATTGAAACTATCTTTTCAATGCCCCTTCCCAATTCTCCTGATTATCTATTATTTGAAAAGATACATGTGGGGGAAGAATTGACCTAACGACGACCTGTTCTTGATTACACATAGCATTAAATGGAGGAATTATAAGCAGGACCCTCTGGAATCGATTCTTAATGCAGGCAAAGACTATAATGAAAAGGTATGTGGTATGGCCCAGTACACTTATGCAAACCACAGGTCACAGAAAAGGCTGAGTGGAAATTAAAAGAAAATACAACTCAAAGCACATGCCATACACTCCTAGGATGACAGACGGAGGACTGGAAGGGATTGTAAAGTCCCGAAGTCTAAGACTTCACTTTGATAGATGAGGAAACTGAAGGACAAAGAAGTCCAAAGGTTTGCCCAAGATTCCACAGGCAGGGGGAGGCACAGGCGTCACTTGAATCAGGGCCTCTGAAGACAGCGCTTTTTACCTCTTTCTGATGGTGAGTCAGGTACATCCCGGTCCTCCTGATCTGAAGGACCACACCTCATCATCCTTAACCGTTCAAAATCTCAGCCCCATGCTGAGAGCAGGACCAGTAGGATGTGTTCTAGATTCTCTCATTACTCGGTCCTTTTCCTTCTTACTTGTTTGTCCCTCCCTCCCTAGACGTCAAAAGGGTGATAATAATAAAGCCCTCCCTTCCACCTCTTACCTCACAAAGCTGTCATGGGGATTTATGGAGATGAATATTTGCTAAAACACTCTCAGCTCCTCTGAACAGTGAAACACATATAAACACAAGCTCTGGCCTAGTTAGAAGACTCTAGCATCTGCATAAATGGTTGCTTAAACAAATAAGGGTGACCCGGGGCGGCAAGCTTTCCTCCCATCCTTTCTAATGGGTGGCCCAGGCAAAGGGGATTGGTGTCGCAATTTATCATCTCTGGGCACCCACCAATTACTTTATGTCTTATCTCATATGTAAGCTACACAGGAAGGGGGCCTGTACTTGGTATCACTGTAAGTTAATAGGGCAAGGGAAGAGAATTTGTATAATCCCATGAGTGGGGATCCCAGAGGAGGGAAAAAATTAATGAGAATATCAAGTTTTAGGAAGAAGAGATGTGAGGAGAGCACAGTTAATGGTATATCAGTTATTATTAGCACTCATCTAGCCATGGAGATTCTTTCATTAAGAGGATTCTCATTATTGTTTAAAAGTCATTTAAAAAATTGATGATAATACATTCTTTGACAAAAAAATTCTCTGATTGCTTGGTTCAACTGATGAATTTTAATTCTCCATGGTAATGACACTTATAACTGGGATTCCCAGCCTGAAATGAGCTCATCCCTGTTCTGTTTGTTGGAACTAAAAAAAACACACATCTCTAAGTCATTTACTTTATTCACTGCTCAAGTCCCCCCCCCCCCCCCCCCCCCCCCGCACACTACGTCATGAGTCAGAGGTGAGAGCTGGAAAGTCATTAATCTGAAGTAAAATTAATAGGGGAAAAAATCACAGGATAGAGAAAGAGGAGGAGGGAGAGAGAAAGAGAGAGGGGAAAAGGATGGGATAACTCAAAGGAGAAAGCTGGAGAGAGGGGTCTAATGGGGAAGGGAGTGTGCCAAACACAGAACCCAGAATGCTAGATCTCATGACAGATCTAGTGCTAAATGAAATGCTTAACCTTGGAAATGAACAAAATTTCTTTTGGTGAAGAAATATCAATGATTTTGTTTTCCCCCAAGAACAGGAGGTGGTGTTCACACCTGGATTTTCCTGCATGATTAATACCTCATCCCAAAGCTTTCCTTTTAACACTTCTGCTTTCCCTCAGCACCTTTAGCCCAGGATTTCCTTGACCATTAATTTTCAGGGTTTTTAAAAACTTCTGCAAAATGAATGGTTTCTAGTTGCTTATAGTTAGAGGAACTTATGAGAAGTTAGTGAAATGAATGAAACATTTTATCTCTGAGCTAAAAATGAAGTTATATGCAGTAAAAAGAAATTTCTCTAAAACATTTTCACCCACAGAAGTATAATGCTCCTTAACTATGCTCCTGGGTGGGGCCAGGGATGTAATCTGCTTGTACTGAGGGTCATCCATGGCACTGAGTAGGATTTCTCAAGCTGAGGAGTAGGACTCAACTTTGTGCCAATGCTATTTTTTACTCAGGGAGAGGCCAGAAGTATCAAGTCAGACATGTAGAATGTGGGCTCAGTTACCAGGGATACCAGGTTTCTGAGCCAATGGGCCTAAAAGAGAAGGAAGAAATAGAAGGCACCAGAGCTCAGTATGCATGGCCTCGAGTCAGTCAGAAGAGTCCAGTAGAGGACTCCTTTCATTCAGAATTTGTGCTTATTCAAACAGGGGCTGACTGCTGACACTCTCAGCATTGAGTTTATCTCCAAGATCTAAAAGCCTTCTGCTTTTTGAGCTTCTCAAAGCTTTTTTCTCTTGCTTCCAAGGCCATAGTATTGGTGCTAAACTCTCCTCTCCTTCCCACAGTAGTTAATGATCTCCTCTAATTACCTTAAAACTTGCTTGGTTTTTTTGGGGGGGGGCAATTAGGGTTAGGTGACTTGCCCAGAGTCACACAGCTAGTGTCAAGTGTTTGGTCTGAGGCCGGATTTGAACTCAGGTCCTCCTGACTTCAGGGCCAGTGCTTTATCCACTGTGCCACCTAGCTGCCCCAAAACTTGCTTCTTTTTATGTATATTGTGTTTTCTCTCATAGCCAATAAGCACCTTGAGGGAAGGTGCTGCTTTATTTTTGCTTTTGTATCCTCAGCACCTAATATTGCAGCTTAATAAATATTTGTTTCATTGAAATGGCAGGGTATTTGTCTCTAAATATTTATGAGGTTGTCATATGGAAGAATGATTAGATTTATTTTATGCTGTTCTAGATGGCATAACTAGGTCCCATAGGCAGAAGGTAAAGGGAGGAAGATATTCTTTTAATACAGACAGGGCTTCTTAGGATTTTTGTACCATGGACTCCTTTGAAAGTCTACGGAAGCCTAAGGACTCCTTTGGAGAATGTTTTTAAATGCATAAAATAAAATACCTAGGCTTATAATTGTATCATATTTAGATAGTTATTAATATATTAGAAGATAACACCAAAACTTCAGAGGCCTCAGGTTAAGAATCCCTGTGTACTGACAGACTTTTTTTGGCAGTTAAAAGCATCTGAAAATGGACTGCAATGCTTCACAAGGTAGTGAGCTCTCCATCACTGGAATTGCTCATGATGAGACTAAATGATTGTTGGTCAGACATGGCTGAGGGGATTCCTGAATATAATCCACGTAACTCTACAATTCTGTGATTTTCTTAATTTTATCTACCTCATTTCTGATTCTTCTTCACTCATTCAAAACATAGAGCATCATGTTTTACAATGTTTACTATATAGTTGATGTTGGGGGACAGGATTAATACCTATATTACAAATGAATAATATTTTTTTGTATAATGTTGGTGTTTATCTTTATATTTATATTATTTCTGCATGTTGTAATATGATTTGGTCAGGGCTTTGTACATTTTTTGTTTAGTTGATTAGTTGTATCCAACTCTTTGTAACCATATCTGGGGTTTTCATGGCAGAGATACTGAAGGGGTTTGCCCTTTCCTTCTCCATCCTCATTGTAGAGATGAAGAACAGAGGCAAACAGGGTTAAGTGACTTGTCCAGGGTCAAACCTACTTAGTGTCTGAGGCCAAATTTGAATTCAGGTCTTCCTAACTCCAGACCTGGTGCTCTATCCACTGCCAACTAGCTGCCATAATGGACAAATCCCTTAATCTAACTGAGCCTGGGTCAACTTACTTTAACTTAATTACTTTTTGATGGCTCCTTGGTACACTGACTTCACAGAAATTGGGATTTTATACCACTTTCACTTTGTAGACAAGAAAATTATATAACTTCCTTGAGTCATATTGCATATATATATATATATATGTATATATATATGTGTGTGTATATATATATATATATATATATTATATATATATATATATATATATATATATATATGGCGAGCGTGGATTTAGAACTCATTGCCACTAGCTTTCCATCCTGTAGCTTATGGAGCCTGTCAGGGTATAATCGTGGCAGCTCTGTATTCTTACTAGCAGCTTCCTTCTGGTTATCTGCCTCCTCTCCAATTACTCCTGAGTGTACACTTTTTGCTGACTCACCCTTTTTAGATTCATTCAGTCATGGCCAAGTCAAGTTAGAATTTTATTGCTTTTTAGCTAAATGCCACTGGGAGACTTACAGAGCAAAGCGTGGATACAAAATGATTTTGAAAATAAATGATAAGGACCCAAGCAAAGCAAAGTCAGAGTTTAAGTGTAATTATGATTAACACTTGGCGAAAGCTAGTGTTCTTAGCCAAGTCATAGCTTCTCTAGATCTCAGTTTCCTCATTTGTGAAATGAGAAGGGGTCAGGCTGATTTAAAGCTGGTTCTGAATTCTATGATCTTATATTCCCTGTGTAATGGAATTTTAACTTCTATCTAAAGTGGTTTTAGCTTTAATTTTTTAAATAGTCAAAGCAAACCAAGACAAGTGTGTAATCCATGTTGGACAGGATGCATTTTCAAAAAATCTATTTCTTCAGTGGATGCTAATTAAAAATATTTTTCAAAACTCTGATGGACCCCTTGACCCAGTGACACCACTGCTAGGCCTAAACCCAGAAAAGATCAAAGAAAACAGGAAAAATTTCTATATTCACACAAAAATCTATATCAGCTCTTTTTGTGATAGCAAAAGAGTCTACAAACCAAAAGGGATGCCCTTAAATGTAGAGTGGCTGAAGAGATACATGAGTGTAACAATACTACTGTGCGGTAAGAAATGAGAGAATAGATCATTTCAAAGAGACATAGAAAGACCTAATATGTACTGATGTAGAGGGAAGCAAGCAGATTCAAAGACCAATTTATACTATAATGCCATCATTATAAAGATGGACAGTTTTAAGGTCTTTTATAAACTGATGAAGAATGAAATAACCAGAATAACTTACAGGATAACAATGACACTATATAAAGACAAAACCACTTTGTAAGCTGTAAGAACTATGATCAATACAATGACCATCCATGATACCAAAGGATCGATGATGAAATGTACTATTTACCTCTTGACAGAGAAGTGATAGATTTAAGGTGCAGAATGAGACATAGTTATTTTTGTACCCAAAAAACAAGGGAACTGGTTTGCCTGACTATGCATATCTGTTAAAAGCAATTTTCTTTTCTGTTTTTCCCCCAATGGAGTGGGAGATGGGAAGGAGAGAAAACAGATTTCTCTTCATTTGAAAAAAAATAAAAAATAGAAGTGGGGGGGTTTGCTACAGATGTTGAAGGTGGCAAGCACTTTCAAATGAGTTCATTATTTTTAGTTTTGCTTAACTGTTTTACTTTGGTACAAGAGATCTCTCAAGAAGTAGGGGTAATCTGGAAATGTTTGTAACATAAAAGCAAAATCCATCAATAAAGCAAACAAACAAAAAGAATCTCATGGCTACGTCTCCTTCCTCTATCAGTGGACCTTGGAAGCTATTCACATTTTCTCATCCTACAGAATCCTTGTATATGCCCTTCCATAAGTCTTTCATATAAGAAATACTTAGGGTGCTGGAAGCCTTCACTTAGACTTCTGAACATCTTGTGGCTCCTAGCACAAAGTCATAACCAGCCTACCTCCTCTTCTGATCACACTTTTGCTTGATGAGGTCCTTCACATTACTTCTCTTAAGCAAATTTTCATTAGCAATAATTCTATAGCCTACTGATCTCCATTATGCTTCCATGATTAACTTGCTTTTGGGATCACCTGCAATTATGATTCTTTGGATCTATGATTCACCTCACTGGGGGAATAATGGTGTTGAAGAAGACGAGTTTTCATGTTAACCCAGAAGTTTGACAATAAGGATGAAATAAAAATTGCCTTCAAGAAACTCTAAGAGAAGTTCTGTATACATGAGGAAGACGAAAAACAATCATGGAAGGCCTGATAGCTCAGTGGCTATGCTATAATAGGTTTCTGGGCTAGCAGCTCTCCGGCAGGGGCCACTTTCAGTACCGTCAGTGGCTAGACACAGTTGGGGGTGACCTCTTTGAGTTAAAGAAGGATTCTAACAATCACAGCCCTGGCCAGAACCCTCTCATGTCTAGTAGTTATATAATACCATTTGTTATTATGGCTTGTGAATAAAAATGGTTTTCTCTTAACAGTTGATTCAAGGGGTGGCTATGAATTAGCAGCCTAGTTTTAATGACTGTATCACTGAGTCACAGAAATTTATACTTCCTTTTTACCTCAAAGAAAAACTTGACCATCTTTCTTTAATACTATCAACCTGGAAGCTTGACAGTAAGGATTAAAAATTGCTCCTTCCTTCCCACTTGGTTATTGGAAAGGCTCTGAAAGGTAATCAGTCTTGTGAAGCTACACTTTACAGTCTGCATAAAAATGCCATGATTTCCTTTCCTCTCCCCAACCTAATTGTAAGTGCATAATATCACACAGCTGGGGAAATGTAAACTGTAAACATATTCAATATATCATGCTATCACACAAAAGCTGGTTACTAATGGGCACTGGGTGGTTGTCAGGACCAAAAGAAATCTGGAAAACAAGCCTTTTTTTTTTTTTTGCTCTGGAGTAAGAGCCCACTCTTTGGGGCTACCACGTGCCCTGCTTTTCTCTTCCTAGACTGCACTGGAATGCACCAAAGTAAAATGGAATGAAGGATTGTCAACCCATTTTGTGTGTGTGCAAAATTCAGGGGCCCTACCTACAATATGGATTGATTAATATTTTCTTGGATCAGTTCTACACATGACAATGAATTTCATTTCATTCTACTCCCTGTCAAACACACAGAATGACACTCGTATTTCAACATCCTTAGTTCCTAAAGGCAAATGATATTTAGTTTCATCATCTTATTCTATGACCAATATTATCTGCTTTTATATCTTTGATTATCCACGCATAGCTGTCCAGGTTCTGTTCTTATTGTGGATGAAATTGATAGATTTTTTTTTTTGGTCTCCAAAGCTGCCTTACTACTCCTCACTGCCCTCTGATTTGCCCTCAGTTACACTGCTGTAGAAGCTTTAATAATATCCCCTCTTACTTTCCCTTCCTTGCAATGAATGGCTTTCCATTTCATCACTCATTGTGTTTAATTTGCCTACTCCAGATTTCATGCCACCTTCTCTCAGTCTAAGCTCTTCACTGTAAGGCTCTTGAGAGGAAAAAAAAAACCCAGTGCTCTTTGAACGTTTGTCATTATCAGCTCTGTCATAATATTCTTGCATAAATTGTCAGCTCTTTGCAACAGGGACTTTGCTCTTTGAATTCATCTATTGTCTATTCATGGTGCCTTATTACTATTATTTGTTAGCTTTATTTTTGGATGGTTGACAGCTTCAAGTTAAGTCAAAACACAGCCCTTGTCTAGCGTAGCCACTGTGTATCACTTTCAGGAAAAACTGAAGGGTTGTTTTTGTTTTGTTTTTAGAAATCCACATCAGTACGTCCAATTCTCACTCTCACTGAACATCAGACAGACCATCTGTGACCCTGCTGAATAAGGACTACCTTCAACTTACAAAAGGTTTCATTACCTGTCAGCAAGAGTCTGAGGATGATAAGGCTTGTTGATCTTTGCATAAAGCCCTTCCAAGTGATCCTTCTCCGGAGAGAGTGGGGGGCCATCCCGTGGGTAGCCCAATGCACCGACGCTTAGTGGTGATGATGACCTGTAGACACCAGCTGGTACGTAAGTATCCTGGAAATGGTTCACTCGGGCATAATTGGGATCCATTTCATCATCATCCATATCATGAAGGGGTCCTATGAGGCCAGTGGAATAATCAATAAGCCCTCTTGCCTGCTTTTCTCGTAACTCCTGATGTTTTGCTCCAATTCTGAAAAGTGCAGAGTAAGTTAACAGAGATGTGGGTTTAATACAGCAGTAATAATTTTATACCATCACAAAAAAAACATCACCCAAAATATGTACTCATTCCTCTCAGTTTCTCCAGTTGTTTACCTTTCTGTTCATTCCAGATAATCATCAACAGAAATGCCAGGTGCATAAGCCATAGTATTGATTTAAAAGCCCTCCCCTGTATTTATTGCAGGGTCTTCTGGTTTATGACAATGTAATAATTGTAATAATAAATGTAGCATATATATATATATGTATATATATATATATATATTATATATATATATATATATATATATAGTACTTTAAGGGTTTGCAAAGTGCTTTACAAAGATGTAAATATACATGCTAAGTACAAGAGATGTACATGCTATCCTCACAACAAATTATCTCTATTTTCCATATAGGGAAACTGAGGTAGATACCAGCTAAATGACTTGTGTAGGGTCACATGGGTAGAAAGTAATAAGGCCAGATTCGAATTCAGGTCTTCTTGACCCCAGGTCTATCTACTGTACTCCTTAGCTTTCTATATTATGATGATGAGGTGAGTATTTTGACATCTTGCCCATTGATGAGGGATGATTGAAGATTAAGAGGTTGGTTTTCATTAACGCTCATTCATTCAGCGTTGGCTGTGTTTGTGTGAAGAGTGTGTCTTAGGTATAATAGTCTGGAAAGTATTCCTCAATGCAAAGGTTAAAACAGTTAACCTGAATTCCCACACTTTTCCTGAGTTCACCATTTGGCTGCTTCCTGTAGTCTTCTAGAGAAATGAGCTTGCAGAGAATGAATTAAACATGAAGAGGAAGTAGGGAGGCAGCTTGGTCACTAAAAGCAGTAGATCAGAAGTCATTTACAAGAGATTTTAATTTTTTTGGTTACATAAATGGGGAGCCTGGTGCCTCATTATATAGGGGCTAGGGACAGAGTAAAACAGGGAGAAAATTAATAGGATCCTGACAGAGATGAATTGGCACATATAAGTGAATTAAAGACTATTACTGGCAGGACTCCACTGTGATAAAGCCTTAAGTGGTATTTCAAAATGCTGCTGCTAATCAGTGCCATTGTATAACCTATTGGGAATAAGGAAAGGGAAAAAAAATTTTAGAAGAATTTAAAATCCATCTGCAGCTTTAGTTCATCCCGAAACTAGTAGGTATCTTAAATTTTTGGTTACCTGTTAAAATAGTAAAGTTCTTTTGAATGATAATAATGTTGTTGATAGCCTGAGGTAAGCCATATCAAGAAGAAAGTAGGGTAAGGTATTCATTTTTGTCTGAATAAAGTATTATTTGTAAAGGATGATGATATTAGCTCTAGTGGACGAAGAAGCTGACGAGAGAAAGTGGAATGCATCTTAGAGGAAATGAGCAAAAAAGATGGCAGACCTTGGAACTATGAAGGCAATGAAGATAAGACTCTTTTGTAGGTCAAAAGGACCCAGTTCAAAGATTTGTCCAAGGGATTGGAGAAAGGTGGGCTTTTTCACCTGTTTTTTGAACATTTATTTTGAAGGTGCACTTTGCTTCTGGTCTGTGAAATCATAATGTCATCCTCTTTTCTCTTTCTAAAACCAAAAGGCAATTTTTTGCACATTGGAATTGGGTTTCCTTTGAAAAACATCAAACCTTCTAAAAAAGTTGTGAAGCGCTTTCGAATAACTAACCTTTCAAGGTACTTCCTTGCCTAAGAGAAGAAGAATCTGACCCTCCTTTCACCCACCCCAAGTATGTAAGGATAGGAAAGGGAAAAAAAAGATATAAGTGCAGAGCTAAGCCATCATCTCTACTCATCAACACATTTGAAAAATACCAGTAGCTATTATTGCTTTTCTCTTTTGCAGGAGCCAAACTATGAACGCTACAAGTAAGTAATTAGTGAGCAGAGGAAAATATGTGAAAGATAACTACACTCTCCAAGGGATTTGGAATTAAGGTGAAAGAAAGATTACACAGCAGGGCCCTAGTAGAGGGATCCTGCTGTCCTCTTTCCATTCATGTTAGTAGTGTCTTCATGGATATTTGTTTTGAATAATTTTCATAAAGATGCTAACGATCTATTTCTGTAACAAAAACCATCTTTCCAGGGACAATCCAGACTCCATTGTCAGTGAATACTTGCCTAAGATGATAGGGATGGATTTCCCCTGTAAATAAAGCTAAAAACATCAATAAGCTAAGGGGGTAGGATTCTTTTGTGTTGCTGCTGTCCTTCATACACATTTTTGTGAATTCAAATCTGGTCTCAGACACTTACTAGCTCTCTGACCCTGGCCAAGTTACTTAACCCTGTTTGCCTCAGTTTCCTTATCTATAAAATTACCTGGAGAAGGAAATGACAAACCACTCTAGTCTCTAAGTGTTGAATGCTTCTGTGTGTGGTTGTGGTAGACTGAAGATAGAGGCCATGAGAGTTTAAGAGGCTGAAGAATTAAGAGACCCAAGAATAAAGGTTTTTCAGTCTCGCTTTGAAATTACTGGGGAAGAGGATGAGTGAATTGAAGGTACATATCATCTCACCTGAACCTCATAACAGCCCTGTGAGATAGTTACTATTATCCGCATTTTATAGACCAGGAAGCTAAGGAAGAGAGCAGGGAAGGGACATGCCCAGAGTCACACAGCTAGTAAGTGTAATTCAAATTCAGATCTTCCTGATTCCAAATCCAACACCCTTTCCAGAAAGCTACCATTCCGTCTCATGTTATTTTGTGCTACTAGCCTAAAAGTAGACACTGGGAGAGGACAGCAGGGATATTTTTTCAGGGGACGGGTTTCCAGAGGGAGTGGTGGGAAGGGAAGGGAATGGAGCAAATGAGCACAACAATTTGAGGCAAAGTGGTTTAGTTCTAAAAGAATATAAACATCTTTTGTATAACTTTCCCTTTTGACTGGGAGGATATTTTATCCTACCATCAATGTCCAACAAAAGCTATGATTAGGTAGTTATGATTTCCTTTTGTCCCAGGGAAGGGGCCCAGTTTCTTTAAGTTTTCCTCATGAATGCAGCCCCACTAGCATGTAAACCATACCTGCTCAGGGACAATGCTTCCTTTCTTTGTAATATACTCACCAGTCAATACCAGGTTACACGTACTTCTTTATGATCAATGTTCCATCTTTTTTTTCAATGGCCCTATTTTAGCTGCATTAATATTTTTCATTTCTTTCTCACTCTTGTCCAGGAGTCTATAATACTTTCTCAATGATCTTTCTCCTGTCCTTTCTATTTTTCATGTCAATCTAAACAATCTCTGTGGCAGTTAAGAAAACTGTATAGTTGATAACCAGCATCATTTCTCACCTCTCCTCTATTATGCTTTTTTTCTATTCAGGGAACCTGGCATCCTAAAATTTTAATGCTTCAGCCTATATTATTGGCCGAATCCTTAAGAGAAAACAATTGCATATCTCTTCAAAATATTTATTTATTTTTAAAACCTTTTTTTTTAATGGAAGGCCAGTCATTAAGTCCCTCATTCCTGCTGGACAGCATAACCAACAGAAAACACTGTATATCTTTCAGGATGGCTTCCAATGAGGCAAAGCCCATGGGGCAGGTAACTCAGTAAAGTTTATAGCAGTTATCCACCCAGATCAGACTAAACCCAGATGGTTTGGATGGGCCCAGGGGGCCAAGTCTTCTCCCATTTTATCCCTGTAGGATAGGTCTGTAGGAACTTAGTTTGATTCTAAACCTAAACTAGAGAATACTCTGGCTAATTCTGGGCCCACCCAAGTGAAGAGGAAAATCTCCTACAGGGCTTCAGAGACATCCTGGCCTCCTAGAAGACAACACATTGTTATTTCTTGGAAAGTGAATCTGTTCTTTATTCCAATACGACAGCCATTTAAAATTCCTACCTTTTGGTTACATTTTTAAATCACACTAACTGGTGGTATCTTTCATTAACTCCTTACTACCCCTAATTCTACCACCTTGATAGAATCTCAATTCAGTGAAATCTCTTATTTCTACTACTACAACTTACATTTTCCTAAAATCCATACCTTTTCTGGACCCATCAAATTTTCTATTTGAAAATTAGCAAATGGTAGCTAAAAGTAGCTAATTGATTATAGTTCCTGTAATTTTCTTGGCATTTCCCCAAATATACAGTATTTGCCCATAAATGTTTAGTAAATATCTTCATTTTCTCCTTGTGAAACTGGCCCTGAAGCAGACTAAAACTGCTAATGAGTGTTTAGCACCTTTTCTAGAAATGATTACTTCCCCTATAGCAATTCCATACACAGAGGTCCCTATACAAAATACTATTAAGTATTTAACACCTTTTAGAGATGCCCTTTAGCTGATGTGCGGACTAATATTTAGGAGGGAACTGTAATAATCTGTCCCTTGAGAAGGCTGGGATGGTTGCCTGGGACAAGGAATGCCTATTTTATTCAGTGTCTTCAAAATGTTTTATTACTAGTATTATTGTTGATATTAAACTATGACAAGCAATGTTCTAGTTAATTTATTAACTTCCCCCAATTGACATTTTCCTACTGTTTTCAATGTCTTTCTGGAAATCATGGGAAGGAGAAGGGATTAGAAAAGTTGGAAAGAGAACACAGAAACATCACCTTCAAAGTCTGGTCTGTCAAGATGCAGACATACATTTCTGGATATGGCCAGTATAGCAATTTGTTTTGCTTAACTATATATATATGTATTTGTTAGAAAGGTTTTGTTGGTTTTTTCTATTTTCCTTCCCATGTGGAAAAGAAGGGGAGAGGTAGAGAAAGTTAATGCTTATTGAAATAAAAAAAAGTTACACTATATGTGTGTCTCATCTGTATTTTAGGAGCAAAGAGAGATATTTGTGTTTATTCATAATAAATTCTCTGAGATGGAGGGACTCCTCAAAGCATATTCCTAACATGTGGTGCCGTGGTCTTTGTCTGAAGACCCAGGGAGAGGGAATTCCACTTTTGCATAGCTTTAACTGTTTTGAAGTTTTTCCCATGCATCAGAAAAAAACTGTTACAAGGGTTTACCCCCCTCCCCAAGTGTGTAGGGGAGGTCAAAGAGAAAGAAAGCAAATACTTGTTAATTGAAAATAAATTAATTGCAAAACCTAAATTGGCCTCTTTGAAACTTCCATCCCTGGGGGGCAGGGGAGGTTAAGATGTCCTTAGCCATAATTGTACTTGCCATGAAACATAAAGGGATGAGGATAGCTCACTGTGGTTCACTTTGGAGCATTGCTAGTTGACATAAACTTCCTGAAGAGGAAAAGGAAAAAGCCACAGAGAATGAAAGGAAACTAGTTATATTTCCGTTCCTGTCCCTCCAAAGCATTTTTGGTCCTTCTTTTCTGCCACCTGATAATCCACACCCAGCTAGCTTCCACCCTTTGGCTTCCTTGCTCTTTCTCTCTTTGAAGTGGTGGAAGAAAGATGGCCAAGAATAGGGGCACTGAGAATTGCAGAGTGTAAGTGCTACTATTTTATGTGCTTATTTAGAATGGAAAGCCAATCTTCCTAAATATCCTACTCTATTTTATGTAGAAACCTGGTGTCAAGAACTATGTAGGAACTACCTTTCTTCAATGGGGCATAGGAAGGCTCCAATGAGCATAACATCAAGGCTACAGGTAAACAAGGCAGCATGCCTTTTGTACCTAACATCTGTCTGCTAGTCAATAGCATTTCCTGGATATCTGCTGTGTCAAGGGTTGCTCATGGCACTGTGGCGCAAGAGATGTAGTCCTTATTCTCTTTTCCTATTTATACAGCAGCTTTATTCAGGGGGTTAAAAAAATCCTTCAGACCTGCAAAAACAGCTTACTCAACCAAAGCATTTTCAGCAGTCCCTTTCCATTACGGTTGTCATCCCTGGCTCCACTAATCATGGAGTTAGATGCATCCATGCCCTGAACAGATTGCATAGTGTCTTCCCAAGAGTACAAATGTATGCCTGATGATGGAGTCAGTCAGTCAACAGCATTTACTGAACACCTGCTGCCTTTACAATGATGCAAGATAGATAGAAACAAATGTACCAGACAAATGCCCTTTCCACTGAGCCATGATGATGGGTGGTCAGAGGAACATGGAAGGCTCCCTATGCCACCATCTTTACCCAAAGACAGTGCTAGAAGAGCTAGAAGGTGGTAGATGAATGGGGAAAGGGATCTCTAGGAACCACTAAATTCCTGCCCACTCTCACAGAAGGTATAGGGGAAGAGAAAGTGTAGGAATCTACTTTTCAGAATTTCCCTGTCCAAGTTCTGGGAAAAGGGCTAAGATTAAATCTTAGGCTTCCAGAAGAAGGCATCAAGTTTCTGGGTGAAGATTTTGGATTTTATATGATGGTACTGGACCTGTGGGTAGATAAGCTAGCTATCTGTTTTCTGATGATGGGCCCAGTTAAATTTGGGAAGGTTCCTTACTAAATTGACTACAGGGTGATGCATTTTTTGGACATCATAATTCTCAAAGATCACCTACTAAATCACAGAAGAAGTGTGATCTGCCTAGCCACAGATACTTGCCATGTGACAGGTAAGTGAGAGCCATTAGAGGAGCTTGAGCAGGTAAGCATAATGTCTCATTTGCCTTCATCTATCCATCCATCAATTCATATTATAATTTGTAAAAATTCATTCATGTCCATTGTCATCTTTCATTTATGCATTCCCAGTTTGGGTCATTATTTTCTCATTGGATTTATCTGGTCCTTAGCCTACCTGAGGGCTACATGTGGTTATGGGAAACCTATCCTATGAGCCAGATCATTCATCTGTTGGCTTAACAATGGGCAACATGCCAAGCTCATCTCCCTTTGACATTGCAAATTGTTAAAGGAAGTGATAGGACAAAATTGGTGTTTGTATAATGGAATAGAGCAAGGGGGAAAAAAAGGTATAGAGGACTGTTGCTATCATCCAAAGCTTCCTAGAAAATAGTTATTTCAGGGAAAAACAAACCTTACATTTCCTAGTACTACCACTATCAAAAGGTGGAACGAGAGCAGCTTTCTTTCTTTTTTTCTTCTTCTTCTGATCAGCGGTAAATTCATGGTACATCTGATAACAATTTAAAAAAAGCAATATGAGCAAAGGGGGAATTTGGTGTATCTATAGTTTTACCAAGTAGGGCTGGCTTAAAAGTCTTTAAGCCTTTTCTAATTTGTCAGTGTAGAGGCCGATAGGTTTCTACTAACTAGTACTGCTACAGCATGGTAATATGGGAATGAAATCTGAACCCTTTGCATTGGGTGAAGAAAAGGAATAGAAAACATATGGTGGAACAGCTTCTAACAGGTAAAACATTGTTTTATAACGTAGATCGAAGAATCTAAATGTCAGTATTCAATGTCAAATCTAATAATGATGTTAATGGTATCATTTTTGTGTGTGTATGTGAAACTCTTAACTAAACAGGCCATGTCAGCTGTCACCTCTAACAAATCCTAGAATCTCTCTATGAGAATTCTGGGTGTCCAATTTCTAAATCATAGCAAATCCTTGATCCCATCCCCTCCCACATCTTCTCCAGGGTCCTGCTACAGAAATCAGCCCTTCTCTCTCAGGCATCATCAATCTTTCTCTCCATTGGCTCTTTTCCATTTTCTTACAAAAAACATGTTATTAGATTTCCACAATCCTAAGGAAATCTTTCCCTGGACCCTTCTACTATATGTAGCTACTGTCCTAATTTCTCTGTCTAACTACTATCCCAATTTCTCTACTCCTTTTAACTGCCCAACTTATTGAAAAGTTGTCTACTGTTGATGCCTCTAATTCTGTCTCATTCTCTCCATCACAAATGGCCTTCTAAGTATGGATCAATTCTCTGCTCCTTGTGTTAATTTTGGCTTAACAATTAACACCAAGAAAACACAGGTTCTCCACAAGCCAGCATCACACCAGCCATATGTAGAATCATCAGTTACAGCAAATGGAGAAGTTCTGAATACTGTGGATAAGTTCACTTACCTTGGCAGTACACTTTCCAGGGATGTACACACTGATCATGAGGTTCAAACATGCGTTGCCAGAGCTAGCTCAGTGTTTGGGACGCCTCGAAGGAAGGTGTGAGAGAGAAGAGGTAATAGACTGCTTACCAAACTGAAGGTCTACATAGCCATTGTGCTGAGCTCATTGTTGTATGCCTATGCAACTTGGATGGCCTACCAGCACCATGCCAGGAAACTGAATTGCTTCCATTTGAATTGTCTTAAGAAGATTCTGAAGATCACTTTGCAGGATAAGATTTCAGACACTGAAGTCCTTTCTTGAGCTAAATTTCCAAGCATTCAAACTCTACTGCAGAAAGAGCAACTCTGATGGGCTGGCCACATTGTTCAAATGCCAAATGTATGCTTACCTAAAAGAAAAGACTCTCTCTCTCTCTCTCTCTCTCTCTCTCTCTCTCTCTCTCTCTCTCTCTCTCTCTCTCTCTCTCTCTCTCTCTCTCTCTCTCTCTCCCTCTCTCTCTCCCTATATGTAAATATAGATATAGTAGGTATAAATATAAATAGATAAATGCTAGCTATTATTTCTCTTTCTGATCATCTTCCTTCTGATTTCTTAAGGTAGATGTTTTATTCTTTGCTTCTCTCCTTACACTTTCATCTTGGCAATCACCTTCACTTCTATAGCTCCCCCTTTCACACTAACACTGATGACTTTCAAAACTTTGCCCCCAGCCCTGACCTTTCTCCTGAGCACAGGGGCTGCATCTTTAATTGACTATGTGAATCATAAGAACCTCAGAAAGAAAGGGCCTCTCACAGATTCTTTAGTCCAGCTTATACCTGAATAAGGATCCCCTCTACAGCATGCCAGGAAAAAATCATTCAGTTTTTGCTTGAAGACCTCGAATGATCAGAGGCAGATTCCCAAGGAAACCCATTTCACTTTTGGATAGCTCTGATTATTATGAGTTTTTTTCCTTAAAGCAAGCCTAAATCTGTTTATAACTTCCATTTTGGTGTCTGGTTCTGACTTCTAGGACCAAGCAGAAGGCAATCCATTTTCCAGATGACAGCTCTTTAAATACTTGAATACAATTGTCATGCCTCCCCTATAGTCTCCTTCCCAGGAACCATCCCAAGGTCCTTTAAATGATCTTATGCTATGATCTTGAGGCCTTTAGCTATCTGGGATTGCTTCTTCAAGATACTCTCCAGATTATTAATGCCCTTCCCAAAATATGGCACCCACACCAGAAGAATGCTGGCAGCCCTCAGTCTTGAGTACTGGTCAGCAATTGGGAGTCACCAACAAAATGATGACCTTTGTTTTAGGGAGAAACATGGGTTGATTAAAAGAGTTTTGCTTTCATGGAACTTATTAACAATGTTATGCAGGGGAAAGCCTAAATATGGAATACTGATTTTCTGTATTTTTAAAAGAACCAATCTTTAGCCTTTTTAATGCATAATATTCTCACCTCCCTTAGTAGAACTAGAGTGGCCTACTTGCAATTAACATAGAAGTCTCTCCAAAGATTTTCTTGGTTCATTAAAATAATATGCATATTCTAATACTCATTTGTCCCTGAAATAATAACAATTCTCTTTTAATAAATTAATTATGATTTTAATGAATGAAATTTGCATTCATATTTCTGCTTTTAGGTCTTCCTAGGAGTCAGCATGCAGCTCCAGTGAAGCAGGGTCCCTTTCATGGAACAAGGAAACTGCTGAATGGCATGTCACACTGGGCAGTGTTTAATCTGGCACAGACCAGGAGAAGCCAAGTCAAGGACAGAGTCACTGTTCTCATGAGATCTTAATGTGAACATAAAGCAGGCAGGAGAAGACGCTTTCAAATTGAGATTTCACACGTCAGTAAATTTCATATGCCCCACCAGACAATGCAAGTGCTAGGCTCAGAATAGGAGCTTTTAATAAATGGAGGAAAGCCTTTATTAACTGGAATGCTAAGGGATTTAACTAGAATGTTGTGTGAAACAGGATTTTCTGATAAACTAAGTGTTGGGTACAAAACTCTTTCAGGTTCTTAGTATCTTAAATCTTCCTAACGTGTATTTTCTTGGTTTAGCAATCAGGAGCTTTGGGACCATATTTTCGTAACCAAAGATGGGGACACATTGTCTGACAATAGATAGTACTTTTTGAAAAACTCCATTAAAATGAAGCTTTCTTTCCTGAAAAATGGAATTGTCCTGGGACAGTTGGTTGCTCCAAGTACTGTGAACACAACCCTTTTTTTTTATGACTCATTATCATCAAAGTTCATTGTTCTGAATATCAAGAAGGAGAATCCATAGGAGCTGCACCTTACTGGACTCTGGTATTAGGATACCTCTGGAAGAACGCTCATTTTTATTGTGATTTAACTCTTTAACTCAAAAAAATCAGTTTCATTAATCACTGTGGTTAATTGGGGGCTTTTGTTGTATTTGTAGGTTAAAAAATGATGAAAATGTTAGTCTATCTTAAGTATATTAACTATTACTTCTAGTGCACCTGGATCCATGACATCTTTAATTGTGTGTATGTGGCAGAAGAGAACAACTGGTCATTTTGGAAGCTGCAGTGTCAGGAAAGGCCACTGGTCTGGGAATTGGGAGACCTGGTTTTAATCTTGACTCTACCACTTACTATTTGGGCAGTCCTCAGTTTTCTTATCTGCAAAATGGGGATCCTAATATTTGCACTACACTTAGCATCATATGACCATAGATTTAGGGTCAAAAGAAACCTCAGAGATGATCTAGTCCAAGCTTTATTTCACAGATGAGGAAACTGAGGCCCAGGGATCTTAAGTGACTTGCCCACCATCACCCAGGTAAATGTTCAAGGTAGAATCTGAAGCCAGACATTCTGATTGAAGAGGCAGTGCTATTTTCATATACCTCCAACTTCATAAAATATTTGTATACATTGTGTTTGGTTGTGGCTGCTGTCTTTGCCCATTTTTCCTGGGTCATTGACCAAGAGTTGTTTGAACAATAAACAGTAAAACCAGGAATAGGATACCTTACCAGCTAAAGGTGGTTTCCTACTCCCAACTCTGAGGCAATCACTCAAAGAAAAGGCTATAACATCAATTCCATGCTGCCCTGATAACTATTCCATTTGGAATCACTGATTGGCCCAGAATACGCATAAGGCAAGGCTTCTGCTCAGGATGTCAGCAATGGTGGAAGGCCATCACCCAAGTCAATGTTCCAAAGAAAATATCCTTAATGTTGGGAGGCATCCATTCTCAGTCAACATCCACACATCTGCTGGTTCCTTCAAAATATCCAAATGTCATGATTGGTTGATCAATAATATTTAAGAAGGAAATTCAGATTGACCTATTGCTAATGGCTTGACTGGTACAGCCATAAAGGCATTAACATTTGATGAGAGAAAGTGGTCAGCTGGGGGTAGCCCACAGATTCTGGCAAAGGACTAGATCCCCCTCCCTAAAGTCTTTCATTTCAAAATTCCAGGTACTTGGCCTATATCTAGATTCTATGATAAACCTCTATGTACATATTTCTTCAAGTGCTTATCTCTTTGAATCACCCTGGTATATCCTGGGGATGGGTTATCAGCCATCCTATGGGGAAGAGGGCAATACAAATAGTGGGAAGCAGCCTCCTTCTTTAAAAAAAAATCTCTTAGATTTTTTTAATGTTATTTTCTAATGGTATGTCAGGAAGCTAGTAGATAGAGTTCAGGGCCTGAAGTCAACAAGACTCATCTTCCTGAGTTCTTAGACACTAGTTGTGTGACCCTGGGTAAGTCCTTTAACCTAGTTTGTCTCAGTTTCCTCACCTGTAAAATGAGATGAAGAAAAAAATGGCAAATCACTGTAGTATCTTTCCCAAGAAAACCCAAAATGGGGTCAAGAAGAGTTGGACACAACTGAAAACAACTGAACAACAACATGGCAGGAGGGGTGTTAAACTAGAAGTCAGAAGACAAGGGCTTAATTGTTAGTTCTTTCATTAACAGGTATGATCTTGGGAAAGACATAGCAATGTAACAAGTATTTATTAAACATATACTAAGTATGGGGGACTGCATGAAGCTCAGGGGACACAAAACCAGAAATCCAACTCCTGGTCTTGATAAGTTCCTTTTATAATGAAAGATTTAAAATTTTATCTTCTGAGTTCTAAATTTATCTCGCTTATAAGATGATGGGGTTGGCCTAAAATATTTTTTTTTCCTCAGGTGTTTTTTAGCTTTAAAAATCTATGAATCTATAAGCCTTTATTCTTTTCTAGTTTATAACTAAAATACCATTTATCATTTAGGTGCTTAATAATTTAAGTTACTTCACCCCACTTGAAAAAAATTTGGTGCTTGATTAAGTTGTATTTTATAATTGAGTTTAATGATTTCATTGCAAAGTACTTAGAGATGTATAGATGATAAAAGGAGTCTGTGTGTGAATGGAACAGCTCTAAATCTTAGTTTCTGCTATAAATAGACAAAATAATCAAAGCCAAGAATGAATCAAAGGAAAAAGCATCTACCCAATCTGTCTCAATGGCACCCCTTTATATATATATATATATGTTTTGTCAGTTATACCTCCAATTTGAGGAAGTAAGGGAGTATCTAGAGGTCAGAAAAACCAGAGAAAGGAAATAAAAGAAGTTAGCTCTCTAGATGATAAAAAATATTAAAACTCATTAAATTACAAATCTTTTCCTGAAGGTTATATGTTATCAGAACTGAAATTGAAGCTGTGTTCAGCTGAACTGGCCAACAACTGACCTTAGATAAGAGGAAGGTGAGAAATAAAGGAAAGAAAAAAGAAGGCATTAGAAGAATAAAAGATGAGAAAGATCAGCAGTGGCTTATCCAAATGAGCACTGCCAATTAAGACCAAGTATACTCCTGGGATTTTATGATTAACACAAAATACAGAGGAGAAGACAAAGATTTCAGTTTAATTTCATGCCTACAATTCTTAGACTCTACAGGCCCTAGCACAATGTTGGATATGAAATAGTTTCCCATAAAATAGCCACTGGTCCATAGCAAGGCAGTACAGTGGAGAGAGTGTTGGACAGGGGAGTCAGGAAGACCTAAGTATAAATAGACCTCATGCATTTACAAGTGGAGTGTGTCCCAGACAAGTCATTTAACATCTTTCATCCTCAATTTCTTCATCTATAAAATGGTGATAATAACAGCACAAATCTCACAAGGTTGTTGTGAGGTTCAAGTGAGTTAAAATATATAAAATGTTCTGCTTGAAGCATTATATAAATGTTAGCTTTTATCGTAATTACAATTACTAGTGACAATTAAAATCAAATAAATAACTACTTATTAAGTACGTACTATGTGTTAGACACTGATTATTTTTTAACGGAAGAGTAATTGACTCTGTAAGCTATTTTGCCCACAGAGGCCAAAGAATTTTTTGTAGTTATATGTTCCAGAATAGAATATTATGAGGATGAGTGAGGACCCAAGAATCAGTTTACCATATAATGTGCTGTCTGTACAGGAAGCTACTGAACTACCACTACCAGGGACATAAACATATGGTTATTTTCTAGTAGTCATTCCATATTCTCTAAACTCATCTTTCTCGTGGTCAACAGCTGTCTGGGGTATGGCCACAGAACAGGGCAAAGTTAACCATCCCATAACCACAAGGATCTAATACCTCATTTTTGTACCAACTGACTTAGCCAGTCATAGATATTAATTTATATATACTTTAATGAGCCCCTTTGGCAGAACCTTAAGTAGGAACTCTGACAGCTATGGGAAACATCATGGAAGATCCTGCAGATCAACTTCTTAAGACATTTAGTTAAAAGAAGGAAGGGACCTGAGATAGACATAAGGATGCAAGAGTCTTGAATGGGGAAGGAGAATCTAAGACATCATTCCAACACAAAGACAAAAACCCTATGACACTGGGAGTACTCAGAGGCTGTTCTGTTGGAAAGGATACTTGTAGGGGAGGATACTTCTAGACCATGAAAGGGCTTACTGGATTATGTCCATTTGATAGCTCTTTATTTTAACTGACTATTCTTGTTAAGTAAGAACTAAGTTCACTTGGTACAAATACTATCAGTTTGCCCTAAAATATGGTACCCTAGGACAAAGCTCCAGTTGTTGCTCCCTAGTTATAGCTCTGTACTTTGGTGTAAGTAGCTGCTCTGAAGCCCAACATATCCAGGAAAATAACCATGGGTTTGGATGATTTTTTTTTACCTTTCCTTCTCATAACCTGACTACCCCCCATCCCCCTGTCTGTTTTTTTTCTTTATTGACTTTCTATTTCCCCATTTCCCAAACTCTTACTCCATCAAGTACCCCACACTTATATTCTTCATTATGTATTATATTGAAACAGATAATACTGTAACTTTTAACATGTTAATTTATTCGCTCAGGCCAAAAGCAGTCATTAAGTGCCCACAGGGCGCTAGTGTCGAACTAGGCACTGTTAAATCAAAACACATACAATCTGTTGGAAAAAGAAAATATATTTAGGGGTTATTTCTGCATCTAGTAATTGCAGCTAGGTGGTTGAAGTAGTTATCCTCATTCTAGAAAAATACCCTAAGATGCAAAAATGGAGTAAAATATCAGGCTCACATAAACAGACTGCTTTGGAAGTGTCCATCATTGTAGTCAGTTTTAAATTGTTCTAATATTCTTCTTGGTTGAAAGATCTCTTTCATATGTGCTCTGACTATAAGGCTACATAAACATCAATTTGTAAGTGTACATCGGGTTTATAAACACTGTTGTAAAACTTTTGCTGTGTTAAAAAGATTTCGGTCACCCAAACTGCAAGGGTACAATAAAGTGTCAGAAGTTTTTTTTAAAAAAGTGATATTTGGAACTTTCTTTATAAGACTCAACTTCCCTTCGCTCATGATCCTTTGATAGAGAGTGTCTGGATATTTCTTGCTCTGTTCATACTTGAGGGTACTGAATTTTCTTATCAGACCTTGATAGCTTGTTAGGTAACAACATTTTTAAAAGAAGCAAACTCAGGTACAGCACAGCTTATGAGAATAATGGTTCGTATACAAATATATGTATGTATATATGTATGTACACACCAAAACATGCATATGCCATGTTATATATAATTTTATACATATGTATGAATACATGTGATATCTGAAACAAGATGTGTTTGAAATTGATCCCTGAGATGTTCAGCAATTGCATTCTGTTACTTTGTTTCTGTTTTCTCTGCCAAGAAGAGTAATCTTTGGATGAGAAAGGAAAACCATTGTCAGTGATCTCTGAAAGATTATGGAGAATGAGAAAGGTAGCACAGGACTGGAGAAGGCTTATGTTCCTATTTTTTAAAAATGGGAAGAGAATGGCGTTGTAAAATATAGTTTAATTACATTATGACTAATTAATACATAATAATTATAGCTTAATAGTTGCAAAAAATAAGCTTAATTTTATCAGCAAAATTCAATAATCTATTATTAAAGGTATAGTTAAGTCAACAAGTGTATATTAAGTGCCTGTTAATGTACAGGAACTGTGCTAAGTGCTAGAGACATAAACACAAGAAAAATGAATGCTAGCCAGGGGTCTTCAAGGAACTTACATTCTAATACGGAAAGATAACATGTAAAAGGTAGCTGAAAAGGTGTGCTTGTGTGAGGAATGGTGCTCATGTGGGACTATGGCAGTGGACTCTAGATAACGAAATATAGCTGGTATGGGCCTGTGCTCAAAGTGGAGATTCTAGGAGAAATTTATCAGTTAAAGAAGGCACCTTGATTACAATAGTAAAGTCTGAAAATGAAGGATGCCTGATCTGTTGGTGAGTGTCCTTCTGAAAAAGGAAGTGGCGATCGCATAGAGCTCCAACATGACGTCATTGAGAATAGGCCATACCTGTCATGCCAGACTAATTTTATTTGCCTTTTTTTGGACAGAATTACTAAACCAGTAGAATTCTGTAGCTATAATTTACACAGTTATTAGCACATTATTTGTGCTGGCCTTGTGGAAAAGATGGAGAAATGTGGGATTGCCCTCCACACAATTACATAGATTTTGAACTGGAAGACTGGCTGGATTCTCTAAGTAGTCATTAATAGTTTAATACCACCTTCAAAGGAGGTTTTCACAGAGTGTCCCAAGGATATATGGTTGGCCATGTGCTGTTTAAGATTTTTACCCATAACTTGGATAAAATCATACATGCCATTATCAAATTTGCAAATGGTGCAAAGCCAGGAAGGATTGCTAACACACCGGCTATCAAGAGTTAACATTCAAAAAGAAGATTGCAACATTGGGTCATGTTGAGAAAAGGTGGTACTTAATGGGGATAAATGTAAAGTCTATTACTTGGCTTCCAAAAATGGACTTTTTAAGACAAGATGAAACAGACATAGTGGCATGGCAGTTTGAAAAAACTTCTGGGGGTTTTACAGGGCTGAATATTTAGTATATGCCAATGATGTGATCAATAAAGAAAACAAATATATTCTTAATGTTCAGGAATAGTGACAATGATAGTCCTGTTGTCCTTCATTCTGGTCAGAACACATTTGGAGTACTGTGTTCATTTCTGGCTGCCAAGTTTTAAGGTAGATGTTGATAAACAGGAATATTAAGGCGAGTGCAATTAATATGGTGGAGGGCCTTAAGGTTATAACATATGAGATGGTTGAAGGAAACGGGGATGTATAGTTTGGAGCTGGCAGTGGGGAGGGTTGGGTGAGGGAAGGAGACATAATTGTTGTCAAGGATTTTTGAAGGGTTGTGATATGGAAAGGGGATTGCTCAGAGGGCAGAAGTAGGAGCAATGTGTGAGGCAAAGTTTGGCTTGGTATAAGGGAATATTTCTTAAAAATTCATTATCCCAAAGTACAATGGGTGGTTTCAAGAGCTTGTGGGCTCTCCCTCAATAGAAGTCTTTAAGTAAATGCTGGATATTTGCTTCTCAGGTACATGATGATGGAGATTATTTTTTTCAGGTATGAATTGGGCTAGGTGGCCACTGAGTTCCCTTGATATTGAAATCTTGGGACTGTCTGGGAGTGTGAGTGAGTAGGCTATATGGCCTATAAACAAAGAGGAACTGCGTAAGGGAATCATTAGAGAAGATGCATGCCCTGAGAAGACGTAGGCCAGTCACAGAGTATAAATGAATGATAAGGATTGAACTGCTGCAAGTTCTACTTTATCTATGTCTTGTCAAGAGGCCTGGAAAGACAGAAAACCCCCTACAGAGGACTTGTAGGAAGGCCTAGACAAGAGCTGTCCAGGATGAAGAGGTGTAGATGGGTTATAATCTACATCTTTAGATGAAGGACCCACTGAAGCACTGTATATACATATATATATATATATATATATATATATATATATATATACACATACACATATATACACATACATATATGTGTATATATGTAAAATTTATATTTATTACTTATATATCATTATTTATTATATTATATTGTTATTCATATTTGTATATTATATTATGTACATATATTTAGAGGTTGGTCACTTATGTCTCCCCAACCCCTATATTCGAATTTATATCTTAAGTTCATGCCCATGAAGGAGGAAATAACAGCACAATATCACATTTCTTGGCATTACAGTTTTGATTTACCCATGAAATTAAGGCTCTTTGTGCTCTTTTGAAAGCATTTCTAAAATCTGTTAAATCCTCATTGGGTAGTTTGATTACTTTTGAATCCACTCTCTGGGTCTGTAATAGAGTCATGGCTCCTCTTATCTGACATGACTTTTAAGTGGGTGTAGCTGTAATAATTATTTTCAGAAATTTTGAGGCACTGAATAATCATGGCTTCAGACTGACTTATATAATTCAACTCAATAGTCATGGGTGGACACATATTCTACTCCGACCTCACATTGTTGTCACAAATGGTGAACTAGACCAGAAATGTCAAACATGTGGCCCTTCAACTCCAAACCAGATTAAAATATAATTGGGAAATGTTTAACAAAATAAGGAAAAATAAAATAAAACATAGGTATTGTTACATTTTAAAACTGAGTCAATATGTGGCCCAATGGGGAGATTTATGTACAGACCAGTAGCTCCTGTTTTTATTTGAGTTTGACACCACTGCACTAAATGACTCCCAAAAAACAGAAATACTTTTCTTAAAACTACCTCTTTCTACTATCAGTCTGTTTCTCTCAAGAGCACTATGAAATAAACAGTGTAGTGGTTTTCTTAATAACATGTGACTCACAAAATATGGCATAGAAGTTTAAAAGTTCAAATAGCAAATTAGGCTATCCTGTCATCCTTATATCTACTATAACCAAACTGAAAACATCTAAACAACCTCACACATAATCTAAAATGCACCAAAATCTGCTATGATACTTCATCAGTTGAAGATGCCATATTTTTTTTTAAAAGACATACAATTTGGTCTGAAGACATTTCCAAGTATCTGGAACATATTTTCTACAGTACACGCAGTTTTCTATGGACATCAAAGGCTCCATGATACATCTTAATATATTGAACAAATATCAATTATGTCCATGTCTTCCGTGTCCATTTGAATTGAAAATGTGCCAGCTTTAACATCATCACTAATAGAAATCTTAATTCAGCTGCCATTGTCATCAATAATAAAGTTCACTTTCATTTTGAAAAAGGTTTAATCCAAGCAATTCTTTCTCTGCCACTTTTCCTTTTTTTCTCCTCATAATCTGACATTTAATAAGTATCTATTACTGGCAAGATACCATGATAGGCATTGGAGTCAAAGAACTAACATGAAAAGCAGTTTCTGCTCTCCAGTTTACACTTAAGGAAGGAAAAATGATGTGTAAATAAATAAATGTTTACAGGATACTCTCACAAACCTCTATCATCTTTAAAAAAGTTCTTTTTCATGCCCATCAATTGGGGAATGACTGAACAAGTTGTGGCATATGAATGTAATGGGATACTATCATGCTATAAGAATGATGAACAGGCTGACTTCAGAAAAACCTGGAAAGACTCATATGGTCTGATACTGAGAGAAGTGAGCAGAACCAGGAGAACGGTGTACACAATAATAGCCACATTGTGTGATGACTAATATTGATAGACTTAACCCTTCTCAGCAATACAAGGATCTAAGACATCTCCAAAGGCATCATGATGGAAAATGCTATTCACATTCAAAGAAAGAACTATGGAGTTTGAATGTAGATAGAAGCATACTATTTGCTATTTTTTTTCTTCTATTGTGTTTTGTTTCCTCTTTCTGGTGGTTCCTCCTATTGGTTCTAATTCTTACTTACACCATCACTAAAATGAAAATATATTTAATAGGAATGTATGTGTATAGCCTATATTAGTTTGCACACCATCTTGGGGAGGGAGGTGGGGAGGGAGGGAGAGAAAAATTTAAAACTCAAAAGCTTATGGAAGTGATTGTTGATAAAGCAAAATAAATCAGTAAAAAAAGTTATTTTTCTTGTTACTTCATTGTAACACAGTGGATACAGCTCCAGGCCTGAAGTCATAAAAAGCTTCCTCTTCCTGAGTACAAATCTGGCCTCAGACACTTAATGGCAGTGTGACTCTGGGCAAGTCACATAACCTTGTTTGCCTCAGTTTCCTACTCTATAAAATGAGCTGGAGAAGGAAATGGCAAACTACTCCAGTATCTTTGCCAAGAAAACTCCAAGTGGGGTAAACAACAACTGCTCAAAGTGATAAGCAAAGACTTGCATTGTCTTAAATCTTACTACTTAAATGTGCCAATGATTCACTTGCCTCTTGACTACTGAGATTTTGTTTTTGTTTTTGTTTTTTAGCAGCAGGCTTACTTACACAATAGTTTGTTCTAATGGTACTCATTTTTTCTCTATTCAAACCATGTTGAGTTACTAATCACCTTCTTGGTGCTGAACACTGCTAAGTTATAGTAGAATGTAAAGGGCAATATTTTGCCTTGAAGAAGTTTACAATCTAGTTGGAGAGAAAACACTGGAACCAAGAAGATTAAATATAAGGATGTATGTATTCTTTCATAGCATATTGGCTTTGAGTGTGGGCGGTACTGTCGACTGTGAGCCAACAGTTTAGTAACAGCCTACTCCTGAGAGTCTCATTACAAGACATTTGGCTCACTGGAAATGGTTACCATTTTTTGGTGATCCTCTATCCTAGTATATATGCACAGTTTTCATGCTTGTCTGAAATTTATTTCTGGAATAGTGGTTTTGACAGAACAAGTAGGGTATAAAAAGATTCTGCTTTTGTGGAGAATAAGCTAAGGATGTTGTGTTTCATCTGTACAATCAAATGCAGATTTCCCATTTAAAGGCAAATCTTTCATTTCAAAAGGTTGAAAAGGACGGTACTTAAAAAGTAATTCCAGCTGGTTAAATTTAGAGCTCTGAAAAAAAAAATCCCAATTCACAAATATTCTCTGGGCCCACAGCATTTTCATTTGTTTGTGAAGTGGATAAATTCTCATTCACTTTACACGCTGGTCTCTCAGGACTTTTGTTCTTCTGTAGTCAAACAGGTGTCAATAGGCACGATGGGCTGAGCAACATTGGCTCCAGTTCTTAACTGACTCATTTCTGTTGTAATGTTGCCAGTTAAGCATGGTTGGATGGGTCCTGATGCAATTTCAGTGCTTATGAGAAAAAATGTTATTTTCTGTTTTTCCTCTTTATGTATCAAATTAGCCTTTCCCACTTTCAGTTGTCTTTCATTTCTGTATTTTCCATTCAACTCACTGTCTTCTTTGGGGTGGGGGGGAAGTTCGTGTTTTTATTCATAAAAAGTGAACAAGATATATTCCCTGTTCTTGGGGAACTTACATGTTGACTGAGGAAATTAGATCTGGGTAATAAACAGTTAAAGGTGGAAGAATATAAGTGCCACATAAATGGTGGAAACTATTTAAATGCCAGGGGCAGATACATCACCTCTAAGGGTGATGATTTTGGAGGGAGCATTTGAGCTGGACCTTCAAGGATGAGTGTCTGCACTGGAGCAGCATAGCTGAGACTGGGGAGACGTCCCAGGCAAAGATACACAGAGAGGCAAGTGAGATGCATACTTAGGGTTGAACAAATAGTTCAGATTGGGTGAAAACTAGAGCCATGAAGGCTAAAAAGTTGGGCCTTTGGAGTTTTGGGGTAGAAAATTGGAGTGAGCAAAACCATTTATTTATGATTCTTTTTTTTTCTAACACATCATTTCCAAAAAATTTCAAGACACATTAAGGCACACTGGAAAAAGGATTGATTACACTTGAGGTTAGTAAAGATGGGTCTGAATTCCACCTCCAACACTTAATATGGTGAGTGACTATGGGCAAGTCATTTAAACTCTTTCAGCCTTAATTTCCTTCTCTGTAAAATGGTAATAACAATACTTACATTACCTCACAGAATTTTTTAACATGCTCCCAAAGTGTGATTTATTATCACTAGTGACTGTAGTCACAAGAAATCTTGTTTCCATAAACTCTACTTGTCAGATTCCTCAAAAGATCTGAATTATGCAGTTAGTTGGTGTAGTGGATAGAGTCCTAGATCTGTTAGGAGGAAGATCCAAGTTCAAATTCAGCCTCAGACACTTGTAAGCTGTCTGACCTTGTTAAATTTTAACCTTAAGGTTAATACTTAAGGCAAGTCACTTAACCTCTCTGCCTCAGTTTCCTCATCTGTAAAGTGGGGATAATAGGACCCAGGATCCCAGGGTAAAGGATAAAATGAGATAATATTTGTAAACTTTGCAAATCTTAAAAAGCACAGTATAAGTGCTTGCTATAATTTTTTACCATTATGATGACGATGATGATTGAATATGCCCTCTTCTCCTATCCTCCTCAATCCAAATGCCTTAACTCTCCATATTTGGAAAAACAAACAAACCAAAATATGCAAAGACCAGAAGGAGATGGGAATCTGAGGCTGGGGAAGAGATTAGCTTCATTTTTGTATTTACTGAGAGTTAATTCAGGAATAATACAAGGTGTTTGATTAGTTATCTGAAAACGATAGGATAGGGGAGGGGGAAAGCCATAGAGTTTTGTCTTCCATGTCTTTTAAGAATGCAATTCAAAATGTTAGACAAAATACAGGTGTCCCTCCCGTAATTCAACTAATGTTACAGCAACATAAATATAATCATTTCATGAATTTAAGCACAAAATCACTCTGTGGAGATATAGTTTGTGAACATGCAGGTTCCAGGGGTCCCATTTTGTCCTAACCCAGCCAGCAGTTTTCATGAGTGCTGGCTCAAGTAGCAGCTCCCTCTTTTCTGCAATATTTTGTGCCAGTTTTCTTGGTAGGATAAGACAGAAGTGTTATGTTTTAGTGAAGATCAATCAGAAATAAAGCTAAAACATTTCCAAATTTAAAAATGTTCATGGAAAAGCGCAATTTGCTTTATCTGCATTTTTTCAGGAACATTTTATTACCCAAATTGAGTTATGTACATTGCTTGGGCACACAAGTGTTAATTTAATAAATCATTTTGGGTTCAAAACTTTATTTCATATAGCTCCTCCAAGAAGCTCAAAGTAATTTAAACATTTTATTCATCAATGAGAAATGTAAATATAAATATAAACGAGACAACTGGAAGTTACCGTTCCCATTTCACAGGTGAAAGAAAACGGAGCATAGGGATTATGAAGTGACTTGTCCAAAGTCAGAAAAACAAATAAAAAAAATTTTTTAAATTAAAAACTCACCTAGTTCTAGACACTAAACAACTACTTAAAAGGAGCAGTGTCCTTTTTGCTTACATTAGACAAATTGTAGGAATGGCAGAAAAAGTACAAAATTAGTTTTCCCTTCTATATATAGTTTCAACATGTCTGTACCTAGATTGGCTTACAAAGTAAAAGGTCATTGAAAACCAGGGAATAGAACTAAATGGCCCGGGTAAGAACAGTTTATAATTCTTTGCCTCATCTTTATTAGACCAAACATCCTGCTAAAAGGAAAATTCTTTGGTCTGGCTTTTGCCCTGATTATGGAAGCAAAACTTAGGACAAAGAGAATGAAAAGTAGTTTATTAAAAGCATGACAAGGTAGCAACACACTGATGGACTGATCACCGGAGATCGGCCAGGGGTTCAAGACGCAGCCAGTTTTTACTGATAACTTTCGTAAAGAAATAAAGACAATCCAGACAGGTCCAGGTCAGGAAAAGAGGATTGCCCACATGTATCCCAGCTCCTCCCCAAGGTAGCAGACATGTGACTATTGCCAGGTACAATTGCTACATGATGAATAGCAGGTAATACAAAGCTGCAGACTGGGTGATTTCTCCCCTAACAGTGATTGACAGCATGACTGGGGACAATGGATCACTGAGTCAGCATAGCTTTCAGTGAACAGTTTTACTTAAATAACTCATTAAGCTAATTAGCTCTTTATTTTTTTTCCATAGATTTCAACAATATTATAGTATCATTGAATCACATACTCTGTCACTCCAAGGACTTTTTCTTGTGATGGTGTTTTTTTCTTCTACTTTGCCAAGAGATGGTGGGTTTTAGCCTCAGAAGTTTGGCTGAATAGCCACTGGAAAGAATGCTGGTCAAATGATTCATGCTACATATCAGGCTGACTCAGTTGACATGTAGCCTCTCGTAGCACTTCTAACATTGATTTAAGCTCCATAAAAGGATTTGTGCTCATGCAAAATGCTGGTAGGGCATTGGGATAGAAGAAGAAAATCCATCCTCTGGGGTATAGGTATTCAGCTAAATTGGGTTATCCGAACACACTATTGTGTTTACCACAGCAGTTCTCTGTAGCAATGGTGATAGAAAAGTAAATAAATATATAGATCAGGTCCTCTTCCTCCAAAACCTGATCCTTTTTTTCTGGTAAATTCAGAGGCGGATCCTGGAAGTTGGCCCCTAGAAGGAATTCCAACCTTCTGAGTCTTTTGCCCGAGAATTCTGGTTTGGTTTGGTTTTGTTTTTGTTTTTTGAATCTCATTCTCAGGAAAGCCACAATCGGCAATCTAACGCTAATATCATTTAGATTCGTTGGGATCTAGCAAAACAGCCCTTCCATTCAGTAAGAATTTTAGCCCTATGAGAAGCTGAAACCTGATAACTTCATCCAGTCAGCACAAAATGAAACTCTGACCTTGGCCTTAGCAATGCCACCTAGTAATATTTTTCATAGCTTACATGTACCACTCTTTACTGTGATGATCTAAGAAGAATCTAAAGGTAATTGACTGGGTTTATTTATTATTTTTAAACTAAAGTCTTACCCAAGGTGTATTCTCATCAGGATTCCAAGGCAGCAATAAATTGGGGCATTTAAAAAACTGGGATCCAATCCAGTCCATGATTTGATCATTCAATGGCAATAACAAATTTGGACTATTAAAACTGGGATTCTGTCCAGCATTTTATTTTGTCTAAAACCACAGGCTCAACTTACGCTACAATGGCTGGACTCTTCAATGAGAAGTAAAGTCATGTTGAATTAATCCTTTAAAAATAATCATGTGCTCAAACATGGGAATCTACAATCATTACATTCAATGGAAAAAGTTAGTAAATCATTAATTAGTAAAAATCATCCTAGTAATTGAAAGAGTGTTCCTTAGTAGACTGAGTCTGTGAAACCTTTAGTCATTTCACATGTTTACATACATGTGTAGTATATTCATGTTTATGCCGAAAATAGTCATTCATAAAGGAACACTTAGTTCTTTTACATTTTGACTTAGAATAAAATAAAAATCCTCCTTTTTTCATTTCTGAACAACTCCTAGATGGAATCTCAAACTCGAGCCTTTCTGGTTTTCATTTCAATTTCCAGTAACATAAAAATCTCCCATAATTAAATAAAATGCTGAGAGGCTGGGAATAGATTTTCACCCACCAGTATTCTCAATCTATAAATGGTTTCTGAATGTTTTTATTTCTGTAAGATGCATTTCGTTTATGTGGGGAGCTTGCAGCTGCAGAATTAAATCTCGGTTTGCCAAATATCAAAAACACATGTATTGATTTAAACTATGGGAATAGGCAACAAGCACGGCAGCTGATAAGGGAAGGGAGAAGCTCACTGCAGTTTTTGGAAGGCTTCCTAAAAGTAAAGAAAACTAAGAACCTTGAATTCAGAAACTGAAACCATTTAACTTTCCCAAATTTTAGATTCACTCTCACTTGGGCATTGGGTTCTTGCTGAAAACAAGAGCCATATGTTTTCCTGTTTCTCAGCTCAAAAATTTAAGGTACTAGCTTTTTTTTTGGTTTCATTGTTTATCCTACTAAAATGATAATAAGAGGCATAGAAACATTATTGAATAAACTAGCTACTTATCATATGCTAAACCAGGTAAGGTTATATGCACAAGTCATTTGTTATCTATTAAAATCATGCTAACGTCAGGAAGAACTTTTCATTTATTTATATTTTATTCCAGTGTCTTGATTGGCAAACTATTGGAAGATAGCTGTTAGTCTCAATGGAAATTCCTTAGTAAAATAAACCTATACAAACACAGAGAAAATAGTTCTAAACTAATATTCATTTAACTTACTTTTGAAAAGGCCTTATCACTATTTAGGCAAAGGGGTGTAGACATTAAGTATTTCATACATTGGTCTGGCTAGTTCGATCATTTGCAGGTTACAAACTTAAGTAAGTTCCTTACTTTCTACTCTGATTCCTTGTCTGTTACTTAAATAAAAACAAAGAAACAAAAAAACCCCAGACAACAACAACAAAAGAAACTTGTGTTAAAAAAAATAGCAATGGCTCCAGTGTGTGGCTGATTGGTTAAAAGAAGCTCATTCTTTCAGATTCTGAAATGACAGAGTGGATGCTTTATTATGGATGCTTTGAAAATGCAAATGTACTTCAGTTTGGTAAAAATTCTTAGAGAAATAATCTGTGGGTACAATGTTTACTTTTCTCTTTTACCTTCTAGGCCCTTCTAGATGTAGGTCCTTCACACTAATGTTTTATTATGGCCAAACTCAGTGAAGCTTAAACAAAATGATGGGCTTATTTAAAATGGAGCCTTAGTGCAATGAACTATTTGACTTGTATCAGGAAGGATATGCCTGTGGCTCAGGGAAGCAGCAAGAAGCAGGCTAAAAAATCCTTCCAAACCCTTTTGGGCATGAAATTTCGATTTCAAATGTATGGACAAGAATGGAGTTTGTAGTCCTGTGTAGTAACATCATAGAAAAGGTAAATTATGTCTAAGTAGGGGGATAGGGATTGGACCTGTGCTTTCATTGCTACAAGTAATTCTATTTGAAGACATTCCCCCTACCAATGCTGGTCTGAATCTTTTCTGTAACTTACACTCTCACAAGAACTGCCTAGAGGTGAAGTGTTAAAAACATGACCAAAGTCATATTACTAGTAGATGTCTAAGGTGAAATTTGGATGAAATTCTTCTATTATGTAGAAATATCTATTAATGGTAACCATTATTCAGGCAGGAAAAACTAAAGATCATTCTATATTCCCACTGGCTTCTATACTTACCTAGTTACTCCTACATATGTTATGCACATGTAAAATCTAAACATTTACACGCCAGGGAATGAGATATGAAAAAAAGAAATGGATCAAGAATATACATTAAAACAAAAATACAGAAAAAATAATTTAGTGCTGGGGTTTCCTTTGTTCTCATGGATCAAACAGGTGGTATATTATATCAGTCCATCAGTTAAAAACAGAGAAACAACAACCCACCAAACTTTCAAAGAAAGACATGTACCAAGAAATGTATTTTATCATTCAATAAGTAGTCCATTTTTCTTGGAATTAGTATTTGATAGTGGTCTTAAGATTTCAGAGGTTCCAGGTAAGACTGAATTCTCACCATTTGTTATAACAAAAGATTTTGGGACAAAATGGTGGGTGGAATTAGAAGGTAGTGAATTTCTAATCATAGGTGATGCAAAAGTATCTACACTACTGGAATGACCATTCACTGGGGCTAATGTAGAAGAGGCTTATGCTTTACTTAAGGGATTGACTAGTTGACCTCTTGAGGTTCCTTTTATCTCTAGGATTTGAATTCAAGCAGAATAAGGGTAGCTGATTGGGGTTACCAAGAGTAGTTGTTGAGGGTGCCAGACTATTGAAAATGATGTTTTTTCAATTATCTCTCTTAGCAATTTTCATGCGAAAAAGCAAAATTTTAATCCTAATGTCCTAGCCACATTTTGCCTCTTAAAAATATTTCTGTTCCTTGGACTAGACTAAGATATTCTTTCTCTTCTACTTGAATTTCTAAGCTAAAAATGATAGTTGTAAGGAAGGATTTTGGGGGAGTGGGGTGCTGTGTGGCTTGTATGTCAGTCAAATCTTTTAAGGACTTCAAATATCTTTTTGCTATCACTGACTTTGAAGACTGATTATATAACAAGTATGTAACATATGGAAATACAGGACAGAAAGAAAATGCAATATCTGTAGCTATTCCATGGTTAATTTTCTTGAAAATAGTTTAAGAAAGGCATTTTAAATTATATTATAAAAAAGCTCTATGAACTTTATTAAATATTATCCCATTCTTTTTTAATGTAGAAGTGCCTTAGAGGAGTAATATGCTTGTTGAGTTTTTTAAGAGTTGTGAATTTGCTCACTATGGGATGATCAAGAAGATATTCTTCACTGGAAATCCTGGAAATAAGACTCCAGCACTTGGAAGCAAGCCAAATGTGCACTACATATCAACTCAGCCTCCACTATCACCCAAGGTCCACAGCTGCTGAGATGTTGAAATGTCCTTGAAATTAATCCTCTTGCACCCAGGCCTAAAATTGGCCACTCTGACTTTTTTTTTTCTACCAGCACCTGAAATGGATGGTTCTATCTCTAGGAAACACATATCAGATATGTTTTATGTTTTCACATTTGGGAAGTGGTATAAATGGAGGCTAACAGGACAGGTCTTTGAATATTTTGAGCAGTCATATTTAAAGAAAATTGAAGCAGAAGCCCAAATAGCCAGGCTGGGTTAATTTACAGTCTAGCATTTGAGAACAAAATTCCCTGGGGCTGCTATTTTCTAAAGGCGAATTCAGGAAGGAAATGATCTTTTACTTAAAGACTACCTGCCTTATTTTATGGGTTATCAATTTTCCACCTGGCATGCTGTTCTACAGCTACTCTGATTTTTTCCATCACCAAGCAAGAACCGATTGGCAAAAAAATGTGAAGACTGCACTTTGGCAGACCAATCGGAAGCTTGGCTTTCTGAAGATGCGGAGGCCTGTGATAGAGACAGAGCTGCAGCATAGTGAAGTCATAGAAGCAGCCAGAACTATACTAGGGCCTGACTGCATAGATGTCTTTGCCCATATATACATTAAAATCTTAGCTAGAATTATGTTTTACATTACAGGATTACTGAATCTTGAGATACACGATCAAATTCATCTTTGTTGCCTTTGGGGCAACTTTGTTTAGGTGGATAGTCAACAACAATATAAAAACTTTGATTTCCTTTTAACTGCTCTGCTGAACCTGTGACTGAGCTTATCAACCTTTCAAAACCTTAGAAAGAACTAAATAGGGCCCCCATCTTCCCGCCCCCAACTTCACTTTGATATTGATAAAGTCAACCATCTGAACAAGAACAGGTGACAGAGGCCTCAAAGGTTAACAGGAGATACTGCTGTGTCCAAGAAATCAGAATGAACAGATAGGACTTTCTCACTACCCACACTCGATGTCACAAGAGATGATTCTTTTTGAAAATGGAGGAGAATAATTAAGGGAAGGCAAAGCCGAGTGGAGAGAATCTGCTCATTTTAGTGTCACCTTCTACCAGAGACCCCTCCCTATCACCCAGGTAGTTAGGGCCTTTCCTAATTCCAGATGATGTATTTATTTTGTTTTTGCTTACTGTGTATTCATTGTTTCTCCCCAGTAGATCAAAAGCTTACTGAGGGCAGACCTTTGTTGTTTTTGTCTTTGGATTCTCCCGCAGTTAGTATGGTGCTTAGCCCTCCATAAATGCCATGCATGCATGAATGACACTGTTTTTGTAGGTTATGAAAACTGAATACAGTATTTAAAATTATTTCCTAATTTCATCACATTTTAAAATTCTTTCCAAACTTCCTTTACCTGTGAAAGGAAAGAATCATCTTGGGAAATATGAATATTCAATTAACTGCTTTAAAATATGGCCTTTGCTTGAGCAAAGTACCAGCATTAATATCAAAGAAATGTGGAGGATGATTACCTCGTTTTCAACTGGAACATTAATTCCTCAAAGAAGAGTTCATCCCTTATGATCTGCCAATAGTTTAGTAAAGGAAACTGGGCTCTATAACAGATGGGCTCTATACTTCCAGGCTTGCCAGAAGTCTAATAAAAGACACTGGCTTCTTTGTAACGAGGGGTGAACACTTCTCAGAGGGCCAGTATCCAGACTGGGAGTCAGCAGTTTAAAATAAAGAAGGCACACTAGAGTGTGGCAAAAATCAGGAATACACAACAGTAATTTTAAGGCCACTATCATCAGCTGAAACCTGATGTGTTTAACTTATTTCTTAGGACCTGAGCAAGTATCTTCTCCAGCTAATACACTCAAAACAGAAATCAGCCTGTCTTTTGATTTATAAGTAATATGTTTTATATGATAATATAAAGTGAATTTGAGGCTAATTTTTCTTAAAATATATTGAAAATCTTGAAAATTTTTATTTTACTTTTACATAATCACAACAACCTATCTTTTTGGTTTTGTCCTCATAGTTTCTGCATTGACACCCACCATGCTTTGGTGACCAATATCTACCTGCTGATTGACACCGTAACTGGCTTTACAACAATAGCATCAACCTTCCAGGGTTGTCGTGGGAATCAAGTGAGATATTTTAAAGATGCATAGCATAGTGCCTGGCACATAGCAGGTGTTTAATAAATACCTGTTCCCTTCTTTTCCCCCCTTTAAAATTGACTATACGCAAAGATGTCAAAGAAAGAGGAAAAGGATTCCATGCACAAAAATATTTATGGTAGCTTTCTTTGTGATGACAGAGAACTAGAAGCTGAGGAGATGTCCATCTATATGAGAATGATTGAACCAGGTACGATATATCAACATAAGGGAATATTACTGTGCTGTTAAAAAAAATGAAGAAAGGGATGGGTTCAGAGAAACCTGGGATGCTTTCTATGAACTGATGCAGAGTGAAGTGAGTAGAATCAAGAGAAGACTTTTATACAATAACAACATTACAAGACAAATAACTTTGAAAGACCAAAGAATGCTGATCAACATAATAAGATACATTTCTGAATATGGTCAATGCAGGAATTTGTTTTACTTGATTATGCATATTTGTTACAAAGATTTTGCTTCTTTCTGTTTTTTTTTTCAGTGAGGGAGGGAGAGAAGAGGGAGTGAGAGAAAAAAAGATTTTTAATTGAAAAAAATTAAATTTTAAAAATGAATTCAAATCAACTTCTTGTCTTCATCTATTTGAAGGGCTGCCATGTAGAAAAGGGATTAGATTTTATTTTGAAGGAATCCAGAGAACAGAACTGGGACCCAGAGAGGCAGCTTGATGTTGTATTTGAACAAGCAACAGCTTTGGAGTAAGAAGACCTAGGCTCTGCTATTCAACACCTTTGTAACACTGGGCAAGACATTTGAACTCTTTGGCCTTCATTTTTTTTTATTCTGAAAAAGAGGCTTGAACTAGATGATCTCTACAACAACAATACATATGTGTGTGTGTGTGTGTGTGTGTATGAGTGTGTGTGTGCACACGCATATATGTATATATTCATACAGTCTTATATATGTGGGCAGCTAGGTGGCACAGTTGATAGAACACCAGGCCTGGAATCAGGAAGACCCATCTTCCTGAATTCAAATCTGGCCTCAGATACTCACTAGCTATGTGACCCTGAGTGAGTCACTTTACCCTGCTTGCTTCAGTTCCTCAAGATGAGCTGGAGGAGGGAATGGCAAACCACTCCAGTATTTTTGCCAAGAGAACCTCCAATGGGGTTATGAAGAGTTGGGAAAGTTGAACTCCAACCTTTCCAACTCTACTGGTAGCTCTTCATCCTCTTTACCACCTTGCTGCTTCCCTTAATTCTAGATTCTATGTTCTTTTAAGTTATGAAATACCATATTTCAAGTCTATGTAAGAAAGAATTTACTAACAGTTAGAGCTACCTGAAAAGGAATGGCATACCTAATATGAATTTCCTGTTCCTGGTTGTATTCAAATGGATGTTGGATTTATGGATTTTTTTTTAGATGGAAATCTATCAATTAATGGTTGGAGTAGAAGATATAAATCTTTTCCAACTCTGAATCTCTGAAAGTTCAAGGCTCTGTCTACATTTATGCAAACTGTCTAGCTTTGTTGACTTGTTCCAAGAAAGTACTATGTTAAATTAAAATAGGGAGTACTGAGTTCCACAGGAAAACTATTAGATGAGGTACATTTACATTTTGAAGAGGTAATGCAGCTTGGTGGATCTGGAAGAACTGGGGTCAAGTTCTGCCTTGGTTACATACTAGTTGTTTGATCCTGGGTAAGTCAGTGATTTTCAGTGCCCCAGGCAACTCTTAGAAAGCATCAATTACACAACAGTTGCCAATCTTAATTGGTGGATGGAATGTCCACACCAAGAGTCCCTTATATCAACAGAATTACAGAGCTGGAGCAAAAGGAAAAAAACATGAATGACATCACTATTCAATAATGTTGGATAGAATCCCTTCATAGAAGGGCATGTCTGTATGGAAAACTAGATGTGGGCTCACCTTTCCCGTTCTTCCTTCATTTTTTCTAGTTCTTCTTCCTGAAGTGTACCTTGCTTTCCCTTCTGTTCATTTTTTCCACCTTTATCCTCTTTTTTCTTCCCAAATCTGGGAAAACACAAAGGGAGCAGAGAGAGGGATAAGAGACATTAGCAATAATCCTATTATCCTTATAGTTATTCTTAGTTACAATGATTCTTATTAAACCACATTGTTCTATAGTATTAGAAAGCTCATTTTTACAGACAAAAGTATAACAATAATAGAAATAACATACATTCATATAGCATTCTAAGATCTAAAAACCACTTTCATTAAAACAACATCATGAGGTTGTTTAAATACACACACACACACACATAAATACATACAGACATATGCACACATCCCTCATGCTCGAAGACTTCAATATTCAGACTGACATCCCCTTGAATACTTAGAACTCACATTTTATCAACCTCAAAATCTTGATCTTCAATGTGCCTCAACCACCCAGAGGAGTAACCATATATATATGAGACAATAATGATATTGTAAATATCATTGTTTCTATAGATGAGGTGACTTAGGTTCTGAGAGATTAATTAAATCAGGTGTAAGTAATAAGCATTTAGTGAGCACTTACTATGTACCAGGCACTGTGCTAAGTACCGAGGATAGCAAAGAAAGGCAAAAACCAATCCTTGCCTTAAATTAGCTTCCATTATAATGGGAGAGACAACATGCAGATAATTACGTACTTACAAGACATATAAAATTTAATGGAAGGTAACCTCAGAGGCAGCGAGGTAGTGCAGTGGATAGAGTGCCAGCACTGGAGTCAGGAAGAGTTGAATTCAAATGTGACTTCAGACACTAACTGTGTGACCCTGGGCAAGTCACTTAATCCTCTTTCCTGAGTTTTCTCATCTGTAAAATGAGCTGGAGAAAGAAATAGCAAACCACTCCAGTATCTTTGCCAAGAAAAACCTAAAAGTGGTCACAAAGAGTTGGACACAGCTGAAAATGACTAAACAGCAACAATCGCAGAGGAGGGACTGGGGTGGGGGAGAGGAGGATTAGGAGGGTGAGAAAAGCATCCTACAGAAAGAGTTGAGCTATCTTGAAGGAAGTCAGAGAAGCCAGGAGGTGGAGGTAAGAGGGAGAGTGTGCCAGACATGGTGGACAGCCACTGTTGGGGGAATGGAGTGTCAGGATCATAACCTATGTGATCCGGAGTTAAGTATAAGATGACTGGAAAAGTAGGAAGAGGACATGTTGTGAAGGGCTTTAAATGACAGAGTATTTTATATTAGATCTTGGAGGTAATAGGGAAGCTGCTTTCATAGTCAGACCTGTACTTCAGGAAAATCATTTTGACTGCTGAGTGGAGGATGACTTGTGTGTGGGGAAAGCTGGTTAGTACATGAGAAGGGAGTCAAACTCAAGTTTCTTGACTCCACTAGGTAGAGTCACACACTCTATCCAGATCACTAAGTCCACTGGTAGAACTAAAAATAGAATGGAGAGATTATTGTTCAGTCATTTCAGCTGTGTTCGACTCTTCATGATCCCCCATTTGGGGTTTTCTTGGCAGAGGTACTAGAGTGATTTGCCATTTCCTTCTCCAGCCTATTTGACAGATGAGGAAACTGAGGTAAACAGGGTGAAGTGACTGGCCCAGGATCTCACAGATAGTAAGTGTCTGAAGCCAGATGTGAACTCAGGAAGATGAATCTGCCTGACTTCAGGTGTGGCATTACATTCACTGTACCCTATCCTCTCCTGTATGACTCTTCCACTGTGCCCTATGAAGCCCCTACTCAGGCTTTTTACAAAACCTTCATCTTTTGTCTCAGACTTTTTTTTTTAACCTCACAGAAACTTGGCCTTCTAGGAAGACACCATATGTCAGGGATCTCCAAGGAGGACTATTTCTTCTCTCACACTTTTATCACAAAGGGCCAGGAGAAAAAAAAATCAGTATGCTTTTGGCTCCATATTGTCAATTTGTTCTCTACTACTTCCCATCATTGCAACCTCATCTCCTTTGAGGGTCATTACATGCAGGTATTTAACCCTGTCCAGAACTCTGTTTCTCTCATTTAGAAGATTCTCTCTTGAGAAGTTTCCCACCTGGCTCACAGTCTTTCTTTTTACCTCAACTCTCACCCTCCCACTTGAGGACTTCAATTATTCAGACTGACATCTACCTCCTTGAATATTTAGATGTCGGGTTTCATCAGCCTCAAATAAAATTATCTTCAATGTGCCTCAACCACCCAGAGGAGTAGCCAGATCTTAGATCTCAGCATCACCCATAATTACACTCAAACTCTGAAATTCTTCTCTTTGAATAAAATCTGTCCTATCTTTCCTTCTGCCTCACTCTTAAATTTATTTTTCATCTTCGCCGTGACCTTCAGTTTCTCTTTTCCTTCCTGTTCTTTTAATCTATCACCCCAATTTTGGTTTCACTTTCTTCCCTTGGCCTTAGGTTCACATATACCAGTTCAGATATATAAAATTCTCCACCTTTGACTCCCTTATTTCCTTACTATACCACCATCTTGCCTGGTTTTGAACTCAGGGTCACCCCTACCATTTCTTTTCTCCTCTCCTCTCTACCTGCTGACCATCACTAAATAAAATCACACAACTCTTTCAATTGGGCTTACAGTAAATTCATATTACCTAACATCAAATGGATTCTCACTGTAGCCGTGGTATTCCTCCTCCCTGATCATACCCTCTGAAGCAGCTATTCTAAACCCCCTACTTTCCTAAACAAAGTATAATAGTTTTTCATGAGTTCTCCCAACCCACGTTTCTTCCACACCTCAAAACTCTACATCTTGACATATTCTCTCCTCCTTTGCCCTGGGAAAAGGGCAATCCCTTTCTTTGCCAAGGATAATTTTACTACTTGTGCCTTTGATCCCACCGCCTTTAGTCTTCTCTGGAACCTTGCTCCATTAACCATACCCCCTCCCCAACAACACATTCCATCACTGCCTAAGCCCAAGTCTTCCCTATGCTGACGTAAGGGAGCTGAAAGCCTGACAAGGCTTTAGGACTTGCTGGCTACACACACATACACACACACATATGTACATATGTATATATATATATATATATATGTATATATATATATATATATACATATATATATATATACATACATATATGTGTATATATATATACACACACACACACACAAACACATACATAATGAAGGCAGGAATTTGGCTATATATATATACACATATATATGTATATATATGTATATATATATATATATATATATATATTATATGTATATATATGTGTGTGTGTGTGTGTGTGTGTGTATAATAAAGGCAGGAATTTGACTAGCAAGGGTAGGGTAAATTCCTTGCCTCCTAAACATTTTGTCTCTGTATTTTCCCTTTTCCAAAATTCTCTGAATGGGAAGGATGATGTGATTTTGAAATTGAGGAAATGAGGGGCCCTGGGCTCTGAGAGGCCTGGCAGTTGGGAGAAGAACCTCTAGTGTGGAGGACAACTAGATACAATCTGGATAGCCAGGTGGGAAGAATACACCACCCAGGGGATCCCATTCTTCTCCACCTTTCCTTCACTCCTCCTCCTCCCATCACCTCTAGGCCACCCAACCCAGACCCTATTCCAGCTGCCACATCAGCAGGACATCTTCCATCAGAGTCCAGCCAGAGCCCATGGGTAAACTGGGTATAATTGGCTTTTTATACCACTTGGATGAGTTACAAGCCTTCTAGTGAAATGGAGGACCATTATATCTTACCATCTGCCCTGCCATTGCATCCTACAGTCCTTCAGGCCTTACCATTTGCCCTGCCACTATGCTCTCCAGGGCCTTGTTATCCAATCTGCAGGTACATCCTAATGAACTGAGTCTTTCCATTCACCTTGTCACTGAACTCTTAGGATTTTGGACTTTTTCATCTATCCTTCAGCTGAAATCTGTTATATGAGTTGTCTCCCCAAATTAGAGTGTGGTATCCTTGAAAGCAGGAATTCTCATAAATTTTTTTCCTATTTGTATTCTCAGTACTTAGCACAGTACTTGGCACAGAGTAAACACTCAACAATTTTTTTTCATTCAATCACTGGTTGTAGTCAAACCAACAAAGAGGAACAAAAATTGAGATCTTTAACAGACACAAACTAGGAAGTAGAGTTCAAAAATAGATTAAATCAGAGCACCCTCTTCCTAGTTAAGAAAACATTCTTCTCTATGTTCTAAAGAGCTTGGTAGCTGGAACAAAGGATCTGCTGAATGTTAAAAACAAAAAAGCCCATTCTAGGTATGACTCTGTATGGAACAGACAGAATACTCTTTAATGAATAAAAAAAAATGCCTGGAGGGTTTTTCCCTCTGTTCATATAGGGCTAAGTATAAAGGCTATTGCTTTTCTGAAGGAGCTGGGGAAAATCTGAAGACTTTGAACTAAAAGAGCATGGCAGAATCCACTGTTCTCATATGGAAGGCATATCACCACAGACAAGGACTGCAGCTGAAGCTAGAACCTGCAAATAGAGAGAAATTCTGTCACCAACTGCCCAGTGGAGCTAAGCTTGGCAGTAGAGAAATATACATCAGAGATGATGTACCTGGTGGAGATCATTGTGCAGTATGTCCAGCAGGAGCAGCATAATCACAACACCAGAGGACACTGGTGACCAGAATCACAAGTACTCATTTCATCTCCATATATATGCCTGGATCACATATCTTCCCTCTGTATATGTTTCCTATCTGTACCTATCCTTTTTTACAAATGAGGTACAGAGTATACCCTAAGAAATGCTTTACTTACTTTTCTTACACTATTTCATTAAATGCCTTAGCTTTTAATTGTGTCATCTGGGTAACTATTAAAGGAAAATACATTGATGGGTGCTCAAGGGCTACTCGTTTGAGTGGATGTGGACCTAACAAAGTACCTTGAGCCTGGGATAGCTTTGTCTGGAGAATCTATTCTATGAGCTTGAACAGACAACTCCAGTTACTATGAGGAAAAAAAAACTATTTATTTGGCCTTGCCATCCTCTCTAGCTATCATTTTGTATCTCTTTGCTGTTTTACTGCCAAGCTCTTTGGAAAAACTGTCCATCCCCACTGCCTTCACTTCTTCACCATGAACCACTTGCATCTCAGTCCTTTCAATCTGATTTCTGACTCCAACACTCTACTGAAATTGTACTCTTGGTGGTTATCATTGATTTATTAACTGTTAAATTCAATGGTCTTCTCTCAGTTCTTATCCTCCTTGACCTCTCTGTAGTATTTGACACTATCAACCTCTCCTTTCTGGAAATTCTCTCCCCTTCTTCTCCACTGATTTCTATGAAACTACTTTCTCCTGATTCTTCTCTGAGCTTCCTGACTGTATTTCTTATATATCTTTGCTAGATCATTAGTTATCTCTTCCCAACTAAGTGTGGGTACCTCCAAATCTTTGTCCTGGGACATCTATTCTCCTCTCTCTCTCTCTACTTTCCTCTTGGTGATCTCATCAGCTCCTTTTTTATCTCCATGCATAAACAGTCATGTCTATATATCCAGCTCCAATGTCTCTTCTGAATTCAGTTCTGAGTGGCAAATATCTACAGAAGAAGTCCACTTGGACGGTCTCTGAGCATCTCAAATTCAAAGTGTTCAAAATAGAATCTATCATCTTACCCATCTTTCTACTTCCCAAACTTCCCTATTTGTTTTAGGGGAACCATTATCTTCCTAGTCACCCGAGTTCAGAAACTTGGCCTCGTTCATGAGTCTTCCTTTTCTTTCATCCTCCATATTCAATTGGTTATCATGTCTTATCAATTTACCTCCCAAATATTTCTTATATTCATCTATCTTTCTTCACTCAAATGACAGTGTACTCTATTTTGAACTTGGTAATGAAAAAAGATCGAGCAGAGGGGTGACATAACTATTTCTGTGCAAAAGAAAGATTAATCAGGAAGTGGTACAAAGGATAAAAGAATGAAGAGGAGAGGGTAGAGTGGAAGCAGAAAGATCTTCTAAGAGGCTCTTGTAATAGCTCAAGAGGGTAATAATGAGGACATGTGTTAGTGAAGTGGCTGTGGAAACAGCAAGGAAGGAAGAAATGTGAAAGTTACCATGGAGAAGAATAGATTAGATTTGATATTTGATCAGAGAGGGAAGAGGCAAAAATAAAATCAACCATTCAGATATAAGAAATTGATGCGGGTGTCTCAGAAACTCAGAAACCATAGTCAGAAGGAGGAGGAGGTTTTGGGGAGAAAAGAATAAGCTTGGTTTTGAATATGTTAGATTTGGGGTGCTGATGGGGCAGCAAGCTGGAGATCTGTAATAAGTCTGGAGTTTGTGAGAGAATTCAAGGTAGGAGAGAATAAATTTGGGAGTCATCTGTGTAAAGATGGCAGTTAAATGGATAGCTGAATGATCAGATGCTGTGATCTCAAAATACCTCTGCCTATGATAATGATGTTTGGCAGAAGAAGAATTCATTGTGAGGAATCTGAAATGAAGTGAGTCCCCCCACCTTGCGCCCAGAAGACGATAAAAACAACAATTACATACAAATACTAGGCTGTAAATGCTAGATTTAAATCTTGCTTCTTTTCCATATTCCAAACCCCTTTATCTAACTATGTAGATTTCTTTTAAACCTTTGGAGATCAGAAATGGAAGAGATCCTGATATCAAAGGCAGAGGTAATATTCTAGCACCTGCCACACATTGCACTTTATGGCTTTAGCTAGTAAATTATTCTTTACTCTATCAAGTAAAAATAGCTTGGTGGTACTGTGGAGACAGAATGGGAAAGCATGTTAGAAAGGGGAAGTGGGGGATGTATATACATTCTGTAAAACAGTGTTTTCCAAACTAATTTGGCCATGGAACAGTGTTGGATTTGAACCATAATGATGGAACCCATAAATAGAACAAGGGGATCTGTAACACTCTTAAGACAAAGGGCTAGTCAGAGGAATCTGGAAATAAACTGGAAGAAATTAAATTTATTTCCCTACTAAAAATTGCTACTAGAATATGTATTTTAGATACATAGGTAATTTTACATTTAATATTTTAGAAGAAAAGAATATCACTAGCAATGAACTTTTCTCATGAAACCCTTATTTACATCATATGTCAAAGATTCTTTCAGCAGAACCATTTGGGAAATGCAGCAATGACTTCTTATCAATAAGTTTCAATAGCTGTCAAGTCATACAAAGCCAGAAAAATGACAAATGGATTGGCTCCTGTATATAATCCTATGTCCAAGTTTCAAGCAAAAAGGGCCGTGATCTATGAGGAATTTATTTCATTTGACAAATATAATGGTCACAAATTAATTCCAAAAAGACAAAAATAAGCTTTGGCAAAGTGGACAGCAGTCCACAAACAGAACTGAATTACGGACATTCTAGTTCCAATCCCCACTCCCATTTTATAGACAAGGATACTGAGGCCGAAAGGAGTGACATTATTAAGGTAACAAACATAGAAATTGGCAGAGCTGGAACTAGAACTCAAATCTCTTGACTTCCCTTCAATGTCCCATCCACTCTACCATAGGAATTTACATAAATATGCAGACTCTTCCTATTTCACATTGAGGCAACTTTTTGGGGGGGGTGTTTTGGAAGATTCATTTAGTTTGACATTTAAACATTTGTTTTTTCCTTTCCCCATTTCATAATTCTTTTGGTACCCTCACCAGGAGTATGAAGGGAAGAAATGAAGTTCAAACAAATCAATTCATTTACCTGTTAAATATTCTGGTAAGAGCTTTTACAAAGTAATGTGTAGAAATTATTGGCTAAAATCATGATTTTATGTTTCCTAGGCATTTCTATTATCTATAGCACTTAAGTCCCCATTACCACAGGTAATTGAGAGTAAGCTACATTGGATCACATTTTAAATGCACTAAGGGTTAAAAAGAAAGAAATAATATATTTTTTAAAATGCACTAAGGAAGGCTCCTATGATGAATCCTTTGATGTGACCTCAATAAGCTCGACTTTATATTGAAGAGGGGAGGGGAAAAGCACCACCCTGCAGGGTTAAAGTTTATATACTACTACCATTAGGTACTATTTAGAGTTTACGGAGAAATTCTTCCTGCCCAGGAATATCTCCCTCAGGCTGCTGGAATTTTTTTTTCATTTCACTTCAGTACAGTGTCTCAAATTTTAGCAATCAGACTCATTCAAGTTAACAAACTTTCTCTTTTGAAGCTCTTCTCTGATAAGATATGTATGGGTATGCCATTCATACCTCAGAAGGATTGGTTAAATCAGAAATACTTTCCTCCTACCTTCTGCCAGAAGTTAGTGATACTAAGGGAATGGACATTTTGATTTGATGAGGAGGGGATATAGAAGGAGGAGCAATTATGGAGGATGAAAAGTGGCCCTTTTTCCAGATGAAAGGGCCCTTGATAGAGAGATGGCACAAAAGCCCTGGGATCTTAAGTAGCAAAGGAAGGAGTGTAAGAATGTGGTGGAAAGGTACAGAAAGGGAAGTTGGAAAGCACCAAAGATAGCCTCAACCACTTTTGTCATTACCAAAATGAATAAACTCTTGCAGAATATAGTGGATGGGACTGGCCTTGGCATCAGGAAGACCTGGGTTGAAACCCTACCTCAGTCACTTACTAGTTGATTAACCTCAGGAAGGCACTTAACTGCTCTGTGCCTCAGTTTCCCCATCTGGGGGTTGGGCTCAATGGCCCTTCCAGCTTTAAATCCATGATTCTATGATCTAATACACTGCTTTGTCAGTGAGACTATTTGAGGGGACTAAATAAGAGATCTTTATTCATAACTAATAAGTATTAGACTTGGAAATTTACTTCATAAAGGCAGAAATAAATATGTAAACATCTCCAGCGGCACATGATTTTTCCTAGGCTTGGTGAATTCAGCCCCCACTATACAGCTAGTGATCTTATTTAATGGTCATTTAAACATCTACAAGTTCTACGGACTGAAGTGGTTGAAATAGAAACAGGAACAAGAGTTTACAGGCCTCTCTGCCTGCATTTCCACAAGCCTACCCTAAAACCCTCCCATCAAAGGTCTCTGTTGTCTGATGAGTTCTAAATTGGGTTCTGAATTAGCATATGCAGATGCTGATGAAATTAACTTCCTTCTATGAAAGTCTCTTAAGGTTTTCTGCAGTTCACTTTTCTTTAAAATTCGCCCAGCAAATTTCTTCCTATTGTGTGATGGAACTACTGGAATCTGATAAAAATTCAAGAGAAATTACCTAATTAGAGGGTTTTTAGGGGTTTTGTTCTGAACCCCCAAAGACAGTGTTATCAGTCACTGTGATGCTTATGCTACTGATACAATAATGAACCAACCAACATTTGTTGCAGACAAGTCTTTATTTGCTAAGGAAAAAACCCCACATTTTTTTTTTCAGGAACCCTCCTGTTTGCTGATGGTTGCTAGGGCCCATGCCTGTGACTATGAATAAGGGGAGTGGAATGCTATAAAACTATTAGCTTGCTTTTCACAATGGAAGGGCAATATTTTAAACCCTGTGAGTCCAGGCTGCCACATGCAAAAGTAGATACGGGGTTCGCTTTATGGGATCTGTCCAAAGGTAGAAGCTGAGTGACTCATGCTATTGTCAAAGCTCATGCACCTGGAAACGCATTTACTGCCTGGATGCTTTTCTTCTTTGCACAATTTATGCTTTAGTCACTGAAGAAAACCCCAATATTTGAGAAGAATCACGAATTCAAAAATCTCACCAATAAACACAAATAGAGTCAAATAGCTAAATCCTCAAAATAGGACTTCTAATCTGTGTGTTCAATTCTGGATTACTGGTAACGAGTATATATACACATATATGTATATATGGATATGTATACACACACATATATACATACATACACATATTAATGTATGTATATATCTATCTCTACCTATATTTATCCCTCTCCCTCTATCTCTCTGTCACTCTCTTTCTATCTCTCTGTCTCCCTCTCTCTTTGACTTATTTGTATCATGTTTCCATGATGATGAAGAATAGTTAAGAAAACAATGAATACCCTCAATTCTTTTAAGAGCTTTAAATCTTACTTCCTTTAAGGATCTACCTCCTTTCCTACTGACCCTCAAAGAACTAATTTTCCCTGGGACTCTAAATATCCTTATTCCTGGGATTGAGCATCTTAAACATAATTCCTAAATCTATGGTCCTGGCTACTTTCATTCCTGAGCCAAGAATCTTCAGATCTCCAGTGTGTTAATGTTTACTTTTAGGCTTAAAAAGCAGGGAGGTCCCACAAAATCCAGAGATTTCTGTCTAAGTGGATGAAACATCTGCTGGGCAGAGGCCTAAGCAGCTTGCTTCCCAAACTGAGGGGTTGAAGATGCTTCAGCTAATTAGCTTTTCTCATTTTGGGAAACTAGAAAACATAATGGAATTAGAACCACTGAATGAATGAAAAATAATTCTACAGGGCAGAGAAAGTAAAATGAGGGACAATATGAAAAAATAATTTTTTAAAAGGTAGCTAAGACTGATGTGTAAATATAGCTAAGTGATCGTTAAATCGCAGAACAGTTTCTTTTGCTAACAATTTTGTGGTAAATGAAAAATGCATTCAGAGATTATTAGAGGAGCACTCCATTATAAAAGGCTGGAAATTCAGAAAAAGAGACCTGAAATTAAAGTTAAATGAAAATAAGAGTGAATGAGTGAGCAAGAAAGATAAAAATACCAATAAGGTATGATTTTCAGGTCCGCATGGGGACCATAAAAAGCTCATTAACTGCCACTACCAGAGTGAGCTTAAGTTATTCTATCACTCAGTTTTACAGAAGAAAGAGTATTCTCTAAGAGCAGTGCTGTGCTTTGATTAATTACTTTCATACATACACTTTTACTGGGTCTTAGCCATCACTGGAAAAGATCCTCGGTGAATCAGACCGAGTGCCTAAGATTACATAGACAAATTCATTTTGTATTTATGTTAACTAAGGCATTAATGAAATAATTTTTTTATAATAGTTAAAAAGTTTTTTTAATTAAATGTTTACTAACTGGAAAGAAACAGAGTACAGTTGTGTTTTTTTTTTTAAGAAGCTCCAGTATTTTCTTCAGCAGAATTTTCTGCTCCGTGTTTCAGCATGGGCACAAATTCAAAGCCCAGGTGCCACACCCCAACACTGGGTAATGAGCACTCAGGGGCATTTGGCAGTATTGACTTATTTGGATATGCACAGGCCTGGTGAGGAAGTTCTTCCAACACTTCTATATTTCCAAAGAGGTAAAGAAGATACAAATCATGTTCCTGAGAATTCAGGAATACTTTGGCTGACCTTTACATGGCTCCTGGGAACTGCTTTTATTGTTAAATAAATAGAACAAGCCAAGACTAGTTTCTTACTGTCCCTACCATCATCTGGCCAGGCAGTTTGATCTCAAGCAATGTAAAGTAGTCCCTGATTTGTCTCTGCTGAGACAAACAGCTTAGCCAATCAATGCTCTTAAAAGAAATAAAGCAAGGAAATGATCTACTGGTCCTACATACTATTTCATGGATTCCATTATGATTAATATTCTTACATCTTTAACACTTAGTTCAAGTAAATCACTATGAGAATTTTGGCTTCTGTGAGTATTTGATCATTTGTGCAAATGCAGCCTCCCAATCTCTACTCTTCCTTTCCTCCTGGCTTCCCAACCCTGTCCCACCCTCCCCCAGCCACCCTAAAAACCAGGAAAGGAAAGGCTGAAGCTTTAGAAGTAAACCACACCTGGTAAACCACAATTTTTTTTCCTGCTAACCGGAGGTGATTCCCCAAATGCTTTGCTCTTCTCATGCCCAACTTGTCCTGGCTCACTTCAAAATTGTGCAACAGATCCATCCTGCAGAAGGAAGCACTTCCAGGCAGGAAACAACTCAGAGGTTACCATTCCCAGGGTGGGTGGGATCATCACAGAAAAATACATGGCAAAGGAAAAACTGACCATTGTCAAAGGCATTAAATCCAGTGAGGGCTCATTAAAAAGTTAGGAAGAAACTGTAGAACTCATTTGCATTCTCTAAACAAAATGACAAATCCAACTTAGATTTCCTAAGTGTTCATTAGCCACACAAATACACCCAATACCCACACTCCACTTGAGTAAAATTCAGAAGAGATTATAGGTGCTTGTGCTTAACTGGTTACATTTAAAAGAAAAGGTGATATTTGATTCTTTCTATTAATCCTGTTAAAAAGAGCACTTTAAGGAGTGATGCTGAAAGCTATTGCTTCTCCACAGATATTAACAGAAACAGGCAAATTTTCTACAGAATTCTACTGCAGAGAAAAAAGAACAAAATGATTGAGCTCTTAGATCCAGTCTAATGGGAGTGAAACTTATCTTTATAACTCTGATTAAACAAAAAAAATTATCACTTCTTTGATGCCTAAATTAGCATCTTTTCTCCACTATGCTGAATTAATTAGTTGAGTGACAAAAGAATTAGTCCAGATAGGATCAAAGCTGAAATCATATTTATCTGGAATTTAAAATTAAGAACACACAGCATTAACCCTCTCTCTCTCACATGGCTTTCTATTGTGTATCCTATATTCTCAACCTACAGAACTAGTGTTTCACATAAATTACATACTGGAATTTCCCCCCCTCTTCTTGTAGAGGTTTATCAGAAAGACAAAGAGGATTTACAGAGAAATATTTCCCGGAGGTGGGGAACTTTTCCATTGTATTGTAAAACCTTAAAGTATGACTTTTTTTTGTCAAGCATTGATTGTGCAAATACAAAAGAGGGAAAATAATTAACACAGGATAGAGCTTGTAAGAATTCCTTAAACAATGAGTAGGGTTGATACTCTATTAATACCCTTGCTAAGTGAGACTTGGTTTGTTAAACTTTTCATAAAGATGAAAGCTATCTCTGAACTTTGGATTTTCTTTCCCTAGAAGGAAAAGCTTTGTTTAATAAGACAGAACTGAGGAGGTTGGATCTTCTGTGTACACACGCCTACTCATATTTGGCACTGTTATGCTGGATGTGACCTTTCTAGGAGTCAAGCTGAAACACACACACACACAAATTTAAAGGAAGGTAGAAGTAGTATGGGAGGTTGGAAAAAGCACAGGACTTAAGAATCAAGACATCTGGATCTAGACGTGGCTCTTTCACTAATTAGATTTATGACCTTGGATAAATCACTGACCCTCTCTAGCTGTAAAGTAAGATAGATGACTGGACTAGATAATTGTTAAAGTCTCATTAACTTCCCACTCTAGATTGTTTGGTATCAGTTCTGACCAGTCAATATAATAGGGGAAGGAATGAGATCAGGAAGCACAGGGAATGGGACAAGAAATTAAACAGTTAATTCTTGGTGGGTTTCTCCAAGGTCACAGGCTGAACTGGGAAGGATGAGAAGTTTAACAGAGCCTGGCTTTAGTGAAGAGGACAATCATTTCCCTTTCTCCAAGGCAGCAAGCATTTATTAAATGGTTACTAAGAGCCAGGCCATGTGTGAATCACTTGGAATTTATACATAATGAAAAAAGGAAACCCTACCCTCAAGAAGCTTCTATTCTAATATAACCTAGCCTTCAGATACTCAAGACTAAGCATTGGTCGGTCACTGCTCACTTTTCCTTTTTGTAGAGGACCACTGATACCACTAGTCGTGTCTTGACTTGGATTTCAGTGAGGCAGAGCTGCTCAAAGGTGTTAGCCTCACTCTTTCTTCTTGAGTCACTGAAGTCTAGTGGCATGACAAAAGTCAATACAACTGGCGGTGACCCAGGATGTGAGTTGAGGGGTGAAGGAAGCTCTTTCTCAGCGAGGCTGCTCCATGGATAGAATTTCAGGCCTGGAGTTAGGAAGACCTACATTCAAATCTGAGATCAGATACTTATGGTTGTGTGACCCCGAGCAAGTCACTTAACCTCAAGTTGCCTCAGTTTCCACAACTATAAAATGGGGATCATTATGGCATCTATCTCCCAGGGTTATTGTGAGGGTCAAATGAGATAATATTTGTAAACCACTTAGTTCAATGTCTAGCCATAGAAATGCTAGCTATTATTATTGTTTTATTATCATTATTATTATTATTATTATTATTATTATTATTATTATTTGCTTTTTGGTGAGGCAATTGGGGTTAAGTGACTTGACCAGAGTCACCCAGCTAGGAAGTGTCAAGTGTCTGGGGCGGGATTTCAGGTCCTCCTGACTCCAAGGCTGGTGCTCTATCCACTGCGCCACCCAGCTGCCCCTTATTATTATTATGATTGCTTTAGGGCTTACTCCCAATGTGGAAGGTGACGGTGCTTCCTTTAACTTCACATCATAAAGAGCTGTTAACCTGAAAGATGATTTTCTTAGGACTGTGAGCCAGGAACCACAGTTAATTTCATCATTTTTTTTTAGATATTTACAAAGAAATCTCCTCAGTTTAGGTTGGACATGCAACCTAGTTCCTAAATATGCAACCCCAATCCCCATGTTTTCTACAGAAATAATCAAAGAAAACCCTGAGATAATTGTCTGCCCAATAAAGGTCATCAAAAACGTGTCATTTTCTGAGACCATCCCACCTGCTCCTCTGTACTTCCTTCCTGAAAGTATTTTCTTTTGGCTTGAGCAAATCGAATATGAAAAGGACCAAGGGAAGGAAAAAGGACCAAATACTTATATTAAGTACTTAGTACATGCCAGGCACTGTGCTAAATGCTTTTCAAATACCTCATTTGATTGTCACAACAAATCCTGAGAAGTAGGTGCTTTCATGATCCCTATCTTACAGCTGAGGAAACTGAAGCAGAGAGAGAGGTTAAGTGACCTGCCCAGGGTCACATAGCTAGTCAATATCTGAAGCTGGATTTTAACTTAGGTCTTCCTGATGCCAGGCCCTGACACCAGCTCTCTATTCACTGTACCAAATCCCTGCCTCAGGGCACAAAGGATTCTGAGATTCTCAACCACCCAGAAAGGGACCATCCACAGCTCACCTTAGCTTGTTGTCTTATGATTTCCAACTCTTTCAAACTATATGTATATCTTTTCCAAAACAGAGTGCTGATGACACGTCATTATAATGACACATCAAATGCAAAGTCTTTAATATGGACCTGTGGAAGTTTTGTCATCTGCAAAAAACAAGAGGTTTTTCTCTGAGACTCCAAAACTTTAAGTGTTTCTGTGATTATGGAATCTTTAGTTCTAGGCTTTGAATATCAATCAACTGGGGTATATTTCTTGCAGTGTTTTTCTGGACTTGACTATATTCTGCTGTACTGTTTAGTTGTATTCCATGCCAGACTAAGAGGCCCTGTCAATAATTAGGCTCTGCCTAATATCTATGTATCTATGTATCTATGTATCTATCTATCTATGTATCTATCTATCTATCTATCTATCTATCTATCTATCTATTTCTAAGAATCGAAAATGTTTCTTTCAAAGGATGAGATAATTAGAAATTCTGAATGCCACTTGATATATGGTCATGAATCTGATGTCAATACTTTATGAATAAGGTTAACAATGAATGTCCCTTTTGAATATACTAGTCTCTTAAGGGAAAGCCAGAGGATTGAAGTCATTCTTAATTAGGAATTACCTTTAACCAATCCAGCCATCCTCAAATTTATTTCACCAGGAACTTCACTTTTGCAAGGGAAAAAAGTCAAAGGTTTGATGATGTTTACAAACGTTGATGGACTGCAGAATGCTTGAATTACCATAAAAAAAATCTAGTAAATGAATTCAGAATCTCACTTGAACTCAGAAGCTTAGGAATTGGTAAAAAGTTGGGTTTTCTAACTGAATCTTGGGTTGTCATTTCGGTTTCCAATTTCTGTTCATTCACTGGACAGAACAGACAAACCTGCTAGGCTCCTCCAAAACCCAGAATGCCCTATGTATGCTACAGATTCAGTCATGGTGATCACGTGCAGATCTCACGGCCAACCTGTACAAAAAGTAATAGCAAATCTTGTTTTGAAGGTATTCGTTTTTAAACAAGTGATAGAAACAGCATGTGTACTTTCATTGTGGGCTGTATTGACATTAAAAAAACCCTGATGATTCATTGAATATTCTCCTGAAAGAGAAAATGGTGGGAAGAGTAGGTAGGAGCTATCTGCAATATATGTCTGAAGTTTTCAAGATACCCATATTGTGTTTGGTTCTAAGGCCCTGGTAGGACAGCCAGTTGGTTTGAAAATCAGGCAAGAGGCAGCTAAATAAAGAAAGCATTGAGGTGAGATCCTTTGATTTAGAGTCTTTAATACAATAAATGTATTTTACCAGAAAAAACTGAAATTATATATTTATATATGTATCTATCTATCTATATCTATATCTATCTCATGCTTTTCCTGTGACACATTTTGTAAAATCATAGGTTCAGATGAGAGAGAAAAGGAGAGAGAGGGGGGTGGTAGTGGTGAAGTGACAGAAACAGAAATGGTTTAAGTTTATAAAGAATCTTAATCTTTCTCTTTTTTTTTTAAAGATGGTGCCCATTTCCCCAAGTATTATCTCTTCCTTTAACATTTCTGAGCTATGTTGACATCCAAGGGAGTAATAGCAATCACATTAAGTCAAATTGGTGCTTGATTCCAGCAAAATTACCTTTAGAGGTTGTGTAGTGATTTTCCTAGAGTCAGGAAAACCAGGGTTCAAAATCCAGCTTCAGAGACTTCCTAGCTGGATGACCCTGGGCAAGATACTTAACATGTCTGTCTCAGTTTCCTCAGCTATAAAATGAGGATAATAATAGCATCTTTCTCCCAGGATTGTGGTGAAGATACAATGAAGTAATATTTGTAAAGTGCTTAGCATGACTGGTACATGGTAGGTGCTACCTATACATACATCTATCTACACATATACATACATACATACACACAATCACACATACTTGCTCCCTTTCCTATGACTCCTTTGACAACCATCTTAAAAATGTTTTAAAATTCATAAACTAAAATACATAGGATTATAAATTATATGGAAACGAAAGCATCAAAATAGTTTTTTAAAAAGGTCATAGACCCCACATTAAGACTTTCTGTTTTAAAATATACGTATCAGGAGAGGGCCAAGATGGCGGAGTGGAAGCAGTGACTTGCTTGAGCTCTCCTCCAAACCCCTCCAAATACTCACAAAAAATGGCTCTAAACAAATTCTGAAGCAGCAGAACCCACAAAAAGACAGAATGAAACAAATTTCCAGCCCAAGACAACCTGGATGATTGATTGGAAAGGTATATCATGCTGGGCTGGGAGAGAAGCGCGGCGCAGAAGGGGGCATGCAGGCCGCAGCGAACCTGGAACAGGCCTCAGAGGACTGAATCGCAGGCAGCTGTGGCAGTTCCCAGACCCCTCAATCCACGAATGTCAAAGACAACTTAGAAGGTCAGTGGGAAAAGTCTGTGTCTGTCGGTGGTCAGAGAGGAAGGTGGGGTCTCAGCTCCATTCCCCAAGAGCCTGGTCGGGGGGGAGGGGCAGCTGCTTCCCGAGCTTCCGGCCCACAGACTGAGGGGGAATCCAGTGGCTGATCAGAGAGGGACTGCAGGGATCTCTTTGCCAGTGCTGAGGCAGGAATCTCTTGCTTTGCCCGTGTGTGGATCTGGTTCACAGTTCTGGGCAGCAGTGCTGGGGTGAGGAAGAGTGCTGGCATGGTGGAGCTTGTAGTGGCTATGGAGAGGAACCCCTCCCCACAGTTACAGGACAGAAAGGAATACCCTGTGCTCACAGGCCAGGAAAGGAGTAAACACCTCGCCCCTTATCATACCACCTTGGAAGAACTGAAAATTTACAGGTCCCTACAAGTATCTCTGAAAACAGCTACACAAACCCCTGAAGCTTGGGACAGTACACTCTCCATATTGGAAGCAGACTCTTACCTTAACAAGGAGTTTAAAACTCAAGTAATTGGCTGGGATCATGAGCAAGCAGTGCAAAAAGAGTCAGACTATATTATCTTACTTTGGTGAAAAAGAAGATCAAAATATACAACCAGAAGAAGACAACAAAGTCAAAGCTCCTACATCCAAAGCCTCCAAGAAAAATATGAATCAGTCCCAGGCCTTGGAAGAGCTCAAAAGGGATTTTGAGAAGCAAGTAAGGGAAGTAGAGGAAAAACTGAGAATGATGCAAGAAAATCATGAAAAACAAGTCAGCAGCCTGCTAAAGGAGACCCCCAAAAATACTGAAGAAAATAACACCTTAAAAAACAGCCTAACCCAAATGGCAAAAGAGGTCCAAAAAGCCAATGAGGACAAGAATGCCCTAAAAAGCAAAATTGGCCAAATGGAAAAGGAAGTCCAAAAGATTACTGAAGAAAATACTTCCTTAAAAATTAGAATAGAGCAATTGGAAGATAGTGACTTTATGAGAAATCACGACACAGTAGAACAAATCCAAAAGAATGAAAAATTAGAAAACAATGTGAAATATCTCATTGGAAAAATAACTGACCTGGAAAATAGATCTAGGAGAGAGAATTTAAAAATTATTGAGCTATCTGAAAGCCATGATCAATAAAAGAGCCTAGACATCATCTTTCAAGAAATTATCAAGGAAAACTGCCCTGATATAGTAGAACCAGAGGGCAAAATAGAAATTGAAAGAATCCACAGATCTCCTCCTGAAAGAGATCCCCAAAGGAAAACTCCTAGGAATATTGTAGCCAAATTCCAGAGTTCCTAGGTCAAGGAAAAAATATTACAAGTTGCCAGAAGGAAACAGTTCAAGTACTGTGGAAACAATCAGGATAACACAAGATTTAGCAGCTTGTACATTAAAGGACCGCAGGGCATGGAATATAATATTCCGGAGAGCAAAGGAGACAGGATTACAACCAAGAATCACCTACCCAGCAAAACTGAGTACAATCCTTCAGGGGAAAAAATGGTCATTCAGTGAAATAGAGGACTTTCAAGCATTCTTGATGAAAAGACCAGACCTGAACAGAAAATCTGACTTTCAAATACAGTACTCAAGTGGAACACGAAGAGGTAAACAGGAAAGAGAAATCATAAGAGACTTATTAAGGTTGAACTGTTTACATTCCTACATGGAAAGATGATATTTATAACTCATGAGACCTTTGTCAGTATTAGGGTAGTTGGAGGGAAAAAATTATATGTATAGATAGATAGATAGAGAGCACAGGGTGAGTTGAAGTTTAAGGGGTCATATCTGGAGAATAAAATTAAGGGATGAGAGAGGATTATACTCGGAGAAGAAGAAAGGGAGAGGTAGAATGGGGTAAACTATCTCACAAAAAAAAACCCAGAAAAAAAAAGTCTCTTACAGTGGAGGGGAAACAGGGGAAGGTGAGAGAGAATGAGTGAATCTTATTCTCATGGGATTTGGATTAAGGAGGGAATAACAAACACATTCAATTGGGTATGGAAATCTGTCTTACCCTACAGGAAAACAGGGGGAGAAGGGGACAAGAGAGCAGGGGGATGATAGAGAGGAGGGCAGATTGGGAAAGGGAGTAATCAGAAGTAAATACTTCTGAGGAGGGATGGGGTCAAAAGAAAGAATAGAATAAATGGGAGGGCAGGATAGGATAAAGGGAAATATAGTTAGTTTTTTACAACATGTCTGCTATGGACGTGTTTTGCATAACTGCACATGTACAACCTATATTGAGTTGCTTGCCTTTTCAATGAGGGTGGGTGGGGAGGAAGGAAGAGAGAAAATTTGAAACCTAAAGTTTTAAAAACATATGTTTAAAAAATGTTTTCACATGTTACTGGGAAATAAGAAATACAGGAAATGGGGTACAGAAGTCTATCCTGCCCTACAGGAAAATAGAAGGGGAAGTGGATAAGAGAAGGGGAGTGAGATAGAAGAGAGGACAGACTAGGGGAAGGGATATTCAGAATGCATGCCATCTTGGGGTGGGAGGAGGGGGGAGATGGGATATAAATTTGGAATTCAAAAACTTGTGGGAGTGAATGTTGAAAGCTAAAAATAAATAAATTTATATTAAAAAAATTAAAAAATAAACTGAGTGATTTGAAAAAATATATACATATCAATTTAGAATTGAACAAAACAATGCAAAAAACCCAAAATTTCATCACTGTGATCCATTGCCACATATCAGTTAGAAAAAGATTTCCTAAGGCATCTAGGTAGCACAGTAGATAAAGTTCTGGCTTTGGAGTCAGGAGGACCTGAGTTCAAATCCAGCCTCAGACACTTGACACTAGCTGTGTGACCCTGGGCAAGTCACTTAATCCCGATTGCCTCACCAAAAAGAAAAAAAAAAGAATTCTTAATCCCCTTATTTCAGAAGGAACCAGTAATACTATTTTTCTCTCTCTCACTCTCTACATGTATCAGAGAGAGAGAGAGAGAGAGAGAGAGAGAGAGAGAGAGAGAGTGTATGTGTGTATATATATGTATGTATGTATAGTAATGTGGCACTGCAATGATTTACAATTTGACCAAAGAAATCAGAAGTTGATTTATAGTCTGTCCAAAGCATTAGGCTCTTATTTGCTTGTCCACTAGACTGTGAAACTACTGTTCTACCAGGTAAGTATATTTTCCTCTTTCACCCTTTCCTGTACCAATGGCTAATTTTTCCTTTGTTCAATGCTACAGATGAATAATTCCTACAGAAACTTAATTCCATTTTAATATCAGATGATAGAGGAAGAGAGGACTCTCTACCTAAGAAACAACATGGTTACCATAATATAGGTTGGCTATTTATATCTCACCTGGGCTGAGGATTGCTACTCACTTTGGGAAATTTAAAGTCTAGGCCTAAAATATGCAAAGAAATAAACCTGAGATTTGAACTTCAAGATGGAACATACCAACTGTGCTTTAGGGGAAAGAATTTTAAAAATCAGAATTATAAATGTCATTTCACAAAATGTGCAAAAAGCATGCTTCTCCTACCTCTGGAGTCTTTTGTATGGTAAATTTTATATTAAAGTCACTCACTCCCAGCTTTATGTATTTAGATTAAAATTTATTTAGACTTTATTTATTTTGATTAAATTTATTTGGATTTGTAAAAGTATCATCCCATGCTGTAACAAAATCTAGGAACCCTGGAAAGCCTGAGCTCCCCAAAGCCTTCAGCCTAGGAAGGACTGTACTGATCATGGATAAGGAATAGGATACACTAAGCAAAGTTATTCAGGTGAAAGTTGAGCTGGCAGAAAGTTTGTCAAGCCTTTATTTGGGCTCAGATTTAACACTCTTAATCTACTGGTTTTACTACACGTCACCACCTAATATTGAAGCAACTTCTAATAACTAAGCCTTTCTACAAACATCCAAGTCATTAGATTCTGTAGAAATCCCTAGTATTTGTATTGATTCATTTTGGAAGGTTGTTTGGAAACCTCAGCCTATAAATGATTTCAAGTGTGACTAAACTGTTTTTATTCATTTGACATCCCCCTCCTAATTCTTCCTCCCTCCACCATTTCGAAGGGCTCAGGATTCTTTCAAATCCATTCTAGCTGGTGATGGGGAAATAGGCTTGGATAAAATAACAATCAGCTCAAACATTATCTGGGTTCTATAAAAATTTCAACTTGGTTGCATTAGCAGTAAATAAAAGAAAGAACAGCTAGGATTAGCTGTATAATATTTGGCTAAGGGAAGTCCCTGCTTCTTGCCTAGCTCATAAATGCTATATATAGCAAGTGAGAGGGAAGGGATGTAATTCTAGATAGGGCTCACATTAGCCAGTTGGTTGAAGCAATGAAATGAAGTAAAATACGGTATCTCTGATAACCATTAATATAAAGTAAGAAAAATTGCAAAAGGATATGAAATATATTTAAAAAAATAGAAAATAATATTAGGAATGCACTGTGATGTATTAAGTCATGTTTAATTTATTACTTATTGGATTTGTCTCAGAATTCTGTGTGTAATCTGTGTATAAAACATTGACTAAATGTAGCCACCAGCATATTTCAAAATCAAGTGGGTTCAATAATTGCTTCTGAAATAAGGGAGGGGGGAAAACTGAATTTTTTAATATATTCAAAATGCTTGGATTCAAAATGGCTCTTATTTATTCCACAATCAATGAATCTCAATATCTTTTAAAATTTGGAATGGATTTTAGCTTTAATCTACCCCTTTATGGTCAACTTTAATCTACTATATGTATGTGTGTATATGTGTATACAAACACATACTTCTGTTCAGCTTAACAGAGATAACATGTTATATGTCATATATAACTAAATGTTATTTATTAATTTATTATTCACAAATAATATGTTAAGTATATTATATATTATTCATTATGTACATACATATATGTTATATATGTACACACATTTCACTTTACAAACCTTAAATTACTACATCATACTTATTATTAGTAATTATTATCATTACCATTATTATTAATATGGTAAGAGATTTCAGCAGCAAGAAACTAACTTCATTCTTTTAATATGTAAATATTGAAAATTTAGTATGTGAACACAAAAGAAAAATTAATTGAATATTCAACCTATTTTGGTACTTTGGGAGTTCTGATGACCAAGCATTGCAATTAGCTCTAACTACACATTCCAATTTAGTACAGTTGGACAAATACAACATGGTAACAAATGTAGGGACTTCATAAATTTCCCATTATCTTAAGCACTCTTGTTCACAGAGCACATGCCATTTGATATGAATAAATTTCTCAGAAATAATTATCTGATATTAGGTTTGTGGCTGGCTATCTAAGCTATTGGGTTAGAGAATTGTGCTAATGAGGCTAAGGTCATGGTTCTGACCCCTGAGTGGGCCAGTTAACTTCATTCTCTTCAATAACTACAGACTGTGTCCTTGACCCCCACCAGCTGTCCTGAAAACATGTGCCATTGGTCACAAGGGGCATTGAATTAGTACAAATCTATCATCACTTCTGGAAAAAACAAAGCAATGCCAGTTTCATTTAAAAAAAAGAGCAGTCTCTATTAAGGTATGTACGAGTATCATTTTATATGTGAAAGACAGACATTAGTACAGGCTTGGTAACACTGCTTTAGGTGACAGATGTTTATACACATAGATATAAGTTCATAAGTCTGTGTGTGTATTAAAAACACACTATATAATGTCACAAACTGATTTTTTAATTTTTGTCTAGATCTATGATTTCATTTTTATTAGTAACTCCTAAAAAAAGAAACGCACTCTACTGATATGGATTGGTAACATATATATTTTAAAGTCTCAGGGAACCGCTGGTAGGTTAAGTAACTTGGCCAGAGTCATTCAGCTATTAGATTGAATTTGTCTCCTTTCTTAAAATATACAAACCTTATCTTTCTTAATTGAAGATAATGATCAATGATCAAGATAATGGGATGTATTTATGTTTCTATCACAAATTGACTATGTAGCCTTGGATGAGTCACTGGAACTAGCTGGATGATGACTCACAGGGTCTCAGGTTCAAAGGTTTAGAACTTGAAGGCATCTAGGAAGAAACCTAGTTCAACCTTCTAGTAAATGACAGAGCAGGCATTTGAACCTAGGCTGATCATCTGAAAGGGACATTGGGCTAGATGATTTAACTGTGTGACCTTGTGCAAGTTATGTACCCTCTCTCAGACTCAGTTTTCTCATCAATAATGGTACCAATCAAATGGAGTTGTTGAGAGGAACAAATAAGATAACATATGTAAAGTGCATTGCAAAGCTTCAAAAACTATATACTTGTAACTATTATTATATCATATAAAATAATATGATTCTAAAGATGACTTAACCTGGCAATTTAAAGGATCAGTCAACAAGCAAAGTCATAATACCAACTAGATTTCAAGATCTGTGTTAGAGGACTAGAAAGGGAGCTAGATTGCACAATGGATGGAGCATCAGTACTAGAGTCAGAAAAATGAGTCTTCCTGAGTTCAAATGTGGACTCAGGCACTTACTAGCTTCATGACCCTGGACAAGTCACTTAACCCTGTTTGCCTCAGTTCCTCATCTATAAAATGGGCTGGAAAAGGAAATGGCAAACCACTCCAGTATCTTTGTGAAAAAAACCCCAAATGGGTCATGACTGAAAAAAAAAACTGGACAATTGACCACAAGATCATCTACCTCATTACTTTGCCTCCAAGCCAGACACCATTCCTGCCAAGACACCAGAGGGTATAAAAGAGTATACAAAACCCCCCATCAAACATGGTCTTTGCTATCAAGCCCCTACCAACTTAGCTGAGCAGACAGAAGTAACAAAAGAAACAATTACTTAATACCAATTACTTAAGTACCAAATCATGGGTCAACAGTTTTAAGTGTGATAGAAATTCAGAGAACTGGAGATCAGTGAGGCCTTGGGTCATTGGGGAATGAGATGAAAGCTCATCTCCTCTTTATGTTTTAGATGGCAAACAAATAAATTATTACTATCCTATTCATTTAAATTTTTATTTATTTTTTTTCCCCATATGCTTTTGAGTTGAATATTTTTCTCCCTTTTCCTCCCCCCATCCTCCCTAAGACTGCACACAATCTGAGATAGGCTTTACATTTACATACCCATTAAACATATTTTCACATTAGTGAATTTGTAAGTAAAAATTAAAACCAATATGAGGAACCATCAGAAAGATGAAACAAAACTCAACAGAAGGTAAAAATAAGTCATAGCAATTCAACTTCTATAGTTCTTTCTTTGAATGTGAACAGCATTATCTATCCCGAGGCCTCTGGAAATATCTTAGATCCTCATAATGCTGAGAAAGGTTCAGTTTAACAATCTTAGTCATTGCATAACGTGGCTGTCAAATTACTGTCCTATTCAGAAAGCTCTCTATGGAGACTTGTGAACCAGTGAGCTGCTATAGTATATTCAGCACAATAACTATCAGATAGCATGTATCTGTTTTGGGGCTCAAAAAAAGGACTTTAAAATTAGTATTAAAAAATATTTGTACCATTGATTTATTTAGAGAAAGAATATTTGTGAAGGTGTAGGAGGGGGGTAACCTGAGGCCTTGAGGCCACATGTGGCCCTCTAGGTCCTCAAGTGTGACCCTTTGACTGAATCCAGACTTCACAGAACAGCGGGGGGGGGGGAAGTAGAGGAAAGGAAAGAGACCAGGCAAGCACATATCTACTGTGTGCCTAGCACCGTGGAAGAGTTTTTTTTTAAAAGTCGTAAGCCTGCAAAAATTTAGCTAATGAAGTAAAATCAATTATTAATTACTAGCAGACTTTTTCACTGGTCTATTTTCTATGTCTCTTGCTTCTTCCCCTCTTTTCTCTTCATCTTTGTGGTCATTTTTACTACACACCAGACAAAGATCAGTGTGAGGAAGGGAAAAGAAAGAAAGTTGAACTGGGAAATTTTGTTACATCTTGGCAGTCCTAGTTTAGAGGGAGGGGCCAACGGCTAAAATGAAGATTTTCGACTGTCCACAGATTGGAACTCTCTTGCTATCCCCGGCACTCTTAGCCAGGGTAACCGAGCGTTGGCTGTGATTCATTTATTGATCGTTTGGAACAAGCAATGCTGGCGCCCACAAAAAAGGCCCATAACCTTTGTAGTCAATACAGATGGAGAAGAGATACAGTGTCTTTGTATGCTACAGTTTCAGTGTAGCCGGTACATCGTGGCTTCCTAGGCCAGGTTTTTTGTTTGTTGGTTGGTTTTTGTTTTGTTTTGCAGCATGGATCCCTTTGGCTGTTTGGTGAAGCCAGTGAATGCTTTCTCAGAATAATATTTCTAAATGCACAGAGTAAAATGCATAGGATTACAAAAGAAACCAATTATGTTAAAATGAACTTATCAGAATATTTTAAAAGTGCAAAGATTTAAGGTTTAGAGTCCTTGCTATAAACTGATTTAAATGGATGTGCTAATTTATAACAGGTATAAAAGAGGTGGAATATTAGGGAAAAAACCAGACCTGGAGTCAGAGGGCCCTTGTTTGCATCTAGAATCTGTTATTCCAGGGCAGGTAGATAAAGGTCTGGCCTTGGAGTCAAGAGGGCCTGAGTTCAAATCCGACCTCAGACACTTGACACTTAACTAGCTGTGTGACCCTGGGCAAGTCACTTAACCCCAATTGCCTTACACCCCTCTAAAAAAACAAAACAAAACGTAGAATCTGTCATTCCACAAACTTTGTTCTTTGAGCAAATCACCAAACTTCTTTAAGTTCCAAATCTGTGAAATTAGGATAATACCTACACAATCAAATCATTGCATTATTATTGGTTATTAATTGTGAGTTATTATTGTTAATAATGATGATGAGCAGGAGCAGGAGGAGGAGGATAAATCACACCTTCCACATAACCACTCTCTCTGCCTATAGCCAGGCTTGCCAAACAGGTCATAATTCATGGGACTTAGGAAAACAAAGGGTAATGGGAAGCTTGGAAAGGAAAGACTGGAGAGACAGAATAAAAAACAAAGGCTGAGCTGTTTACACTGTGCTTAGTATATCCCTAGTGACTCTTGCTTGGTCTTCTTTCTTAGATGCTGAAGATCTGCTTAGTCCTGAGATTAATTTATTTCCCAGGTAAAACAAACAAGGATGTACATTTTAGGCATACATGAATCACATTTGAATTGCCTCCATTCAATTCCAAATATCTTTTTTCAAAGCATTTCCCGGGTTCATACACCCAGAATGTGCCAGAGATCCAGATGTGATCTCAGCTTTGATAGAGATTAGAAGTGACTAAAATCAGGTGGGGGAGAATTAACTGAAGAACTTACTGGTCCAAGAAAAAAGAAAGACTTAAGCAATGGAGAAAGTTACACAGGAATTAAAGGTAAAATGTTTTCAAGATATTATAGAGCAGCAACCATCAAACCCATTTAGCATTGCTTTAAAATGGATTGATAGATCTATGGAACTGATTCCACAAGGAAGAACTAGAATCAACAGAACTCAATAATCCAGTATTTGATAAGCCCCAAAACATAAATCACCTCCGAGAACTCCCTATTTGATAAAGACTGCTTATAAACCTGGAAAGCAGCCCGCCAGAAACTAAGCTTAGGCCAGCATCTTAGGCCATATCCCACAATAAATAAGAAAATGGATATAGAGTAGACCATATTATAAAAAATTTTAGAAGACCAGTAGATCATATATGTTTCACAGTGATGGATAAGAGATATCGTCTTAACCAAACAAAGGATAAAGATAATTACAAAAGATAAGATAAACAAAAATTTGATTACATGAAATCGAAAAGCTTCTTTATAAAAATAATTAATGTATCTCAGTTAAGAAGAGAAGCAGTTGAATAGGAAAAACATTCTGCATCAGATTTCTCATGTAATTTTCTTTGGTATCCAAGATATGTAGATAATCAACATACACATATATGTATATACACATTATGCATATGTAGGATGTGTTTATATACAGACATACATATACATACATATCTACTTGGCTGATTTGATTTTTAGAAGTTAAAGGGCTGAGTGAAAGTACCAAACATCAAGGACAATAATCTCTAATTAGCACTTAGTGGTTATTTAGTCAAATTTGGTTTGGATAGCCTTTGAAAATTCAGCATAACTTTTTGGGAGAAGCGAGAGAAATCTAGGGAATGTAAAAATAAAAGGTCTCAGTAAAAATCTATTTAGAAAAAGAAAATGAACCATAGCTAAGTAAATATACTACTATAGATAAGCATGATAGATAGATAGGCATGGGTGTGTGTGTGTATACATACATACATACACACAGAAATGTAATTTGTACATAAGTATATAAGTCTATAGGTATTTACACATATATTCATAAACTATATTTTTCTTTGTGTCTTTGCACAGGCTATGACCCATGCCTAGAATGTCCATTCTTCTAATCTTCTATCTTTCTGAATCCTTTGCTCCATTCCAAGCATAACTTAAGTACCAACACTACAAGAAGCCTTTTCTGACCCCCTCAACTATTGGCACTTCTTCCATTCACATTATATTGTGATTTCATTGTGTAGAAAAATCCCTCTACCATTCTCTCTAGACAACTATTTCATAATTTATAGTCTGAGATTTGCCTGCGTTCAGTGAGAGGTGGGATGACTTGCCCAGAGTCATATAGGCAGGACTTGAACTCAGCTCTTTCAGATGTCTTTGTTGGACCTCTATTGACATGCCAGCTTTCTGTGGTGTGGTGGAATGTGGCACTTGTCAGCAGGCTGCAATATATAACCAATAAGAAGCTTCAAAGACAAATAGGAATTGAATGACAGGAAGCTGTGCTGACCAGTTGGTAAGAGTGAAGGATGACAGGAGGAGAGTCAGAATACTCCACTGGTACCGTTGTATGTTAGGAAAAGAAGGCTTCTAGCATGGTAGATAGACCCCTAACAGTGAACATAGGAGAGCAGTCACCCAGGAGTGTAGGAATGGATGAGCTGCAGGGGACTTATAAATGGATAAGATCACAGACGCGTCTAAGTTTATACATTTCCTTATCTATATAATTGTTTCCTCCCCTAAAACATAAGCTCTTTTTATTTCTGTCACTGTATCTTTAGACCTAGCACTGTGCCTCCAAAAACATGAATGAGCCAAACATCAGTGTGGAGTATAGAATACTTTAAAATATATATTATTTAATATATATATTAAGTAAAATAAAATACACTTAAAACTTAAAAGAATGTATGATTTTTGCCTTTTGGCTACTGAAGATCAGGCATTGTGTTTGTTTGCTAAAACATTTTCTCTCTGTTAACTCATGTATTTCTTCACCATAATCACGGAGTTTTGGCACAATTTTAATTAGTCTGTTACTAAATGATGGTTAACTACATTCCCTGCAGATTTATTATGTATGTGTAGATTTTCCCCCTCAACTGAGGTTTTTTTTTCTTTTTAATGTTCAGGTCCACTGGAGGCCAATCACAGAAAGTACAGGGAGAGGGAGGGAATCCATCTGCCTGTCAAAATAGTGGCTATAAATTATAACTGTGTAGTTGATTGCTTCTAACATTTATTTTTTTTGTTGGCTGCCTGGATCTAAAGTTAAGCATGAAGAGGTTTGGTGATTTTTTTAGTGAACTAGCTGAATTAGGGAGGCTTTGAGAAGGCTCATTGCTCATACACTTCAAATTCATTATACTTTTTCAATCAAAATCCAAGAGAATCAAGTGCTTAGACCTCTCCAAACTCCTTTCCCTATCAATACATTTTTCTCTGAAACTTCTTCATGGTTTCTAGCTTTAAGGCTTTAATGGGACCCAGTGATAGCTTTAACTAACTCATTCCTGTAACTGCCTTTAAAAAATACCCAGGGGCTGCTCTAGGCTCTCCTTTTCCTAATCATGTCTCTAACTATGAAATCTCTTTTCTGTAACTTCCACCCTCTTCATTTACTCCCGACTGAGGCTGAGGGAGACATTGCCCCTGTACTCAGCACTGACAGTCAAAAAACACCTGGGCACACGGTTTGTTTAGCCTTGGAACACTTACTGGTAAACAGGGGCACCCAGAAGCAAAATTGTGGAGCTGGCAAAGCTTTGTTTTTGTGTCCTAATCTCATTTCCTTCCCTCCTTGTCCCCCAATCCTTCAGGTACCCAGTGCTCTCTTGCTCTAAACTTCTTCCTTCAATCAAAACCCAAAGGCACAGATATCAGTCTGTTGATTGATTACATTGAGTGTCAATGAATTTCAATATGTTATCTCTCTCAGGCTTTTTCAGTTTAACTCTTCCATTTCTAATTGGGGAATCCCATTTTATTTCCCTCAAAAGAACTTCAGATCTTGGAGAAAGCAAATGGAAAATTTTTTGTTTGTTTGTTTGTTTGTTTGTGATAGGAAGTGTTAGACTGTTTTCCTAGTAGCCCTGAAATCCCACTATTGTTCAGTCATTTTTCAGTTGTGTCTGACTCTTTGTGACCCCATTTGAGGCTTTCTTGGCAGAAATACTGGAGGAAACTGAGGCAAACAGGGTGAACTGACTTGCCCAGGGTTATACATACATACATACAACTAGTAAGTCTGAGGCCAGATTTGAACTTGTGAAGAAGAGTATTCCTAAGGGGGAGAAAAAAAAAGAAGAATCTTCCTGATTCCAAGCTCAGTGTTTTATCCATTGCACCACCTAGCTACCCTCCTATTTATACATTCTAGAGAACTAACAAAGAGAACAGAAAAATTTTTAATATGTGTTTCAGATATAGAAAAGTAACATTATGGGACAAGCCAAGATGGCAGTGTAGAGGCAGCAAGCTGGCTGAACTCTCCCAACACTTGTCTCCAAGCAACTTTAAAATAATATCCCAAGTTGATTTCTGGAGCAGTGGAACCAACAAAAGCTCTGGGTGAGCTTTTTCTAGCCTAAGACAACTGAGATTGACAGGTAGAGGTCTATGATATTGGGATGGGGTGATGGCGGTGGCCCAGAGTGCACCAGCAGCAGCACCAATGGTGGGCCTTGGAGGTGACTGTGACAGAGGCAGCAGCAGCTTTGGGAACTCTTAGTCCAGAGATGGTAAGTGGGTAAGACGACGTGTCAGAAAGAGATTACAGGGGACCCTCTACTCACAATGGGTACAACACCTGGCACTCCATTGCCCATATGCAGTTCTGGATCATAGTTCTAGAGTGGAGAGGACAGCCTATGGTGAATCACAAGAGAGCAAGGGCCCTGGTCACTGTTCCAAGGCAGAGGGGAGCACCAGTGCTTGCAGCTGCAGTAAAGTAAGGGCCCTGGGTCATAGTACGAAGGCCAGGAGGAGTGTTTAGCACTAGGGGCTACAGTAAATTAGGGGTCATTCCTGGGTAAAGACCAGAAAGCAGATCAGCAGAGCAGTGACCACACCTCTCCTTGGATCATACCACTTTGGAAGCACTCAAAACTTGCAGACCCCCAGAACTAGCTCTGAAAGCTTAGAATGATGCCTGTCTACCCCCAGGTGAGTAGAGCTCAACTTTAACATAAAGGTTAAAGTCAAGAAATAGGCTGGAAAAATCAGCAAATAATAAAATAACTTGACCCTAAAAAGCTACTAAGGTGACAGGGAAGAACAAGACACAAACTTAGAAGAAGAAAACAACATTAAAAACAGCTACAAGCAAAGCCTCAAAGAAAAACGTTAATTGGATACAAGCCCAACAAAAGTTTCTGGAAGAGTTAAAGAAAGAAATAAGAGAGAGGGAAAAATGGAAAAAGAGATGAGAGTGATGCAAGAAAATTATAAAAAGAGAATTAACAGCTTGGTAAAAGATGTACAAAAATATACTAAACCAAATAACACCTTGAAAACCAGAACTGGCCAAATATGGGGGGGAAAGTAGTACAAAAGTTTGCTGAAGAAAATAAATCCTTAAAAATTAGAATTGGCTAGTGGGAGCTAATGACTCAATGAGACATCTAGAATAAAACAAAGTCAAAAGAATGAAAAAAATTGAAGAAAATGTGAAATTTCTCATTGGAAAAACAAATGACCTGGAAAAATAGATAGAGGGGAGATAATTTAACAATTATTAGATCATCTGAAAGCCATGATAAAGAAAAAGGAGCCTAGACATCATATTTCAAGACATTATAAAGGAAAACTGCCTTGACGTCTTAGATCCAGGGAGTAAAATAGAAATTGAAAGAATTGACTGATCACCTCCTGAAAGAGATCTCAAAATGAAAACTCCCAGGAATATTATAGTCAAACTCCAGATCTCCCATGTTTAGAAGAAAATACTGCAAGAAGCCAGAAAGAAACAATTCAAATATTGTAGAGCCATAGTCATGACCATATATGATTAATAACTTTCATGTTAAAGGAGTTCAGGGTTTGGAATATGATATTCCAGAAGTCAAAGGAGCTAGGATTATAACCATGAATCACCTATCCAGCAAAGCTGAGTATAATCCTCCAGGGGGGAAAATGAATATTTAATGGAACAGAGGACTTTGAAGTACTCCTGATGGAAAGACTAGAGTTAAACAAAAAATCTGACATTCAAACACAAGACTCAAGAGAAGCATAAAAAAGTAAACAGGAAAGAAAAATCACAAGGGATTCAATATGGGAAGATGATACCTATAATTCCTAAGAACTTTTTCTTATTAGAGCAGTTAGAAGGAGTCTACCTAGAGGGCATGAGTGTGAGTTGATTCGGTTGGGATAATCTCCCCCCCAAAAAAAATGGTGTGAGAAAGAGGGATGCCCTGATGAAAGAGGGAAAGAAGAAATTATCTCACATAAAAGAGGTGTGCAAGGATGAGCTTTTACAATGAAGGGTAAAATGAGAGCAGTGGTGGCAACAGGAAATGTTTGAAACTCTCTCACCAGAACTGGTTCCAGAAGAGAAGAAAAAATACATACATATGTGTGTGTATGCGTGTATACACATTTGTACATGCATGTATGCATATACATATATGTATACATACATACATCTCTGTCTCTGTCTTTCCCCACATATTCAGTTAGGTATAGAAATCTCATACCTAAGAAGGAACTAGGAGAGGAAAGGGATAACAGGAAGGAAGGATTAAGGGAGGTAGTGATCAAAAGCAAAACAGACTTTTGAGGAGGGACAAGGTAAAAAGAAAAAGAGAAGGATAAATAGAAGAGAATAGGATGGAGGGAATACACTGTAAATAATCATAACTATGAATGTGAATGGGATGAACTCACTCAAAAAAAAAAGAAGCAGATAGCAGAATAGATCAGAAACCAGAATCCAATGTGTTGTTTACAAGAGACACATTTAAAAGAGAAAGACACATACACAGAGTTAAAATAAGGGCTGCAGCAGAATCTTCAGCTGAAGGAAAAAAGGCAGGGGTAGTATTCTAGACAAAACAAAAGCAAAAATAAAACTAATTTAAAGAGATAATCAAGGAAATTATACTTTGCTAAAAGGTGCCATAAACAATGAAGTAATATAAAAACATTTTTACAGCAAGTTTCTCTGATAAAGGTCTCATTTCTCAAATATATAGGAAACTAAGTCAATTTTATAAAAGTAAGAGCCATTCTCCAGTTGGTAAATGGTCAAAGGATATGAAAAGACAATTCTCAGAAGAAGAAATCAAAACTTTCTATAAGTCCTATGAAAAAATACTCTTAATCACTATTGATTAGAGAAATGCAAAATAAAATGACTCTAAAGTACCACCTCACATCTATCAGATTGATCAATGATTATAGAAAAGGAAAATGATAAATATGGAAGTGAATGTGGAAAAAAATGGGACACTAATGTATCCCCTTGGTGAGAAAACTTAAGTAGATAGAGGTTCCATGAGGCACACAGCTGGGGAGTGTCTGAGGTCAAGTTCTAACACATCTTCCTGACTTCATAGTCTAGTTGCCATTGTGGCACCTAGTTACCTTACAAAAACAGGCAGAATCGTCTTTGGCCTCAAAAAATTACATTCCAATGGAAGAGGAGAACATAGTAAAAGGATGCTTGGAAAGGTGAGGGTGGGTGGGAACACTGCAAAGGAACTGTCGGAAGTATTGTAGAGGCAAAAGTTTTCCCTGTGAGATCTGAGGGAAGCTGGGGTGATGTCCAAGTTTCTGATGATGTGGAGATAGATCGCTGGGCTCTGGTCAGGAGACTGTAGGAAGTCACATCACTGCCATGGCTCTATTGACTCCTCATTCTCTCTCACCCTACATAGCCAATCAGTTGTTAACGCTTGCCATTTCTATCTCCACAGTCTCTCTCACATCTCCACCCCTTCTTTTGATTCACATAGCTCCAGTCTTAGCTCAGGGCCTCATCACCTCGTACCTAGAATACTGTAACAGCTTCTTAATTGGTTCCCCTGCCTCCTGTCTCTCCCATTCAGGTCTACTCTCCACATAAACATCTACAAAAGTGATTTTCTTTATGCACAGATATGACCACGTAACTTTTTTACTCAGTAAATCCCAGTGGGACCTCATGGCTTCTAAGACAAAAATACCCCTTTAGGGCCCTCCACAACTTGGTCCCAACCTATCTCTCCAGCCTCATTGTACATTTACATTCCATCTTGCACCCTGTAATCCAGCCACACTGAACTCAAGTTCTCATCTCTGTGTCTTTGTAATGGCTAATTCTCATGTTTTAAAAGTCACCCCCTCCTCACAGAATCCTTTGCATCCTTTAAGACACAGCTTATAATAGTCCAGTAGCCTCCTCCCTCAATTATACAAGAAGCCCTTGGGTAACTTAAGACTCCTATCATTCTATCAGAGTAAGACAAGTGGGGGTTGGGGTGGTGGTGAATTACACTCACAGACTCCTTCCATCATCAATCAGCAGGACCCAAGTTGGAGTCCCAGCCCAAAGCTTGGTCTCATCTGACCCAAATAAGAGTCCTATAACAATCCATCAGACTCTACTGGTTTCAGGTGCTCATTTCCATCTGATGCTCCAGTAGACCTGACCTATTTCCACTATCTTCCCTGACTGCCCTTCTTTAAGTATAAGTATGACCACCTTAATAAAGCTGGCTTGATGTACTATTTTATTGTGTGCTCCATGTTTCTAAAGCACAGGCCTGACCATGTCATCCTCCAGCTCAGTAAATTTCAGTGGTTCCTTATTATCTCAAATTCAATCAAATCTAGTTTTCTCACACCCTGCTCAAGTACCACTTCTTCCTGGTGGCCTGTCCTGGTTTGTTGGTCACCTAGCTCATGACACAAGTTAGTGACATCTCCTCTAAACTGAAGTTCCGTTCACTCTGTATTTATGTTGTATTCTTTGCCTTACACATGTTGTCTCCTCCAAGGTTATGTATATAAGTTCCTTATGGGCAGTTATAGTTTTTGCGTTCTCATTGTATCCCACTGCTTTGCAAAGTGCCTGGCATGTTAAACACTTAATTCATGCTTTTTGATTGACTGGTTGCTTAAACATGACTAACTTGATTAATGTCATTCTTCTACAAAAGATGATGAAACAAAAAGAGGATCTTATCTATTTTTATCTCTGTAACTTTCTGCAGAATAAGCTCCCAGAGAGTAGGAGCCATTTCCTCAAGCTAAACTTTGCACATAGTAAAAAAATATTAAACTAGTTGTGTAAAATGTGACAAGGGCAGGATAAATTACTGAACTGAAAACAGAATTAAATAATTAATTTTGCATGGGGAGAATTTGCTTTGGGACAGACCACAACAGTTACTTTGTGTCTCCGGGCTTCAGCTTCTTCAGTTATAAATTGAAGTGGGAGAGATTAAATGATCTCTTAAGGCCCTTCCTGCCCCATGTCCTATTTCTATTTTGCCCAGGGCTGATCCTGCTTGGAGATCAAAGGATCATAGGTTCAGAGCTAGAAGGGACCTTAGAGGTTATTTAGTCCAAATCATCCAAGGTTATTTGGTTATTCTTCGGGATGTTTAATAAGAGATTTGTGTTTGCTGTGGTGGAGAAAACCTTGGACAAAGATGTCAGGAGATCCAAGTTCTAATCCTGACTCTACCAGTCATTAATGATCTATACTATTTTGAGCCTCATTTTCCTCTGTTGTCAAGAGATATGATTGTATTGTTGAAGTCCCTACAAGCTCAATAAGACTATAAATAGTGGTAAGCTGGTAAATATTTAACCACCAGCTTTCCAGAAGAAAAATAAAATATATACAACACACTTTTAAGTTTCATATGCATTAAGAATATTTTCTCCATCACCTTCTTGTTTCTAATCAACACAACAATAAATCAAGCTCTGATTTATAGAGTTGGCTAACTTTTGAGATGTTAATGCTCACACTGAAAATTTAACAATCAACTCTCTTGGTTTTGAACTGGCGTAGGCACATTCTGCTATAAATTATTTAACTGATAAATTCAAAGACTTAAGCGTGCCCTTCATGAAGGAACTTATAATTTATCTGTTGTGAGTATGGGGAGAAGCAACAAATACACAGACAATTCAAAATAAAAATGAATTTTTGGAGGGTAGAAGGAAACTAATTATTTTATTGCCTAAAAAGTATCAAACATCAGTTCAGGTTAGGAATAAAGCCATAATTCCTATTTGATATAACTTTTCCTGTTGGTAAAATTTAATTAGTTTGGTTATCTTTACTTTTTTTGCCTTTCAATAGGTTTTTACCTTCCTTTTCTTTAAAACCTTGTTGAAGGCAGACAATAGGGGTCAATGAAAGCTTACCTGCTGATAAATAGAAAGAGCAGTTCAGAGAGCATATAGTATTTCAAGTTGTTTGGCTAAAAAGCTACAATGAACTTTTAGTGACTTTATAAAAGATGAGCAGTTCCAGGAATTCTAAAGGAACATCACTCTCATACTGATCTGCAGAGCTGGAGATGACATACATCTCAGTTCAGAGAAATACGGGGTTTTGGCTAACTACCTTCTGACATCTTTATCCTCTGCTTTTCCAAGATAAGCACTAGAAGGGGGAGGGGGAACAAGTATTTTTAAAGCACCTGCTATATGCCAGGCACTGGGTTAGGTGCTTTGTAAATATTATCTCATTTGAGTGCACAAAGATAACCCAGGACTATGAGAATGGGCTGCTGGCTGAAGTCAGACCCTATTATTAAACAGCACTGACCATCTTTCTCTGTGTCATAGTAACTATGTGACTCCACAGTGGGCTTCACTCAATGAGAAGAGGCAAGATTCAAAGGTCTACCTTTATGTTCTTTTAGCATTAAAAATCAACATTAAATTAAATTAGATTTTTTAAATTTATAAGCAGGAAATTAATGAATATTTTTTAAAAAATTTTTCTACAAGAGATAGGCAATGGGTCTTTGGCAACACCCATTTCATTAAAAGGAAACAGAGAATTAAAAATCAAATTCCTTTCTCCCTCACCTTCAAAAATCTCCACATTGCCTCTGATTTCCAAATGTTGCCTATTAGATAAAAAAAATAGGTTGTAGAATTAAATTACTTAGTTATAGTAAAATTTAAGTTTTTGAGAGGATGATCTTGGGAATCTTCAAAAGAAAAACCCTAAATGCTGATGCTCCAAATACTGGTCATTTTTTTTCCTGGGGATAATCCAAGAGTGTATGAATACACACTCAAGTCATCAAGACTTCCATCCCTCTGGCTCCAAGTTACTAATTTCATGCTAGTACAGCGACCAATCAATAAAGGTAAAAGCAGAGGGTTATATCAAATTCACAAGCTGCTTTTGGAGTCTGCAGATTAGAGCTCAAATCTGGAAGAATTTCTCCATCTGCCACATAAATTCAACCACTAACGAAACTAGGCCCCCGACATATGACTCTGTGTGGCCACACTTACTTTATATGTACAAGAGCAAAAGAATCTGAAATGCCAAGCTGAAGACTTATTTGTAATTGTACTGATATCCTATAAACAAGGCAACCTGGGAAAAGTAGAAAAACCAGTTCAAAGCACAACTATTTCACTGGGTGCCAAGAGAACAGTTTCCACTTCAGTTTTAAATCCTAAGAACGAGAACCATCAGAGTATTGATCCATGACTAAGAATACCCAAGCTTGCCTGTTGCTGATGGCAAAGAAGTACGTGTTTCACCAGGTCAAGAGATTGCTAGGATTTGGGGAATAGCTGTGAGTCCACTGCTGCTCATCCTTATGTAGCTGAGGTGGTAATGGTATGCACAAGAAAAATTTATCACGGACCACACATGAGCAAAACATAACAGTTGAGGACCACACATGAGATGGAAAAAAAAATTAGTTGCTGGTTGCCATGCCAATGAAAACATTACCCTCTTTCTTTCCTGCTCCACTATTAACAGATTTGAGAAAATAACAAAGATGACAGACTGAATGGACTAAAAAAGCTTTTAAATAGTTTAACATGCTACTGTCATAGGTTTCTATTTTTATAAATACTTAAAATTAACTAATGGGACTGTTCCAGACTTCAGATTGCAGGCTCCCCAGTCTAGCCCTGGAGTAAACCACAGGTATGGAGGTAGAGTCATCAGACAGAAAGCAGGAGAGGCTAGATAAATCACAGTCCCCCTGGATTCACTGTAATTTGGGGGCAGCCAGAAGTAGCAAAGGAGGGCACCTTGGACATTCCTACTGTCCACTTGCTTTTTGGAATTACTGGATGTTATTGCAGTGAATAATACATGTAACTGGGAGTCAAGAAAACCTAGATCTGAATCCTGCTGGCTTTGTGTACCTCTGAAAATCACTTAAATCTTCAGTCCACCATTTCTTCAATGATACATCTTGGATTATAGCAACACCTATCTCATAGTGTTTGTTGTAAGGATCAAATGAGATAAGGTATGCATCATACTTTTAAAATCTTAAAATTCTGTGTAAATTATTATTGTTACTATTATTATCCTTCCTGGATACTCATATTCAAATTGGTCTTTCATACCCCATGAGGGATAACATAACATTACTGGGCTTTAAAATGCACCACAACAGCAGCCAGTGATGAGGATGAAAAATTATTGACCTGGCTTATGTCCCCTAACTAACCCCTAACTTGATCTCGAGGGTCCCATGTCTCCTTGATGGCACATCCTGAGGGCACTCAGAAACCTCAGGGAGGCCAGAGGAGTGTATTCTTGGGAGCCAGCCAGCAGTGAAGGGCCGAGGGAGCAAAGCTCCTAGGAGCTCCCAAGAGTGGATTGGCCGGAAGGTTACGGTATGACTTGTAGCTCATGGAGCATCTGAGCTAAGACGCTGCATATTTATTTTAAGAATTGTGATCAATTTCAATTCAGATGGAAGGATTTATAACTCTGGTGGTTTGGGCCAGCCGCAAACTCCCCAATTCATGCTGGAATATCAAATGAATAAATGTAACTTTAAAAGTAAACTACACAGGAAAAAAAAATGAAACATTGCACTAGACATTTTACTTTTTGCAATCTTATTCATGAACTAGTCAAAGGTTTTATGATTATTATTCTTTAATTACCAAAGGCTTCCTGCAACTGTCAGTTGGACTATATCTGAGTAGACAAAGCTATATCTACATATGAAATTGGCAAGCAATTCCATTTAAAATCAATGGCACTAGAACTCATTGTAGCCAAAAGAAACTAAATTGATTCATTCTCCTTTTTAGGTAAGAGGCAAGGGTTCAAGCAGTTATATAAGAGCTCCCTTCAAACTTTTGGATGTTTTTTGGCTCTTTGCTTTTTCTGTTCAACTGGATAGATGAAAGATACCGATCTATCACCTCAGTTGGCAAAAAAGCACCCTAAAGGCATTTATTTCAGGGCATGAGACTGTTAAGTAGACAGTTAAGGATGGGACTGTGGAGGTAATAAGGTTTTTCAAGACTTCTTTGTATTTTAAAGATAAAGGCACCCAATAAATTGTCAGCTTCAGTTACCACAGGGTCCCCATATGTAGAGTTTACTGAGTGGCCACTTACTAATACTTCCACCCCCTTTGTTTATCGAAGGGCTGGAACCTTTAGAGATAATCTGAGTCACAAAAATGCTTTGAGGAAGGTCTACTCTAAACCATCTGCTACAGATGACGTTCCATTCAGGTTTTTAAAGGTCAAGAGATAAGGAGATTGGTAACCTGGCTGGATAACCCATTTTGATGCTTCAAAATCCTCACTGTCAGGAAATTCTTACTTAATCTGACTTAAATCCCCTGCTTCAATTTAAATCCATTTCCTTTTGTTTCTTCCTTTGCCTTAAGGTGGACAAAGTGATTGCCCACAAGGACCCAGTGAGGCAGGTAGTGCAAGAATTATTGGCCCTGTTTTACAGATGAGAAAGCTGAGACTCCGATTAAGTCACTTGCCCATGATCACAGAGCTAATATAGGTAAGTATCTGAGCATGGGTGTGAACCCAATTCTCAAAGTTTCAAGCCCAATACTCTTTCCACTACTTCATACAGCCTTATTAAAATGTACAAAAAACTGATTAATTTCTTTTCCTTTGACAACTGATCCAAAAATCCCACCACCTTAATTTGGGCTCTCATTATTTCTTACCTATAATATTACAGAAGTCTTGTTATTGGTGTCTCTGTGTCCTAGGCACAAATGCCAAAATAATCTTCCTAATAAAGCTGTCAAGCCTCTGCACCTACAAAACTAGGTGGAACAGTGGACAGAATGTTGGGTGTGAAGTCTATGCTCCCATCTTGCCTCAGGTACTTACTGGCTATGTTACCCTGGGTAAGTCATTTAACCTTTCTGTCTCACTTTCATCAACTGTAAATTGGGATAATATTAGGACCTATGTCCCCTAGGTTGTTGAGATGATCAAATGAGATATTTGTAAAGTGCCTGTCAGAGTGTCTGGCCTATAGTAAGTGCTTAATAAAAGCTTGTTTCCCTGGGAGGCTATATCCATTGTGCCACCTAGCTGCCTCTAATGGACAAAAAGTTGAAATGAGATGGTGGCAATGCTCAGATGTACTTGGCCCATTTTGATCCTCATGACCAAGTGTTATGAATTATGTTCCATGTTTCTATTAGGTCTCATTTGAAAAAGTAAGAATGAAAACCTCCATATCCAGTACCACTTGCGGTCTAGTATAGACTGGTTATGAGGGTAAGTCCAGATGGTCTTTTCAAATTCCCTTTGGCAAGGACAAAAAGCTTCAGTGGTCACCAAAAACAGGTGATGGGTGACCTTTGTCACTGATTGCAGTCACTCACCTTTGTCCTCTAAAATTCAGTCACATAAATGAAATTACTTAATATACTTTAAAGCATTATACAGATCCCAACTATTATTAATATTACGCCAAGATATGCAAGGTAAAGTAATGATCCATGAGATGACTCGGTTCTGCTCCTCTTTCATTGTGGAACATTTCTATTTCTCAGTATTTCTAGATGTAAAATTCAGAGAGGCCAGTTGAATGTTCTGAATTCTCTGGGAAAAGGCTCTTCATAAATACAAATGGTTGATGGTTGCTGATATGAGAAAGAAAGTCTCCAGGAAATAAATGATTGTCTACATATATAAATAAGGACCTCTTCCCATTTGTCTATTTACTAGTACATAGTAAGTTTAATGGTATAGTTATTACCTATGAGAAATTTCTACTACTTGCCCTGATAAGTGGGATCCCTTTTTTCCTCATTATCTTGGGGGTGTCTATGTAACACAGAATAATTTTTAATATTTCTTAAGTCATATTTAAAGAAAAAAAGTTGAATTTTAAGGAAATTGTATAATGCGTGCACACACACACACAGACATATATAGTTATGTGCACTTTATATCTCCTGTTAGAATGTAAACTTCTTGAGGGCAAGGATTATTACATATTTGTCTTTGTAGCACAGATACTTAGTATAGAGCTTAGCAGACCATTGGCATTTAATAAATACTTGCAGGTTTATTTAATTAATTCATACATTCAACAAGAACTAGCTCTGCCATGGGTGATTTTTTCCTTCCTTATCTTTCAAACAAATAAGCAAACTCAAAAATAAATACCCTGGGCTAGACAGTCAGAGAACCAGAATTCCAGTTCTCTTTCTTCCACTAACTATAGAAATCAGACAAGTTGATTTCTCTCTCTGGGCATCTCTAAAATGAGGTGGCTAGGCTAGAATTGAGTTCTAAGGTTTCTTCCACCTCTATGATCTTCTATGATCTTAAGTATTAGACCATTTCACCATTGCTAGACCAGCACTTCTGTTCCATACTGCACCATATTCTCTCTCAAAATCTTTCCTTCATGTGTTTATCCACCGTCTGTCTTTAAATACACCATGGGAATAATAATACAATAATGGTAAGTAGCATAAGGAATAATACAGGATGCTTTTCCTTCTGAAATATAAATACCGTTTGTTTTCTCAAATACAATTGGACACAGGAGAAGCTAAGTTAAATGAAGCCAAAACCATCATAAGGATAAGATTTTCTAAATGACCCAAATCTTTCCCTTTCCCATTTGACTAGATAATAAAAATAGGTCCAAAAAGCACATGTGGCTCCGACTTGGAGGGCAAAGGAAGAGAAGGGAAGGGGAGGGGAGAAAAGGGAAGAAAATTGTTGAATAATGTTGTAAATCTAATTTGGTGCTAGGTAACAGAGCATCACTACCCTTCTACTACAAATGACTTCCTTAATGAGGTGATTCTCAAAGTGCTTTGAGATCTTAAAAAAAAAAGCTTAAAATAATACTCCAGTGATTGAATCATCTTCCAAATTTCTTGTTACATGATTACAGGTAACTTGGGATTGTAATTAAACTAAATGAACTTGTCAGTCAGTGTAACTACTTTAGTCACTTGAAATTCCTAACTAAATTGATAGATGTCTCAGTCAACACAGCCCTACGTTGAGTGTTGTGGGAATAGATGACTCTTCTCCAGGCATCCTGGCTCCATTTAGGCATACTCCAGATGACAATAAAAATTTCCCTCTTTTAATACAATATTCAGGCACCACAAAATCAGTTTTAGCCACCTGGAATGAGAAAATATTTAACTCCTTGACACAAATAACAGAGAAGGAGGAAGAATTAAGGGAGTTGGAGGAAGAAAGGTGAGAGAGATTACCAGCTCAACCCAAGCACAGTTTGAAAGGATGAAACCTGAGAATTTGGCAGCATCAAAATGCAAAACAAGTACTGTTTGTTACCTGTAACAAGGAGGACTCAGACGTAATTTCTAGGCTTAATAAGGGGAAAAAGAAAACAATACACCTGGGAATTAGAAGTCTCTTATTTGCGTCATGACTAATAAAAAGAGGTATAGGAGGAGAAAATCCTGAAAATGAACTGTTCTCTAGGTCCTAGGAGTGCTCTTAGCTACCTGGAATAAAGGTGTTAGACAAACACTAAGAGCTCTCTTTGCCTCATTATTCCATAAGAGTTCATTTATTTTATCGATATTAGGAATTCTATATTTACTAGGCCATTAGAAATTCGGTAAATCATTTAATAGGTAGGCATGTTCAGAGTTTGCTTTATCAGTGAGTGTTCTATAAGCCCTAGTAAAAATGATAGGAAAGCCAGCATCTACTTAACTGTATCTGTGCAAAGAACACTGGATTTGGAACCAGTAGACTTTGTTGAATCCTGACAGTCAGCGTGGGCAAGTCATTTCCCTTGTCTTGGCCTCATCTTTCCCATTTGCCTTCCAACTCCAAAAGCTGATATTCCTATGAGTTCTTAATAAATCATTTCATGTTTCTATACCTTGTTCTTCCTACCTAATAATTTGAAATCTAGTGCATCTTAAGCACAAAGTATTATCACTAACTTTCCCATTCTCGTTCACATGGTATATTTGAAAACAGGCACTACACAAATAAGGCAAAGGAAGGTTATGAGGTAGAACATGAGTTTGCCATTTTGCCAAACAAAGGGCTGTGCCAATAATGATGGAAATTGGGTTACTGTTGGGATGCCTTTGCTAGAAGTGACCTTTGAGAGTGCCGAATGCAACTCTTTCATTTTACAGATAAGAGATTTCTACTGTGGCAACGTGCCAGAGTCTGACCTCCTGGGCAGTGCCCTAGGGTTTCCTGGACTTTTCTTAAATCCCCCGAGTCCCATTAAAACATACCTGTCCTATGTTCCATTCCCTCAGAGCCTTGCTCTGCCTGATTCAATGTTACAAACTAATTAAAAGAAGGTGTTAATGATTGTTGATAGCTTAATATGTATTACAACTTTCCAGGAGAACTTCATCTTGAACAGTTTTGGATGCCTTACCCCAAAGGAGAGAAAAGCATGGGCATTTCAAGCACCCTAACACAGCTGAAGAGGAAGAAATTTTTGGACATGAGGAGGTTTTTCTGGAAATCTTTATATTACACCAAATGCTTGACTATTAATTTTCTCTACACATAAGGAGGGTACTACTTTGGCATTCCCACAATCTAGCAATAACCTTGAAGCACACTAGGTTGTAACAGAAATTCTATGACAAAATCTCAATGTGGTTTCTTGGAGGAGTGAGATATAATTGAAAGAGCACAGGATTTGAAATTATGATGTATAGGTTCAAGTTACATTCTTTGCCATTAGGACCTATAGATCTTAAAGTTGGAATATAGTTTAAAGTGTACCTACTGCAACCATCTCATTTAGAAATGAAGCCTAGAGAGGTGAAGCCACTTTCCCACTGTCCAGTAGATAATAAGTTCAAAGATAGGATTCAGAGCTAAATCTAGCACTCCCTCCCTACAGTATGTTTTATCCTAAAATCTTAAAATAATTTCACATACCATGGAATGTGAAAAATTTAAAGAAACAAAGTCAGATCTGTGTGAAGAGATGTAAAAAGAAAGCCAAACCAAAAGTACAAAATACACAATGACTACTATACAAAAGAAAACAACTTCAACTGTCAACCTCTTTTTAGAATTAGACAACACTGCTATTGACTTATAAAGTAGATCCCCACTAAAGTAGTTGTGACAGTTGAATGTATTAGCAGTTTTGATCTTTCCTTTCTGCTTAAGTTTTTTGGGGACTGTATATTGTCGGACACTTAGTAGAGTTTGATAATATTTCAATATAAGATATAATACATTTGTGGATATTTTCTTTCAAAACCCCCCCAATAATTTTACAATCTGCCTTTCCCTTTGGTTTCCCAGGTTGAATTGCATGGGCTACATGTAAAGTATGGTTGATTCTTAATTATTATTTAAGGCATCCAGGTTAGTCTCCATTTGCAAGACTATAGCTGAATTAGAATCAGCTGACTATAGCTATGATTTGTATATTTTTGCTATTCTCTTTCTCACTCTGGATTCCAGGCCATGTGAAGAAGGACATATGATTTAATAAATATGAGGGTCTCCCCCCATCAAAGCAGCCAAGTTGTGTATTACTTGGTAGATAAAACCTAGGGAACTGCCTACCAATCATCAAAATTGAGTGACTTGCAAAAAAGCACACAACTAGTAAATTCCAGATACAACATATGAACCCAAGTTGACTTTTTCAGTCCTAGTAAAAGAATTTCTTAATCCCTACTCTATTTTATTTTTAGTAGTATTTTATTACCCCCTAATTACATGTCAAGACAATTTTTAGCATTCATTTTTACAAGATTTTGAGTTCCAAATTTTTCCCCCATCCCTCCCCTCCCCTCTTCTGAAAATGGTAGTCAGTTTGGTATAGGTAAGACATGTGCTATCACATAAAACATATTTTCATGTTAGTCACAGTTGTGAATGAAGAAACAGATAAAAAGAAAAAAAACAAAAAAGAATAAAGTAAGTGAAAATAACATGCTTCCATCTGCATTTGGAGTCCATCAGTTCTTTATCTGGATGTGTATAGCATTTTTCTTCGTGAATCTTTTATACTTGTCTTGGATCATTGTGGTGCTAAGAAAAGCTGAATTATTCATAGCTTATCATAAAACAATGTTGCTGATACTGTGTATAATGTTTTCCTGGTTCTGCTAATTTCACTTTGCATTAGTTTGTACAAGTCTTGCCAGGTTTTTCTGAAATTTGCCTGTTCATCATTTCTTACTACATAATAGTATTCCATTACATTCATATACCACAATTTGTTCATCCATTCCCCAATTGAATGGGCATCCCCTTAATTTTCAACATTCTGCCACCATGAAAAGGGCTGCTATAAATTTTTTTGCACATGTAGATCTTTTTCTTTTTTTTTATGATCTCTTTGGGACATAGATCTAGTAGTGGTATTGCTGGATCAAAGGGTATGCACAGTTTGGTTGCCCTTTGGGAATAGTTCCAAATTGTTCTCCAGAATGGTTGATCAGTTCACAACTCCACCAACAGTGTATTAGTGTTCCAATTTTCTCATATGCTCTCCAAGCTTTATCATTTTCCTTTTTTGTCATATTAGCCCACCTGATAGGTGTGAGGTGGTACCTCAGAGTTGTTTTAATTTTCATTTCTTTATTCAAAAGTGGTTTAGAGCACTTCTTCATATACTTATAGATAGCTTTGATTTCTTCATCTGATATCTGCTATTCATATCCTTTGACTATTTATCAATTGAGGAATGGCTTGTATTCTTATAAATTTGACTCAGTTCTTGATATATTTGAGAAATGAGACCTTGATCAGAGACACTTGCTGTAAAGATTGTTTCCCAGCTTTCTGCTTTCCTCTAATCTTGGTTGCATTGGTTTTGTTTGTACAAAAGCTTTTTATTTTAAAAAATCAAAACCATTCACTTTACATTTCATAATGCTCTCTATATCTTGTTTGGTCATGAATTCTTCCCTTCTCCATAGATCTGATAGGTAGACTATTGCTTACTCTTTTAATTTGCTTATGGTATTACCCTTTATGTCAAATTATGCAACTGTTTTGACCTTATCTTGATACACGGTGTGAGATGTTGGTCTATACCTACTTTTATCCTATTGTTTTTTTCAGTTTTCTCAGTAGTTTTTATGAAGTAGTGAGTTCTTATCCCAAAACCTGTGGTCTTTGGTTTATCAAACACTAGGTTACTATGGTCACTGACTACTGTGTCTTGTGAACCTAATCTGTTCCACTGATTCACCATTCTATTTCTCAGCCAGTACCAGATAGTTTTGATGATTACTGCTTTATAGTATAGTTTGAGATCTTGTATTGCTAGGCCACCTTCCTTTGTATTTTTTTTTTCATTAATTCTCTTGATATTCCTGATTAGGTGTGGGGAACCTGCAGGCTCAAGGCCACATGTGGTCCTCTAGGTCCTCAAGTGTGGCTCTTTGACTGAATGCAAACTTCACAGAATAAATCCCCTTAATAAAAGGATTTGTTTTGTAAAACTTGGATTCAGTCAAAAGGCCACACCCAAGGACCTAGAAACAGGCTCCCCACCCCTGTTCTTGACCTTTTGTTCTTCCAGATTAATTTTTTTTAGCTCTATAAAATAATTTTTGGTAGTTTTATTGGTATGACACTGAATAAACTAGTTTTGGCAGAATTGTCATTTTTATTATATTGGCTTAGCCTACCCATGAGCAATTGATATTCTTCCATTTGATTAGATCTGACTTTATTTGTGTGAAAAGTGTTTTGTAATTGCGTTCATTTAGTTCCTGGGTTTGTTTCAGCAAGTAGACTCCCAAGTATTTTATACTGTTTACAGTTATTTTAAATAGAATTTCTCTTAACATTTCTTGCTGCTGGGCTTTGTTGGTCATACAGAGAAATGCTGATGATTTATGTGGGTTTATTTTATATCCTGCAATGTTGCTAATCATTTCAAGTGGTTTTTTTAGTTGATTATCTAGGGTTCTCTAAGTATAACATCATATAATCTGCAAAGAGTGATAGTTTTGTTTCTTCCTTGTCTATTCTAATTTCTTCAATTTCTTTTTTTTCTCTTATTGCTATAGCTAACATTTCTATTACTACATTGAATAATAGTGGTGGTAATGAGCATCTCGCTTCATCCCTGGTCCTATTGGGAAAGCTTCTAGCTTTTCTCCAATACAGATAATGCTTGCTGATGGTTTTAGATAGATACACCTTATCATTTTAAGGAATGTTCCCTTTATTCCTATACTTTATAGTGTTTTTTAATAGGAATGGGTGCTGTATTTTGTCAAAAGCTTTTTCAGCATCTCTTGAGATAATCATCTGATATCTGTTGGTTTTGTTATTGATATGGTTAATTATGTTGATAGTTTTCCTAATACCAAACCAACTCTGAATTCCTGGTAAAATCTCACTTAATCATAGTGTATAATCCTTGTGATATATTGCTGTAATCACCTGGCTAGTATTTTGTTTAAATTTTTTGCACTGATATTCACTAGGGAAATTGGTCTATAATTTTCTTTCTTTGTTTTAGCTCTTCCTGGTTTAGGTATCAGCATCATATCTGTGTCAAAAGAGGACTCCCTCTTTGCCTATTTTTCCAAATAGTTTATATAGTATTGGAATTCATTGTTCTTTAAATGTCTGGTAGAATTCACTTGTGAACCCATTTGGCTCTGGAAATTTTTTCTTAGGGAGTTCATTACCGGCTTGTTCAATTTCTTTTTCTAAGATGGGGTTATTTAGGCCTTCTATTTCCTGATCTGTTAATCTGGGTAATTTATATTTTTGTAAATATTCATTATTTTACTGAGATTGTCAGATTTATTGTCATATAAGTGGGCAATAGATTTCTTAATGATTGCTTTAATTTCTTCTTCATTGGTAGTGATTTCATCCTTTTCATTTTTTATATTGGATATTTGGTTTTCTTCTTTTTTAATCAAATTAACCAATGGCTTATATATCTTATTAGGTTTCTTTTCTCCATAAAACCAGCCCCTAGATTTATTTATTAACTCTATTTTTTGTTTGTTTGTTTGTTTGTTTACTTTCAATCTTATTAATCTCACCTTTCACTCCACCATCTTGGCTCCACCCCCCTAATCTCACCTTTTATTTTCAGATTTCCAATTTGGTGCTCTGTTGGGGATTTTAAAGGTATTCTTTTTAAAGTTTTTTTTTCAGTTGTTTGCCCAGTGCATTGATCTGTTCTTCTTCTATTTTGTTGATGTAAGAATTTAGAGAGATACATTTTTCCTTAAGTACTGCTTTGACTGCACCCCATAAATTTTGGTATGTTGTCTCATTGTTGTCATTTTCTTTAATGAAATTGTTGTTTCTGTAATTTGTTCTTTGACCCACTTATTCTTTAGGATTAGATTATTTAATTTCCAATTAATTTTTAATCTATCTTTCCACTGTCCTTTGTTGAATGTAATTTTTACTGCATTATGATCCAAAAAGAATATACTTAATATTTTGGCCTTTCTACATTTGATTTTGAGGGTTTTATGTCCATTTTTTTGGTGTAGGTGCCATATGCTGCTGAGAAAAAGGTATATTCCTTTTTGTTCCCATTCAGTTTTCTCTGAAAATCTGTCATATCTACCTTTTTAGTATTCTTGTTTCCCCCCTTTCTTATTTATTTGTTTGGATTTACTGAGTTCTGAGAAGGGACACTTGAGGTCTCTCACTAGTATAGTTTTGCTGTTTCTTCCCGTAACTCACTTAACTTTTTCTTTAAGAATTTGGATACCACACCACTCGGTACATATATGTTTAGTATTGATATTGCTTCATTGTCTATGGTATCTCCTAGCAAGATTTAGTTTTCTTCCTTATCTCTTATTATTAGGTCTATTTTTGCTTTTACTTTGAGATCAGGATTGCTACCCTTCCTTTTCTTATGTTAGCTGAAGCATAATAGATTCTACTCCAGCCCCTTACCTTTACTCAGTGTATATGTCTCTCTGCTTCAAGTCTGTTATAGCATATTATAGGATTCTGATTTTTGATCCACTCTGCTGTTTCCATTTTATGGGAGGGTTCATCCCATTCACATTCACAGTTCTGATTACTAACTGTATACTTCCCTCTATCCTATTATTCTTCCTGTTTGTCTTCTTTCTCCTTTTCTCCCCTCACCAGTGTTTTGCTTCTGTCTACCACCTCCCCTGATCTGCCCTCCCTTCTGTCAGCTCCCTCCCCTTTACTTAATCTCTTCCCTCCTACTTTCCTGTCTGGTAAGATAGATTTCTATATTCAACTGATTGTATACATTATTTCCTCTTTGAGCCAATATTGATGAGAGTAAAGTTCAAGTGATGCCCATCACCCACCCTCCCATCTTCCCCTCCACTGTAATAGGTCTTTTGTGTCTCTTCATGTGAAATAATTTCCCCCATTCTACCTCCCTCCCTTCTGCACCCAGTGTATTCCTCTTTCTTATCTCTTAATTTTTTATGTTATTCACTCAAATTCACCTTATATCCATACCCTCTCTCTATGTCTATTCCTTCTAGCTGAACTATATGGTAACACAATTTTTTAAAATTACAAGTATCATCTTCCCACGGAGGAATGTAAACAGCTTACCTCTATTGAATCCTTTATGTTTTCTTTTCCTTTTTTTTAAATCTGTTTATGCTTCTCTTGGGTTTTACTAATGGAAATCAAATTTTTGGTTTAATTCTGGTCTTTTCCTTACAATAACTCGAGGTCCTGCTGTTTCATTGAATGACTATTTTTTTTACCTTGATGTATTATGCTTAATTTCACCAGGTAAGTGATTCTTGATTGTAGTCCTAGCTCCTTTGCCTTCTGGAATATTATGTTCCATGACCTCTGATCCTTTAATGTTGCAGCTGCTAAGTCCTCCCCAATATTTGAATTGTTTCTTTCTGGCTGCTTACAGTACTTTTCCTTCACCTGCTAGTTTTGAAATTTGGCTATAATGTTCCCTATAGTTTTCATTATGGGATCTCTCTCCTGAGGTGATCAATGGATTCTTTCAATGCCTATTTTTCCTCTGGTTTCTGAATATCAGTCAGTTTTCCTTGATAATTTCTTGAAAGATATTGTCCAGGTCCTCCTTTTGGTTATGGCTTTCAAGTAGTCCAGTGGTTCTGATATTGTCTGTCATGGATCTATTTTCCAGGTCAGCTGTTTTTCCCATGAAGTATTTCACATTTTTTTCTATTTTTTCATTCTTTTGAATTTGTTTGATTGAATCTTGATGTCTCATAGAGTCATTAGCTTCCACTTGCAAAATTCTAACTTTTAAGGAGTTTTTTCTCAATTAGCTTTTGTACTTTCTTTTTTATTTGTCCAATTGTACTTTTTTTAAGGAGTTGGTTTTTTTTCCAATGGATTTTTGTATCTCCTTTTCCATTTGGCCAATTCTACTTTCTTAAACAGTTGTTGTTTTTCCCCCCCCAAGCTGGTGACTCTTTTCATAATTCTCTTGTATCACTCTCATTTCTTTTCCCATTTTTTCTTCTATTTCTCTTATATGATTTTAAAGTTTCTTTTTGGACTCTTCCATGAGTGCTTTCTGGGCTTGAGAACACTTCCCCCCATTTTTCTTTGTTTGTTGCCCATAGGTGTCTTGACATTGTTGTCTTCTTCTGAGTTTGTGTCTTGATCTTCCCCATCACCACAGTAACTTTTTATGGTCAGATTTGTTGTTGTATTTTTGTGCGCTCTCTCTCTCTCTCTCTTTCTCTCTCTCTCTCTCTCTCTCTCTCTTTCCTTTGGCCTTTTCCCTTTCTTTTAATCTGAGCTCTGCTCCTGGGATGGAAGGGGTGCTGTCTTAGGCTTCTTGTGCTAGGTGCTGCAGGTCCTGGCTGTTTACCTGGTACTGCACTGATGTTGCCATGAGGCCCATGAAGGACCCTCATTTCTGGTGCTGTGCTGAGGGGGTCATGGTGACTGTTGCTGCTGTAGGCTGTAAGAGTCTGGCAGTTTCCCTGGCACTGAGCCAGGGTACTACTGTTGCTGGCTAGTATGTGGTGAGGCCAGGGAGTGTTTCTGTATTTTCCCAGGATATGCTGAAGCACTTGGGGTCTGGCCACTGGAGGTTGCCTGCCTACCTGGGGCTATACTAAAGCATGTGGCAGTTCTCAGAGCTGGAGTCTGCCCATTCCCCTGGCTATGCTGAGGCACATGGGGTGGGGGGTGTGTCCTGATGTTGGCATTTGCCTGCTCCACTGCATTACGCCTCAGAATCTACCATTGGTTTCCTGAGGTGGTGGGCTTGCTGTTGGCTTGCTGGGACACTTCCTGTTCTGGACTACATTCCCCTTTCATCCAAATGAGACAGACTTTTCTTGGCAATCTTCCTAGTTTCTTGGGCTCAAAGATTGTTTCACCTCATCTTTTTGTTGGTTCTGCTCTTCCAGGATTTGTTCTGGGGTATTATTTTATGGTTGGTTGAGGTGAGTATGGGAGTTATAGCAATATACTACTTACTCTGCCATCCTGGCTCCTGGAAGTATGAATTCCCCACTCTATTTTAACTAATTAAATTCAGTCCAACATTCTAGCTTGTTGAAACCTGGGATCCTGACTCTATTATCCAGTGTATTAGTTATCCTTCCCAGTTTTGTGCCACCTAAAAATCTGTGTACCCTCAAAGTCTTCAGAAAAATATTAACAAAAGTATTAAACAACAAAGGGACAAGGAGATATTCTTGGGGGAACTACACGGGAGATGACCTTCCAAAACAGTGAGAATGGTAACTCTTTCTGAATCCACCTAAATGTACTTTTGCCTAGCCCCATCTGTAATCTTGTTCACAAGAAGAGCATGAGAACATCCATGTAATGCCTTCCTATTGCTCTCTAAACAATTTTGCTCCTATTTAAAAACCTCTAGGGGATTTCCTTGGCATAAACTCCTAGTCTGATCATTCAGGGTTCTCTGCTACCTACTTTGAATCTACCTTTCCAGTTTTATCTCACTCTACTCCACTTCACACATTCTCTTTTCTAGACAAAATGAACTGCCCTTTGTCTCTTGTTCTTATCCTGCCCTTTCCTCTTACTACGCTTGCACTCATTCTCTTCTTCTAGCCTAGAACAGACTTGTCTACAACTCTACTTTTTAAGTTCCTCCCTTTATTCAAGACATAACTCAGAAGCTAGAGTCCTTTCTTCTATGAAAGCTTCCCTGACTCCTAGCTTAAGAATGTTCTTCCTCTTCTAAAATTTCCCATAGTATATTGCAGAAACTCCTTCTTTACATTTATTATACTCTCCTTTGTATCATAGCCCTTCATGTATCCCTCCCCCCATTAGAATCAGTTCCACAAATATTTAAGTGTCTATCATGTGCTAGGCACTGAAGATACAATGAAAGAAAAAGGAAGCAGTCTGCCTTCAAAGAGCATCAGTTTCACTGATGAATACAGGCCAGAAAGGAGGAAGATAGGGAGAAGAAAAGGATAAAGCACTCCTTACAAGCAGGATTCTGTAAATCTCTATTGTCTTGCATATAGTAAGTGATCAATATTTATTGAATTGAATTGCAACATAGGATTCCTGTGAGACACTGACTAACTTAGGAAATAGATAGGGACCAGATCCTCTTTCCAGAAAAACTATACTCTGGGATTTAAACAACCGAGCAACTCTTTCTCTTGGAACACCCATCCCCCACTGTCTTCTTCACCTTGGGACAGAAGCCCTGAGGCTCTCTGCTTCCAGAATCTCTATTCCATCCTCAGAAAACGTTATTTGGAGACGCCATCCTGCTAAAATATTATGCAAAAGCAAAGCAAAATACCTGAGAAATGATCTGTAATGAACAAAGATGCAGACATGTATGTAGGCATTCCCACACATTAATTATAAAACTCATGTTTATCAGGCAGTAGCCCTATTCTCTGCTTTAGTTGGGCTGTATTCAGTTCTGGTGCCAGCGTGTAGGAAGAACACTGATAATGGGGATGTTCTCATCTCTGTAAAAGACTAAAAGGGGGAAGGGGCATAAGAGGGCTGCTGTCAAGTAATTAAATGCTGTCCTCAGTTCTGGGGACACAAATACAAACAACAGATATCACCCAACCTTCTATTTTCCTATTCCTTTATGAGACAGTGCTTCCTGACTTGGTAGTGCAAGATGAAGACTGATCTTTCACGGAGGCAGAGAGAAACTAATGGAGTTTGACCAATCACCAATCAGTGTCTGACACTGACAACTGAGGGAATTCAAGCAGAGAAGAATAGAACAGAACATTTTAGATGTGATGGGTTAGGCGAATAAATGAAATTGGAGGAAATATAAAGCAGAGGCTTCCTAGATATGTCTAACCTTTGACATCTAGCACAGCCATACTCACACCACTTCTCCTGGTAGCACTATCAAGGAGAGAACAAATGGACCACGTGTTCGACCCATGACTTCGACTGTTATGTTCTAATGTTCCTTGTAAAATGGGAAATGGAAAGGCAATGCAGAGGTAAATCAAGCCAAATATTTTGTTTATGTTTCAGTATTAAGCAACTTAATAAAATCCTAGCTAACTAAAAACAAATTACTTCATTCTGTGGTTAATATGGCTCTGAGTTAAAACTGTGAAGTTAATTACCTTAAAAACAGAGTACTTCAGGGTCACCACTTACCCATATGAAACCTATTTACAAGACTCCCTATAATCCCAGACACAAGAAACCACAAAAATCTGTAATAAATATCCAAAGATAATCCATAACTGCACAATGCAAAGAAAAGCTCTACTGTGGCTTTTTCTTTCTCTAACACACACGGTTTAAATATCTACTCCTTGGTGTGCACTTGATGTGAGATTCTGCTATCATCATACTGGGAAACCTGTAATGTTCAGACACTACAAAAAGCGCTAAGCTCAATTACAAATACCATCTTTTCATATATACAAAATCCAAAGCTCTTAGGGATAACTCTGTAATGACAGTGAGCTGTGCCACATTTAGCAGCTGTAACACCATTTATCTCGACATTTTCCCCATCTATTTCAGTCTTGTAGAAAGCTACTACTCCATAGAGTCAATTTGTTTCAGATATCTGGCTGTGGTTGTGATCCCTCAGCAACACACATATACCTGGGATAGAGGCTGTTTGACAAAAAGAAACATGCTTCAAACATGCCCACTGGGAGCCATCACACACTTTTCTAAATAAAGAGTGATCTTCATGTCCAAAGTGGAATTTCCCCCCACTTGCTTAAATACATTACAAGTGAGTGTATGGCATGGAGATAGGTTAGCAACCAAATTTACACACATAGCAGCATTTGTCAACATTAGAATGTCACAAAAAGAGGCTGGTAGCATTATTGAAAATATAAGGACCATCTTTAATTTGCAATGTAATTACCCTGATAACTGAACTGATTCTTAGTTTACAAATGTTGACACCCTCTGCTCCCCTGAAATGAAGTTTTATTTTATGAACAGCTTGATTCTTACCTTTCAGAAACTTTTGGATTCACTACTTTTAGCTGAGTTGATGCCACAGAGCCATAGCTAGGAATGCTTGGGGCAAAGAGTGCATTGGGTGTAGAGTGGGAGGGAATGTGACCATATGCAAGGAAGAAGTGTGGCACTAGAGGAAGCTGCTGACAACCTCTAAATTTCAGTATCTTGAGGGCAAAGCCCCAATCTCCCTACCCTACTTGTAGTTCCGCCCATCTGTCACCCATCTTTCCCCTTCCCACCACATGGTTCCCAGAAATTGTTGGTCAGAATGAATGACTCCTAACCTTTAACATTGAAAGCATCCTTCCATAGCTTTCCAGCTTTCCAAAACCTACCATTCCTTCTTCTGGTTTATCAATCTGATAAATATAGAATATTTAGATGTGGCCTACTAGGATTAAGAGATTAATCAATGATAGCTCCTCAAAGGAAGGGTGACCTTATTAAAAACACCAACCTCAATGATTTGCTACAATTGACAAATAAAAAAGTGGAGAGAAAAGTAGTCACATCTATTGTCCAATCATTAACAACATTGTTTCCAGTATTCATTCTGTGTAATATAAAGGAATATAATATTAGCAATTTGATATGTAACAGGCAGTTGTTTTTCATTTAATTTAACAGGGATTTATACAAAAGCCAGAAATATTGATGAACTAACTGGTTTTGGAATTGATTACAACCACCATCAAAGAGGTATAGAATAAATTAGTTTTCAACAAAACATGAAAGCCATTTATGGTATAAATAATATAAAAGAAAATGGATAAGTCAAGACTAGAAGTCAAACAACAGCCCTTCAATAAAAGGATCATTAATGAGTCCAAAACAAATCCAAAAGGATATCGGACATACATTATTGGTTCCCAGAGACACATGGCATACTGAAGGGGAAAACCAATAAAGATCTAGGGAAAAACGAAAGCATGCCTTATCCTTAGCAACTTCCTCTGGCCATAGGACAAAGAGAAGATGCCATGTGGAAGAATAATATTCATCTGTTAGTGTGTTTTGAAGATATTGGGGCTCCTCACATAATCACAGCACAAAGAGAAAGATGAAACGAATAACAATTTATATTTTGGGCAGGCATTCAAACAAAATGAGGGAAAAGAGATCCTGACCCAAGGACAGCAAAGTCCTAGGGCAGGGGTGTGGGGGTGTGGTGGAGGTGGTGAGAGGCTAGGGAGGAGCTTATTTTGAGCAGGATTACACTCTTTACTCATAAGCCAATATTTCAGTGCAATCAAGTGCATCCTTAATGTGCAAAAATCTATCTTTATGAGATGCAGCAGAGCAGAGGAGAAACTTGCTTTTGAATGATTACTCTGAAAGTCTAATCAGAGACATTCTTTGGTGTTATCAAACACAGATGTGCAAACAGAGGGGGCTGGAGATGGTCTCTCATTGAAAAAGATTGGCAACAAGATTGAGGCGGATTCAAGTACCTTGAATTGAATTCGTCTCCTCATCACACCAAATCCTACATATATACCTGGGAGGCTCTTCAAAGTCTACACACATGAAATAATGTTCAACACATGTTTGCCTGTGATGTACTTTTAACCTAAGTCCAAATCTTCACAAGCTAATCCAGAAAGCCAGGGCTTTTTGAGACAAGAGCAGTACGCAGAGGATACTGACCTAAGCAAGGAAACATTCAGATGCTGGTCTAGCATGGATGAGTGTCCAGCTGTAGCAAGTCTACAGCTACAGAATCCTTACCTCAGCCAACTCTGATAACTGCCTGTTGGTGTCCTGGGGATACTTTTGCTCATATTTAACGTGTGTTTACACACTAAGTAAAAGAAACCCAGAAAGGTCTGCACTCCATCATATGACATCATCAAATAAAATACCGTATGACATAGTACAGCCTTTTTTCTCTTCTCTTTTTTTGGGGGGGAGGGGGGAGAAAAAAGGCCTCCCTCTCCCTTCCTTTTCTAACTAAAGCACTTTGCATATAGCACTTTATGATTACAAAAGTGTCAGGTATATGAGTTCGACTCACTCTAATTATACTCCAATTTTCATTTGGAAGTTTAATTATATCTCTGATTCTTATCTCCAAAAAAAAAAGTGCTAAAGAAAAAAAAATCCTTAACTACAAATGAATAACTGGTGTTCACTGCTCATGCTACAGTTTCTTTAGTTGAAAAAATTCCGTGCTATGGATATCGTCAAAGGATTCACAGACTTGGATTTCTTCCCTATATTTATCTGCTTTGAAAAATTAAGTAACAAAACTCAACAAATTGTTTCCTATTTGCTATCTGATCCTGCAAATCTATCTCACGCTGGTAGAACTTAAAAAGACAGGTTAGACTGGACCATGAGAAATGACCTATGTAATGGACTCAAGAAGACTATTTTTGATGTTTGTTTTCCTACTCTCTTTGGACTATCCATTTGAGGGTTCAGCTGTAGAACCTACATTCCCTAAATGAACACTTTGGAACAGCAAATGAAACAATGTAAAACAGGAAAGCTAAAGAGATTACCAATTTCTTTCTTATTTCCTGCAGATCATTTCCAGACTATATTTTGTATCTTTCTGTCCCAAAGTGCAGGCATCATTATTAAGGATGGACAGAATACAAGGATGTTTTGGAGAGGCCAGTTGTTCAGGAAATAGCTATCATTTGGTAAACAGCATAATAAACACTTTATGATCTTTGATGCAATGGGTAATGAGGCAGTGCAAACATAAGCATGTACAATATCAGTGCTAAGATTACTCTCTATCTCTCTATATATTTTTGCTTATTTTGCTTGCATTTTTCTTAACAATTTTTTTTTTATCATTTCTCTAAGTCCAACAAGTCATTCTGTAACATTAACTTGGCTTTCTAAAAATTATCCTTTGACCTCTGCTATTTTATACCTTATCTGGTTCAATAAGAAAAAATTTACCATATTTCTCTATTTCCTCAGTAAACCAACATGTTCAGTTAAATGCCCCCACAACAGTACTCCAACCATCGTCATTTCAAGAAATATTTGTAATAACATCATTAATGAATTATGAACAAAGTATATTATAATGTCTTGAAACTCTACTCTGTCATTAAGAATAATGCCCAAGATGCAGATTTGCAGTCATTGATGATCTGAGTGCCCCCAATGGGTTGGTTTGCCTTATGCAGTGTTTTCACAGCACTAATTAATAGCATTAGGCAGGGAGTGTACCTGTACTCTGTCTGCTGTATTAAAAGAAAAAGAGAAATCTAAAAACTAAGGGTTTAGAGGAACTGAGCAGCATTTATGTATAGTTAGAGACTACAGAGTTAGAACAAGTTCATCAGGAACATGCCTAGTTTATCTTCCCTATCATTTTAAAAGTTTTGACCTGGAAAAGCAATAAAAGCATATATTAAGTGCTTACTGTGTGCAGAATTCTCTCTATGCTAGGTGCTAGAGATACAAAAAGAAAAGCAAGGCAGCTCTTGTTTTCAAGGAGCTCACATTCTATTAGGGTGACAACATACATGGATGATTTCAACTTCAAATAAGATGGAAAAGTCATATGGGCTTTAAGTTGGGTGGCAAACCAGATGTTAATCTCTTTTCTTAAATGTCATTTTCACTGATAAGTGATGCCAATTTCTGATGTTAAACCATCTGACAGTGTCAAGGATTTTGGTGATAAGACTTTTTTTTTCCTTTATCTCCAAGGGGGTTACTTCCCAGGATGATGGCTGAGGGCAGTAGGCTGGAAGCATGGTCTTGAGTTCAAGATTGAAGATATCTTCATCAGGATACTAGGGAAGATGATGGTAAGGTTGGTGGTGGTAGTCTGGCTTGTCTGGCCCATGTTACCTCCCTTCTTTTCCTCAGAGTGCCTAGCTGCTTCAGCTAGGGTGGTTTCTGCCTCCATTATCTTACTTCTCCAAGTGATATCTTATTCCTTTTCCTTCAATTCTAGCCCTGTTCACTGTTTTCATTGCTATTCTAGCTCTGCACCTTTTTCCCTCCCCTATCTGTATCAATGCTGTAGGGCTATTCCATTCCCTGTAGTTATGCTTCTCTGTCACTTTCACATTGTTTGTTTATTTTTTTTTTCTGGACTGATGAATTGTAAAGACTGATGTAACAAATGTCTAGCAGCCTTTTAAATGCACGATGAAACGAGTCTTTATTCAGACCCCAATAAATACCCTATTGCCAAATTACATAGTGAAGCTATTAACAAAAAGAGCAAAGGACAGAAGATTCACCAAATGTGGAACATATACAGCCTGGGTGAAAGTAAAGGGATGAAGCATCTGAAATAGGACAGGTAATTTGTATTCAAAGGTTACTTCTTTTGCATCTGTTCGTCTTCTCTTATGTTGTATATATCTCTGAAGAAGTCATGTACATTAGACTGTCATGAAAACTGCCCGAGGTTTTAAGCACCAAAGGCTGGGTTATGAAGATTTTGTGTTACAAAGTCAGTGTCAGCTAAACTCTTAACATCTTTTGAGTCTTTTCCTGTCTTCACTATTGGCTTGGTTGTGTTTCTGCCAGAGGTTAAGGGACTTTGGCAGGCAGAAGTGGTATGAGCCTAATACTTTGATATGATATCAAATGGAACACTCATATTTATTTCTCAGATTATGCTGAATTTGATATGAAATATCTCTAGGGATTATATTTCTTTCAATATTTTCTGCTCCAAAGATTACAAATATAAGATTTTTAAAGGCTGAGACTTCCTGGCATGATCTCCTATTCAGATAATGGTTGTTTTTTGAAGCTTATGCCAAATGAAAATGATATTGTTAATTTCTATGTGAAACTTTGAAATTTTCATCTCTTATACTTTAAGAAAGTAGTTTAAGTTGTATCTTTGTGCCCAGCCTGCTCACTTTTATTGAACTGACAAGCTAGTGATTACTGAAATGAGTGCTTCATGTTTAAGAGCTGATCAATTTAGTCAAAATGGTCAAATTAGTCATGGTGTAGGTACCATATTAAAGAATTCAAGTTTTTAAAGGCTCATTGTTAACCAGGGGTTGGATCCCAGGTTGGCTTGTCTCCGAGCTTTTCCTGGGCAGTCATAATAGATTAAAACCTTAAACAATTCTGAAAAAAAGGAAATGCAATGCTGAGAGGACCAAAGGAACCTTGGACTGTAGTACATATATGTGCAAAGTCTGATTTAAGAGCTTTCAGACTACAAAGTGTTCATGATTAATCCAGGCAGAATGGAGGACTTGTGCTCAGCAAAGCAACTTGGCTAATAAATATAGAGTAGAAGACTCGATGATATAAACATTGCATTTGTTTCTTGGCTATACTAATGACCTGCAGTTTCATTCTGAACAAGTAACCCTTTCTCAAGGAGTTTTCTTATCTCTCCAACCAATGCTGACACTGTCTGAGGCAGTACTACAGCCATAGATAGCCTCTGGAGGTGTGGGGGAGTTCTGCTCATCCAGACTCAGTTCCATCTTTGTTATCTAGTCTTTCTGCCTCTATCTCTACTCCAGGGAGTCATTAAATTTCATATGTTTCTGTACTACTAGCATCCCTCTTCATGCTTCTGGTTAATTCCATTAACTCTTTGACCCTGTTTTCGCTCAGCTAAAAATAATGTTAAAATAAATAAAACAAACTCTTTTATATATAAATTAAAAATTATAATTAAAGCATAAAAACATTAATGAAAAAGTTAAAATTAAAATGAACCCACTGGTGTACTCCCCATTCTTATCCCCTTGATCAATAATTATTCTCTCTAGTACCAAAAAATATAGTAAACTCATAAGCAGCTCCAATTTATTCTTCCCACCTTTTGTAGCTCTGATTTATCCTTCCAACTATTTATTCCCCACTCCCTCTCATTTGAATGAGAAATTCTTGCTAACTAGGCTATGCTCTGTTGTTTCAATTCTGTTGAAGAATTTCAAGTACAGTCAGTGTCCTAAGGTACTCCCTAAATTCAGTGCTCTGGGACAAAGTCCTAGTCATCAGTCAATCAAACAATCAACCAACATTGATTTAATAAGCTCCTACTATTAGTAAGACATTGTATAAGACTCTAGGAATACAAAGACAAGAAAAATGGTCTAGTCTCTCTTCTCAAGGGGATTACATTCTATTGTGGAAGATCTCACACTCATGTACTTGTACAAATTCTGCATATTTAGGGATATATGGTGAAATATACACACAAAGCAATCTACTTGAAAAGATTCTTCATATATATGTATATTCAGAATCTATAAAAGTATATTGCTTTTACAAGAGTATGATTATTACCAAAATAAATCATTTATAAGGAATGCATCAAATCCTTGGGAGGTACAAAAATTTTACCAGTAGTTATTTTTATACAGAGTTTATGTTTTGGGTCTATGACTACAAAGAAGGGTGGACAAATAACTTTATCCTGAAATGGACCAATTTGTTGAGTAGAAGAAAATGAGGAGTTGTAAAGTCAAGTTTTAAGCAACTACAGCAAGAAATGTTTGAAGGCAAAGAGGTTAATGTAAATCACGTCAAAATCACTAAAACCAGGACAAGGATAGCATTTAAATGGTTCCTCAGATCCATAGTATGGCTAGAGGAAGGAGGCATTTTTATTTCCTAACTGTTTTTATCCCATGGAATGTGTTGTCCACATAAGGCTGGAAAAAGCACTAAAGATACAAAAAGCTGACTCACTGAAGGAAGCTGACAGTTATTTGTCTAGAAGCCTTTCTCTTCAAGGGAAAAAGCAAATCAATCCTGTTAGCTTTTTGGCACTGTTTTGACCAGAAGCTGAAATTACACAGTAAATCAAGATGCCCCTAATTCTCATAATGAGATTTATTAGAAATATATTTCAAATGCACATGGTTTATTATTACTTAGAAAGATGACAGAAATGCAGTTTCAGAATTTTGTTCTAAGTAAAAAAAAAAAATCAACCTTCCCCCAAATGAACTTGCCATATAATCCCTGAAAACCAATCTATGCCAAATTAGTATAAGCTATTAAAGTCTTTTAGAACATTGTAACAACTCGGGTAGCTCTTGCTCACAGAAAAGGCATTAGAGAAAAATTTGTAATAAAGTTAAATTTTTGCTGAATGAATTCTATTTTTCCACTAATTTATATTATGTTGGACAAAATACAAATGGCTTGTGGAGGCAATAAGACTATACAAGAATGGAAAAGACCTTTTAAAATCATGTGTTTAAAAAATCCAGTGGATTTTCTCATTAAAAACAACAAGAATACACCACATATTAAAATAATATTGTGCAATATTCAAAATAAATTTTAAAATTCAATTCAATAAAAATGTTTCAGTTGCCTACTTAACACATTTGGCACTGTGCTCTGTACTGGGGATACAAATATAAAAATGAAGTGGTCTCTGCCTTCAGAGAGCTTATATTCTAATTAGTTTTGATTTAGGGGTGGTGGGGTAGGCAGTGGGACCCCAAACCTGCGATTTCATTGGTGTTGGGAGCTCTTGGTTAGGAGAATTTTCTGTACCCCACATGGCTGTACATTTGCCATATAGGGTTCTACGTGTTCTCAAATAGTTTGTACATGTCAGGCACTGAAAGGTTAGGATCCACATGGTAGGTATTTATCAGAGATTGGTCTTGAATCTTAGTTTTCCACCCTCTGAAGCTAACTCTCAATCCACTACACTATACTGCCTTACATGAGTGTCCATTATTAAGGTAGCCATACTGAAAGTTGTAGGAATTTTGTAAAGTTTCTCACCTGCCTCTAACTTCCTTAACAATTCCAATTTTATACCTGAGGCATTATTATTATTATTATTATTATTATTATTATTATTATTATTATTATTATTATTATTATTATTCTAAAAAAATCAAGACCTCAGGTTCTAACTTGATTCCTGGATATTTCATGTTTGCATTTTGCCTGACTACTACTCCATGAGAACTCCTGAAGACATTAACAGATGTCGATGACATCTGATATTCTACTACAGGGTTTCTGACTTGAAATCTAGTCTCAGTTCTGACACTAACTGGCTGTGTGATGTTGGACAAATCACTTCAACTCATGGTGTCTCCATTTTCTCAATTATAAAATGGTGATCATTTCTGCCATAGCCTATCTCACGGAATCATTATGAAGAAAAAAATGAGATAATAAATGTAAAGCCTTTAAAATTTTATCACAGTATTGATAAGTAGAAGACATATTTTTATTATTTTAAGATGCCTCATAAGTTCAATTTATATTTCAGCATCACCTCTTGAAACAAAGTGGTGCTGCTAAAACTTGGCTATATCTTGTGTCATTTAAAGTAGATTTCAATGAAATCTAGTATATGGAAAGGGTCACAGAGACATGTGATTGCACTACATTCTACATTTCAAAGAACCACTAGTTTTTTCTTTTAAACACTTTTTCCATTACTTACTTCATTCCAGATACTTGACCAGTAACACCTGTTCAATTTGTTTCAATATCCTTGGACAGCAAACAAAACCAACGACTGAAATGCTGTACCCTTCGTTTGCAATAGAGGTTCACTCTAATGTCCACTGGGACACAAAGCTGTCTGAAAAGCAGCTAATGTCCAACAGTGATCACTAACACAGTATGCTACTGTGTTAACACAGCTGCCCGTGTGAACATATTGCTCCCAATCTCATGGTCTAACTAATGGCTGGTGTCCAAATTAGGGTGACAGGACACCAATACAGCATTTGCTAAGCTTGGCAAAGCGTTAGATATAAACTGATTGTCAGAGTTAACTCTAAAGCCAGAGAAAGTTGGTTCCTTCACTTTACAGTGGCTATAGAAGAAACAGACAAAATGGCAGGACTGAACCTCATCAAATACTCTATATTTACAGAGGTGTATGATATTTTGGAGAGTAAAGTGAATTTCTGACAATTCTTTAAGGTTAGAATTCCGCACAGTGTATTCATGCTTGTCCTCTGAACATGAAGACAATGGGATTGACCTGCAATCAGTAGAGGTTCTAGCCCTAACTTATTTTTCTATTAGTGGTCATGGATTTCATTAGCCATTGTATATTTGCTTCCCTGATTTCCCAGGGAAAGCCTTCACTGGTGAGATGGCTGGGATTAGGACTAGAGATAAAGCATAGGACAAAGACAACTCGCCCATAAGAAGATCAAGTCTATAATTTTGGCCTAATGAAAACTATGTTCTCACAGGTGCTTAAACAAAAATGTTCTTTAAAACTTGAAGGTTTTCTGGAAGCTTGCAAGTGCTTCAAAGGTTATTTCAAAAGTAAGCTCCTTAAGGGCAGGGATTACTTTGTTCTTTGTGATCCCATTCTTTCTTTGCTTCTATTGTCGCCTTCCACTGACATCTTTAACCTGCAGCAGTATACAGTTATCCCTTCCACATCACTTGGATTAGGGGTGTGCCCCTCCCCCCCATAAATCTGGAAAATCTGTGTAAAATTTTTTGGTTCTCCCTTTGTACCAGAGAAGAAATCTGGATTATTATGGTATTAAAAGATAAAATATGTTGATATTATACAACACTATACATATATATTATGCATTTCTAAGTTTCTAAACTTTTTCTGTAGCATCTGTTAGCCTTTGCATGTCATCTGCAGCTTCCACAAAACTCCTCAAAAATTCCCATTTAACTTCTTATGCTGACCTGCTGTATATGGAAACCATGATTGAGAAAGTCACAATTTGGAAGGGATAACTGTATTTGCTCCTAAGTGTGATCAAGGACTGTACTGCTGAGATCACAGAATTTCTGATTTAAAATAGGCTTTAGTAAACACTTAGAGTGTAGGAGAGGCACCATGATATTGGATTAAATTTGTCAGAAGACTTGTTTAATTGGCTCTGCCACTTATTTATTGGCTACATGACACATGGCAAGTCACAAGACCATGTTTTCTTATCCATAAAATGGGGGAAATAGTATCCGCACTATCTTGTTGAGTAATTGTGAAAAAGAAAGGACTTTGCTAAACTACTAGAATAAGGATTCACTATTTGACAAAAACTTTTGAGAAAACTGGAAAGCAGACTGGCAGAAATTAGGTTTAGACCAACATCTCACACCATATACCAAGATAATCTACAAAAACTGACACAAGACCAAGAAAATATAAAAAGTCACATCATAAATTAATGGAACAAAGAAGAAACTCACTTTTGAATCTACAAATGGAGAAGAGCTTACAATCAAACAAGGATGGATTACAAGATGAAATGGTATATTTTAAGATTTTTCAGGTATATTTTCAATTACTGAGCAGTTTTGATTTTTTTTCTTTATTGAAAATAGGATGGCTGTCTGGGAGAAATGGAGAGGGAGAGAAAAGAAGAAAGAGAGAGAAGAGAGATTTAAGTGATATAAAAAACAAAGATATCAATAAAAATTTAAAAAAATCTATATTGTACATTTTAAATGACCTGCCAATGAGCATAAAGGCCTTTCCCAAGTAGATTGCTTACTAGCAAAATTATATGAAATGTCTTTTATATACTACCAAAGTAGCATTAGCTGTTGAACCAGGGGAAACAGTAGTGTGTGTCATGGTCACTGAAAATGCAGTCACAAAACAAAACCTTGGTCAGACCTGGAATTGAAATAACCATCTTTCTGTCTTCTCAGAGGAGTGACTTTCATTCCTATATCCTGAGTTAAACAGCTTAACCTGAAAAGAAAGACCATAATAGCTTGGATGTGGGAGACTTTACAAGTATAAAGTAAGAGTTAAAATTGCTTCATTCTCATCTCGGAAAAACAGGGACAATCACTCCAAAAATTATTCCCTTTTATGTCCCTTTGATCTGATAGTATGGCTTGTGGAGAAAAAAAAAAACTATAGTCTTTCTACCCTACAAGAAGTACAATATCAAATACTGAAGTATTTCTCCCCTTAGAAGAAAAGACATACTGCTTTCTACAACTTTACATGGAGCCAATGTGCTAGAAGAATAAGGTCTGTGGGAAAGTTGTGAACTGCCAGTTTTTAAATGTACATTAATCAAGACTGCTTAGAGAAGGCTAAGTACTACTTCCAGGTATGTGCTGACAGAGAACAAACGCTGAAATGAAACACGACAGGTCCAGATTACCAAGTGACCGAACACTATAGAAACTGGGGAAAGGGCATACGAATCGTTTATTATGTACACCCAAAGTATTTTTGGGTCGCATTTGTTCTTGTATCAGGGGAAGCCTCAGACTATTTACTACAAATGCAAACCTAAAGAATAAAGGTTTCATAGTTAAGGTTGAAACATCAAAGTTGATCCACCTCCTATGGTAACTGTTGCCAGTAGACATATTTTTTTCTACATGCAAAGTTTACCTTTAAAGTGTAATAGTATCTGCTATTTATGTGGTACTTTAAGGTTTTTAAAGCACTCTATGAATCTGGCAATGGAAATTATGGCTGTCATCTGAGGACCACTTTAGATAAATGAAAATAGTCTCCTCACCACAAGGTTGGATGTCAAACATTGAATCTTTTTGGAGCTAACTAGTGAAAGTCTGCTAAGACATGGGGGAGGGGAGAGGGTTATCACAAGTCTGAATGAAAGTAATGACTACACCGGTGATATCACAAATCTTTTGAAGTAAGAAACTGATATTCCTCAGAGTAAAGATGAAGTTCAGCAAAGATAAAGGATTATCTACTTCTCAGCTCAATGGGTCTATCAATCCGTGTCGTATTCCCTTCACCAAGGCAGATTGCAATCTTGTGTAGCTATAGATTGTTTCATGCACTGGTGATTCCAAAAAGATTCATCACCGAGTCCAACATTCTAACGTTGAGCCTCTTTGCACTGAGCTAAGCCTGTCATTGGATGAGAGCCCTATGGTCCAGTGCTGGGTTCACACTTTAAAGCTCTTCCAATTTAGTAGGAACTTATATTTAGTAGATCCTATACTCTGATGGCATCATCTTTAAAGAAACATGCTAATCTCCAAGTTGCCACAAACATCAGAGATGGATTTTAGTGAGGGTAGGAGATAGACATAAATACTTTAACCCAACCATGCAGACAGAATTTGAAAATAAGGATGACTGTTTTCAAAGAAGTTTCACGTGTGTGTGTACATGACCATGTGTACATGATCAAACAATTCTGAACTAATTTTCAGATTTGGCAAATCACTTGGCTTGAGTAAATGGTCTACCTGAGACCTTGGATGTTCTTTAGAAAACTCCAAGGAAACAGTCAATGATTCTTATCAGGCTGAAATCCTGAAGGCTGCTACTGATTTTGCTACCTTAGCATCTTGTACACTGTTGTACTCACAACTTGTGTCCTACTCTGAAGCTTCATTTCTACAGAGGTGACTCTCATCCTCAAGAGCCCCGTGGGTAGAGAGCAAGCTAGAAAGGCTTTGATTGTGGCCTTTGGGATGGCTATTTGTCTCTTGACCAAGGGTTAGCTTAGCTAAGTTTTGAGAGGCTTATTGTTTGCTTAGCTACAAGGTGATGCATTTTTCAACATATCTTGAAGTCAGAGAGTGATTTGTGTTCGGGGAGGAAGTGACCTAATTGCCAGATCCCAGAAGTAATGAAGTAATTAACAAAATGACAATGATAATAATCATAGCTCACATTTATATAGTGCTTTGTTTTTGAAAGCGCTTTACATCCAAAGAAAGGAAATTGTACCAAGAAGGGCAGTATAACCTTGGAAGATTAGCCGAGAGACAATAGCATCAGGGTTCTGACCAAGCTCAACAAGTAAAGATGAGCTGCTTTGTCTAGTATATGTGATATATGTGCGATATGACTATAAAACTTGTACATGCCAGAAACAACATGGCAAATTTTGCCAAGACATTGCCTTCTCCAACACTTAAAGCCCCAACAAGATTAAATCCTATGTAAGGTCTCTTATCATTGAAGCAATTACAGCTTCAGGTATATTCAAGTATGGAGCTGATTGGCATCTGCACACTCAAACATACCCACATGGTGAAATAAGATGAAGTCATTATAGGTAATGAATGGAAAAATAAAGTTAGTGTAGTATAATATCACATGGAGGGTTAATGGCAGAGCTTGGACTAGAGTCTAAATCTTTTCAATCTTAATGCATCACTGTTTCTCCTTCATGTTTGACACATCAAATATGAGACCAGACTGAGCAATGTGACCTCTGTACATATACTCACAGCGTGCATACGTATATGTAATAAATTTCTGTAGACTTCTTTCCAGGTCAGAACAAAAAATATTACTCTTTGATGAGCTCTAGGCTTTCAAAAGACATAGGGAGTAAGTCAAGGATGTACAAAAGATTCAAGGAAATAATTGATAAAAAGGGGTCTACTAAGTTCCCATCGCGTTCAAACCTTTTTATTTTTTTGAGTAAGGCAATCGGGGTTAAGTGACTTGCCCAGGGTCACACAGCTAGTAAGTGTTAAGTGTCTGAGGCTGGATTTGAACACAGGTCCTCCTGACTCCAAGGCCAGAGCTCTATTCACTGTGCCACTTAGCTGCCCCTCGCTTTCAAATTTTTCTATCTCTGTTTGTGGGGAACAAATTTCAATGAAGACTGGGAATAGGAGGTATTCATTCTACTAGCAAAGCTACTGCCCAGAACAAGACAGGTTACAGGGAGGGCCACACTATTATTAGCATGCACAGAGAAGTGACAGTCTCAGTAAGAACCTAGGGGGCAGAGCCAAGATGGTGGAGTAGAAAGAAGCAATGAGCTCTCTTCTGTCCATAACTCCTCTAAGCAGATCTATAAAATGTACCAGTCAGAATCCTGATGGAGAAATCCAGAAAAGGCACAGTGAGTCTTTTGTCTGGCCTAGATTGGCATAGAAAGACAGATTAAGAGGTCTGCAGACAATGGGGAAAGGGTCAAGGCAAGAGTGTGTATAGCTAGGAGGCACTCTGATACTCAGGGAGAGGCTGTGAACCAGCACAAAAGGAGATCCTGGACCCATGCTGGGGCACCTCCAGACATACTGGGGCACTGTGATGGAGACAGGTGCCAACTGATTGCTTTGTTGCCCATTACTTAGTTCCAGGTCACAGAACTGGGACAGAGTATGAAGGGTACCTGCATATAGCACAGCCTGGGGAGACCTCAAGCTGGGCATTGTACCTAGAAAGGAATAGGTTCAGAGGCCAGAAGCAGTAGTTGTGGTGGGACTCTGACCTCAGGCACAAAGCCTGGTCTTCCTTTTAGCATCTAGTCCAGTCTATAGATGGATAACCAATGCCGGAATCTTAGATCAAAGTTTGCTGTGTTGCTCAGTTGTTTTCAGTCATGTCCAACTTTCTGACTCCATTTGGGGTCTTTTTGGCAAAGATATTGGAGTGGTTTGCCATTTCCTTTTCTAATTCATGATTAGGGATGAGGGAACTGAGGCGAACAAGGTTAAGTGACTTGCCCAGGGTCGCCCAGCTAGTAAATGTCTGAGGCCAGATTTGAACTCGGGGACAAGAGCCTTCCTGACTCCAGGCCTAGCACTCTATCCACTGTGCCACATAGCTGCACCCTAAACCAAAGGGGAGCCTATAATTCTGCCACTTTAACCAACAGAGCTTCCCAGATGGCTGATAGGGGCAGAATCTAGCAGTAGTCTATTCTTGATCAGACCCAAACCCAGGTCAGTAACTAGCAGGGTTCAAACCAGAGGGGCAGCAATTGGCCTTTGCCCTGGGTCAGACCCCTTTGGAAACACTAAAGGTCTGCAAGTTTCCAGCCCATTTCTGAGATCCTAGAATAACTTAATATGGACATAAAGTGGATACATTAGGGGTTTCACTTTAGGTCCAATTTTGTCAATGCAAAATTCCATGTATGACTTGCAACCCTTTCTGCAGTGAGTAAAATTCTACCTTATGTAGAGCCACATCAATAATTGAGTCAGAATTCTTTAGTTATGGAGAAACATAAAATACACATTTTAGGGAACCATTTTTCAATTACTTCAAGTATATGCATTTGCCTGCACATTTGAAGCACATTCAAAAAGGAAAAAAAAAAAAGAAAACACTTAATCTAGCTTCTTCATACATGCTCCAACCTTCACTTACTATCATCTGAAGACTCTACATGGTGAAAAAAATGAGTTTTAGTTCATGGTAAGCAACCATTTTCACATCACAGGAACATCTCATAAAATGTCTAAAAAAGTCTCCAGCCCCCAAATCAGCAGCCTTTTTGAAGAATCAAGGGTAGAAGAAAAATGACGTGATTTCAAAAAAGATGACATGATTCCCCAACCTAGGGATAAAAAAAAAGTCTGCTCCTTATCTTGGGCCTCAGCTTCTACTGCCTGAGAGCCGACAGATAACACACTCCTCAAGGCACGGTTGCTATTTTTGGTTCCAATTAGTGTCAAGGCCATCAATACTCACCATGGTTGTTTTTTTTTTTACAACACCCCACTTGTTCTTCCTTTTCCTCTGTCCTAGTCTATCATCCTCAGTTTTAATTCACCTTGCATATTCAGATTCATAATTGTGCTAGACTATATTTGGTTGTGCAAGTTATCAGAATTATTATTTATTTTAGATACATGAAAAAATCACCGCAATAGTTTAAAAAGTTTTCCGCATATGCCCCTTTTTCAAGTAAAAATAAAAACAAAAACCAAATAACTAACAACCGACCCGCTAGGTTCCTAGCCATGAAGAGACATCAACACCCTTTAAAGGTTACAGTTTAGTTCAGCGGTAAATGAAGAATGTGCTGAGTTGAAACTGATCTTTACATAGGTAAATATGTAGGTCCACAAGAGACCACTCAATCATTCTGCAATCACTGTTGCTAAGGGGACTCTATAGTTTCTAGAATGAAAAGAATTCCTAATAAAGACCATCTGTAACTTGGCCTTCGACTCTATCAATTAGGGAATACTTAAAAGACATTCCCTTTCTCAAATACATTTCTCCAACATACAGAAGACAGTGTAAAATTACAGCAACAAACAGAGCCTTTAAGAAACCACCACTGTGCAATGGTTACAAAAGGGAAAAGAAGTCTGCCACCTCTGTGCTTCCTAATCATAGGTTTAGCTAAATTATTACACAGGTAGGCCTTGAGTGAAAACAGAGCAAGGTGGTATGGTGTTTGAGTTTCTTCTTAGAGGGCTGTATTTTTGTCCAATTTTTAGGTGGTGGACAAAAAGAATTCTTAAATGCCTTCCATATGTTATCCTACTTTGCCCTCACCCTTTTGTACTGCCTTGTTTCCTTCACTTCTCTAACCAACTCAAAGGCCTCTGTCCTATGCTCCTCCTCATTGTGAGGGTATGGAAGATGGGACAAAGAGAACCAGAAGGCTTCTAGGGTCAAAGTATCCACCATGCTTGGGCCTTTTACTTCGTATAGGACAGCTCTGAGTCTATTTAGCTTAGAACCTGGTCTCTGTAGGCAGTGGTGGGGGGATGAAGTAGGGCTTTATTTAGAGTATTGGGGAAGATAGTGAATAGAAGCTTAAAAGTTCTAAGTCTCTCCCACTCCATCCGAGCCTTGCCTTTAATTCTATACAATCATTGCCCCCAAACCTGAGGATCCCTAATCTCTGAAACCAATCTCCATCTCCATATTGGATATGCATGCCTGCTTTCTTATCGTGACTGATCATCTGTCAAAAGAGCAAACATTTCTCCTTTGAATAAAACATAAAGAGATGCAGTACCACTCTAAAAGAAACTCCTTCTGGGACTTTGCTCCATACATGCAGACAAACAAAAAACAAGCTGACACAAAGGTTCTGCCTTCCCTGGGTTACGTCAAGTCAGGTCCACACTGGCCTTTGGTTTGAGCCTAGCTCCCTGAAGGGTAAACTAGGGCATCAGACTGATCATCTGTGGCAGAGTGAGGTTCTCTAGGGCTTCAGGCCTACACTCTCAGGATAATAAACACGAGGCAATGCCCACTCTTACTCATAGTTTTAAATAAAGATGGAGGTAAAATACTAATTAAATCAGTTATTTGGAATATGTTCAAGTGTCCTGCAAGCTACATGGTATTATTATTCCTATTTTGTAGGACAAAAAATAATTTAGAGATAGTAAAAGACTGACTTTTGCCACATGATCAAGTGCTATTTAGCAAGTGTTCACCTAATTACGTGATGGAGCAAGAACTCTAGGCTTCCTAACTCCCCCTACAGGGTAATAATATTCATTTATCTAGGTGACTTCTCAGTATATGACTTTCTCTTTTTTCTCCATGGCCACCATTTTTTTAGGCAATTGGGGTTAAGTGACTTGCCCAGGGTCACACAGCTAGTAAGTGTCAAGTGTTTGGTCTGAGGCCGGATTTGAATTCAGGTCCTCCTGACTTCAGGGCTGGTGCTCTATCCACTGTGCCATCTAGCTGCCCTAAAATCAATATACTCTTCCCACCAGCTAAATAAGGCCAGGTTAGTACTGCGTATTCTCTACAGGAGTCTGTGTTACTGTTTTTATCCTTCCTAAAAAGCCAGAAACCAGAAAAATCAGAAAACAAAACAAAAAAATCATACACAATAATGCTCTCATTTCTGACTCCATAATTCCGAATTTCTATTTCCTGAGTTATTAGCAGATCAAGGCCTAATTTGGGAGACAACTCTTCATGCAGACTTCTTTGATTCCTCTCTCTTACTGTTTAGAAGTCATCTTTCCCTCCTCATATTTCTCACACCATTTTTACCAGACCTCTCCTCTGTACTTATATTTTGTGTTGTTTTGGAGTAATTGTGTGTGTGTGTTTGTGTGTGTGGCATGTGTGTGCGCGTGTGTACACTGCCCTTGCCTCATTTCCCTCACAAAGGATCATAGACTATTTGAGGGAAGGGTCTGTGTCTTATCTCATCTTTGGATGACAACAGTGATGATGACAACCATGATGATGGTTATAACAGTCACTATATAGGTTAAAGTTTTGTAAAAGCACTTTGAGGCAATTTTTATATTTAATCTCATTTGAAACCCTAGCATCTTATAGAGACTAGTGATTAACAAACAGTGGCCAAAATGAATCAAACAGTTCACGAAGAGTTTTGTATTCTTTCCTTTGATGATGGGTCACTTCTAGCTATGAACACATGTTTATTGAACGTTGATGTGAAAGGCTCTATCCTAGGTAATAGGAGGAAATGAGGAGGGACCAAATCAAGGGTTCATAATTTGGGGTCCAGGGACAAAGGGTCTGCAGGTAGATTTCAGGGTATTAATGAACTTTGGAATAATTATATCTTTATTTATCTTCACTAACTTCTAACTGAAATTTAGCATTTCTGCCAGTTAAATTATTTTTAGAAAGGGTCCACAGGCTTCATGAGAATGCTCCATGACAATAAAAAAGGTTAAAAGCCTCTGAACTAGGGGACCCTCTATGACTCTATCCAGCTTTAAATCCTATGATCCTAAGAGCAGCAAAAGAATAAAATGTAATACAGGCCTGATGTCCAAGTCCATCTCCTCTTACTTATTTGCCATGTCATGGCCCAGTAGTGATCTGAACTGCTGGACAGAATTCCCACTCTAGGAGTTTCCAGGCTGCCAAATTCAGGTATTTTAAAACAGGAAGTAATTCTGGGGTTACTAGTTCTGTATCTCTTGCAGCTGTTTCCATCTACAAATGAACACATAGCTAAAATGAATTTAAAGCTTTCAAAATAAAGTTATTGAAATCATCAATAACTCTTAAATTAAGAAAAAAATTCCAATACTTCTAACTCAACAATCCTGTTCTTTGTTTTTAAGGCATTTCCTTAACTCTTATTGTCATTTGTTTTTCCTGAAAGGAGACATTCTCCTATGGATCCTTTCATTTCCCTCCCTGGGATTTCACACCAATTGACATTTTTGAAATAAATAGTATAGTCACTCTCAGTTGCTTGTTTTCTGTGAGAAAGCCAAAGTGTTAATTCTGTGAGACTGCTAGGAATTGAATAAGCACCACAAAAAAGTTTCAAGTATATTATATTTAGTTCAGGAACTAGAAAAGAATAATGTAAGTAGCTCCTTAAAAAGAAAACTTAATCACTATTGTGAGGAAGACAGAACCTCAGGGGGATTTATTATCATTCCCATTAGGAAACGGGGGCAGAGGGGAAGCAGAGTGTTCTGAATATAGAAATGAACAGGACTAGAATTCTTTACTTTATTATATAGTTTCTTGACAAATCAGTAGCTCGGTGCCACATGATATCCCTTGGATCAGCCTGTATTTCTCTTAATTTTCATGAGGATAGAACGAATGATTATTGGTGTCTCCCCTTGAGATTAATCTCTTCTTGGGACTAATGGTCATTTTCTCTTAGTCCATTACCACTGGGATATGATGGTGGCTGCTCTTGCATTAATTGTTCTCAAGAAATTATCCAGCCTAGTTTATTGCTTCTGCTCATTCTAAATATAGTTCTTGACAAAAATGATAAATCTGAAGTATCAAGCTTGGCTGGCTCTCACTGAGGCCAGGCTACTGTTGTTTGTCCTTCAGTTTTGAAGAAGACCAATGACATCACAGGGTGAGGTCCTGACTTGTGCATGAATTGGATTTAAGTGAAGCAGAGTTGTGCAAAGTCATCAGCCTCACTCTCTCTTCCAGAGTCACTGAAGTTCAGTGGCTGGCAAGACAAAAGACAGGAAGACTGATGATGGCCCAGGGATATAGTAGATGACCTTGGAGTTTTTGACATCTGACTAAGCCCTAAGTGTTCCACAGTGCCTGCTTCAGCCACCTTGATGGCTTTTGGAACAAATTGTGCTCATCCACCCATCCCGTTGGGGAAATCTGCACTTGCTTAAGGAAGATACCCCACTTACTCACTGATGGGTTTGAGGTCTCTTGGTCACCCTCAATATGGTTTAGCTTGTCTGCTGAGATGGTTTTACTGGGATGTGGCCACTGAGCATGTTATAACTTTTTAGAGCCACAGTTAAGAGCTGGGAGACCGGATGGACAAAGGTGGATGAGTAGCCCTGAAAAGGGCTTAATAAGCCACTGCACCACAGGTTATAGTCCTCCATGACCACCATGTACACCCCTGAGGCCGGGTCATACACAGATCCAAATGTCTGGAGAGCCTAGATTTAGACACAGAAGAGATCCTAGAGATAACCCAGTCCAAACCTTACATTTTATAAATGAGGAAACTGAGGCCTGGGGACGTGATGACTAGTTGAAAATCACACAGGCACTTAAGTGGCAAGGCTGGAATTTGAACACAGGTCCTTAGACTGTGATTTCAATGTGCTTTCAACTGTAATTGGATCCATTGCTCTTTCCATTTTCCCCTCATAAGATTTAGAATTTGAAGGGTTATTAGAAATCACCTAGTTCTAGGTTCATACATCCTAAAAACTTGGCAGCACCCCAGAGGTCAGATATCCCAAAGTCTTCATCTTATAGATTAGGAAATGGAGGTGAAGTAACTTGTCCAAGGTCACATGGGTAGAAAATGGGGGATCTGAAATGGGAACCCAGGTTTTCTGACTCAAAATTCACCACGCCATGTGTGTGAGAAGCAACCCCAAACTTCGAAGCCCTTTTTTCTATTGCTGTGAAACCAGAGTTTTTAATGCTGACTTTAGGAGAATGAAGCTGTGGGGCAAGCTGACAAAAAAAGAAATAACTAGTATGAAGCTTGGGAGGGAGGAGAGGAGAATCAATAGTTCAGGGCCAAGGAGGAATAAGTGGCGATGATGGGGAAAAGGACTGTTAAACCTCTTTTAACAGCTTCTGACCCTTTGGAGATGGCAGCCAAGGAAGTGGTTATGATATTGACTGGAAATTTTCAGAGAAAGTTTTTATATTCTTCTTTGAAAAATCATTTTTAAAAAGTGTGGGTTGGAATTGCTGGATCTCTTTGTACGAGAAAAATGAAAACTCCTTGAGGTCAGGCACCATTTCTTTTTTTTCTTTTTTTGCCTTTATATCTCTAGGGTCTGGAGTAGTAGAAAAACAATTGAATGAATGAATGAATGAATGAATGAATGAATGAATGAATGAATGAATGTTGACAGCGGTTATAGGATCAGGTTTTTAATTTTAGCTCTGCTATTTTGTAACTGTGTGACATTAAGCAAACTAATGAATCTCTCTCGGCTTCAGTTTCCTCATCTCTACAAAAGAAGATTGGCCTAGTTAGGAGTTCTTAACTTTTTTGTGTCATGAACCCTTGGGCAGTCCAGTAAAGCCCCTCCACAAACAACACTTTTAAAGGCATAGAATAAAATACATAGGATAACAAAGTAAATTATATATGTTGAAAAAGTTATCAAAATATTTGAAAAAAAAGTTCCTAGATCCTAGACTAAGAACTCTTGGACTGAATGACTTTTAAGGTCTCCTGCAGCCCTAAGTTCTATTAGCCTATAGCCTGATTACCTTAATTGAAACATTGGGAGATAAAAATCTTGCATAAGAGAGGAGGTATTTGGTGTTTGAGGCTAACAGGGGTGTACTACAGAATGAGATCTGTGTAGCTGGACACTCAGTGAATCGAGAGTTTCCATTTATTAGTAAGAAGCATTTATCCATCTAGAAAAATATTGATCTTGAGTGTGTCTTGCTGCAGGACAACTATCTGGCTAAGAATTCACTGCTACATGGGAAAGTATCATTTGTTTTGACTAATGAAGAGTAAACCAAGGAGAAGCATCAGTAAACATCCTTAGTGTTGGGTTTTTTTGCATAGCTCTACACAGTTTTGAATTATAGACCCTAGAGAACTATTAAACGATAAAAGTAAACAACGACACCATTGAATTTTTCCAAAATCCAGCCCACTGGTGTTGTTTGGAAATTATGAACATTACTTTCAATTCTACTCAGTAAAAAAATCCCCACTAGTTTCTATTTTTGTTTAGATAAAATCCACACACAGAAAAAGATCCTGGAAAAATAAGTCCTTGACTTAGCTTTGAAAGAGTTTTTTTTCCCCTCTCTCACACCTTGACATGGTTACCTCTTCTTGTCTTCCCTGTACAAATGCTACTCTTAAAAAGATTAGCCTCATTTCATAGCAATGAAGACAAAACTTTGAGTGGATGCCAAAATTCTACTAAACATAAATCAATTGTCCTAATGTGTTTCAGATGCAATATGATTTCTGTTTACTTGAGATCCCACAGCAGAGAAAGTTATTGCTAATAAGAGCACTGACAGGTTACAAACATGACCATGAAGGCACTGGTGTCACTGCTTCACTATATATAACATACAAGCCTTGTAAAGGATTCTAATATCTCTATGAGACAGTTTGAAACAGTCATTTTCAAACAGGAGCTGTAATAAAAAACACATCCATCTTCTGACAGCAGTGGGGACGAACACCAGTTATCCACTCTGAGCTGGGAAGCTGCATGCCAAATCGGTTTTCACCACCCACTGGGTACAACATACTTCACATGCAAATCAACAAATTAGGCTGTTTACACAGATCTTGTGCTGGAAGAGGCATAAGCCTCACAAAATCCACCTTGATTTTTCCACTGAGCTAGGCAGCCATTATAAAGTACAAACCATTATTTGGGGGAGGGAGGATTTCTAATTTTGACAGGTATGGCTGAATAGTCTGAGGAACTCAAACCCCTGGTTTGTCTGTAGCCAATTCTTTCCCAAGAGGGGGTCAATGGAAATTCTCTGCTCTACGTCTGCCTAAGCACTTCAGGCACTGGAATGGATTGTCAAATGATTCAAAGTCGAGTGATGAGATTATTAAGTGGCCAACACTCCAGAGGGCTAGGTAGAGATGACACAATTTATTTTTTGATGTAACCAAAGATAAATCTGAACTCTAACTTCTAAGGCTAAGGCTGGCACATTAACCTACTGTTCCACTTACATCTATAATAGCCTGACCTTTTCAAGGAAAGAAATTACTACTAATTTCTTGAATGGTAATTTGTGTCAAATAGGCTACTCTTAGGTTCTTGAAGAAATATCAGATTTCCTGTTTTTTGTAAAACTATTGGTGTATAAAGAATAAGTTATTTTAGCGTGGCAGCATAATTCTGTAGGTAGGTTAGATCTTGATGCATTTTCCTAAGCACAGACTTCCTTCACTTTTAAGTAAAATCATTTTATAGCATCTCAAACTTATAGAAATAACATAGTACATTATTCATTTGATAAACCCTGAAGCTCAGAAATAATGGAACTTTCCATCTGAATTATACAATGTATTCCAAGACATCCCTTCCTGACTCCGTGTGATATTATACCCTAGTTCTATTAGACATTGAAACTTTCTTGACCAAAGAAGTCAGGGAGCACATTTCTGAGAGAGTTTAGATAACAGAATTATGGATTTTGAGAGTTGGAAGAGACCTTCCTTAGTGCCATCTAATCCAAACCCTCGTCACCTCAAAACAATTCCAACCATAACCAACCAGTTAGTGATCATTCTCTACTTGAAGACCTTCATTCTCACTATCTGTTTTGGCTGAGATCATACTGTTGAATTTTGTTGAATTTGCAGTCAAACCCCCCCCCCAGATCCTTTCCAGAGGTACTTCTGTTTAACCATATCTTCTCTGTCTTACACTTAAAAACTTGATGTTTTTTGTACCCAAATGCAAGGCTAGACTTATATTCCTAGTGAACTACATCTGATCAAATTCATAGTAAATTCTCAAGGACCTTTTAGATTCTGACTCTCTCACCCACTGTGACAACTATCCCTTCCTGGTTTGTGTAATCTGCAGATTTGATGTGCATACCATTTGCAGCTTTATCCAAGTCATCGATAAAATAATTTTAAATTTCCCAGGGCCAGTGACAGGGCTGGTCATAGATACTTGTGGTACTCCATTGGAGATCTCTTGTTACCATGACAGTAAACCATTAACAACTGTGAGTGTGGCTATCCAACTAGGTAAGAATCCATCTTATTGTATTATTTTCTAATACATATCTCTCCATCTTCTTGAAGATAATATTATAAGACATTTTATCAAAAGATCTGTAAAAGACAGGTCAGCTTTATCCCATTTATTCAAATATCCCATTCATTTTCTAGTTTAGTAATGGTGTTAAAAAAAAGTAAATAAGGCTTGGCATCTAAAGGGGATGCCTCATTCTGATGTTGGTACACACCTATTTGAGCACTTGAACACAACTCTTTGAAGTAAATAGTGCCATTATCAGAAAGATCACTAGGCTAGGAACTGGAAGAACTCATTTTAACTCATTGTGTTCTTAGAACAAGTCATTTCACTTGTCTCTACCTCAGTTTCCTTATATGTAAAATAAGCCAGTATGAGGAGTTGAGATCTCTTTCAGCTCAAAAATTCTAAACTTATTATTTCCATTTTACAGATGAACTTCCATGATCTGATGCTATTACTCACCCTATTTTACAGTTGAGGAAATTGAGACAGACAGGTTAAGTGAATGATTTAGGGTCACACAGCTAGTTAGTATCTGAGGCAGGATTTGAATTCAGGCCTTCCTGGTTCCAAGCCCAGCCTTGTACAAACCCGTTGTACCTAGTGGATAGTGGATAGCAGCTGACCTTGAAACCAGGAAGACCAGGGTTCAAGTCTCACATCTGATACATACTGGCCATGTGTCACAGAGCAAGTAACTTAATCTCCCAGTGCTCTAGGCAGCTCTCAAATTAAGACTACAAGGTACAAAGAAGATGTCTAATAGTATTGAAGGAGGAAGTTCTTCAGTGAAAGCTCCCTACCCCAATGAAGTCACAGGTCTATGCAGTAAAAACACCACTTCATACTTACTAAAATTATTCAGTATTAGAGGACTTTTCCCCATGGGGAAAGGTTCAATGATTTCAGGTCACTGGGTAACGCATCTAGGGACCAATGCATCATTAGCTATTTAGACACAAAAATGAAGTGGTGATTGACAGTTGCTTATTATAACTCCTTGCCTTCAATGGAAAAAAAAAATACAGGTTAGAATCTAGACCATGAGATATTGTTTTAAATTCCCTGCTGATATAATAAAGGTGAACCTTTATCCACTCCACATCACTACTATGTGTTCCTACTATATTTATTCTAAAATCAAAGAGAAGAGCTTGCCTGAAGCCACTCAAGAGTTTATGTACCACAACATAAGGCAAAGCACAGAATGAAGTAAAGCATATGGTGGATTCTAAGTCTGACAAAGAGGGTTGTATGTACATGTGTGTATGTGCATGCAGGTGCACACACATGTGCTTTGGCTACAATGTGAGTATGTGTAAGATCAAAGAAAGGAGAGGCCTAGCAGTTGGGGTGGATGGAAGGATGATGCAGAGAGAAAACAGAATTCAAAACTGATTTTGCTTCTATTTTTTTTTTGTACCAAGGAGAATGACCATCAAACTGAGAAGCCTAGAATATAACTAATTAAAAAGGAATTAAAACTCAGGATAAATATAGAGAATATGAGATAGTGCTGAGCTTTGCTCAGTGAGGTCATGTCACCAACTAGTAGATCAAGTCAGCAGGTATTTATTAAGAGCTTACTATGTGCCAGACACTGTGGAAGGCCTTGGGGATAAAAAAGAGAGGTAACAATAGTCCCTGACTTCAAGGAGCTCACAATCAAATAGTGGAGACAGCATGCAACCTGGCAGGTATGATTGGTAAAGGCTAACAATCTTGTCTGGAGACAAGAATGCTTACGTTTTCAAAAGGAGGGAAAAGGTGGATTCTTTAAACTATTGGTACATAATGTAAAATTATATAATGAACTATTAAAGAAAGCATTTTTTTTAACACTTAGGGGAATGAGCATAAAAAACCAGCATGGATTCATCATAGCATATCATTTTTTAAAAGTAGGGTTACTAGATTGGTAAATCAGAGAAATGCCATGTTTGAAGTATACTGAGTACCCTAGGGAACTGTCCTCTATCCATTTTATTCAATCAGTCAACCAACCAATAAACACTAATTACTTTTTGCATTCCAGCTACCTTATTCAACATTTTTATCAATGCTCTGACAGACTGCATCAAAGAGTGTTCAGTAGAGTTGGGACCCCAAAAGACTTCAACATTCTAGGGCAAATGCGTCAAATTGTATACGGCAAAATTTTATCAGGGATAGACACTCAGTTCTATCATTGGGTTCAGAAAACCAATTGTACTTCTAAAGGAGTATGGTGGTAGGGCTACACAACTGTTTGAGTGAAAAATACCTGGGGTCCCAATAGACCAAGAGATCAGTTCTAAGTCAACAAGGTGATGATAGCAGTCACCTAAGCAAAAATGCTCTTAGGCTTCATTAACAGTAGCATAGTGCCCAGAACATAGGATGCAAAGGGTCCTCTTTATCTCTTTATCTTGCCCTAGTTATACCACACCTGGACTAATGTATCCATTATAGGGTACCATATTTTAGGAAGGTCATTGACAAGCTGAAAGGAAGCCATGATGATAGAAAGACTAGAAATTATACTATAAAATGGTATGTTAAAAGAACCATGACTATTTTTACCTCAAAGAGAAGAGATTTAGGAAGGACATCATAGTGATTTTCAAGCAGTTACAGGTCTGTCATGTGGAAGAAAGAAAGATACTCCAGATATTACTGTTCTGCCTGGATCCAGAAGACAATTAACAGGAGGATGAGGTGGCAGTTTCAGAAAAGCAATTATCTGCTCTTTGCAAGTAAAATTTTCTTAACTTTTAGAGTTGTCTCAGGTAGAATGGGATGTACCAGGAGACTGTTAGTTCCCTGTCACTGAAGGTTTTCGAGTAGAGGAAAGGTTAAACTAGAAGACCCCTGGGATCCTTCTATACTCTGTGATTTTCTGACAAAATAATATTTCATCAGCAACCTAAAGTAATATGAAGACAACACAAATATCATAATAAAAAGAAGGTGCCTGGATTTAATTTCTTTAAAATTCACTGCCTAATTTCTCTAAGGCCTATTTTGCTTGAGTAGGAATCCTCTAATCAGCCTGGCCAAATTTAACTTAAATATAAATATCATTTATCTCTGCAATCATCAGGGTTTTTTTCAAAGGCAAATATATATGCCTAAATATATACAATTGTCATTTCAAATTCTGTAATGGCACATGAAAACAGAGTTCTGTGGGACTTGTCCATACCAAACCCCACCCAGTCTGCTGAACTTCAAAGTGCAATGTCAAACCTTAAACAAAATAAGCATATATTGATTGAGGGTGAAAATGATGCTGTGGCCACATACGGATTATGATTTGGTGAAAATGAGGTGAAAATACGCTTAATCTACAAACATTCCCCAAGGCTATCAAGCAAAGGGAGGTATGGCTTGTTCGTTTGTTTTTCCCTCCCTACCCCTCCAGCTGAAATGATAGCAATAAACCCTGTGTAGTAAAACGAAAGGCATAATATGTTTGAGAAGAGATGGCGATGGATTTATTAGTGTAGTTCAGCAGTACAAGTTAATAGCTAGCAGGATATTTTACAATTTGCTTTTTTTGTTCAACTAAACTGTATGAAGCGTGATTGCTAACAGGCATCTTCCTACGGATGAGCTATTTGCACCTATTTGTAGAGGTCTCTCTTTTGAAATTTTATTAACTTCTAGAGAAATATATTTTACTCTTGGAAATATATATTAATTTGGCATGGGTCAAAGCTGGCTTAATATACGTTTTTTGATTGGACAGTGACATTATAGAATGGCAAAAGTTAAAAGGGCATTATAAATATCAGAGTTTTTTTATTTTGTTTTGTTTTTTGGCTTTCTAATCTTATTGGAAATCATCTTCTTTCTATAATTTAGAATGTCTACATCTGATGATGAGAGGTTAAAGTGAGGCCTGCAATTTCAGATCCAGGACAGTAAAATGATACAGATGTACCATACCTAACTTCAAAGTTAGTTCTGAAGTTAAAAGGAACTAATAACCTAAAGAAGAGATCAAAGAATAGAGACATTGTGTGTAAGCAGGCTTTCAAACAACAATTATTATTGGACTTTAAATCTTGCAAATCAACAATCAATACTCAAACACTTATGTTGTTTAAAGTTGCTCATCTATTGGCAACAGACAGCAATATACATTACACAAACCCTCCTCCCTAAACTATATTAATGTTCCAGCCTCAGTGCTTATCAATTATTTAAGAAACATTTCCGAAGAAGGTTGGAAAGAGAGAATGCAAGGTTGTTGTTGTTGTTTTCCCCATACAGGAGAGAGTTGTGGGTCTTAGGTTAAAACAAAACAAAACATTTCATTTACAATGAAAGCTTTCTGAAGGGGACAGAGTCCCACTGTCCACATATATTTAAATGGCCATGATATTATCAAGTGTGGATGTCCCATATATTATCAAACGATATGGTTGCCCAACAGAAGTAGCTTTATCTCAACCTGTCAGTAAAATAACAGATCAACGTATTGAAATATTGGCCCAGCTAGACTTTCTTCCATTAACAACCAGTTGAAAACATAGTTTTAAAGCAACAGTTAAATGAATGGCTCTATGTCTATAATAATTTTGACTTAAAATGTCAACTATATTTGAGACGCCATGTGCATTTAATCAATGTCTCTGCATTATAAAATAAATATACTTCAATGTGACTGCCTTGCCAGTCATAAATCATAATTCACAAAGACAAGAGCATCTTATCCTCTCTATTGATAGTCTTTAATGACAGTACCGATTAAAATGTTATGTGCCTGCCCTACCATTGTTAAACAGTCTATTAAAATTTCAGTTACATAGAGAGCTTCTAATTTCTCTTTCTGTTGAAGAGTCTGCTATGGCGGACATCATAGCATGTACTCATATTTAAAGTGGAACATTTAAAAGGCACAAGGAAGTACAGGTTTTTTTTTTCTTTGTGAGGCAATTGGGGTTAAGTGACCTGCCCAGAATCACACAGCTAGTAAGTGTTACGTGTGTGACTCCAGATTTGAACTCAGGTCCTCCTGACTCCAAGGCCAGAGCTCCATCCACCATACCACCTAGTTGCCCCAGTACTGTTTTTTTTTTGTCAGCTCTAATATCTTTCTAAAACTAAGAGATTAATCTTCATAACTTAAATTGTAAGTGCTCAATATATGAGATTCACCTCTTTTTTCCAGCCTCTTAATATTTAAAGATATCATTTAAAACATATTTTGAAAGAACACAGCATCAGATTTCAGTCTAAACACTATACCATTCATAGACCAAGGAAGCATTCAAAAGTTATAATGGCTTGTACTTACTGAAAGAGGAAGTGAAGTGGTATATTAGTGGAAGGGTATGGCTATAGTAGGCATCTTAAATATGAAAATAATCCATATTCACCAGTCTATGTACATTTGGATACTACTTTGGAATGTAGATTTGTTTCAAGAAGGGGCACATGTAAATATCTGACTTTAAAAAAAAACAAACCCACCAGTTGTCTTCTATGCTGTACTTTATTCTATCTCACCCAAGGCTGAATTTCAGCTCTGCTTCTAGCATATCTTGGGCTATCTCCTTCCATGGGTTTCAAATGTCTTCATCTACAAAATGAGGAAGTTGGATTAGATGTTCTAAGGTCTTTTCTAACTATAGGACCTATGGTTTTTCACTGGTGTGGTGAACATTTCATCTTGGGTGAATAGGCTGAATGCAGGATTCTTTCATTATCTATGAATTTCATTATCTGGAGGAGAGGTTTGACATGGAATTTAGAAAAAAAAGGTAAAAAGACTTAGTTGTGAAAAGGTCAATGCAAAATAAATGTGGTAATTCACTGGATAATAAATGCAAGTAATGAATATTCTTTCAAATGTGGTGAGTAAGAATAAATTAGGATCTGAGTTTGAAAATTATAAGATGCTATATTTTGATTATAATAATAGAAATTCAATGGAACAGTCAGTAAAGAAAACAAGAAATAGAATGTTTAAAGGCTAACTCTGGTCAAAAAAACAAATTATGTACTTGCAAAATGAAATGGCAGCAAAGTAGACTAGAATGACTTTTGGTCCATATTTACAGAAGCATCACCAATCAAATAGACACATCACAGCTTTTTGCTATCACTAAGTGAGACAATTACTGGAATTAAATATTTAGGATGTGCCTACACAAACAACTGCTCCAAATAAACTCATCCATTAATCTACTGAAGAAAAAAATTTGGTTTCGTTTTCTGTTCATTTTTTTTGTAAATAAAATGTCTTTTGTACTGACCATTGCAATGTTGTTTTTTGTCAGTTTTCCTTTTGAGAAAAGGTTCTTGTCAATAGATCTCTTATCACATATGGGTAACTCATAAAAATGAAGATTACAACCCATCTACATGATCTCAACCTGTCTAAATCTCATCCTTGTCCTCTCATAAATCATTCCTCTGCAGCCTGTTCACAATACACTGGGAGCCTTCTGCCTTCTGCACTGTGCACAAAGTAGTAGGTGCTCAAAAACATTTGAACTGAATTGATTAGGCATGATGACACGATATATTTGAAACTTGTGAAAAAAAATCAAGGAGCTTGAAGAATCATTTAGCATTTTGGAAAATGATATAACTGAGAATAAAGTAATTAAATTTTGAAAGGAAAAGCTAATATTATGGAAAAATTTTCCTTAATTGTAAGATCAATTTATCTGGTCAAACAGTCTTCCAAGGACAAATTGTGTAAACATACCATTTTATATATATTAGGCTATCACCAAAAAAAGGTGTAACATGAGGAATAATTCTACAGTGATGAATAGAAGGACTCAAAAGCTCAATGTGAATTTGAAAGGTGAAAGTTCTAGGAAACTGGTCAAAGCTTCACCATTTGTATTCTACAATCCATTTTCATCATAAAAAAAAACAAACATTCTTTACATAGTTTCAAAATTCCAGGGAGGCAGAGAAAAAGCTGAGCAAATCTATGATATTGATTTTCTAATACACATTGACTACAGTTGAAATATAAAGTGGAAAATTATAGTCCCATGGGGTTAAAAAAAAGCTGATCAATAGTAGGAAATAACACCCCAAACCACAGGGATTACTGCCCACTGGTAACTTCTTTAGCCACCAGACTGTAGAAACCATTCCTAGTCCATGTCATCTCAATTATTTCTTTAACCTTATGTATTACATGATATTCTTTCAGCATTTTCTTTTTTGCTGACAATCAGCTTCAGTCCTTTGCAATGTGATATAGGGGATAGCAAAGGTCAGAAGACTTTAATTCTATTATCAGCTCCAACACTGACTAGTTAGATGACTTAGGTAACTTACTCTTTCAGAGTTTCAATTTCCTGATATATAAAAAGGGCCTAATCATATGTATTTCACAAGATTGTTTAATATTTATGAAGTGTGACAGAACGAACTATTTTAAAGATTATTTTTATTCTCTACTAACACACTGTATTCAAGCAACCATTTATTGAGCACCTACTATGTTCAAGGCACTGCGCTAAAAGTTGGGAATACAAAGAAGGACAAAAACCAGTCCATGCTCTCATGGAGCTCATAATCTAATAGGTGAGAAAAGATGCAAAAATGTACTATGTGCAAACTGGATGGGAAAAGATTTAGTGCAGAAAGCGAGACTTCAGCAGAGACTTGAAGGAAGACAGAGAAGCTAACAGGTGGAAAAAGGAATGAACAAGTTCCACAAGCATGGAGGACAGCTAGGAAAAATGCCTAGGGTCAGGAGCTTGAGTGTTGTGTTCCAGGAACAAAAAGTAAGTGGTCCTCTGTCACTGGATTGCAGAGTATTGTGTGTAGGACAGTGGGGAAGTGATATGAACTATAAGACTGGAAATATAGGAAAAGATCAGGTTATGAAGGACTTTAAAAGCCAAATAGAAGATCCCACCTTTGATCCTAAAAGCAACAGGAAGCCACTAGAGTCTACTGAATAGTAGTGGGGTGTGTGTGTGTGTGTGTGTGTGTGTGTGGTCAGACTTGTGCTTAAGGAAGAACATATTGAATTTAAGATGTCTATAAATATCCAAAATATCTAATGTCTATGAAATAGCTATGAAAATTCAAATTTGAGATATTCAGTAGGCAGTTGGAGATGGGAGACTAGAGAGGTTATGGCTGGATAAATAATGCAGAGAATCATCTGCACAGAGAGGATATTGAATTCTTGGGAGCTGATGAGATCACCAAGTGAAATAGTATGGAGGGAGAAGAGGCCTAGGACAGAGCTTTAGAGGACCTTCATGGTAAACAGGTCTGGCCTGGATATTGGATTTTTACTAGATGAACACCAAGCAAGGGAGACTGAGAAGAAGCGTTGGAAAGGCAAGAGAATAAGGAGAAAACCTAGAGAAAAAAGAGTGTCAAGGAGAAAAGGGTGATTGATTAACAATATCCAAGGACTCAGGCAAGTCAAGAAGGATGAGAATTGAGAAGCGTGGTAGCTAAGAATGATGACTAACACATTGGATGAAAGAATTAGGATTTTAAAAAATCAACAAGTTGACACTAGCAAGATAAGATTTGATAAAGAGAAATTAAAATTTTGTCCCTGTATTCAAAAAGGCATCTGTTAAAGCTATAGGGTAGAAAAGAGACACCGTTAAACAATAATTCATGTGCAAAATATTTAAGGCTTTTAGTAAATTTAAAACTTAGTGTAAGTTATCAGCATGATATGACAGTCAAAACTAATAAGCTCTTTAATGACATAATTGGTATCTAGAAGGGAGGTAATAAACCTACCGTAATCTGTCAGTTGGATGTAGAGTATCACATCCAGTTTGTTGAACTTTATTTTAGATGGGACATTGCAAAGATTGATTTTTTTTTCCAGAGGAGAATGACAAGGATGCTGAGGAGATTCAAAATGATGGCATACTTGTTGAAATAATTAAGAAGAGAAGACTTCAGGGGTTCAAGATAGTAGTGTTCAAACATTTAATGGGTGTTGATGTAAAATGGTATTTTCACTTGCCTCTGAAGAGGAAGAGGTGATGAGCACTGGGGAAAGTAGAAATAGGATCATAGGAAGATAGAGGTTGGCTCAACATAATAGAAAAAAAATCCTAAAAATTAGAGTGGATCAAAAAGTGAATGAATTGCCTAAGAGAAGCTCAATTCTTTATCAGTGTAGTTCTTCAAGAAGGATAGTTATATGTGAGAGTTAGAGTTTGGGTAATTGCTAGACTAGGCAGCCCAGATTACTTCCAACTCTAAAACTTTGTGACACTATGGAAAGGGGCAGAGAAGCATAAAAATAAATATTTAAAAATTGAGCATCCTATCTCCCAAAGATTAAAAACTGTCCCTGCCCCCCAACTCAAAAGTTCAGGTAAGAAAGGAACTCAAAAGAGCATTGTAGAAAATTGTTAGTTCATAGTCATTTGCAAGTCAAACTTTGGACTTGCAAGTTAGTTTACTATGAATACAGGTAAGAAAGATTGCTATTTTCACATTATTTTCATGATTTAAAATTTACAACAGAAAGATACATTTCTCCAACTTTTTGCTATCTTCTGGTGGCCTTTTTTTTTAACCTGCAAGTAAAGAACTCAATATCTTCTTTCCAAATCAAATGAGATAATATATGGAAAGAAGTTTATAAATTTTAGTCTACAAATTCCAATCATCATCATCATCATCATCATCATCATATCATCAAAATATATTTGCTTAATGACATAAGCCAATGAAATCTAGGTTGCAAGTTCATATCCTTTTTTCAGCTTTAAAAGTCTATTTCTATATTCTGTCTAGGAGGAAGGCATTTTTTCCTCTGAAAGCCAACATAATAGTACTGGATTTTACCTTGATTATGGCTTTGCCTTGTTTGCTTGTAGTGTCTGCTTCCCATGTTTTAATTTTATCTTACTCAATTAGAATGTAACATCCTTGAAGGGATGTTATACTTCTTTTCTACACCCTATAGGAGGTACTCAATAAATATTTGCTGATTGATTGATTAATTAATTGGCAGGCTTCCCACATCATTCCAGATGAAGTGTTACTTAACCTGTTCTTTACTTCGGGGAAGTTGATCACTTCAGTACTTAACAGTCATTACATTTTAATTCCTCCTACAACAATGTTGGCCAATTTCCTCTGGTTCTGTCCTTAGTGGAAATAGAGAGCATCTGGTTACCATTACCAGTTAATTTACCTTTCTACTTCATCTTTGAGAAAAAAAGAAGCGTATTTTCCCAATATTTTTTTCCACAAATTCAATTTTGTATTATCTAAATTTTTTTCTGGCTATAATCTAAGAAACCTAGAGGCTAAAACATTTCTAGTTTTATGTATATATACCAGTTAACTCACTCTTTTAAAACAGCAAATATTTACAGTGTGCCTATGATATATAAAGCACTGTGCTAAGTACTGTTGGAAAATAATATGAGTATAAAATAGGGTCTCTGGTTTCTAAAGGCTTGCAAACTATCTGGGGAGGAGACATAGAAGTGTTTCAACAGAGCCATGATCCAGAGCCAGAACTAGCATGGGGTGTTGGGGACTTTGTTCAGGTGCCAACAGTGGGGTGTGTGTGTGTGTGTGTGTGTGTGTGTGTGTGTGTGTGTGTGTGTGTGTGTGTGCGATCCTTCTCCTAGGTACATGCCAGCCACTCAACTGGTCTCATTTCCTTGCTTATCTCTCAGGCTGCCATTCTCCAGGGATTCATGGAAATAATATCCTTTCTCTTGGGGTTTCACCACTTTTCCACCTTGACAGCCTTTAAGGCCCTATCTGTCCTGGGAGCCCACAAGACACAGAACCCCCAATATAAGAGGAGGGATGGTAAGGACGGGCAATCCCTCCCATAGTAAATTCAGTCCTGGCCCTCCCCTTTTGCAATCTATCTCTATTTTCTAGTTTTATGTGCCTTTGAAACCTTCCAATTCTACTGTTAGGGAACAATTACCCTCTATCTTTGCTTGTTAAATTGCTTCTGTCTTCTGGTGCTCAATGAAACCAAGATTGCTCCTGGAGACATAATTTCTCTTATAACCTTTTCTGAGGCTCATTGCTCCTCCTCTCCTCACCCTCTAACATAATGGAACTTGAGGAAGAGTCAGCACACTCGTCTCTCCCCACAGCTGCATCCAGACCCACATTCTGCCACTATCACACAGCAGCTACCTAGTCTCCTTTTAAGTTCATTATAATCCTTGTTGAAGTTTGGAGAAGTTGGATAGAAGCCTGGGCCTAGAGTCAGGAAGACTCAAGTTCAAATGTGGCCTCAGACATTTCCTAGCTGTGTAACCCTGGGCAAATTACTTAGTCTATCTCTGCCTCAGTTTCCTCAATAGTAAAATGGAGATAAGCATTATTCCACTCCATCTGAGCCATACACAAAGATGATCCTACCCTTCATCTTGCTATCACTCACAAATGTGTAGCACTGTGTTCAAGAATTCTGAAATCCCTCTAACCAACTATAGCTTATTATCTTTTACCTATTATCTGCCTTCCCTTACAAAATCCTCTCTATGTCTACCCAATGACCAATAATCCCTTTCCTTAATTCTCTCCCAGGCTATCTGCCCTACACTAACCACTCTTTCCTCTTTTCCTCAACTTGACTCTGATGAACCAATTCAACTCCACACTTTCTTAAATCCCTGGCCTCTCTACCACACTGCTGATGATACCTAGCCATAACCTTGGATCACTCTCGCCTTTCACCACCTTCACTCCTGCACGTATGCTGCTGAACAAAGAAGAAAGTCACACAACCATTCTGACTGGGTCCACTACAAAGTTATATTACAAGAGCTCCACTGGGTACTTACTGCTGCTAGGCAATCTTACTAAACCTCTCAGATCAACTCAATATCCTACCCTCCACAGCAGCATTCTAACTTTTTCATCCCTCCTCAAACCTCACAGCTCCCCCTCCTCCTACTCTGTCACCTGAAAACCCTGTTTCATATTTTACAGAAAAGAAAATTGAGACCATTTGCCATGAGCTCCCTTTTTTCTCCTTTTCTTTGTCTCCTATCACCCTGATGTCTTCTGCCACTATCTCCTCCTTCACTCTGTCTCACACTATTAGCTCCTTATCAAAACTAACCCTGCTACTTGTTCAACTGATCCCACTCCATTGTCTTCTCCAATAGATTACCTTTTCTGTCAGCCCCACATTATCACTTATTTTCAATCTCTTCCTCGCTACTATTTCATTCTCTTCTGCCTACAAACATGCCCATGTTGCCCTATCCTGAGAAAATCCTCACTTAATTCTTCCATTCCAGCTATCATCATTTATCTTTTCTTTTTGTAGCTAAACCACTGGAAAAGGCTGTCTACAATAGGTACCTCTACCTTCTCTCCTTCTACTCTCTCCTTAACCCTTTACAATATAACTTCAAATGTTATCATTCCACCAAAACTGCTCTCTCTCCAAAGTTACTAACGATCTCTTAGTGGTTAATCAAATGGCCTTTCCTCTATCGTCATCCTCCTTGACCCCTTTGCAGCCTCTGATCATCATTCCTCTTTGATATTCTCCTCTCTCTAGGTGATGGGGATGTCATTATCTCCTTCTAGCTTTAAAAGCCTATGATTCTATGATCAGGTGAAAGGAATGGCATGTCTGGGAATGGAAGGAGAAAAAGAATGGGAATGCTCATAATGTATCCTGGCGGATAGCAATTACATCAGTCTGGTTAAAACAGAAACTTTAAATAGAGCTATTTGTTGTTCAGTCACTTTTCGTTTGTGTCTGACACTTCATGACCTCTTTTAGAGTTTTCTTTACAAAGACACTGGAGTGATTTGCCATTTCCTTCTCTAGCTCATTTTACAGATGAGGAAACTGAGGCAAATAGGGTTAAGTGACTTACCCAAGAACACATAGCTAGTAAGTATCTGAGGCCAGATTTGAACTCAGGAAGATGAATCTTTCTGACTATAGGCTTGGGATTCTATCTACCTTGCTGCCTAAATGGAGATACAATGAAGGAGAAAGGTCAGTTGGTGCAACACCGCAGAGGTCATTCAGTCAGTCAACAAACATTTATTAAGCATTGACTATATGCCCAGCACCATGCTAAGCATTGGATTCTTGAATGCCATGCTAAAAAACTTGAACTTTTTCTTGTAGGCAATAGACAACCCACTGAAAGCCTTGGTCAAGGTTGAGACATTAATGATGTGTTTTTGAAAGATGAATCAGGTGGTGATGCAAAGGATGGAATGGAAAAGTAGAGAGCCTGGGGGGCTCTAGGATTCCTTCCAAGTCTAAATGTTGAAATACATATTAAAAACAGTTAAGAGACTATTACAATGATCTAGGTGAGAGAGGACCAGGGCCTGGTTGCAATGGAAATGGAAAAGAGAAAATCAACGTAAAAGATACAAAAACTCAATAGAGAATGTGTTGGTGATGAAATATGGAGGGGAAGAGGGAGGAGATAAAAGGTAACTTTTAGGTACAGAACCCAGTGACTGGGATACTGACAGCAATAAGGGATGTCAAGGAGAGTGAGCTAATTTAGGGAAGATGATGATGGGTTTGGTTTTGGACACAATGATTCTGAGGAAATGGCATGACATATGAGTAGATGTCCATTACACAGCTGGAAATGCAGGATTGAATTTCCAGTGTTATTTTTCATTATCAGTCAATTTTGTTCATGGCCCCTAATGGGTAGGTAGCCTATTAACTGGTATGGTTGAGATAATAGCCCAGAACTGACTATCTGAAGGAAATGCCATATTTCTAGTTTCTTTTCAAGAGCTACTGGGACATAGTAAAGAAAACTGCCATACCCTCTTCATTCATCTAGCCATTCATCTATCCACTCAATAAGTATTATTAAGCTGCTTTTAGGCACTGGGAATATAAAGACAAAAATAAAACAGTCCTTCACATACACTAAAAGCACCCAGACCCTGTAATCATTGCTCTTATCATATTCTCCTAAAGATATTTTTATGTATCTTCCTCCAAAAGACAGGGAAGCCTATTGGGCAGTGGTGATACAGAATCCTCAGTTTTAAAGAACAGCTTAGAAGACAGCTAGAGTGCTATGCCTGCTTAAATAACAATGCTGAAGCAAGAAAGAGCAACAGGGTTCCCTGGCTGTTACCAATTCAGTATGGCCTCAGGCAAGCTATTTACCTTCTCAATGTCTCTTTCCCTCTATCCATAAAGGAAGATATTTCTTGCCACTGTTTATCTACAATGGATCCTAAAGATGAATGCTTATAAATTATGCTGAAATTCTTAGATAAAAGGTGCAAAACAAAGCACCATTTCCATTTTCCAGGGCAGGTTATTAAAATGGTAGATGCCATTATCTAACAGTATTTATTAACCATCCTACAAGGACATGACATTGTGCCGGACACCGTACAAAGCAAATGAAACAAATGTTCTGTCAAGGAGCTTACACACGTTTGTCTACATAGATGAATAAAATTGTTGTTAATATACTTTATTGGTTCTTTAATGTGAATATGTAAATAGCTCCATTAAGAAATCTTTTGTATTTTATTAATTCAGTAGTTAAATGATTATATTTCACCTTAAATGCAAATAGGGTTTATTTATTAGTATATACCTTATAGTTTATAGCCTATGAAATTTATTTTTAGCATTCTGCTTTCTTTAAAAGTTAAGTCCATTTATCCCCCCACTGGACTTTTTTTGCTCTGATCTGTTAGCACATCTAAATCTCATTATCTTAGAGAAGTAATGAGACAAAGGGGTCTATTCTTCTTCAGTGCACTTGCGTAATTCACATTAATGTTAATGGGAGTTGTGCAGGCATATTAAGGGGAGAAGAGAACCCTAATTAAACAAATAAGCCTTTGGTTGGCACTCTACATGAACATTTTTATTGCAATAAGTATGAGAAAATCATCTTGCTGCTTTGGACAACCATAAACACAACCACAGAGTAATCAGGATTACATGGCAGAGGAGGGGAAGGTGATGAACAACAATCAGATTTTTAAATGATTTGAAAAACAAGTTCCCCTTACATTTTCATACTAATTAACTCCATCCATGCCCCAGCCCTTCTATGAACACACACTCAAAAACAGGTTAGTACTATAAACAAACATTTGCAGACATGTTTGACAGCTGAAAAGAAAATTATTAAAGTCAGATAGCAAAACAACTTCTGTACATTCTGGGCACTTCCAATACTAGCTCACATCTCTCCCTCACGCCTTCTGTGAGTGTACTATCAGTCACCAAATCCTCTTCCAGTTAAGAAACAAACCCCTAACAAATAATTGTAAATTCATTTGATCAGAAAGTAATCTATACTTCAGCTTTTTAATATACCTTTCTACATTTATTTCCATCATTTTCTACTGCCTGCTCTGTTTAGATAAATCTCTCTGTTCCTTAAATTCTTCCTTTCCCTATCTATCCACATTATAGTGCTAATTTCCCTCACCGATGCTTAACTTTGCAAATCAACACAAGCTAGAATGTATAATACACAAATATATAAATATTATCAGCTATCACACCACTGGGCTTAATGGAAGTCAATATCTGTATATTATACTATCCACTCTGCAATTCCATTATAGGCCCAACACCGCTCGTCATAAAAAGTATCATTTTGAGTAAAGGCCTATAATAGTAATAATGGGGAAAAAAGGTCATTCCTCTTCCCAACTAGAATGAAAAATTAAAATCACTGAGGCACTTAGCTTAAAGGAAAATTGGAAAATTAACAAGATGAAGAAACAAAAAAAAAATCATGGTTCATATTGTAAAAAAGAAAGTAAATAACTTAAGATGAACTGTGAAAAGACAAAATTCAGAGCTTCCAAGGAAGAAAAAAAAACAAGTAGAAGCTAGTTAAAATTACAAGGCTCTATATTTTTATATCCTCTTCAAGCACAATCATGGACAGCAGTAGGTAGGTATAAATGTGATAGCTTTTGACATGCAAATTTATTGGAAGAGGTAAGGGAAGGAGGATGAGGCTCATATATTTCTTGCAAGCTCAATACACAGAGCTTCCCTATCTTAAGGACACAGATTCAATACTTTTCTGAATCTAGGATTAAGTTGAATTAAGAATTTCCACACTATAACTACAGCCCAGTTAGGATTTCATTCCTCATCTGAACCTTCATCTATCAATATGGTCCATGCTTCACAAAGCAAAGTGTTCCTAACTAGAGTCTGTTGGCCTTTGGCCTTGTGGAACTGGCTATTAAAATTTCATTGGCACGGCTACATTAGCTGGCTTACCCTTCATACCCATAAAGTTGAAGGGCTAACCCAGAAATTTTACAACCACTATCTGGAAAAAGGTAATGACAGTGCATGGCCACATTATATTTATTATACACCGGAACTGTAACAACCACTAAGGGATGAAGATACAGAGGAGAAATGCGTGACAGATGTCACAGTCCCTGGTGGTTTCAAGGTTTAGTCGTAATCTAGCCTAATTTAAAAATTAAGTCAAAATGTGTCTTTGTGGGAAAGGTATATTATGAGATCAATTCAAGGCAATACAGTACTATATAATTGACATTACATATACAACTGATATTATATAGAAATGATGAGTGTGAGGATTTATTTTCTATCCTACAAATTTGTTGAAGTTATTATTTCAATTAACTTTTTAGTTGAATAAGTACACCATCATATCGCCTGCAAAAGGTGATGATCTTGCTTCTTCTTTACCTGTGCTTATTCCTTTCATTTCTTTTTCTTATCTCAATGTTATACTCAACATTTCTGGCATAATGTTGAATAGAAGTGGTGACAATGGACATCCTTGTTTCACCCATGATTTTATTAGAAAGGATTCTAGTTTACTTTCATTACATATAGAGGTAGGTCTTGATTTCACACATATACTATTTATCATTTTAAGGAAAGGTTCATATGTTCCTATGTTTTCTAGTGTTGGTTAGTATTTTCTAGTGTCTAGTTTTAAATAGAAATGTTATTGTATTTTGTCAAAAGCTTTTTCTATATCAAAATAATCATATGACTTTTGTTGTTTTTGTTATGAATATGGTTAAGTTTATAGTTTTCCTAACATTAACTTAACAATGTATTTTTGGTATAAATCTAAACTGTTCATAATGTATAATTTTTGGTGATAGGTTGCTTTAATCTCTTTGCTAGTATTTTATGAAATTTTTTTTTAATCTATGTTCCTTAAGGATACTGGTCTATAGTTTTCTTTTCCTGTTTTGACTCTCCCTTTATGTATCAAGATCATATCTATGTCACAGAAGGAATTTGGTAGGATCCCTTCTTTTGGTATTTTCCCAAACAGTTTACACCATGTTGGAATTAATTGTTCTTTGAATGCTTGATACAATTCAGTTGTGAATACATCTGGTCCTGGAGTGTTTCCTTTGGAAGTTTATTGATGTTTTGTTAGATTTATTCCTCTGAAACTAGATTGTTTAAATTTTCTATTTTAGGTTCTATTAATTTGGATATCTCATATTTTTATAAATACATATTCATCTATTTCATTTAAGTTCTTAGTTTCATATGGTGGCAACTTCACTTACATATAGTTGGGCAAAATAGTTTCTAATAATATCCTTTATTTCTTATTTATTTGTTGTGAATTCTCCTTTTTCATTTTTGATGATGGTAGTTTGATTTTCCTTTTCTTTTTAATCAAATTGGCTAATCAGCATTTTTATATAATATTAATAAAACCCACCAGGAAGAGATAGAAAGAGAAATTCCATTTAACATGACTATAAAATGTATAAAATACTTGGAGTTTACCTTGTAAGATACACACAAGAACTATATAAAAACAAGCATAAACTACCAAAGGATTACTTTATAGAACTAGAAAAAAATAATAATGAAATTCAAATGTAGACAAAAAGGTCAAGAATCTCAAAGGAAATAAAGAAAAGATGTGGGAATAAAGTGGGAGTAACAGTGACTGATTTCAAATTATACCACAAAGCAGTAATTCTCAAAACAATTTGGTTTTGCTTAAAGAATGGAGAAATAGATCAGTGCAACAGATTAGTTATACAATATATTGAAGCAATGTATCTAGTACTTCCCAGTATTTGATAAATACAAAGAGCCCATCTACTGGGATAAGGACTCTCTAGTTGACAAAAACTACTTGGAAAATTGGACAGCAGTATGGAAGAAATTAGATTAGGGCAACATCTCACATCTTATACAAAGATAAGCTCCAAATGGATATCTGACCTAGACATAAAAGGTCACACCATAAACAAATTAGAGAAATGTGGAAATAAATTACCTAACAGATCTATGGATAGGAGAAAAGTTCACGACCAAGCAAAGGATAAAGAAGATATCAGAAGATAAAATGGATAGTTTTAATTGCATAAAATTACAAAAAAGTTTTTGCACAAACAAACCTAATAAAGCTAAAATTAAAGGGGAAATGAGTAATTGGGGAAAATATTTGCAGCAAGTTTCTCTCATAAAGTCCTCATTTTGAAGATCCCTAAGGAACTAATTCAAATTTAGAAGAACGCCCATTTCTCAATTAATAAATGGCTTAAGACTATGAACAGGCAGTTCTTAAGGTAAGCAAGCCAGGTTATCTGTAGCAACATGAAAAAAATGCTACAAATCACTATGAATTAGAGAAATGAAAAGTCAAGCAGCTGTGAGATTCCACCTTATACCCAACAGATTAGAAACGATGACAAAACTTGAAAATTATAAATTTTGGAGGGGTTATGAGAAAAGAGGAATATTGATAAACTCTTGTCAGACCTGTGAATGGGTTCAACCATTTGGAATTATAAAAACAAATTATTAAATAGCGGATGCCCTTGATTCAGCTATAACACTGCTAGGCCTACATGTACCCCAAAGAGGTTAAAGAAAGAAGAAAAAAGGACTTATTGTACAAAAATATTCATGGCAGCTCTTTTTTTTTTGTGGGGGCAAAAAACACAAAACAAAACTGGAAACTAAAAGGATATCCATCAATTGGGGGATGGTTGAATAAGTTGTAGCAAATAAATATGATGGAACAGAGTTGTGCTATAATAAATGAGGAGGCAGAAAATTTCAAAGAGACATGGGAAGACTTGTATGAACTGATGCAGAAGGAAGTAAATGGAACCAGAACAATAATTTATACATCAATATTAAAAAAATGAATAGTTTTAAAGAATTTTATAAACTGATAAAAACAAAATAAAGAGAGCCATGGAAAAAATGACTGTAATGACAATAATTTTCTAGGTTGTAAAAACTTTGATTAATACAATCACCATACGTGATTTCAGAGGACTGATGATGAAATATATTATCTCTTTCTTGACAGAGAGGTAATATTTTAGGGGGCAAAAAGTGACATGTAGTTTTATATACAACCAATATTTTGCTTGACTGTGTACATTTGTTATAAAGAATTGGTTTGCCTTTTCTTTTTTTCCCCAGTGGGATGAGAAGGTAGAGAAAACATAAATTTCTGTTGATTAAAAACAATTAGAAAATAAGTGGAAGGGTGTGCTACAGATGTGGATTGTTACATGCATTTTTAGATGAGGTCACTATATTATTAGTTTTACTTAATTACTTTTACTTTGTTACAAGAGACCTCTCACAGAGAAAGGTAATCTGTAAAGGTTTGTAGTAAAAAAAACAAAAACATCAATAAAACTGTTTAAAGGCGGTACAACTGAACTAAATATAAATATAATAAATGAATACAAATATAAAATCTAAGCCCTACCTCTGCCCTGAAGCATGAAAATATTTTCTCCAAGTAAATCTTTCATTGTCAACAGAGTAAAGGTCATTTTATCATTGTATTCAGCATTAGAAAGTTTTAACTATTACCATTAAATAATAAAATACACGTGGGAAATTACCAACCGCCTTTTTAACATCTCAAATTAGATGACTTGTAGCTATTTTAAACTCAACATGTCCAAAACATAATTCATTATCTTCCATTCCAAACCTCATCTTCCCAAATGTTCTCTTACTGTTGAGGACATCATCATACTCCTGTTCATCATCTAGGCTCACAACTTTGGTTGACTTTCTACTCTTGCTCATCCCACACGTCCATTCTGTTATCAAACCTTGTGGTCTTTCCCTTTACAATATATACACATCTGCCTCACTACTCACATAGCCACTACTCTTGTTTTGGCTCATTATTGCCCACCTGACTGCACTTCTGGACTTCATCACAGTCTCCAGAAACTCATCTTCCTGGAAGATCATATCAACTTTGTAACTCATACCTTTTTATTACCCCTTACTCTAGGGACCCTTCTTCACTCAGATTGGAGAGGGTGGAAGGTGGATATCTGAAATTCCTCCCATATTTTCCATTTAAGTAGGATACCTAGGGACGACATCCTATAATTTCCCACCTGGCTCCACTCTTGCACACCTAATTATGTTCCTGAACTAGATGTACCTCTTTTTCCTGCTGCCCCCCGCCATTTTCCAGCTTCTTTTTATTTACTATCTTCCTCATTAGTTCACCAGCTCCTTGAAGACAGGGACTGTTTTATGCTTTTCTTTGTATCCCCAGAATTTAGCACAGTACCTGGCATATAGGTGGTGGTTAATAAATGTTTATTGACTTGACTGAGCTATCACCTTACCCTTGGATTACTACAATAATGTTCATTTAGTCTCCTTGTTAGTGCTCATCAATTGGAGAATGGCTGAACAAATTAAGCTAAATGAATATAATAAAATACTACTGTGTTATAAAAAAAAAAAAGACTATTTCAGAAAAATCTGGAAAAACTTAAGTGAACTGCTACAAAGTTATGTGAACAGAACCAGGACTACAAGTGATACTATCACATGAATGTTATAAAAATGAACAATTCTGGAAAACTTAAGAACTCTGATCAACAAAATGATCAACTATGATTCCAGAGGACCAAAGATGAAGACGGCTGTCAAATTCATAACAGAAAAGTGATAAACTAACCTGCAGAATAAGATACTTGTATCTGGATGACACTAATATGACTTGACTATGCTTATTTTTTTTACAGGTTTTGTATTTCCTTTTTTTAAAAAAAGTCTCTCCAATTCTAATCCATCTTCCACTCAGTATTCAAAGTATTCTTAAAGCAAAGAGCCAACCGTGTCACTCTCCTACTAAATAAACTCCAGTGGTTCCCTATTACCTCCAGGACCAATACAAAAATCCTCTCTTTGGCATTAGAGCCCTTCACACAAGGCCTCTATATTCTCTCACTCACTCTACCATCCAGTTACACTGGCCTACTTATACTGGCTGTCCCCCCTGCCTGGAAAGCTCCATCCTCACCTCTTCTTCCTCCTAGGTTCTCTGCTTCTTTTAAGACTCAGGTCAAATCTTACCTTCTGTAGAAGGCCTTCTGGGCTCTCCCTCCCCATCCCATCCAAAGTGTCCTCCCTCTGTGATGTGTCATACACACATATATTTGTACATAAACATTCACATACACAAATATACACATATACATAGTTATTTGCATTGTCTCCTCCAACGGAATATAAGCACCTTGACAGCATCCAGGTGGCGTAATTGATAGAGTACTGGGCCTATAGCTGGCAAGATTTATCTTCATGAGTTCAATTATGGCCTCTTACTAGCTTTGTGACCCTGGTCAAGTTACTTAACCCTCTTTGCTTCAGTTTCCTCATCTGTAAAATGAGCTGGAGAAGGAAATAGCAAACCAGTCCATCCTCTCTGCCAAGAAAATCCCAAATGGGGTCATAAAGAATTGCACTGAAAACAACTGAGCAACAATCTTGAGATCAGGGACCATGCTTTTAATTTTCTTTGGTATTTCTGGCACACAGTACTGAGTGCTAAGTAAATGCTAGTTGATTGACTGATTGAAATGGTGTATTTTGTATTTAAAATGAGGTTCTATACATTTATAGATAAGGAATGATTGAGTGACTATGGTTGGGTATGTCATTGTGATTGTAGCTTGTTACACAAATTAGGAATTATCCAAACCAAAAAGGAGGAGTCATATTATTCTCCTAAATCATAAAAGCTTGGAAAGGAAATAATGCATTACTTTGTTTTAAGAAAATGCAACCTATGAAAATCAAAATTTACACAAAAATTAACCCAGAATTTGGATCTCCTCTTTACACAAGTTTCAAAATAGAGTTCCTTTAAATAGAACGTTGCTGTACTACAAGAAGAATAATTTCTCATGGAAAAGTTGGATCTGAATCTGGTTTTCTGTGGCATCAAGTGAAATATGACTACATGTTCACCAAAGATTAAGAAAAAACAAAACAAAAAAATCTGTGAAATTTCAACCCAGACCTCTGCTTTAGAAAGCAGAATTTAAACAAGGTATCCCGGAAGCATAACCATATTTTGTATCCTGATTGTCCTCATGGACTTTCTCTACAATGTACTTTCATCTGCCTCCCACCCTTCCCCCTTCCTGCTTCTTTTTATGTATTATTGTCCCCCATTGGAATGCAAACTCCTGGAGGGCTGGGAGTTCTGCTTATACTTGCATTGTACAATACATCATAAACACTTAATAAATACTTCTTCACTTGACTTGAAAAGAATCATGAAAGTAATCCCACCACCATGCTTGTGCATCTGGAAGGAAGATACATTGGATGACCCAGGTGCTATCAACCAAGCTCACCATCTGTACTGCCAACAACGCACTGAGTACAGATTATATACTAGCTTCAGCATTTTCTCTGTGAGTTGATAACATTTGTGCTAAAATGGACATAATCAAGATTATCTTTTATTTACTGCTTTGAGCAGTAGTGACAGGAAGTATCTAGATGCGGAAAGGGAAGCCTTTTATGGAACTTCAAATATGCTAAGTACTACTGATGCACCTGGTAAAAAAAAATGCAGTTGAATTGCCTCCCGAAAACAGCCTGGGGAAATCACACTGTAACCCTTAGGCAGGGTTCCTTCTCATGGGAGGAAAGGCCACCATTCTTTTTGCCCAGTCCACAAAAGCATTAAGTATAAGTAACCCCAGAGGTCACCCAGCAAATGTCTAACTGTCCCCTAGGGTCATACAGCTCTGAACTAACTTCCTAAGTATTTTTGCATATTTCCATCAGCATTTTACATGCTTTGCTTTTATATGTATCAACAGATGGGCAAAAATTTGACTTCTCTTATTAAGTCAGATGAATAACTTAAATATTTCTGTGTATGCGCACACACACACACACACACGCGCGCGCACACACACACACACACACACACACACACACACACACATGATTGAGGGCAAAAAAAATGCCAGCTCCAGCTACCAAATTTTAAATTACTCTTTTCCACATACTCTAAATTCTAGGCAAATTATAGTACTTGCTATCTCCCAAACCCACTGCTTGCTCAGAATCTGTCTCTTTGCTCAGGCTCTTCCCCACAGCCCTTCTCCTGCTGAATTCCTATCCATTTATAGAATCCCACAGATGGCAATGAATTCACAGGTTATTTGTACCTGAGCAGAAATTACCTGACAAGATTGGTCATCCAACTTCAACTTACAGACCTCCCATGATGGGGAACTCCTTAAGAAATCTGTCTGCTTGTACTTTAGGGAACATAAGATTTATGACTCTAAGGACCCCAAGTGATTATCTAGTTCAATCCTCTCATTTCATTGAAGAGGAAACTGAAGCCTAGAGAAAGGATGGTGACTTCCCCAGGTCTGGTCAGTTGGTAACAGTAGGATTCAAACTTAGCGCCTCTGACTTCAAATCTGGGACTATTTCCTTTTCAAGATGGTAAATACTGCTCCTAGTTCTGCCTTTTTGGGGTCAAATAGAACATGCCTAATCCTTCTTTAACATGAAAACCTTTCTAAATATTTGAAGACAATCATCATGTTTCCAGTCTTCACTTGAAAGAGCATTGAAAGAATATCCATAGTTCTTTTGATTTTGCATCTTGTCTCTCCCTTTAGACAGTGAGTTCCTTGAGAACAGGAACTGGTTCTTTTGGGTTTGTTTTTTTCTTTTCTTTGACTTAGCACAGCACCTTACATGTAGTAGGCACTTAATAAATACCTATTGACAACCCAATTGTCACAGTCTCCAGTCTTCTCACTATCCTGGTAGCTCTGGACTCACTCCAGTCTGACAAAGCATACAAGTTGAATGTTGAACCAAAGATACCTCTCAAAACTAAGAACAATAATCCAAATACAATCTGATGCAGGGCAGAGGATAGGAGAATTATTGCCTGTCTCATTCAGGAGACAATCAATGCCTGTCTATGTTCATGTAATCTAAGATCTTAGCTTTTTTGGTTGTCGTGTCAAATTCTTGACTCATACTGATCATTTCACTAGAATCCCAATTTATTTTTCACATGCACTGCCTTCTATCCATGTTTCCCCTTCCCATTCCTGTATAATTGATTTTTGGAACCTATGGTAGGACTTCACATTTACGCCTATTCTATTTCATCAGGTTTGATTCAGTTCATAATCCTGGCTTAGAAGTTCTTAATAATTTTAGTCATGGTCCCTTCTGGAAATTTGGTAAAACCTATGGACCCCTTCTCAGAATCCATGGGGTTACAAAGAAAATCAGAGGTTAGTGGAAATGAAGATGTCAATTTTTTTTTCTATTCAAGTTCATAGCTCTCCAGAAATCCATGGGGTCCATGGACTCCAGGTTAAAAATCCCTGTCCTAGTCAGTTGAGGCATTTTGGGATCTGGATTCTGTTATTTAGTGTGCTAGCTATTCTTTGCTTCTTTATGTGATCTGCAAATATAATAAGCATGTTACTTGTGCCTTCATTCAAGGAAATGACAAATTCAACTTTAGCAGTTAAACTCCTTTGGACAAGGGGTTATCCTTGAACATAAATGAAATCACCTCCTTGATTTTCAAATAATCTTTGTTCTTTAACCTCAGACAACATTTTAATTTTGTGTGTGTGTGTGTGTGTGTGTGTGTGTGTGTGAGGCAATTGGGGTTAAGTGACTTACCCCAAGTCACACAGCTAGTAAGTGTTATGGGTTTGAGGTTGGATTTGAACTCAGGTCCTCCTGACTCCAGAGTCGGTGCTCTATCTGCTGTGCCACCTAGCTGCCCCCCTCATGTAACATTTTGTACTATGGACATGGACTTATCATGAATACTTTCTATTATGGATATCTGTGTTTCTGTTGGTCAGTCCATAAGCAGTTATTAAGCACCTACCGTGTGCTGAACATCATGCTACATGCTGGGGACACAAAGGATAAAAAACAGTTCCTGCTCTCAAGAAGCTCACAATCCAATGAGGGAGACAAATGCAAACAACTATGTACAAATAAGCTACATACAGGAGAGTTTTGAGGGAACACACTAGAATTACGGAGGATTGGGAAAAACTTCCCGTAGAAGTTGGGATTTTAGCTGGGACTTGAAGGAAGCTGGGGAAGCCAGTAGGGAAAGAAGAGGAGGGAAAGCATTCCAGGCAGGAGAACAATAAGTGAAAATGCTCAGAGTCTTGAGATGGAGTGTCTTGCATAAGGAGCAACCAGAAAGATCATGTCATTTGTTTGCAAAGTATGTGCAGGGAAGGGTGTATGGTGTGAGAAGACTAGAAAGGTAATGGGGTATGTTATGAAGGGCTTTGCATGCTAGAGGATTCTGGATTTTGTTTTGTTTTTTGTTTTTTCTAGGCAATGGGGTTAAGTGACTTGCCCAGGGTCACACGTCACACAGCTAGAAAGTGTTACGTGTCTGAGGTCAGATTTGAACTCGGGTCCTCCTGAATCCACAGCCAGTGCTCTATCCGCTGCACCACCTAGCTGCCCCTAGAGGATTCTGGAGATAACAGGGAACACCAGAGTTCATTGGGTAGAAGAGTGGGTGACATGGTTAGACCTGCAACTGAGGAAGATTATTTTGACAACTGAGTGGAAGAACTGGAGAAACTTGTAGCTGGGAAACCAAGCAGAGGGCTGTTGCAACAGTCCAGTTGTGAAGTGATAAGGGTCCGCACCAGGACGGTGGCAGTGTCTGAAGAAAGAAGAGGGTCTATGTGAGAGATGTTCTAAAGGTCAAACAGATAAGCCTTGGCAATAGATTAGATACAATGGGTGAGCAAGAGTGAGGAGTTGAGGATGACACCTAGATTGCAAGTGTGGGTGACTAGGAGGATGAGGGGTCCTCAACAATAATAGGGAGACTATAAGCTCCATGACAAGTGCTACTATGGGAACTTGGTATCTTCCCAGAACCTGGTGTAATCATATGTCCACAGAAGGGGATTAGTAAATGTCTGTTTAATGCTGAATCCCAGCCTACTTGTATCTCAATTACATTTATAGCTCCAATGTTTTTGAGGTAAGTAACAGCAGAAAACTAGAGTAACCCTTATACAATCAGCACTAGATTAAAGGTTAAAGTGGTTTGCAAACCAAAGATCAACCCCATGATAGGGAACTGTAGCCACAGGAGATTTCTGTTCAGTGGTGGGTGAAATTTAGCTTCTGTCTTATCCACAAAAGTACGTTCCCGCATCATGATCACATGGCTTATCTTTCCAGGAAATTTGCCAAGACCAGCTAACAATTGAATGGACAAGAAGAACCTCACCCTTTAGCAGAAGTGATACCTTTAAATCAGAGTGAAGAATCTAGTCCTGGGAAGGGACTTTCAACCCGATCTCTGTTGTAGTACTGCCAATTCAAGAAACTTATTCCCAAAGATTATATCTAGTATTTCCCTTTACTGAATTCAGTTTTAAAGGTAAATATAGAATATTAGGCTCTGAGTAGTTTGGGTGTTAAATCACTTAATGTAACAACTGACAGAGTCATCTCAATCATCTTTAGAAAAATAATACCCAGTAAGGGGAAAAAAAACATTTTCAAGACATATATCAGATAAATAATATTGAAACTCTGTATTTTAGTACAGCCATTTCATTTTCAAAGTGCTTCACCAGCATTAATAAATTAATTTTCTCAATCCTCTCAGGTTAAAAGGAATGTGCTTTTTAAGCCATAATTTGTGGAGGCCATAAGAGATTTGCCAATTACTTGCATTTCAGAAGCAGGTACACAGCTGCTAAATGGATCCATCTTGTAGGTATTTTCATGTGCATAAGTCACAACAGGAAACCTTTTAGAAATAGTAGATTTTATCTTGATACATTTGGCTGGTAGCATTTCCAGTTAACCTGTGGTCAGCTCAGGGAACACAGAGTCATTTGAGTCAATACCAATGGTTGATCCTGACAGAAAAGTTGACTTTATCTCGTAAAGTTCATATCTCGCTAAGAAGGAACCCGCAAAGAACTTAATCATCATCAGTCTGCTATTTGCCCTGCTTCTTTTGACTTCATTTATGAGACCTTCCAAAGGACTACATATGACCTGTCTAAAGAGGTTCACATGGAAATCAGGAAAGTAGAAACATACTGGACCAACTGAATTTGGAACATGTATGGAATTATAGATTTAGAGAGCGCAAGCTCCTCAGTGGCTATCTAGTACATCTTAGACCATTTTATAGGAAATTGAGATCAGGAGAAGATCAGTGATTTGTCCAATGTCACACAGGCAGTAAATATCAGAGGCAGGATTTGAACTCAGGTTGTCTGAATTTAGAGTCCATTATACCATTGTATACCATTGTACCATGCTATACGATTCTTATGACTGTAAGAATTATTCTTCTTATGACTGCAGAAGATATAAATTAAAGGGGATTCCCCTAGTTTTTCAACTATGTTTAGCATGAGTTAATCTTTTTCTTAACCCAAAAGAAGGCTATACTCTAAAGCAAAGGCTCTCCCTTAAAAAAGGAGAGGACAATTATTATCAAAGCATTTAGCACAGTGCCTGGAAGGTAACAGGTGCTATATAAATGCTTCTTCTTTTCCCTTTCCCTTCCCCCACCTCAAGGTCTTATCCAATTTGTGGCAGCTAAATGGTATGGTGGATAGAGTCAGCCAGTGGCCTGGAGTCAGGAAGACCTGAGTTCAAATCCAGCCTCAGATACTTGCTAGTTATGTGACTCTGGACAAGATACCTAACCTCTGACTGCCCCAGTTTCCTCAACTGTAAGATGAGAAAAATAGCACCTACCTCTCAGGGTGGTTGTGAAGATCAGATAAGATAATATTTGTGAAGTGCTTAGCTCAGAGTCTGGCACATAATCAGAGCTTAACAGAAGCTTGTTCCTTTCTGTCCTTCCTTCCTTCTTCCTTCCCTCCCTTTCTCCCTCCTTTGTTTTCCTTCTTTCCTTCCTTCCACTCTCAGGATCAAAAATAAACCCTTTTGTTTTCATTTAAAGCTTTTCACAATCTGGGCACAACTCCCTCCCTGCCTCCCCAATCTTATTTTATATTAGTTCCCTTCTTCATACTTTCTATAACTCAGACTAATCTGGCTTCCATTCTGTCCCTTATCCATGACACTTTATCTCACATCTTCATGCCTTTGACCAAACTGTCTGCCATCTTTGGAATGTACTTCTTTCTGTCTCCTAGAATTTTGGTTCCCTTCAAAATTAATTTCAAATAACATCTCCAGAATGAGGTTCTTCCTCGTCTCCAATGGGCACCAGAATTCCCTCTTTATATGTATATATATTTATATTTTGTATGTGCTTATATGTGTACATGTATATAGTCCTGGTGGACTATAAGTTCTGTGAGGGCATTGTCTTAGTATTCCAGGATCTAGCAGAATGTTTAAAAAATGCTTGTTTGACTGAGTCTTTGTATCCCTAGGGCCTAGCTATGTGAACAAGTCCAGTTCCATGAACACAGTTGGCCTTTAATAAATATGCTGGATTTGAAAATAAGAATACAAAAAATCCGACCATGAAATGTTAACCTTAGAATCATGTGCCTAACTCCAAGAGAAGCTACACCATAAAAAAAAAAAACCAAAAAAAGCCCCATACCCAAAACCAAACCAAAAAACCAATCGATCTTTTAAGAAAAAACAAAACAAAACAAGGGAAAACAAGTAAATATCTCAACAACAGATGAGGAAGGAAGCAAAATCTGTTGGCTAATGGCAACAGCTTTTGTGTCCTTTGTTGCTGAAAATGTGCCTGTAGCAATAACTCCAATATGCTCAAAAAAGATTCAGATGTAAAAGGCTATGCAAAACAAGTTGCTATTTTGCACTGAAGATAAAAGCAAACACTTCCTTGGAAATTTTAAGTTTACTAAAATTGTAGAGAAAAGAGAAATCAGGAGTTAGTGAATCTCTGGCAGAAATGGTTCAGAGAATCCTGCAGTAGAGATGTGTAGAGGGATAAGGCAGCCAAAAGAGGATGGACATCATTGTCTCTCCCCCAACTCCCACAAGAAGAGACCTATGGCTAACACGGTTGGTCCAACACGAGCTTATACAATTATCTAGTTTCTCGTGTATTTTCAGATTGTTTTTATTCAACAAACATTTAATAATCCACTATGGGTAAGGCTCTGGAGATAACAAGTCAAAAAATGACTGTTATCCCCAAGGATTTTGTAGTTCACTTAGAAAGGATACATCATGACATAAATAAATAGGATTGAGGGTGGAATAAGGGCATTGAGAAGGCAGGGTCTGGTAGCAGTATAGGGCCAAAGTGAGATGTGGACAAAGTGGTCTTGGAAAATATGAGGAGTGAGAGAAAAATTTCAGTTCAAGAGAATCAGTGAAGGCTTCTTCAAGGAAGTAGCCCCCAAGCTGAATCTGGGAGGATGAAAAATTGGGATTTAAGCTCCTTGTGGGCAGGGACTACTTAATTTTTATCTTTGTGTAAGCAGTAACAGTGTTTACACAAAGCCTCAGTCTTACACCAAGCTCACACTAAAAGTTCTGGGTCTCATGAAATAAAGTCTAGCCATGCCTCCTCTGTCCTGTACATACAGAACACATTTTTTAAAAAAATACAAATGTAGGATTTGGCATTTGTATCTATTACCCAAGGACAATAAAACCTCAGGTTCAGTCCCTTTTCCCCTATGTCTGATATTTCAATGGGTTCAGTAGAGTGAATTACTGTAGTAGCCAGTGAAGATATTTTGGGATTCTGATATTGTCATTCCATTTGGTAGCTATTTCTTGGGTTTTGCAAATCTGAAAAGCCTGTTATCTATGTTTTGATCCAAGTTTCAGATAAACCCAACTTTTGGACTTAACTCCCTTGGAGCTAGGCTCATCCTTGTGCCTAACTTAAATGCTATTGTTGGTTCTCATCTCTTGCTTACAATCTTAGCACAGTGTCTGGCACAAAGCAGACAGTTATTAAATGTTCACTGATTGAAGAGTGAGTGCATTTCAGGCATGGGAGACAGCCACGATTAATGCTTGGTGGTGGGAAGGAGTGAGTTGAGCTCAGGAGCTGTAAGAAGGCCAGTCTGGCTTGAAAACAGACTGCCTGGGACAGGGGTGAGGAGGGAGGTAATATGAGGGAAATAAGGCTTGAAAAGTAAGCTGGAGCCATATTGTGAAGAATCTAACTTCTGGGCTAGAGAGGTTTTATTTTATTCCATAGGCAATGGATTTTGGGGCAAGAGGAAGAGAATTCACTGGATATTTCAGAGGCAAGAGAAAACAATTATGGATTCATATAGAGTTCTTAAAGCATCTTCCCTGTAATAGTTACCTTTAGTATGCAGTATTTATGGCCATTATTTTCAGGATGCATAAGTCACAGTCCATAAACTCTTCTAAGTCCTGGGATTATGTTGCATAAGAAGAGGCTCAGAAAGCAATATGACAAATGGATGGGTCTATAGGATCACAGGAAAATGAAATCTCATGAGAGATCCGGCTAATTTGGACAGATTGTAGGTCAGCAGTATCAGAGAATGTCAGAGGGCCTCTAGGGGAAAAGCCATTGGATAGCTTTGCAGTGGGAGCCATCTCCCATCCCAGAGAGGAATGCTGGAAAAGATATTCACAGGGCTTTGAAAAAAAAAAGACAGGGAAGGCTGCTGGTATCAGTGGGAACAACAAAGCTGATTAGCTGGTTTGGACACAGAGGTTTGCAGCAAATAGATACCCATTCATTTGAACAAAGGTGGCATTATATTTACCTACTTCAATGCCTCTAATTTAAAGAAAGGATTTTCAGAGGGTGCCTATTTGTTTAATAGCTTTTCTTCACCTTCTTCTCTTTGTCACTGGAGAATTCTGTGGCTTACATAATAATAAGAACAATAAAATGATGGCTATCATTTATATAGTATTTTAAGGTTTACAGCACAGAAAGCATATCATTAAACCTGAGGTTTCTTGAATAAAGCAGACCTTGTTATCCAGAGCTGAAGTCCCTTCTAATGGCTCCCTAAACAGGATTTTTGCCAATGCTCTTCCTCTGACAAGGGCACCATCAAGATCTCCTGTCAACTGAGAAAGGAGCCACAACTTAAACATTTTGCTATATTTGCCATTGCCAAAAGGCAAGACCTAAGTCAGAATACAGACACATTTAACTAGAGATGCAGGTTTTCCAAGGCAGATAAAATGAGCACATTCCACTAGCATAGAAATGAAGTGACATTAATTTCCTTTGCCAAGAAAGACTGTACCTCAACATGGCACCAAACCCTTTCTTCTTAACTTTTTTCTCAGGGTCTTCATTCTCTTCTTTTCGTTTTTTCTCCTTCACTTTCAATTTGCCCTTTTCCTTTTTCTTTTCCTTGTCTTTATTTTTTTTATTCTTCTTGGCCTTATTTTCTACATCCTCTGGTGCAGCATTCCCCTGAGGGTTAGATTCACAATTCGGAGCTCCTTGACCAGAGAAAGAGCTCTTATCAGACAGACAGTCTGCACAGGAAAAACAAAACAAAACAAAATAAAACAACACACAAAAAAAGAAGAAAAATCAATACAAATGGTTAGGGATCATTTATGGTTAGTAAAAAAGTAAAATGCAGAACAATTAAAAGAGAAGTATTACAGAATTCTACCATTTCATGGGGCTACCTGAATACTTTTAAGAGAGATTGACTCAAATCTGGTTACTTCATGCAAGGCTTGTTGTGAGGTAGACAGAGCACTATTAGTGTGGCTTATTTGCTAGTATGAAAGCCTTGACATGTGATAAAACACTAATCTCTCTGAAAGCTGGCTTGTTAACCTTGATCAGTTCAGAAAGCTCACACGCTGGGAAGCAAACAGCGAGAATTTCTTTCGAGAAGAGGTTTTGAGTACTAATATAACCTAACTGTCTCTACCCAATTAATGCAGTCAGTCCTTGGGATGATGCTATTCCTAATGACTTGAAAACAGAATGTAAGGCAAAGCATTCTTAGTGTTCCTACCCTAAGGATAAATGACAGGGAGTCCTTGTGGGAAACGGAGGGAGAACATTTTTCCCCTTTATCGTTTGCACTGAAAAATAAATTGCAATTTGGGTTATCCAATCCAATGTTCTCTGAGCCAAAGGGCAAAAAGATCAGGAAAATTAATTACTTTTAATATTAGAATTATAATTACAAGGTTTGAAACATTTTCCTCAGCAGTTCAGGGCCCATCCTTCTCCACAATTCCTAGACTGTCATGCAATAAAGAAATGGTTTAAGAAAGTGCAGTGACTTACCCTCCTCTAAGTCTTCAGGTCCATCATAAGATTTGTCAATAGCAGCTCTAAAGCTTTCATTGCACCCTCTCCCACGCACCATATGAGGACGAGGTCTATGGAAAGGAAGATCATTTTTCCTGACTTCAGCTACTGCTGTTTGCAAACTCTCCAGGGAACTGGACTTTTTCAAACCCAGAGTGGGTCCAAAATCTTTGCCAGTAGGTTCTGGAAAAGAAAGAATTAAAGTATGCAGAGTATAGATCTACATGCACGTATACATATAATTTATGCATGTGTCTGCCCACAATCTCAGTCAAATGTGTCTTTCCAGGTTGTAAGACTGATCTCCCAAATGATGCCCTATCCTCAACAACTTCCCCCCCCCCCCACCATGGAGGTGATTCTCGGTTCTGGAAATCTGTGCTAGTGAAATGAAATCTCTGGCTTGTTCTACCATGCTGGAAAGGCTGGAAACACTGTGTCTTCTTTCCAAGGACCAGTCTAGTTAGCCAAAGAGAGACTCATTATCAGTAGGTTTGGGCATGCAACCCATGAAAAAAGAAAATCCTTCAGTCTGTTGTGGCCCCCATTCCCCTTCTGCAGCTTCAGTCATTGTGGAAGTAAAGGGAGTGGAGGGCACTAAGCAAAGGCTTTAGAGCCTCTGGAAACACTGCCTTAGTTGCTGGCACTCTAAATATGATAATTTTGTCCTATGGATTAGGGGACATACTACTGGAGTATCAGAATTGGAGCACTCTTGACACTCTTGCTATAAACAGATCTGTAACAGAAGGAAATTGCAGCTAAATGACAGGATGGTCTATAGGTTCTCCTTGGAGAGACAAATAAAGAGTTGTTTTTAACTTGTGTCCAAGGCAACAAGAAATACCATTTCCTGAGCTATTTGTTTATTTCTTACTGCAGCGCTTAGGAAATACTTTGGAAAAAATTTTGAAATTTGAAAAAAATTTTTTGAAAAAATTTGAAAAAATAAATAAACCCTGAAAATAATACAGCGTATAGACCAACATCTGTTGGAAAGGTTGAAGCGACAGAGCATTGCTACAAAGAACTTAATAAGGATTTCCTAATCAATTCATCACATATTTTCATAATGATTTTAATGTGAAGATGGAAACAGGCATGGATGGTGAAAGGGTTGTTGGAAAATATTCCTCAAGAGCAAGAACTAAGAGGCTGAAAACCAGTGATACTTATGCCCTGCAGCTGCATGCCTAGACAAGATGAATCCTTCCTTGAAACAAAGAATTAGAAGGTACCAGGCATGTTGCACACTAAATGGCACTGTAAAAAAATTAAATTAGCTATATTTTAACAAACAGGAAATGACTCATTAATGATGGGATTTATTCCCGAATGTGATACACCATACTTGTCCAGTCAGGCCACTGATAAGTTACAGCTAAGGATCAAAATTAATTAAGAGCTAGAATGACAAATAAAAATGTGAAGATAAAACATAGAATTTAAAAATTCCAATATGAGCTATAGAAACAAGTTATTGATATAAAAGTGATATGAACAGAACATCATTCAATCCTGATTACAATGATTTCACAGATAAATTTAACCAATGTAAATCAACTGCTGTAACAAGGAAACTAAAGAAGGCTTAGTAAACACTTGACTTACTGTCCAAGTAGAGATATATGGCAGTTAAATATTTAAAATATTAACTCATTTATAAAATGTTAGGGAGACGGATGATGAAGATATGAGTAATGTCACCCTATAAACTAAAAAGAAACAATAAAAGGAAAAACTAGCCTACAGAAAATCTGGCAAGAAACCAGTGAAGCCAAGTCATTCTGAAATTGAAAGTAACACAATGAACAGATAAAAAATGGAAAAGAACTATTAAAATTTTTTTACAACAGATTTGTTCACCATCTGGGGCAGTGTAGTCATCAGAGTTGGACAGAGTAGACTAAGGTGTGGCTTTCATCAGAAGTTCATAATTTTAATTAGTTTCTTGGAAATAAAACAATGCCTAGTCAGGTGGCTGAGTTCCATTATAACTTGGAAGGGTCAAAAGTTTGTGACCTAGATCAAATCTTTATACTTCTTTGGGCCTCAATTTTCCCACCACTAAAATGAGGGGATGGCACATGATTACCTCAAAAAAACTGCAGTCTGACAATTCCATGATGTTATGATTCTGTACAATTTCAGAAGTGCCTACAAAGAGTAAACTTTATACTCTACAGAATATACTTCAAGGCAAAAACACATTATTTTTCAGGTTTTGCTATTCCCATTTTTCTTTAGTAAATGTGATAAAGAAAACATCAATCTAAGGAGTCCTCCATGTGAAATTCCATGAACAGAATACAGGCATGACTGCAAATTGGGAACTATCAGTGCCACTATTTAACCAATAAAGGAAAATGCTATAGTTCAGATTTTGTATAATTCATAAGCAAGGGACTTCCACTTCTGGGAGCCATGATGGCAGAGTGAGAGCCATGATGGCAGAGTGAAACAGCTGAACTAGAAGAAAGACGGGGAACAGCAGTGCAGCAGCCCAGCAAATGGGTCTCCCAGTGCCTCAGCAAAAATAAGGGAGGCAGAACTACAAGGGGCCCCAGGTGGATAAGTACCCTGTGGCATTCATCTGAAAGGAGGTGAAGAAAATAAGCTAAAGGCTTCCTAAAGCCCGGCCTTGCTGATTCCAACCAACACCAGGTGAGCTGTGAGCCCTGCAGCCTCCAATTGTGAAGAAATCCTGAAGCCCAGGTGGTAGAGCAGGCAAACACCAACACCTGGACCTCCAGTGCCTCAGTGAGGGGGGGGAACGGTGGAAACCAGCTCAGAAAACCACCAGGTGCCTCGGCACTACCACAAAGGAATCTCCAGTGCATTAGCAGAAACAAGGTAGACAACACTGCAGGGGGCCCCAGGCAGATAAACACCCTGCAGCACCCACCTAAAAGGAGCTGAAGAAAGCTAAAGGAAAGGAAAAGCAGGCAACCTAGAATTGCCTGAAAGTTCCAGCCTTGCTGATTCCAGCCCAACACAAGGTAAGCTGCCAGAAACCTACAGCCTCCAATTGCCACATAAGAGGCCCCAGCACACAAAGCCAGTGACCAAGACCTAGGCTCCCAACACAAGAAGCTTGGGTCAGCCCTCTGTTCCCAGCAGGAGAGCTCAATCTCTTTAAAGGCCAGGGAATAAAGAAACACCATGAGTAAAAAGAAACGTACCATAGATTCATATTATGAGAAGAGTGAAGATCAAGACAGAAATTCTGAAGAGGACAACATTGTCAACAAACCCACATCTGCAACACAAAAGGAATATGAACTGGTCTGAAGCCCAAAAAGCCTTCTTAGAAGAGCTCAAGAAGGATTTTAATAGTCAAATGAGAGAGGTAGAAGAGTCCTTCAAAAATACAATTGGCCAATTGGAAAAAAAATACACTGAAGAAAACAAGTCCCTAAAAAACACAATTGGCCAATTGAAGAAGAAGGACAAAAACTAACAGAAGAGTACACTGAAGAAACAAGTCCCTAAAAAACACAATTGGCCAGTTGAAGAAGGAAGTACAAAAACTAACAGAAGAAAACAATCTGTTAAAAACTAGAATTGGACAAATGGAAACTAATGTCTCTATGAGAGAGCAAGAATCAGTCAAACAGAAACAAAAAAATGAAAAAATATATGAAAATGTAAAATACCTCATCAGTAAAACAACACCTGGAAAATCGACTCAGGAGAGACAATTTAAAAATTATTGGACTACCTGAAAATCATGATGAAAAAAAGAGCCTGGACAGTATCTTTCAGGAAATCATAAAGGAAAACTGCCCAGAAGTCCTAGAACCAGAAGGGAAAATAACCATAGAAAGAATACCATCACCACCTGAAAGAGATCCCAAATTGACAACGCCAAGGAATATAATAGCAAAATTCCAAAATTACCAGATGAAAGAGAAGGTGCTGCAAGCAGCCAGAAAGAAAAATTTAAATATCATGGAACCACAGTCAGGATTACACAGGACCTTGCAGCTTCTACATTAAAAGACCGCAGGGCATGGAACATGATATTCCTAAGGCAAAGGAGCTTGGAATGCAGCCAAGGATCAATTACCCAGCAAAAATGAGCATCATTTTTCAAGGGAGGAGGTGGATATTCAACAAATAGGAGACTTCCAAACTTTCCTGATAAAAAGACCAGAGCTCAACAAAAAATTTGATCTTCAAGTACAGGACTCAAGAAGGACTTAAAAAGGTAAATGGGACAGAAGGATACAATATGTTGTTAATAAGGGGGGGGTGTTTACACCGATACAAGGGAATATGAGACTTACAACTCTTGAGAACCATATTGTTATTACACCTTGTTAAAGGAGTATACATAAAAGAGGGTGGATATTAGTTGACTTTGATGTAATTAAAAAAAATCTAATCAAGTGGGTTAAATGGATCCAAATAAGTGGATCAATCTGATCTTAGAAAATGTACTGAGAAAGGAGGAGGCAGACAAGGGTAAATTACATTACAGGAAAAGACACAAAATCCTATTACAGCAGAGGGAAAGAAGGGGGGGGAGCATTGTTTGAACCTTACTCTCATCAGATTTGGCTCAAGAAGGGCATAATATAATCAGTTAGGTATAGAAATCTAACTTGCCCTATAGGCAGTAGGAGGGAAAAGGGGAAAGAAAAGGGAGGGGGGAAAAGGGAGGGGGGAAGGGAGGGAAGAAGCAGTAAGACTAAAGGGGAAGAAAAGGGAAAGGGATAATAAAAGGGGAAGGGACTGAAGGAGGCAGTGGTCAAAAGCAAAACACTAGTGAAGGGGGAAAGGAAAAAGGAGAAAGAAAAGCATAAATGGGGGAGGGAAAGGATGGAGAAAAAGACACAGATAGTAATCATAACTGTGAATGTGAATGGGATGAACTCTCCCATAAAACGGAAACGGATTGCAGAATGGATTAAAAACCATAATCCTACAATATGTTGTTTACAGGAAACACATTTGAAAAAGAGTGACACATACAGGGTAAAGGTAAAAGGCTGGAGCAGAATATATTATGTGTCAGCTGAAGTAAAAAAAGCAGGGGTAGCAATCCTGATCTCAGACAAAGCAAAAGCAAAAATAGATCTAATCAAAAGAGATAAGGAAGGAAACTACATCCTGCTAAAAGGCACCATAGACAATTAAGTAATATCATTGCTAAACATATATGCACCAAGTGGTATAGCATCCAAATTCTTAGAGGAGAAATTCAGGGGAGTTACAGGAAGAAGTAGACAGCAAAACTATACTAGTGGGGGACCTCAACCTCCCCCTCTCGCACTAGATAAGTCTAACCACCAAATAAACAAGAAAGAAGTTAAGGAGGTGAATAGAACATTAGAAAAGTTAAGTATGATATACCTCTGGAGAAAATGGGGATAGAAAGGAATATGCTTTTTTCTTGGCAGTACATGGCACATGCACAAAAATTGACCATGTACTAGGGCATAAAAGCCTCATAATCCAATGCAGAAAGGCAGACATATTAAATGCATCCTTTTCAGATCATGATGCAATAAAAATTATATGTAATAAAGGGCCATGGAAAGATAGACTAAAAAATAATTGGAAACTAAATAATCTAATCCTAAAAAATGATTGGGTCAAACAACAAATCATAGAAACAATCAATAATTTCATTCAAGAGAATGACAATAATGAGACAACATACCAAAACTATGGGATGCAGCGAAAGCAGTTCTTAGGGGAAGTTTTATATCTCTAAATGCTTACATAAATAAAATAGAAAAAGAGGAGATTAATGAATTGGGCATACAACTAAAAAAACTAGAAAAAGAACAAATTAAAAATCCTCAACTAAACACCAAATTAGAAATATTGAAAACCAAAGGAAAAATTAATAAAATTGAAATTAAGAAAACTATTGAACTAATAAATAAAACTAAGAGCTGGTTTTATGAAAAAACCAATAAAATAGATAAGCCTTTGGTTAATTTAATTAAAAAAAGAAAGAAGAAAACCAAATTACTAGTATCAAGAATGAAAAGGGCGAAGCTACCACCAAGGAAGAGGAAATTAAAACAATAATTAGGAATTATTTTGCCCAACTATATGCCAACAAATTTGACAATCTTAGTGAAATGGATACATATTTACAAAAATATAAATTGCCCAGATTAACGAAGAGGAAGTAAAATACTTAAATAACCCCATCTCAGAAAAAGAAATTGAACAAGCCATTGATGAACTCCCTAGGAAAAAATCTCCAGGGCCAGATGGATTTACATGAATTCTATCAAACATTTAAAGAACAATTAATTCCAATACTATATAGACTATTTGGGAAAATAGGTGAAGAAGGAGTCTTACCAAATTCTTTTTATGATACAAATATGGTGTTGATACCTAAACCAGGAAGAGTCAAAATAGAGAAAGAAAATTATAGACCAATTTCTCTAATGAATATAGATGCAAAAATTTTAAACAAAATACTAGCAAGTAGATTGCAGCAACTTATCACAAGAATAATACACTATGACCAGGTAGGATTTATACCAGGAATGCAGGGTTGGTTCAATATTAGGAAAACTATCAGCATCATTGAGCATATCAAACAAAACCAACAGAAACCACATGATCATCTCAATAGATGCAGAAAAAGCTTTTGATAAAATACAACACCCATTCCTATTAAAAACACTAGAAAGCATAGGTATAAATGGAGTCTTCCTTAAAATAATAAATAGCATCTATCTAAAACCTTCAGCAAGCATTATATGTAATGGGGACAAGCTAGAAGCATTTCCAATAAGATCGGGGTGAAACAAGGATGTCCATTATCACCACTGTTATTCAATATTGTACTGGAAACATTAGCTTTAGCAATAAGAGAAGAAAAAGAAATTGAAGGCATTAGAATAGGCAAAGAAGAAACAAAGCTATCACTCTTTGCAGATGACATGATGATATACTTAGAGAATCCTAGAGAATCAAGTAAAAAACTACTTGAAATAATAAACAACTTTAGCAAAGTTGCAGGCTATAAAATAAACCCACATAAATCATCAGCATTTCTATATATTACCAACAAAGCCCAACAGCAAGAGATAGAAAGAGAAATCCCATTTAAACTTACTGTAGACATTATAAAATATTTAGGAGTCTACCTCCTGAAACAAACCCAGGAACTCTATGAACACAATTACAAAACACTTTTCACACAAATAAAATCAGATCTAAATAATTGGAAAAACATCAGTTGCTCATGGGTAGGCCGAGCTAATATAATAAAAATGACAATCCTACCTAAGCTAATTTACTTATTCAGTGCCATACCAAACTACCAAAAAATTATTTTATAGAGTTAGAAAAAATAATAACAAGATTCATTTGGAAAACAAAAGGTCCAGAATATCAAAGGAACTAATGAAAAGAAATGCAGGGGAAGGTGGCCTAGCAATTCCAGATCTTAAATTGTATTATAAAGCAGCAATCATCAAAACTGCTTGGTACTGGCTAAGAAATAGGGAGGTGGATCAGTGGAATAGGTTAAATATGCAAGACACAGTAGTCAATGACTATAGTAATCTATTATTTGATAAACCCAAAGACCCCAGCTTCTGGGATAAGAACCCACTCTTTGAAAAAAACTGCTGGGAAAACTGGAAAAGAGTATGGCAGAAACTAGGCATAGACCCAAATCTCACACCATATACCAAAATAAAGTCAAAATGGGTTCATGACTTAGATATAAAGGCTGATACCATAAGTAAACTGGGAGAACAAGGAATAGTTTACCTATCAGATCTATGGAGAACAGAAGAATTCATGACCAAACAGGAGATAGAGAACATTATGAAAAGCAAAATGGATAATTTTGATTACATTAAATTGAAAAGTTTTTGCACAAACAAAGCCAATGCAACTAAGATTAGAAGGAAGGTAGAAAATTGGGAAAGAATTTTTACAACCAGTTCTCTGATAAAGGCCTCATTTCTAAAATATATAGAGAATTAAGACAAATTTATAAGAACACAAGCCATTCCCCAATTGATAAATGGTCAAAGGATATGAACAGACAGTTCTCAGATGAAGAAATTAAAGCCATCTATAGTCATATGAAAAAATGCTCTAAATCGTTATTGATTAGAGAAATGCAAATCAAAACAACTCTGAGGTACCACATCACACCTATCAGATTGGCCAACATGACAAAACAGGAAAATGATAAATGTTGGAGAAGATGTGGGAAAATTGGAAACTAATACATTGTTGGTGGAGTTGTGAAATGATCCAACCATTTTGGAGAACAATTTGGAACTATGCCCAAAGGGCTACAAAAATGTGCATACCCTTTGATCCAGCAATAGCACTTCTAGGGCTATATCCCAAAGAGATCAAACAAATGGGAAAAGGACCCACATGTACAAAAATATTCATAGCAGCTCTTTTTGTGGTGGCAAAGAATTGGAAATTGAGAGGATGCCCACCAATTGGGGAATGGCTGAGCAAGTTGTGGTATATGAATGTAATGGAATACTATTGTGCTATAAGAAATGATGAATGGGCTGACTTCAGAAAAACCTGGAAAGACTTATATGGTCTGATGCTGAGTGAAGTGAGCAGAACCAAGAGGACTTTGTACACAATAACAGCCATGTTACGCAATGACTAAGATTGTTAAACTGAACCTTTCTCAGCATTATGAGGATCTAAGACATCTCCAGAAGCCTCTGGATGGAAAATGCTGTCCACATCCAAAGAAAGAACTATGGAAGTCGAATCGCTATCACTTATTTTTACCTTCTGTTGAGTTTTGTTTCATCTTTCTGATGGTTCCTCCTATTGATTTTAATTTTTACTTACAACTTCAGTAATATGAAAATGTGTTTAATGGGTATGTAAATGTAAAACCTATATCAGATTTTGCACTGTCTTGGTGAGGGTGGGGGAGAGGAAAGGGGAGAAAAATTTTCAACTGAAAAGCATATGGAAGTCATTGTTGATAAATCAAAATATATTAATAAAATTTAAAAAAATTCATAGGCAAGAAAAAATTCAGGAGTAACTGATAGAGGAAGATTCTTTTTTTAGAAGCAAAACCAAAGGCTATATATAGATTTAGGATACTGAAGCAAAAGTAAAGACTTCAGATCCTATAGAAAAGAATTCACACCATCAACCCCTAGGGATGTTTTGTTTTGGGAGGAAAAATGTAGATTAAAAATTAACTTAAAGGGGCAGCTAGATGGCATAGTGGATAGAGCACCGGCCCTGGATTCAGGAGGGCCTGAGTTCAAATCCGACCTCAGACACATAACACATACTAGCTGTGTGACCCTGGGCAAGTCACTTAACCCCACTGCCTAGCCAAAAAAAAGAAAAAAAACAAAAAAAATTAACTTAAGAAATTACTGGTTACTATGTCAATAGAAATAATTATTTTGTCCATTAATTACTATTCAGTAAATTATAAAATTGCCAAAAAGATGAGTACCCACAGTCTAATAATTCTAAAGTATATAAAAGTAGATAAATCATTCAAGATACCTGTGATGTCTTTATAAAATAAGGATTATCTATACCACTGTATGAAGGTATATTTTATAATATCAGAAATATGGACATACACAATTCATGGTAATAGATATGTATTAACCCTGGCACATGGAAACTCTTAACAAATATTTGTTGAAACCATATGAATAAAACTACAAAAAACTCTTTGCAGAAATATAGACTTAAATAAATGGAAAAATATTAACTGTCAATGGCTATCAATGTACTAAAAATGACAATGCTACTTAAATTCATTTACTTATTCAGTGCCATACTAATCAAACTATCAAGTTATATTTAATGGAGCTAGAAAAAAAAACTAAATTCAACTGAGGGAACAAAAAGGTCAAGAAACTCAAGGGAAATAATGAGAAATGAGGAAAGAAATAGGGCTCCAGCAGTACTAGACCTCATACTATGAAAGAAAACAGTAATTTTCAAAACAATTAGGTACTGGTTAAAAAAGAGAGGTTGATCAATGCAATAACATATGGGTCAAAATGAACAAGTAATCTAGTATTTGATAAACTCACAGTCCCCTGATAATAGAAGAAGGACTCACTATTAGACAAAAAAGTTTGGGAAAACTGGAAAGTAGTCTGGAAGAAATTATGTTAGAGCAATATCTCATATCACATTCTGAGATTAACTCCAAATGGGTACATGACTTAGCTATAAAAGGTTACATCATAAATAAATTGGACAATGGTCTTTTGGATTTATGGCAGAGGGGAGTTTATGACCAAATAAGGAATATAGAAGACCACAGAAGATAAAATACACAATTTTGATTACATGATTTAATTTAAAAGTTTTCGCACAAACAAAACCAATGCATATAAAACAAGAAGGAAATCATTGGGAAAAAATCTTTGCAGCAAGTTTATTTGATAAAGGTCTCACATATACATGTAAAATTCATTGTAATATAATAATGAGGTCTTTATCAAAGACATATATATACACACACACACATATATGTATATGTGTGTGTATATATATGTGTGTGTGTACGTATATATATATATATGTATATGTATATATATGTATGTATGTATGTATGTATAAAGAATGGATTCAAATTTAAAAGAACAAGAGACAACTCCCAACACACAAATTGTCCAAAGCAGTTTTTAAAGAATAAATCCAAGCTATAAATGACCTCATGAAAAAGTGCTCCAAATCACTAATAATTAGAGAGATGCAAATTAAATCAACTCTGAATTTCCACTTCATACCATGAGAGTGGCAAATAGCAAAACAGCAAAATGATAAATATTGGAGTAGCTATAAGAAAACAGGAATACTAATTCTCGATTAGTGGGGTTGTAAATTGGTACATTTTGGAAAGCAATGTAAAATTGTCACCAAAAAGTCATTAAATTATGAAATGATGAAAGGGACGGTTTCAGAGAAACCTGGAAGACATGGTTTGAACTGATGCAGAATGAAGGATAGAATTCAGAGAACAATGTATACAATAATAAGAAATGTACAAAGGGAACAGTTGTTAAAGACTTGAGAACTCTGATTAACATAATGACCAATCACTATTCTAGATTACTGAGGATGAAGCATATTACACAACTGAACAGAGATGTAATGGATTTAAGACACAGATAAAGAGATATATTGTTGGATATGACCAACATGGAAATTTGTTTTTCTTGACTATTTAAGTTTCTTTTAGGTTTAGTTTTTCCTTTCATTCTGGTGGGTCTACCTGCTTCAAGTTTCTCCCCACTCCAATTCAGTTTTCATTCAAAATTATCAAAGTGATTTTCCTAAAGTGCAGGTCCAATTACATCACCTCAACACTCAATAAACTCCAGTGGCTCCCTATCAACTCCAGAACAAACACAAAGTCCTCTGTTTGGCATCCAAAACCTTTCATAAATTAGCTCCCTTCTACCTTTCCAGTTTTCTTACACCTTACCCCCAGACACATATTCTTTGTTCCAGTGATCCCAGCATCCCATGAACAAGACAACACATCTCTTAGCTCCAGGCATTTTCTCATTTGTTCCCCATGCCTGGAATCCTCATACTCTCATCTCTATCAACTGCCTTCCTTGGCTTCCTTTAAGCCCCAACTAAAACCCTAGCTTTTACAAGAAGCCTTTCTCAACTCCTCTTAATTCTAATGTCTTCTCTCTTTTAATTATTTACTATTTATTTTGTAAATAAATTGTACATATTTGTTTGCTTGGTGACTATATCTCCCTATCAGATTATGAGCTTTTTGAGGGCAGTGATTGTCTTTTGCCTCTTTTTCTATCCTAATAACTTAGTACAGTGCCTAGCACATAGAGTTTAATATATATTTATTGACTAACTTCCAAAGGGAGAGACAAGGAGAGGGTGCATAATATAGGGTATTAAAAAGTAGGAGAAATAAAAAGAAAATAAAGAAAAGTGGAACGTTAAGGCATCTTTAAAAACTACACGGAAGAGAAGAGAAAGCCAAATAAACAGGGCAACCTTATACAAAATAAAATAAACCAGTTGACTTTATATAAAAATTTTAAAAGCAACCCATATAAATAGAGATACCTTGTTTCATGTGTAATACTTTTTTTCTGTTTTACTAAGCACATATAAATGCTTATTTTATTTAGTGTTCACTAACAATAGAATCAAAATAAATAAATTTTAAAAAGAAATGCCTGTTGATTAAGTACTTGCTATGTGCAAGGCACTAAGGATCAGTCAATCTACACGTATTAATTAGTGAGGGCTTACTATGCCACAGGTGTTATATGCTATGACATGGCATAAGAAGAAAAACAAAGTTCTTACCCGCAAGATGGTTATAATCTAATAAGGAAGTTAAGACATCCACGCAAATATGTACTCTTTCTAAGTGTAATATTCTCAAAATTGACAGACTAAGAAGCCGTTTCATAAAATGCACCACCCAGTTGTGACACTGTGTTTTTATTGGTTTTCCTCTTTCCTCTCAGTCTCCTTTGATGATTTTTCATGCAACTCCTGCGTCTTCATGTTGGTGTCCCTCAAAGTTCTGTCATGGAACAGTTCCTCCTTCTATATGCTCACCCTCAGGTGCCTTCTTCAACTCCCATTAGTGTAATTGTAAGAAGATTCTTACTCTAAAAAACTTGTTTGTCCTCCAGACACTCCCATTTATTTTGAAGACAGCACCAACCTAGAAGTCACTCAGTTCCATAACTCCAAAGTCATTCTTAACCCTTTCACTAACGCCCTGTATCCAACCAACTGCCATCTCCTAGTCTTTCAGGTGGCTATGCTACACGTCAGAGGAACCAGATAGTCCCAGAACCTTGAAAGCTATATTAGGAAAGTTCTATTAAGGGTAAGTGAAGTAAATTGAAAAGTCATACTGAAATTCAACCAGTCTGGTGATTTAGCCCCTCTGAATCTTATCTGTCATTACAAGGCATCTCTGTCACAAAAAGGTTTCTGAGAGAATGTAAACGCAATCAAATTCAAAGATCATATTAAATTTAATGGAAGTTTAGGGTTAAATTCCAACAGCAAATTTGAGGGGAAATAGACTATAGGCTAAAGACACTGAATACAACTGATGATCAAACTCAAAAAATTCCTTTCCACCTTCATCATCAGGCTTTTGCAATTTAGAGCAGAGATAGCTTTGGGCATTAGCCTCAGATGAGAAAGACGAGTTTCATAGTAGGATATTTCAGTCTTCTAAATTCATTTCTCTCATAGTCAACACAAATTCTAATTTTTTTTCTGCTTTCCTACCAAAATAGAAATCTCTGTCAAAATACAATGTTACTAAAACACCAATTAACCAAATTGCACCCTAGAAGCCTTCTGCAAATGCAGACACCCTGCAAATAAAATGTGTTTTCACTCCTGATTGTAGATAACACATCATAGAATCAGCTAATCTCATCCAGCTATGGTGCAGTGGAAAAATGTTTGGCTCTGAAGTGAGAGACCTGGGTCCAATCTAGGGCCTATCATTTATTACCTTATCACCTTGGACAGGCTACTTTAACTGTTTTGGACTCAGGTTGGTCATCTGTAAAATCCTACGGTTGGAGTGGAGGACTTTTAAGATCTGGGATCCTATAATCTGAGTATCAATGTTCTATGAGTAAGTTCACATCAGCTGCAAACCCTGCCTACCTGCATTAGCTCTCTCTCCTCTCCCAAAGCAGCAGTATTAGTTTGTGGATTAAAAAATGATCCTTTGACACGCAAGGTCCCTTACAGATGTTAAATATGAGATGACACTTCTTATCAGTCCTGCTACCTCCTAGCTTTCCAACATACCATTTCTATTATCAAGGGTATCCACTTAAAGACTAATGTTCATATTTCTGGCTTGATCAAAGGGAATCATTTCTATGGCAGTTAGCTGTTGCTCGATCAAATCCTATCTTCCCTTGAAAAGCAAATGAATTTGCCTTGTAAGAATGTGAAGCTCCATTTAAAAGGCATGTACAATTTAATTCAATTTAACATTTATTAAATGCCAACTACATGCAAGATAGTGGGATACAAAAACCTAAATGAAAGAGACTGTCTTCAACAAGCTTGTAATCTACTAAATATGTAGAATGTGTGACCCAACTCTCATATTATCTATCCCTCTCTTCACTGTACAGATGGGCAAAACATTGCTCCAGTAGAGAAAGAAGAGAGGAAATGACAAAATTCAGCTGCCACATAAGTCTCAAGGTCAAAGTCAGAGAGAGATGCTAGTGTAGAATAGCGTCTCAATGCCAAGGTGAACTTTTGGGTCCATTCAACCTGCTCCATGAATTAGCTTCAGTAAGAAGAGGCCAGAGGTCCTTGCCAGACCTCTGTCACTGTCAGTCAACTCTGTCAAATCAGTCAAGATTTTTAAAAAACTCAGCTATGATAGTTTCTGTCTTTGTCTAAGTCCATGTCTCTGCAGTAGAAAAGCCAATATCCCAAGGCCACTGGATCTTGAATCCCTTTTCTCATGTCATGAATCCTGTGTCCAGAGTTCTTGTAAAATTCATGAACCTGCTGGTGGTTATCTCGGCTTGGAACTATAAGTCAGATCCTCCTGGGATCTTATCACGATAGTGGTTAGCAATGCCACTGGTGCTTAAAAAATATAATATGGCCAATAGAGGAAAGAAAAATGTGGTAACAAAGCCCCTTCCCTTCTCCCCTCTCCCCTCAAAGTTCTTTGGCTTGAGTCTAAAAATAGCTCTCCTTTTTAGGGACAGTAATAGAAATCAATATTTAACATCATAATAGAGTTCTAAACCATCTTTCCAGATGATTATATGAAGTCCCTTGGATGTAATCAACTACTTATCCAAACTGATCAAGCCTCTTCACCTTTCCTTTTCCCCTTTGTATCCTGTTTCTGATCATGGTAACTCCTAGGCTCAGCAAGGATGTGTGGTGGTAAGAATAGGGAAAGGATTACCTATCTGTCTTGCAATGATTTGTACTGCCGTCATGTCCTGGCCACAAATCTAGGTGAATTTTGCTATTTGTATAGAGAATGAAAATTGGGTTCAGGAATAAGAAAGGAGGAGCAGAGACAATTCTGGCCTATAAGTAGGTCTCTATAAAGTCATTTCATTCTTTAATGGCATACCACTCCTATCCCTCTGCTCCAAACTTTGATTTTCTTTTTTTTTTGTACAGTTGTACAGTGTGTACAAAAATTGAGTCCTACTTTTTATTTCCCACCCTTCACAGCTCTTCAGCTGGGCAACCATGTAAAGGTTTCATTATAATGTCCGACAGAGATGAATATTTAATTTATCCAACATACCGCTATTGTACCATGCCTAAAACATGAAGGAGAGGGTTTATCTAGCAGAATTAATTTTATTTGGTCCAGTCTTGTATTCTCAAATGCAGTTACCTTCTGCCCAAAATGGTGAGTATACTATTTTTTAACAAAAAAATGAAAGTGAAATGTATTTGACTATTTTCTTATACTTTTAAAATCAAGGTATATCCATTTATTCAACCATATATAGAGGCTATTCTTAGGAAGATTAATAGCAGCGTCTTAGTTGCCCTTCCCCTTAGGCTATAATCATTTAATTAGTCTGAGATTTCATCAGCATTATTTGAACTTCCCTCTAGCATTAAAATTTCCCAATAAAAGAATGCCTTAATCCAGAAGAGAAGTAATTGGATCTTCCATTATTGATGAAAGTGCTACCAATACATCCTTATTAAAAAAAAAAAAAGGAATGATTTTAGGGAAGGTGTTCCCTTAGTCAAAAGCATGGGAAGTGTATCCTCCTAGGTGCAGCTTCATGATTTTTTTTATAAATTAATATTACCATATTAATTTATACATTTCAGTAACATGCAGAGGATCTCAAGGAACCTGATGAAAATAATTATGTTTTAAAACACTCCCCACATTAGGGAAGAAAAGTGTTATTACAGTCTTTCTACCCAACAGAAAAAAACAAGGATCCAAAAGATTGCATGACTTTTTGAGGGTCACAGCGTAAACCAGTATAAGGCTGGGAATGAATCAAAATGCCTAGGTTTCATTTTCAATTCTGCCTTGTCTTATTGTGTGCAATGAACTTGGGCAAACACAATAAAAATGCTTGACTTGTTTCATGGGGAGTTGTGATGTGAAATTAATAGATAGAGTGCTTTAAGACTCTTTGAATAAAAAATTATTATAAACGCCAAGCAGGAAGCCACAACAGTATTTTCTTCACCAACAACTCTCCCTTTGGTTTTCCATTTTAGATTATACTTACTGAAAAATTTGTATATTTGATTTTTTTTTAGAAGACTCCCTAGAGGCAAAAAGTCTTATGTGTTTTAATAGATATCATAGCAAATCCATTAGCTCAGAAAAAAATTCCCATAATATCCAAATGTATAATTTTCCAAATTACATTATCTGTGTTAACTGTGTCTATAATGGTCCTAATTACCTCTTTTCCTATCTCTGTATTCCAAATATTGATCATCATCCCTTGCTTATCACAGTGCCCTGTTTCCTATTCATTATTGGAGGGCAAAATGTAATCTGGTCTGTACATTATGTGCTCCCATTTGAGCCTAAACTCCTTTCATGGCAATTTAAAAATCTCCAATCCCAAGAATTCATACATATCTCCAGCGGTCTCTTATAACCTTCTGAAAGTCATGCCAATAGTTTTAATACTAATCTTAGACTCACAGACTAATAGAATGTTAAAGCTTCAAGGATTTCAGCAGTTAGTCCAATAACTTCAGTCTGTAGGTTTGGAAACTGAGGCCCAGATATGACTTGCCCAAGGTCATACAGCAAAGTAATGGCAGAAAAGCTACCAGAACCCTAGTCTCCTGAATCCCACTCCACTGCTGATCTGACTCTCAATTCTCTTTCTTACCTATTTTACTCAAGATTTTTGAACTCTCTTATCTTCCTTGTCAACTCAAATTAGACCTCATATTTGACTCTTATCCAATTCACACACCTCCCCACTTGTTAAGCCACAAATTCACTATCCTAAATCCAAGCTCTTTTAAGATCCCGAGTCAGGAAGACCCAAGTTCAAATCCAGCCTTAGATATTTGATAGCTTTATGACTGTGGGCCAGTTATTTAACCTCTCTTCCTCAGTTTCCTCATCTGTAAAACAGAGACAATAATAGCACCTACTTCTCAGGTTTGTTTTGAGGATAAAATAAGATGATATCTGGAAAGCATTTTATAAACCTTAAAGCACTAAATAATGCTAGTTTTTATGATTGTGATCATTCTCCTGATACTTTTATCCTTTGATATATAGCAAAGTAGAGAAATATGAATGTACTAAATTTGTCAATCAAGAAACAGAGCTAGCATATGTTACCTTAAAATTCAAATTTATGAAATTCTCTATGGACCTCAGAACATCTGTCCTTTGCCACAAGCACCATTGTCCATGACTTAGTTATCTTCTTATTATTTCCTTTAATGTCTGGAACAATATTTGGCATGCATAGTAGGCAGTTTAAAAATTAATGCTAAAAAAATGACAGTAGCCAGAGCAAATGACTCCTTTGGATTTTGTGGCCCAACTCAACTCAGTATGTATTTATTAAGCACTTACTATGGGCTAGGCCTTGGGTTGGCTTCTTTCCTTTGACCTAAAGTTCACCTTTTTGTACAGTGATAACTATGGGCATGAAACATGTCTAGCCTCCACTGCCATGGCTGAACAGTCATTTTTGTCCAAAGATACCTAATAATAATCTAATAAAAATTCAGACAAAGGTTAACAGGTACTCTACATAAAAAGAGGCTACCTAAGTCCAAGTAATGGCAAGACTACAAAAAAATCATAAAAACAAGTTCCCTAGATTTTAAATTAGAAATTTTAAGGCTGATGATGTGGATAAAAAATAATTACCAAATTTATGAAAGTAGGAAGGTTTCCTCCCCACCTAGATCACTACACTATCACTTCACTTAGCTAGCACCAAAATTTCTGGCATTTCCATCTGCATCAAAAAGCACATCTACACATAGATGAGGTTGTAATGCCTCTTTGGCATTACCTCTATTATACCTTTATTATTAGTTAGAAATGATCATCTGCCATTTAAAATATATCTGAAAAATCTTACTACATTCTTAAGAGTGATTTTATAATGTTTTGGGGCCAAATATTTTTGAAAAAGGAATCTCTCTCAAATTGTATAATCAAAGTCAAGGAAAAATATGATCTAATTAGCACAAATCTGCTTTGTAGCCAACTTGTTAAAAAGTACATTTATATATCAAGTTGTCCCCAGATTTTATTTTTCATGTTAACCATTTCCTTTGTTTACAGTTGCTAAGACCCTAAATCATACTCTACTGAACTTATACTGAACTATCTTTCTGCTCACTCCCCAATTCAGGAATCTCCAAATCATCATTAACTTTATAAACAGAGATTTACTGCTCTACTAGGGATAGGACCTCCGAAGGATAGGACTGATACATATGAAGATACAGAGAAGTAGAATACATCCCTAAGGGCAGGTAGGTAGCACAGTGAATAGAGTGCAGGGCCTGGAGTCAGGAAGACTCTTCTCAAGTTAAAATCAGGCCTCAGACTTTTACTAGCTGTGTGACCCTGGCAAGTCACTTAACCCTGTAAAATGAGCTGGAGAAGGAAATGGCAAACCATTCCACTAACTTTGCCAAGAAAATTCCATGACATGAAGAGTCAGACACAACTGAAAAATGACTGAACAACAGATTATATCTCTGCCTTGGAAGGAATTCAAATTTGTTTCGGGAGATAGGACAGAAACATAGAATGATAAAAAATATCTCCCTCACTGTGTTTCATGTTTCTGCTTCTCTTTCTTAAGAAAGAGGGATTACTCAAGGGAAAATCCATTTTGTAGACTTCAATTGACTTTACCAATGACTGGGGGAGTCAATTGCTTTTAGAGAAGGGGAATGAGAATTGTGAAGATAAATAAAGGTTTTTAAGAATTCAATTCAACATATATTTATTAGGCACCTAATAAGTCCAGAGAAAGAGATAGAATCATGGATTGAGAGCTGGAAAGGAGCTTGGAATTCATCTCTTCCAAGCCTCTTATTTTACAGATGAGGAAAGTAGCCCAAAGAGTTGAAATGACTTGACAAAAATCACAAAAGGGACAATGATAGAGCTGGGATTTGAAACCAGACCTTCTGACTCCAAATCCAAGACTTTTCCAGTATGCCACATGGCCTATTTATGGTTGGGACTATGGTGTTTCACTTTTTTTGAGGTGAAGCACATGAGATTATAAATGTTTAAAGTATTTTTGTGGCACTTTTTCCCCTCTGAGGAACCTGGAGATGAATTTCTCCATTTCACAAATTTAGGAAATGGACTCAGGTAACATTAATGAGTCAGTGGGTACAATTCTACTTTACTTTCACTATCGTAATCTTTCTGGATAAATTCAGTCTTCGACTTGGATATTTCAGGCAACGCCATGGAAAGGATCTAATAAAGAAAGTTAAAACTGTTGTCCTATTCTTGGGAGAATGCCTTTTATCATAATTTTAAAAATTTGTTTCCCTATAATTGGAAAGATAGAAGCAAAGTCAATAATGGATTTAAAACGTGAAGTTATCATCCTAGTACTAAAGGCTTTGTAGGTAGAAAATCAGATAAACTGTTTTGGATTCAACACATAAAAAAAGACAAAAAAGTTAGCCTTCCTGCCTTCCTTCCTTCCTTCCTTCCTTCCTTCCTTCCTTCCTTCCTTCCTTCCTTCCATCCTTCCCTTCTCTCTTTCCCCCATTCAAGCATGCATTCTCCATTGAGTCAAGTTGCCCTGGTTTAAATTTCAACTTCATAGTTCATGCAAAGGGCAAATTTCTTCATCTGGAAAATGGGAAAAATAATGGCACTTTTCTGCCTCTTAAGGGTGTTGTGGAAGTTCAACATGCCCTTCCTTCAATACTGTCCTACTCTTCTAGAACACTAGAGTTAAAAATGATGCTTCATCTTTATTTCACTTCCTGGAAGCCAGCCCACTACTTCCTGTCCTTTCTGGGCTCGTTCTCCTCACTTTCAAGGCTCTAATCATGTCTTGTTCTACCTATAATTATTCCCTCATTTTCTGCTATTCTTTCCTTTTCTTTTATAAATTCATTCTTCTCGCTTAACTTCTCTCTTTATAATATTAACCTTTTCTGCCATTTCTACTCTGCTACATAGGCTTTAAATAGTTTTATTTTTACAGTTTGTCAAGAACATTTTTATTCTCTTTCAATTTCTCCTTTAAAAATCTCGTACCTTGGTAACAGACTTTTCACTTGTAACGCTGACTTTTCAAATGATCTTTTCCCTCTGCCGTTTACTCCTTGCCTCGCTTTCCTGAGTAGCACGTTGGCCTTTTGCTTTTGACTGTGGAGTGGACTACATCTTTGTGGGGCTTATATGCACAACATGTCCTAAAATAGTACATCGTGATTTTTAAAAAATAGACAATATTAGTAAGATTCTTCAAAAAATCATTAGCATAACCAAAAAGGTCAGAATGTAGTTAAATTTCTTGGCTGGCTCCCATGTTAAGATAACTTTATTAGATGTTGAAGTTTTATTTTCAACTACCATGTATTTAAAAGGCATAGCAATTACTATTAACTTCTTCAATTTCACCTTTTATTATTTTTTACATTCAAGTTACTACACATAGAAATCATAGAAACTATCAACTTCAGGATTCTTCATAAAACAGTTAGGAATGCTTTTTCTTGCCAAGTTTTAACACTAGCAATGTTTATATATACCTCCCAAATATACTAAAAATTTTAGATTTCTCACAGCAATGGTGGTATAGATTTGATATTGAAATTAATTTTAATTTTAAAATAAAAAAGTGAGAGGTATTTATCAAGCACCTCATACGTTCAACTGTGTTCTAGACATTTTAAAACATGAGAAATATAAGACATGGTCTATGCTCTGAAAGGGCTTACAATCTAACTGGAGAAATGAAATTAACACACATGAAACAAAGAAGAGCATAAAAACAGTATTTAATTACAAAGGTACCCATATAGCAGACAGATGGTAAAATAGCTAGGATGGAAAGCCAGATGGCTGGATGTGATATGGTTTCTAGGGCCAGATAGTAGAGAGAGTGGACTAAGAAGGCTAGTTTATACTGTTGCCAATCAATTGGGTTTAGACCTCAAAGGGATCTTAATCTTTTTTTTTTAAGGCAATTGGGGTTAAGTGACTTGCCCAGGTTCACACAGCTAGTTAAGTGTTAAGTGTTTGGTATGAAGCTGGAGTTGAACTCAGGTCCTCCTGACTTCAAGGCCGGTGCTCTATCCACTGCACCACCTAGCTGCCCCAAAGGGAGCTTAATCTTAGAGGACATGTAGCCAAGTCTTGGCATTTTACAGATTAAGAAACAGATCCTCAGAGAGCTTAAGTGATTTAAGTAACAGAGCCCAAATTTGAACCCAGGTCCTCTGCCTCCAAATCTTCTTATCATGGCACCATACTGCCTGCTGTTTAGATTAGATTATGAAATGCACTTAGTTGGACAACCTACAGAACTGATACATTGGTCCATATAGGCCTTAGGCAGATAACTGAAGTTGGCCAATGAACAAGGCCCACAATTTTGAGACATGAATTGGGCTACTTTGTTTTTATTTAACTGTATAGTGCTTTAAAAGATCCTAAAGAAAAGCCCGTTTTATCTATATAACATGCTTTATTAAAGACAACATTGCATACCAAGACAGCCAACTAAACTTGTCTGGTAAATATTTACACTTAAATTAATTAATTTCAATGCATAAGGAACCACAACAACTTTTCAGTCACTCCCTTTAAGTCCCCATCAGCATTCTCTGTTTTTCCTTTCATTCTCATGCACTTTTAATATTATGTGGTCATAGTGAATGAATGAGTGCTTTTTCCAAGTCATTTTTCACTTTGCATCATTTCATAGAGGTTCTAAGATTCTTTGTATTCCTCGAGCTTGTCGGTCAAGCATTATAGAATTCAGTTACATTAATGTACTACAATTTCTTTAACCACTCCCTCATTGCTGAACCATTAGGTTCTTCCAATTTTTTTTTCTATTTACATATTGTGTTAAAATGAGAATTTTTGAGCAGGTCATAGTATGTATGGTATATTTATTGTTGTTATCACAGGGATGGAAGGAAGTTAGTTGATCTCTCAGAAGAGAAAGGTAGTATATACTGCCGACTATTCTGATGAGGGACCACACTGCTTTCTACTTTGAGGCTACCACTGGGTGGTATATAAAAGCAAGGTGATTCAGAGCCTTCGGGCTGGTGTTTTCATTGTTTGTAACAACACTTTCAGGGCACATTTCCCAGGGCTGTTATTTTTTTTTTTGGTCTTTGTATCTCTATTGCCCTAGGATTTGTATCCCCAGCATAGCATTTTACATATAGTAAGTAATGAATAAATGCATGTTGAATTGGAAGCCTTTGAGGACTGGTCTGGTACCATGATGTATGGATACTGTCCTAGGGCCAGACCAGCTAAGTTTGGAAAGACTCATCACTAGGTTGGCTGCAGCATGATAAATTTTTCAACTACAACAAATATTAGGTCATCTACAAAGGCATAGTGAAGTAACATTCTAGGTTAAGCAGTGATGACCTCTTATGCTGATAAAAACTTTGGATATTTGAATTATTGAAATAGTCATAATTCACATCAACATGTCACATTCTAAAGTAACATTTTATGGTATTTTTGCAAGCTGTTAATAAAATAATGCAATAATATGTCAAATTTTGGTAAAGATAAAAATGTAGAATGTAAGTTGTGGGTGGGCCTGAATTACTTTTATTTTTATCTTTGTACTCCCATAACCTTGCATAGTGCCTAGTTACAGTGGTGGGGAGCCTGCAGCCTCGAGAACATATGTGGCCCTCTAGGTCCTCAAGTGCAGCCCCAAATTTGGATTCAGTCAAAGGGCTACACTTGAGGACCTAGAGGGCCACATGTGTTCTCGAGGCTGCAGCCACTTAAAATATACCTGTTAAATAAAACAGAATTGAATGAAAAGATATAGTAATAACATAGACCAAAGAAAATGGTCAGACCTTTTAGGTGAGATAGATAGCTACCTAGGGAGTGTTATTAGGAAGATTTCTTGACTTTCCACTCCCCAAATATTTTGAACTTATGCCCTCCTTCAAAAGCCTATTTTACTACCTAATGTATTTTGTGATCTTAGTCATGTTTCTATTGTAACATTAAGTAGTATTTGAAGAAAAATAAGCAGGTGGTCTCAAAATAATGTCAGAAGGCATTATTCCTAGAGGAAATTTAAAAAATGGTGCTAAAAAATTATGGAGTCTTGGCAAACATAGTCATTTGCCCAAGCACACTTTACTATATATTTTGTAATACAGTCACTGATTTAAAGCTAGTAAAAACACAAAAAAAAAAAAACATGAGGAAATATAAAACAAATTAGGTGGTAAATATCAAAAGGTGGTCCTACTTAATGCTGCTGTTAAATTTATTAATACACTGCAATTTCACTACAATGCAGTCTTACAATGTAGTCTCCGTGCCACAGGGATTATAATGAAGTAGCTCCTCCATTAATAAACTCAAGGTCCAGGATCAATTTGCCTCATAGGTAGTTTAGACTGGGCTGCAGGGACTCTTCAGGGCACACTGTAATATCACTACATTCTACCTCCAAGGAACTCAGGGGTAAATTTGGGCACAGACCTTTCTTTGTTTCTCTTACATCAAAACCCCAATATTATGGAAATCCTTTGCAGGAGACAGTGAGATGTGCTAGAAAATATAATAAATTGGTAGTAATAAAAAATATGGATTTCAGTCCCAGACCTAACTATCACTATCTTATTATGATTGTTGTTAGAGAATCTAGGACCCCTCCCTTGGGTATCACAATGCCTCCACAACTTCAAACTCTTTTACTGTCCTAACCTATAGCATATTTCTTTGACATGTTCAAAATCTAAAATCAGTTAAAGCCACCCCTTCCTGGCCAGTGTCTCTTGTGACCATCATTTCTATGGCACTGGAACAAAATCACCTTGTAGCCAGTGTTGACACATTAGTATTGGGGAAGAGTCCTTTTCTCTCAATGCCCAGTTGAAACTACCACACTTTCGAAGCTGACTACTGCGCTGAGAAAGGCGGTCAGGAGCCAATCCTTTTACAGAGCTGCTCATTCTTTGGTGTGCTTTATAAGTGGTGTAACTTTTATGAGATAGACTAAGAAGTTTCATTAAACAGATCCGCTCTGTGCAGCCTCTTGACTCCTCTGCCAGACACAACTCATTAAAAGTGTGAGTGGGTTATCTTCCAAATCATTACTAACTACTATCGACATAGTACTAATTGTTATGTGCTTTAGGAAAAAAAAAAAGGCTTCTCAAAAGAGGGAAGAAAAAAAATCAATCCTTGCTTTGGCTGACTAGGGGTTCATCTAACCTGTCTACAGCTGCACTAATTAAATATGCCCTTCTAGAATTTAGAACCACCCCAATGAACCTGACATCAATTTTATGGGTACATTCTTCCCCTACTAATTCTATGAATAAGCGGAAGTGGAACTGAATTTGGGGGAGAAAATAAGGACATGAGCATTAGTTTCTTTAAAAAGGATCAGTATCTCATCAGCATATCTGTGTCAATTATAATGTTCCAGAGAAGTTTCCAGATCTATTGTTTAATTAGGAACCTCTCTCTCTGGTGGACTATATGTAAATGGTGAGCAAGATGGCAAACTGAATTAAAGCCTTGACTATTAACAGAATGGTTTTAATTCAGGTTGTCAAACACAAAAACATGAAGTCTCTACATTGGCAAGAGGCATGGGGACCAATTAATCAACCAACAAATACTTATCGAGCACCTAGAATGTATAAGGCACTGTATTCACTACTATGGGGGACAGTATATAAATCACAGTGCCTGTCTGCAAGGAGTTTACACTCTAATGAACCAGGTGGTACAGTGGATCAAGCACTGCACTTAGAATCAGGAAGCCCTGAGTTGCACCCCTGCTTCAGACACTTACTAGCTGTGAGACTTTGGGTAAGTTATTTAACCTCTCTGAGTCCCAATTCCCTTCTCTTCAAGTTCTCATCTCTGTGAGGCACCTACCTCACAGGTTTTTTGTGAGGATCAATGTAAGTAATGTACTTAAAAAAAACAAACTTAAAAAACATTGTATAAATATTAGCTGTCATTATTCTTATTATTAATCAAGGAGATAATATGTAAATATATAAATGTATAATTAATGAAACAAAACAGTACAGTAAGATATGCATAATGCACAACGTGTCTAATCACTCCAAAAATAAAGAGCTTTCAAGTCTTTCCAGGGCTACTAAATATCGACCATGTTTACGTTCCATAAAAGACAACAATCACTGGTGAACTACTTCATTGAATGAATGGGATGGGGGAAAGTGTTGGGTGATGCTGGACTCCCCATCATGAGGACACTTACTAGAATGTCCATCTGTAACTGGCTTTTGAATCTATGGCAATGTGTTCCAGTTGTCACTGTCATGTGATCTCTGACTGTCGGTCTTACTGACCTCTGACATAGGAACGCCTAAGAGAACAGGGAAGAGGTCACGAATCTTGTCAATGATGCAGTCACTGTAGAGTTTTTAACAAAGACTCATCACTTTCTAGCCCTTAGGTATCCGTTGTAATCTGCAGCACAACCTAGTATACAAGATGTCCCCAAGGATACATACGATACAGTGAAACACAATAATGACCACGTAGAAAAGACCCTTGAAACCATATTGCTATACCACAAAGAGTTCTTACGGGGCTTTATGAAGCTCCTTCCTTCAGGCAAGGGCTACAACTCTGTCAATCAGCTACTTTAGCTCCATTATCATTTGAAGGTTGGTAAGGGAAGCTATAGATCTTCTAGCAGTCCATTGGGTATTAGCTACAGTTTTTGGCTGAGGTGCTGTGTTCGAGGATCCCTTGCCACTTTGTCCATCATCTAATAGAGAAGGTCTATAGATTTTCCACCTAACTTTTTCAGCTAATAATTACGAATATAGGTAGGAATCTCTTCCTCTTAGCCAGGTTGCTTCCATAAGTTGGCACAAGTCTTTAGACTAAGGCCACATTTGCTCTTTGAAGTCTTTTGTCTTCTCCATGTGTCCTTTGACTGTTTCAATTCAACTCTCAACTGAGCATAAACTCATTTTGTTTCATAACTTTTATCATACCCCATCAGCTTGGGGGTGGGGGGGGGGAGGCAGGGCAGGGTGGTAAGTATTAAGAGGGCTCTGCATCTTTAAATGAAAAATTTGCTGTGGAAATTGCTTTCAATCTCATCCCACTTGTGTTCCCCATTGTATGTAAATCAAAAGGTCTGCCCTGTTTGGAAAAGATTAAAAAGTCTGATAACTTTTGCTCTATTTCCCACTCTCCCTCACCCACAGCAATAAATTATAGCCTGGTCTCTACACTGAAGAAGTCTAGAAATTCCAAAAACAATTTCTATGGCACAGTCACTACCTTCTGGGAGAATGAACCACTGATGGACTCTTTACCGAAGATAATCTTATTCAGTTAATTATATCACCATGTATGTAGAATATTTTTCTCAAAACTCATGATACCTGTCTACATGCTTGAAAAGTGCTACTATCCTAAGTTAAACATGTTCTTGTACTTCCTTCTACTTCTGAATGTGAAAGTGACCATGCCTAAGTGTCACCATTTCCAGAGAACAAATGGGGTAGTCTGTGTGTCAATGAAATGGCCACTAGGCCAGACAATAAGCCTGCCTAAGACTCAACTACAAAGTGTGTATTTTCATTTGGTTTATTCTTTGTATAAATTTTGATCTTATCAGACCTCTCTGGCCCATGTCTTCATTCTGATCAGGTTATGCTGATACCACAATGGTGAACCTAATGGGAAAGAGATAGTCAACAGAATGGCTGTCCAAGAAAGAAAAGACATTTGAAAGCCATAAACACAAGCTATCTGTCCATAAAGGATATAATTTATAGGGCAATTCATGTTGTTTTCCCCCTCCCCTTATCCCTGCCAGAAGGCTATCTTGTTATCTTGGCCACATTACATGTAGCATATCTCAGAATTGGTCACATAAAAGCATCAGCTAGAGGCTATGTCTTTTGTAGTTTAATATTGATTCTAAAATTGAAAAGATTAAAAGCATGTCCTACATGCAAAATTACTTGGCAAGACCTTCCAAAGGTACATACTTTTCCATAGGAGGTTACCAGGGAGACTTGGTCAAGTATTCATACATATTGATTTTTTTTTTCTGAGATATTCAAGGGAATGACCTTCTTGATTACAGTAGACTACTTTTCAAAATGTTTCAAAGTATTTCTAGCTCCACCAAAAAATTCTGCTGCAAAAATCATAGTGCTGAGCTATTTACTTCAAATACATGGATTTCCAAGTCCTATTATTTCTGACAATGGGATCTTTATTGTATCGAGTTTAAATAATTTGTGGGAAGGAAACTTAACTAAGCTGTCTTCACTGTACTTTAACGCCCTAACGCACCATAAAAAGTCAGATTCAAAGGATGGTAAAGGATAAGGATACCACGAGGAGTGTGTTGCCAGGATTCTGGTAGTCATTCAACATACCATCCTAGATGTAATACCAGGAGTCAACCCTGTTGAATTACTTGTGGGGAATATCCCTGGAAACAATACTTCAACCCTCTGTAATTTCAGTGATGTGGATACTTTTTTCACCAAAGCAGATTGCAATGCCTCTATAGACTTCTAGAGATTCTGAGGCTAAAAAAATTTTCATCCTACAGCCAATCTGGTAGGAGAATGCCTGGACTTAGGTGCTTGCATCCTCAGCTGGCAAAAATGCAATCCATTACCAAGTCCTTACCTGAAACTATTCTAGCTTGGTAGGGTCTACTGCAGCTTGGGTGTATCTGGCAGAGTCTTTGAAAACTCAGGCTCATCTCCATGCCCCAGTGAATTATAACAGGAAGCTTCAATATATTCTTAATTCATTGAAATGTTTTTCATTCTCAAGACTTGTTTCAAACATCTCTATCCAGACTAAGATGAAAATTTACAAGAAAAACAGAAGTATACTTAAGATGCCGTTCTGTCTGAAAGTACTCTTCACTTAAAAAAATAACCCTAATTGTAAGCTTTTGTTCAGAACTATAGAGTAGAACCAAGGTTGGATCCTGCCAATATAATTGAGGTCTATGACACATAATTTGAAAGTACAGATACGCTGGCATGGCATTATTAAGTTGATCAAATATGAAATTGTGTCCTCTGAGACAACAATAGACCATTCTGAGCATGTTATCTTGAACTTAGAACTGATTTTTTTTTGCTATCCCTTTAAGAGGTCCACCACAAAATGAAGGAAGCAATAGAGCATTTTCTGGGGACCACAACTATGAAAGTGGCATAACAGGGTATTTCCAAATCCACAAGTATAACAAAAAGTTGGCCTCCTACAAAGATATTAAATTCTTGTGATTTTTTTTTTATGTCAGCAGATAGGGGAGGGACATTAGGTATATATTCCAGGTCAAATCCTGGTGCAGAATTGGTAGATTTATTCCTTTGAATTTCATTCAGTTCTATGCTATAATGATGTTAGGGTAGGATTAGCTCAAAGCACTTTGGCATCAATAAATTACCGTCATATAAAAGGCTTGCTCATCCCTTGGCTTTTTTTACCTACCAAAACAAGATCAAAGGAAGAAAGAGTTAAACTAGGCTGGAGAATAAGCAATATGTCACAGAGAAAGTGGGACAGACTTGGGCCAAGAAAAACAGATAGGAATTAGATGGGCAGAAAGAAGAATGAAGGATGTCCCGGAAGAGGGAAATTTTTTTGTGAACAGAGGCATGAAGGTGAGAATTCATAATTAGGGGACAGAAAGAAGAGAGAAGGCCATTCCAGGTGAGAGCTCTCTGTAAATTCATAGAAGTAAGACTATAGAAGACATGTTTTGGGAAACATGAATAGATCAGCTGTCTGAAGTAGAAGGCTTACATATAAAGGATTAGTCAGAAATAAGTTTAGAAAGGTACACTGGGACCAGATTATGAATACCAATATCAGACCAATGAGGTTACACTTTATTATGCAATCAGGGATCACCACTGAAAACAGAGGCTACTTTTTGGCACCCAATCTAAATTAGCATGTAGCTAATATACTTGTTTATTCCTGGTGAACAAACTATATAGGTGAAGGGGAAATCGCTGAACCATAATTTTTTGGATTTGTTTAATTTTTATGGCTTAGTAAATTAAACTTAAAGTCTAAGAGAATTGAATCGTTTAAGCATCATTTTCATAAAAGAGAAGCTGCAGTACCCCCACCCCCACCCTGCCATCACACAAAGTGATACAATGACCAACCACAGTGACAATAAATATATACAAAAGTTAGCTGCCCCTTTTTAAAAACTTCAAAACAATTTTTTAAATAAAGGAGCATTTCATTCAGTGTCCAACCCTACCCCCTCCCCAAGAGGACATTTCTATTCTTATTTTAAAATTAAGTGGGAAAAGAAGTTAGGAAAGACAACTTTCCAGCCATTGTTAAATTATGTTTTTCCTTTCCTATTTTCTGACTGAGCTATTGTTACTAGATTTTTCCATGAAGAAAATTAAATTATTTTATGATGATTTAAAAGACCAGTTAAAGGCTTTTGCCTTATTCATTATTCAGTAGCCTGTATGACACATAGAAACTGCGATATTTAAAAAGAGTTATAACAGTTGGAATTTTGACCAGAAAGAACATCAGTTTCCACCTACAAATATAGAAAAAAAATTCGGATTCTAATGTAATTTTCAGAATATGTACAGCAAAATAGGGTTATTTTCTATTATTATTAATACTGTCATTAACAGATTGGAGACTCCCAAGTGAATAAAGCTGGGTCTAAGGTAGACATTTTCAATAGGGCATTAACTCTTTTAGGTCATGAGGGCCCCATTTAGTGTACTAGCCTAGTAATTTAATCAATGATACCCTCATGGCCTGAAAGAATTTATCTTCCACCCAAAGTACCTAAATTAGTTAAGCATTTCCATTTTTTGTGTTTTATCACTGGCAAATATTTCAGTTAGGGAAAGGTTAATTCACAGATAATTATTTAGGGAGGGAGGGAATATGCTTTCCAAAAAGAAAAACAAAAACAACTTGTCACTAGGCATCAGTCACCGTGTGCATAGCTAGAAAATGGTAATGAGTTTCATACAGTAACAGAATTAAGGTGGAAAAATTAAAGGTGCAAGTTGGCACAATTTTCTTCCACAAGGAACGCTTGATGACATAATTTTTTTTCTATTCATTTTGTATGATTTATATTTGACTACGTACTGCTAATCCTGCTTCTTTTACAAAGTTATGTCAGGCATCAGAATAATCTGCTTTCTTGATTTAATTGCCTAGTTTAACCTCTAACATAACCTTTTAATTCACACCATGACAGCCAGCCCAAGTGAAAGCTTTTCTAGGAATTTGAGTAACTTTCCTAAGGTAACTACTGTTTCTTTACTTCTTTCTCAGTTTAATCCCAGGGCATTTCATCCAAAATTATCACCCGCCCTCCACCTCTGGATTCAGAGACATTAGGACTCCAGGGAAGAGACAACATTTGCTGGAAGAGTTTGTTGATAGTTGGCTATTGTGCAGGGAGAAGAACTGGAACGTTTTTCTGTTAATTAACAGTTAGGATTTTGTGACAGCTGAAGCTGTGTGGATCAGTTCCAAATCTTGCCAATAATAGTTAATACAAGAAAATGGGGGGGAAACCGAAACATCCACTGAAAATATTTTGTGGTGTCCTGCTTCTGAGTCAACAAAGTCTTTAAAATGTTGAGTTTGGGCTTCATTGGAAGGATAAAAATTGATGTGGGTCAATTTAAGGCTAACTCCCTATTTCCAAGTAAATTTGGCCAGTTTCCAAGGTCAAAAGTGTGTGTGCATATGGGGGTGTAGGGTTGGTACAGTTACTGGACAGGGGGAATGCCAGTGCCCTTTGATCCTTGTTTATCTGTCTTCCTGAAATGACAAAACTACTTTCCTTTTTGGAACAAACAGATCAAGAAATAGGAATTTTAGGGAAAAGAGCACCTTGACAGCGACAAGGGCCACTGGTGGTGTATTACAAAGAAGAGTCAAGGAGTGTCTTTACTTTAGTTAATTAAGAATACCTGGACATCCGAAGTGGAAATGCGTTATACTGTATGATAATGAAAAGATTCTTCAGAGCACCATGTAGAAAAAAGAAGAAAGTATGTAGGAAGTAGAAACTTATCAGGTTGGACATTTATATCATTTTAGACTGATTTCTCTTAATCAGAACTCCAATTCAATTTACAAACAAGCATCTACCATGTGTCAAGTATAAGTAAGGAGGATAGGAAGAAAAAAAAGGAAACAGTCCTTGACCTCAAAGAGCTTATGTTCTACTAGTGGGGAAAAACAGGTATACAGATAAGTAAATTCAAAATAAAGAGAAAGGTTTTATTTTTGGTGGGGTGGGGAGAAGGATCATGGGGTAGGTATGGGAAGGGAGACTCAACAACTGAGGAAAAAAGGAAAGACCTTTTATGGAGGTAATTGAACTGAGGCTTGAGAAGAACTAGGGATTCTAAGAAGTGGGTTTAAAATCTAGTATAAGGTGTTATTTTTTAAAGTTTAGGAAATTGAGGCCCTTGATAAAATGGTGAGGTAGGATCAGATATCCTTCCAGATTCCATTGAGCTCTAATATTCTATGACTCTGTGAAAGGCAAGAATTATGCTCTGTCTTCCATCACCTCCTGGTTCCTGAGACTCAGAAGCTGTGAAGAGGAAAAGGAGAGGTTCCTATTTCACCTAATGCTGATGTTTATAAATTAATGGTGATAAATTAATTTCATGGGTTATTTTACTTTTGAAATTATACTTTCAGCTTAATCATAAAAAGTTAAAGTGAAGATAAGCATCAAAATTATTTTTATTCCATTATTGCACTAATGTTGTAGGCATTTTTATTTAAATTATTTCAATATGAGTTTTTCTTTTTCATAGCCCAGATTTTTTTCCTATGGTGAAGTGATAATTCTTTGCTTATATAACCCCACTAATTCAGCATTACAGTTTCGCAGCATGATCAAATAAGAGGGGTCTAGAGGTTGTAGAAAGAATATTTGTTTAAACAAACATCTCAGATAATTAGAAAAACTGATAGGAAATGTTCCGAAAAGCAAGACCAATGTTGCTGAGATACAAAATGGAAAAACCAGTGAAGCCACAACCACAATAGTATAGTTTCTATAGTGTGTGTATAACTTACATACACATACATATGTACACACACACACACACACACACACACACACACACACACACACACACACACACACACAGAACATTCAGACGTTACAGTGGAAAGAGTACTGGACCTGAAGTCAGTAAGACTCATTTTCCTGAGTTCAAATCTGGCTGCAGATACTTACTTGTTGCTCAGCCTTGGGCAAGTCATTTAACCTTGGTCTGCTTCAGTTTCTTCATCTGCAAAATGGGGATAATCATAGCACCTACTTCCCAGGGTTGTTGTGAAGATCAAATGAGATAATAATTGTACAGTGCTTAGCACAGTGCCTGGCACACAGTATGTGCTATATAAATGTTATACACACACATATATGTATAAACATGTATGTATACATACATATATGTATTCATATATATGTATACAAATATGCATACGTGTGTGTGTGTATCCACACTTACATAGTCTACTTCTTTATTTGAATCCCAGACGTGGATGATAATGTCTATGTGTTTATATACAAGGCGTCAAATGGGGCACAATGGAAAAAACAATGAATTCAGAGTCAAAAGACCCAGGCTTAAATTCAGACTCATCCATCAACGAACCTTGGAGGCATCTTGCTTTTTCTCAGAGTAGGCAAGATCACTAAACCTTGCAAGTGATTGGCTTTGTTATCTGCACAATGGAGATAATAATATTTGCACTACCTTCATTACAAGGTTATTGAAAAAACCAGCATGTTGTACACCCAAAGGTATTATAGATAGACATAGGGACAGGGACTGGATCCATGATTTCAATGATATAGGAAACTTCTAGGTGAGGAAACTACCAATGTAGGTCGGTATCTTCTCTGACCCTTAACAGTATGGATCCCTGAAGTCACATATTGACTTAGAAAACCACATATTAACTTTATTTATTTACTTTGGTAAATATTTCCCAATTAACATTTTAATCCGATTTGGCCACACTTGCAGGCTGTGCATTTGACATGTGCTCCAGAACACTGAGAGGTTAAGGGAGTTGCCCACACAGTCAGTATTTATGAGGTGGGATTTTCTGGTTCTGAGGTCAGTTCTTTATCCAATAGACCTTGCTGTCTCTCATACACACATATATTTACAAATATATGTACATATAATAAAATGCATATTATATATACATGTATAAAACATATTTTATGTATATAATATAAAATACATATACATAAAATACATACATTCTTCTGAAGCATGTGAGTACAAGCTCACTATAAGGTCAATTATTATCATCTTTAAAACAAAACATCTTTGATTTGGTAAGAGACATAAAATGGTTCTTTTTTCTCAGATAATAGGGGTAGTAACTCCACAAAATTAAAGAGGGTGATGATTTGAAATAGTCTATTTCCTAAAGCAGAGCTTTGACTAAAATGATTTAAAATATAAATTTCTACAGTTAAAGGCAATGGTAGGAAACTTGCTAGAGTGAGGAGTATATCAATAGACAAGTGGTCAAGAATGCCAAGACAGAAGAGAGAGATGTGTATATTGGGCTGGGCCTTGCTTCCAGCTTCATTTCTTTTTCTTCTCATTCTCCTCACCCTCCTTTCCTCCTTTTCAAATATTTAAAAGGAAGTAATGAAAGAAAGAAAAAATTGCAATGAAAATAACATTGGGCAGAACTTCTAAACTTCTAAATCTTTCTCTCTTTGGGAACAAAAACAAATTGAGGAAATGAATCTCACCTTTCTGTATGTTTTATATTTCTATACATCCCTGATAAATGTGCATTTAAAAAACTGATGAAAACGACATTCCAGCCAGTGGTTAGATTTTTTTTTAAGCTCATAAATATAACTGACATGCTAAAACCAAGACTTATTTCATATGATTAACCAATACCCTGGGTTTTTTTTTTGGGGGGGGTAGTTCTTTCTTTCTTCCTTCCTACACCTGTCTACTCCCTCTGGTCATCAACTTCTGCCCCCTTGAAATGTTTATGAGTTCATTTTATAGCTGCCTCCACGTCTCCCCAACAGTCCAACAGCCACTCTCATTTAAGAAACCCTAAATATTGTTGCTGTGGGTGACACACGAACACAGAGCATGGTGAAGCTTGACTAATAAAAGGGCTTTCACAGCATTTCAGGCTTTGCTCATAAGTAAAGTTAAAATTTATGGCTTTTAAAATACTGGATCTAGAAGAGGTCAAGTTAAACGGCTGCTAGTAATAAAAGGAATCAATATGCCACAGCATCTGAAACAGCCAGTAAACTAAATAAACACTTCATCCAAATCCACTTGGCCCTGAATTAAAAGTACATAAAATACTGTATTTATTTGGTTTCCTTGCCAGCAGTCAATAACCCGCCTCTCTTGGTCTCTACAAAATCTGTATAGGGCAAGTATCAAATATCTGTTAGCCAAGTGGCAATTAGACTTCATGTCAAGGCTCTTGGTAATTAACTGAGAATTAACCTTATCGAAGAACTACTTGAAGATTAGCTGACGACAAACATGCAAATACCGCAAAGAGATCTCAGCCGGAGAGGACGACAGACTTTTGGATACTTATTTACAGGGTTGTCTTAGGAATCTGATATCTTCTTGAACCTAATCCCTCCTGACGCCTCAAAAAGAACAATTTTTGCAATAGCTTCCCTCTCTCAAGCAAAACTTTCTTCTTTAATCCTGGATGGAGAGAACCATTTAGGTAATAATTAACAAATCCACAAGTCTGATGACCAAAGACAAAAACAATGAATCATACAAAAGAAGAAAACTGGTAAATCCTGAAAGATGGACAATTTAAGATTATATTTTCAGCAAAGGTTACATAAATTTATCTACTATCACTTAAAAATGTCCAGGAGAAAAAGAAAACTTCTAATTTTCTTTGGGGTAAACAGTTTGATGTATTCCAATTGTAACAATATTCAAGCTGAAGGGTTTTTTTGTTTGTTTGTTTTGAACACTATAGGGGCAGTTGGTTATTCAAGTCAATTAAAGTTATTTGTCACTCACTGGTGCTTCTGGACAGAAGAAATCTGTAGCTTTTAATAAATATCCTGCCACAAAAGGTATCTTTGAGCCCTCTCTGATAGCTTAAAATGTTTAACATTAAAAAATGTATACTTTCATTGGCTTTTTACAATTAAGCCAAAAGGGTAATTTCAAATGTAAAATAAAGAAGTATAATTTTTTTTTAAAAGAATAAAAGTTTAAAATAAAAGGTAAAATAAAAATTTCAAAAGTAAAATGAAAAAAATTTCCACCATTTTACTTAGACAAAATAGTTTCAAGGTGCTGGCAAACAAGAGACTTAATATGGCATAATGCTGGGAATAATATTCTGATACATCGAAAATCTAATTTTATAGAGAAAAACATTTTCCAACTTGCAACCAAGAAGTCTTTATTCTGACTTTGTGTTAGAAAATGGGGGGACTCAGTTATCCTCTGAGTCAAGGTTCAGTAAAATGAAGTAATATACCTATCATTCATTTCCAGTATGTCTGCCACTAGAATGAGTCTAGGTGAAACACAGTATAGCAATCTGTCCAAATGAGTAAGAATCCTACATATAATGAAGCAATGGAGAAGTAGCAATTCAAAGTATTTTACTGTGAAATTCTATAACTGGGTCAGTGACCTTTCTATAGTCTCCAATCCCTAAATAAATAAAACCTGGCATAGAGGAAGAAATACAGGGTGTCCCAAAAGTCTCCTTGCAGTTTTAAGCTACACAGAGACGTATGGGACATCCTGTACTGTAGCTTTTTCAGTAGTTCAATGCATAATGTGAATTTAGCTCACCCTTTGGAAGAGCTGGGAATTCACAGATGCCATCCTGCAATTATGGGAAGTAGGACATAAGCCAGAAAGCAGAAAGTAAGCTGCTTTTGAATATGAAACAAGAAATTAAGCTGTACTAGTAATTGATGAAATAAATGAAGAACAGTACAAATAGCGCAAGGAAGCCCATTAGTGTGGGAAGTAACATAATGGAAGCAGCAGTAAGGAAAATAATGCCAGTGGAACACAATTATGACAAATAGAAGGTGCTAAAGTTACACAGCATGGTGCTGTAAGGAAAGAGGGACTAAAGCATTTTTGAAGTGGACATTTCTGAGATCTAACACGTATCAGAAAAGGAAAAAGGTGGTACATTAGCACAAATAACCTCAACTTGGCTAGTGAAAGACATCTCTGATGAAGGCATGATATTTGTTAAGGGGAGAAGGCTGGGTCAGTCTTATTAGTGAACTCCATTTGGTGACAATGTTGTTGTTAGTGAAACCAACTGAAGAAGAGAAAATACAACATTTTCTGAAGTTTAAGGGTAAACTTTCTCGTTTTGCACAAAGGCAATGTTAGATAACTTTCTAAATTTTTATATGAACTAAAATAATCACTTATTTAATAGAAAACTGGTGAAAATTCTTACTCCCTGTCTGACCATTATATGAAACCTATACATTTTGTGGTTGTTCAGGAGTGTTTGACTCTTCATGACCCCATTTGGGGTTTTCTTGGCAGAGATACTGGAATGGTTTGCCAATTTTCTTCTCCAGCTCATTTTACAGATGAGAAAACTGAGGCAAACAGAGATGAGGTAACTTGTCCAGGGTCACACAGCTAGTGTCATCCACTACACCACCCAATGAATAAATGCAGCCTACACTACAGTTTCTCACTGTCTACCACCATTCTCATACAGGTGCTTCTCATACAGTTGGTAGCAAAGATGAGTAGCATTATAGCTTTATAAATTTAAAACTGAAAGAGGCCTTAAATGTTAACCTAGTCTAAAAATCTCCTCATCTCAAAGATAAGGAAACCGAGACCTAGAGAAAGTGATTTACATAAAGTCACACAGGTGGTAAGAGATAGGACAGGATTTGAACCAAGGTCCTGTAGCTTCTGAAACTCCAAATTCTATAATTCAATGTTCATTTTATTGGGCCATGTGGTGTCATTTTACCTCTTCCATAGGATTCAGTCCTCAGTCTTCCCATCTCTCTCTCTCTGTCTCTCTGCCTCTGTCTCTCTCTCTCTCTGTCTCTCTGTCTCTCTCTCTCTCTCTCTCTCTCTCTCTCTCTCTCTCTCTCTCTCTCTCTCTCTCTCTCTCTCTCTCTCTCTCTCTCTCCATGTATGTGTATATGTTTAAATATATTACATACACATATATTACAATGGACCTCTATCCTCATGACTTTAATTGTAGCCTCTTTGCAAATGACTTAACAAATTTATATCTCCAACGCCAATCTTTTCACCAAGGTTTAGTCCTGGATCTCTATCTCTACCTGTCTCCTGATCTTTTCACCTAGATATTCCTTCCCACTACTTAAAACTCAAAAGGTCTGAAATTAAACTCACTAGCTTCTTCTAAAATCAGTTGTCCCTCTTTCTTTTCTATTTCTGTTAAAACACCTCATTATTCTCTGTATAATCTTAACTTAAAATTTCAGATTAAAATTTGACTCTTTCTTTGTTTCCTTTACTAAGTCCTGTTGACTTTTCCTTTATAGCATCCCTCACATCTACCTTCCTTTTCCATCTCCACTGGCATAACCTTAGTCCTATCCCTTATTTCTATGTACCTGAATAACTATAAATGGTAACCTAACTGGTCTTGTAGACTCTCATATTTCCCCATTTCAACCCATCCTGCACACTACCGCCTTATTAATCTTAATTAAATCTTGGTGTTATTCTATCACTCTCTTGCTTAAAAAGCTTCAATGGCTCCCTACTACTTAGAGTATACATTGTAAATTCTTTATTCTAATGTCAAAGGTCCTCAAGAAACCTAATCTACCACCTGCCTTTCTAGCTGCCTCTTGTATCACTACGCTACATGAAATGCTGCTTCAGATAATCTAGTCACATGTAGGTGGTTTTCCTACAAGGTTTTGCAATGGCCAGAATATTCCTTTTACTCATCCCTAATTCCTTTAATGGTGCCCTTGACACTCTCCCTCAAATCAGGAAAACTCTTCACATCTCCTTCTATTCCACTTATCAAAATTTTGTCCACTCCTCAAAGTTCTTCTAAAAGACATTATCTCACTTTACAATCTAAATAATCATTCTCTTCCTACATCATAGATCTAGAATTCATCTCAACTAGAAGAACCAGTATGACTGAAGGAGACTTTGGTCTGAAATCAGAGGACCAGGTTTTAAAACCTAGCTTCGTAACTAACTAAATTTGACCTTGGACACTTGATCTTTGTGAAACTCAGGCTCTTCATCTGTAAAAGGAGGGGACTGAATTAGATGATCTCCAAGGACTCTTCCCACTCTCAATCTACCATTCTATACACTAATTGCTTATATTGCTCATTAAGCATTCATTATTTCCAGTCATATTAATTAGCTTTTATGTGTTTGCATTCTATCTCACCAGCTAGAATATGCACTTATTGACAGTGAGGATCTCATCTTATACTTCTTTGCATCTCCTTCCACACCCAGGTCCTTAATAAATTAATAAAAACAATACATTAATAAAGACCTAGCTCCAAGGGTTATTGTGAGCATAAAATAAAATAATACATCTAAAGCATTTAGCACAGTAGTACAGTGCCTGGCACATAGCAGGCACTATATAAATGTTAGCTATCATTATTATTATTATTGGCTGATCACAATTTTCATAAGGAAGATGAAGGATTTTGTGAAGTGTATATAGAAAACATAACTATAAATTCAATTTACATGCCTCAGGGTTGGCTCTGAAATCAAGCAGTGCCATTCCTAGGACATTTCTTGGTGTCTTATAGGGTTACAAACTATCTCATGGGATACAGTACAGAAAATGTTACTTGATTAAAACACCAGGTCTCCAGCCTTCTTTGTTATAGCTCTCTAGGTTCCATTCCTTTTAGCTGATATACTCAGTTTGTGTCACCGTATTTCCTCTTATTTATATGTGGCTCTCTGAAAGGTGTCTTGTTATTCCATGCATGTGTATTCCTCCTCACTCCTTGGGTATCAAGGTCTTTGAGGGCAGACACTCTCTTTTATTTCTTTTGTGTCCTCTCATAGCTCCTGGTAGATCATGATGCATGTAGTTGATAACCAACAAGTGTCATGATGGTTTACATTTATATAGTGCTTTCATGTTGATAAAGTGCTTTACATGCCTGATCTTATGCAGCCGAAAGAGCTAGATTTGGAGCCAATAGTGTCAAGGTTGAAATCATGACTTTGCCTCTTACTACCTGTGCACTCACTCAAGGTAACTCACTCTACTCCTTTGGTACCAAGTTCCCTCATGTCTAAAATGAGGAGATTGGAATAGATGCCTCTATGATCCTTTCCAAATCTAAAGTTGTGTTTCTATAACCTCACTTGGCCCTCACAATCACTCTGTGTATAGCTGATTGGCATAATTATTCCCATCTTGAAAGTGAGAAAATTAGAGATTTTAGTGACTTGTCCAAGGTTGTAGTACTGTAGGCAGGATTCCAACCCAGGTCCCCCCTAACATGCAGTTCAGAGCCTTACCTTCTTCACCATGATGCTCTTATTGCCTACTGAAACTTTAGGCTAGTGTTTTGAAATGCCTGGTTAGAAGTGCCTAACCTAGAAATGAAAATATCTTAGAGAGGCAATTCTTTAATGAGAATTGTTTCTCCTGCCCCACATTACACCTATAGCCACAGCACTCTAAAGACTGCCCTGTTTAATAAGTCCTAAATCCTCTCCTTTCTTCACCTCCCTCCTCCTCTACTCCCATAATATCCCCTCTATTTTGTTCCCATGAGAAATACCCCTTTATCTTCCTTAACATCCCTTAAAAATTAATTGTCTTTGTTTGGCTTTTCCTCATAGCTATTTGTCCATTCTTTTGCCAAGAATGAAAGAAAGAAAAGGAAAATGCTACAAATACTGTACAAATACTAAAGAACTTGAGGTCTTTGAGATGTAACTACCATCTCAGAAGGTGTATTTTACATCTAGGTTGTTTGCTGAAGATTACACAGCAGCTAAGCATGATGGGAAAAGAAACAAGAATGACAAGGAAGAAAATGACAGTGACGGTGAAATTGATGGGCATCCTTGTCCTAACTTCCATTTATAGCTGGTTTCTTTCAAATAATCTTGTATTCTATCATCAGTGAGATGTTGATGTTGGAGGGAAGGGAGGTACACTATGACACTACCATTACCTTCAGTTACCTGTGTTGCTGACTCTTTAAATATATTTCTTAGACTAATGAATGATGGCATCACTACCATACCTGAGTTTGTGGCTTCAGCTCCCCCCCAACCACTGAGAGCAATCTACATTATCACTGTGAACAGCCGTAATGACATCAAAGCTCCCTGCTAAACTTCTTTTTTCCTGGACACCAGGGCCTTTCCTGGTGCCTTTCGTTTATAATTCTGCAGTTCCCTTGACTTAAGCCAGCAGCCAGAAAAGTATTATTTCTACCTGGCTTTGAGACAACAATCACATCTTTCTGATCATTTTGAAGGGAGGCCATTCCTGGTTTTTACAACCACATCTTTCCTATAAATATTCTAAGCTTGAATGCATGAGCTTGTATTTCATGACCTGGATAGAATATGCTTTTCAGGGACTTGTGTTTCCATTATCTTTCTTCTCCCCATACACACTATTAATTGTATTTTCAGTGCAAGGTAAATGAGAAGAAGTTTTTGCTAATCCGTGATACTCAAGAGATTTCCCCTTTCTGATAGGGGGCTGGCTGCAGCTGACATCAGACATCAGGATGGATTTATGAGAAGCTGTGACCTCCTTATATTCACTTCCTCCTCCAATATTCAGCAATCACCCCAGTTAGCAAGCTTGCTCAAATACTTTTTTTTCTCTTCTCATGTTTAAACACAGATTCAGAAGATACACAAGCAGATAGGAAGCTAGAAGAGAGAGCCATCTAGAAAATGAAAAGCTCTTCTTGGCCTCCAATTGCAAACATCAACCAGATAAGGAAGTGCAATAAAATGAAGAAAATGAGGGGCCATAATGCCAATGATTGTGTATAAGGGCAAGGTTTGGTCAATTGATTTAAAAAAATCCATTACTGCTGCTTTCAAATTTTGAAAGAAAAATTAATGAATTGAATAAGCATTTGTTAAAAGCTTACCACATACGTGGCACTGTGCTAGGTTCCAGGAATGTAATAGTTCTTGCTGGCAATGAGCTTATATTTGGCACGTTGGGGGTGGTCGGGAATGCACATTGAAAGGTCCATGTTAGAGACTACTTGGTGAATAACCACTGGCCCTAAGTCACACAATAAATATAAATACTGAAGACATAAAAGGCATTGTAATGGTTCTGCGAAGAAGACTTAAAAATTGGCTTAACATATTGTATGGTTAATACTTAATTGGTGGCCAAAGGAAAACATCACGTTAAGAACAGAAAAATAATGAAAGGCTCAAATAAATGTTAGCACATGGAAACATTTAAAAAAGAAAGTCAATCTGTAAAAAATTAATTTTTTTCCAAATAATCATTCAGGGGAATTAAGCGGCATAAAGGAAATACTAATGGAAAGGCCAAATATGGAAAGGAAGAAACTCAGCCAAGGGAAGCAGATAAATCACACAGATTGGATCCCCAAGAGGTACAGAAAGAAGAACAGGTGTTATTGTGGCCAGTCCTGTCATCAGGGAGGGAGGAAAAATGGCCACAGGTCCTCTGCCCTGTTGGTGTGAACTCTGACTACAGGCTAAGCTCCTGAAGGGGCATGAACCAGGCCTTCCCTTCTCTTTCCCTCCAGCATTCAACAAAAATCAATCAACAGCTTTTGCAAAGTTAGGAAGGCCCTGTACAGGAAATGCTGAAACTTTGTTGAATAATGGGAAACAAAGGGAAATGGAGAAAAGAGGTGCTAACCTCACTGGAGAGATAATAGTTACTATAGCTCCAGGCCATAATAACTGAGTTATATCCTAGGGAAAAATCAACCAACAAGCTTATTAATTCTATCCTGCCGGATCTAGATTATCTGGGCTAATAATGCGAACCAGTGAATGCTCCAAAAATAATTTACAATAATACAAGCTAGAATAATAATGCCACCTTGAATTTAAATACTTACTTACATTTTTAAATGCATGTTCACATATATCTTGTCTCTTCTGGCTTTGTGATGCAGTTCACTATTTACATATGAATACCAAGAGCTGTGCAGTTCTAGAAACTGTCTATTCTTCATACAAAATAGCTGTTGAGTTATTTCATGTTATCTCCTCATTCAGCCTACCTGCTATCCTGATACTGTTACTTCAGAACATTTGAACTCCTAGCTCCATGCCTTTGCCCAGGTTATCCTTCACATCTTATATGCTTTCTTTCCTTATCACTGCCTTTTAGAATCACCAGTTTTTTCCAAAGCACCATGCAGGCACCTTTTTTTCCTTTCAAATTAGTTTCTATTTATCCTTTATAGAAGTTGTATATACTTACCTATTCACAAGCTGTTTTCCCAGACCAGAGAGTAAGTTCCTTAGGGGCAAGGGACTGTTTCGTTTATGTCTTTGTATCACCAGTGGTTGGTACATAGTAAGTGCGTGATAAATGCTCGATGTTGAACTAAATTTTCCCTCACAAGTAAAAGAAAAATATTTGGTCATTTGTTTTTTTTTAATCCCACTATGGCTTTGTTACTATTTTGAAACTATAAAAGAAATATTGATTAATTAAACAAGCATTTATTCAATGCCTACTATGTGCTAGGGACACATAGAAAAACCTAGCAATACCTCTGCTCCTTCAAAAAGAACATGGATAGAACCAGTATAAAAAGACGTATTCTCTCTAAGTTTGTTGTATGTGTGATTTATACCTTAGCTAAGGTTGCTATTTAGAAATCCATAAATCATTTTGTGGATAATTTTCCATATCTACATTATGAAAGTGTTAGAAGAGATTTTCAACTTCCAGGAGCCAAGATGGCGAAGTAAACAGTAAATCACCAAAACTGTCCCATATTCACCTCCAAAAAACATAAAATGCAGCCCCAAACAAATCCCAGAATAGCAGAATAGCAAGAAGATGGGGTGAAACAATGTTTGAGCCCAAGAAACTTGAAGATTGCCAAGAAAGGTCTGTCTCACTTGAATAAAAGGGGAGCACAGTCTAGGAGACAAAGCATCCCAGAAAATCAGCAGCAAGCCCTACCTCAGCCCAGTGTGGCGGGGCAGGCAACATCAGCAGCAGGACCCCCCCCCCCATGTGCCTCAGCATAGTCAGGGGAATGGACAGACAGCAGCTCTGTGAACTGCTACATGCTTCAGTGTAACCCCGGGCAAACACATAGACACCAAACACGTAGACACCAATCCTATAGGTGCCTAAGGGTAGCCCTGGGCAAACAGACAGCAGGCTAGACCCCCATGTGCTTCAGTGTATTCCCTGGAAAAATTCAGAAACACTCCCTGGCCTCAACACACACCAACACACACCACTAAGACCCCAACTCAGCACCAGATAAGTGGCCAGACCCCTATGGTTTCCTGCAGTGCCAGCACTTCCCACAACACTCCCCCAGAGCAGCACCAGGCACAAGGGTCCCCCACAGGCCTCAGGACAACATCAGTGCAGCACCAGGTAAATAGCCAGGGCCTACAGCCCCTGGCACAGTGCCCCATCCATCCTAGGAGCAGAGCTCAAATTTAAAAGAAAGTAAAAATGCCAAAAAAGATCAGCAAAAATCAAGACACAAACTTAGAAAAGAACAACAATGTCAAAACACCTACGGGCCAAACCCCAAATAAAAATGGGAAGTGCTCTCAAGTCCAGAAAGAACTCATGGAAGAGTTCAAAAAGGAGCTTAAAAACCATATAAGAGAGGTAGAAGAAAAATTGGTAAAAGAAATGAGAGTGATGCAAGAGAATTATGAAAAAGAGCCAAAGCTTGGAAAAAGAAAACAACGGCTTAAAAAGTAGAATAGATCAAATGGAAAAGGAGATACAAAAATCCACTGAAAAAAGCAATTCCTTAAAAAGTACAATTGGCCAAATAGAAAAGAAAATACAAAAGCTAATTGAGGAAAACAACTCCTTAAAAGTCAGAATTGTACAAGTGGAAGCTAATGACTCTATGAGACATCAAGAATCAATCAAACAAATTCAAAAGAATGGAAAAAAAAGAAGAAAATATAAAATATCTCATGAGAAAAACAACTGACCTGGAAAATAGATCCAGGAAAGACAGTGTCAGAATCATTGGACTACCTGAAAGCCATAATCAAAAGGAGGAACTGGATAGTATCTTTCAAGAAATTATCAAGGAAAACTGCCCTGATATCCTGGAACCAGAGGGCAAAATAGGCATGGAAAGAATCCACCAATCATGTCAGCAAAGAGATCCCAAAATAAAAACTCCAAGGAAGATTACAACCAAATTTCAGAACTATCAGGTCAAGGAAAAATTGCTGCAAGTAGTCAGAAAGAAACAATTTAAATACTGGGGAGCCATAATGAGGACTACACAGGACTTAGCAGGTCATCAAAGGATCAGAGGTCATAGAACATGATACTCTGGAAGGCAAAGGAGCTAGGACCACAACCAAGAATCACTTACCTGGCAAAATTAAGCCTAATATATTAAGGTGAAAAATGGTTATTCAATGAAACAAGGATTTCAAGCTTTCATAAGGAGAAGGCCAGAATTAAACCAAAAATTTGATCTCTCACTGTCAAGACACAAGAGAAGCACAAACAGGTAAAAAGGGAAAAGAAAACATAAGGGAATCAATAGAGCTAAATTGTTACATCCCTTCGTGGGAAGATGATACTTGTAATTTTAAAAATTGTATCACTATGGGGCAGGTAGGTGGCACAGTGAATAGAGCCCTGGCCCTGGATTCAGGAGGACCTGAGTTCAAATCCAGCCTCAGACACATAATGCTTACTAGTTGTGTGATCCTGGGCAGGTCACTTAACCTCATTGCCTAGCAAAAAAAAAATTGTATCACTAATATTCCATCTAGAAGGAATGATGTAGACAGAGGGTATAGTTATGAGGTGAATTTGAGGGAATGACATAAAAAACAATTAAGGGATGAGAAAGAAAAGTACACTGGGTACAGAAGGAAGAGAGAGAGTGGGGTAAATTATTTCACAGGAAGAGGCACAAAAGACCTACTACACAAGAGGGGAAGATGAAGGGCGGGTGATGGGCATTGCTTGAACTTTAGTCTCATCATTATTGGCTCAAAGAGGGAATAATATACACAATTAGTTGAATATAAAAACTATCTTATCTGACAGGGAAGTTGGAGGGGAGGAAAGTAAATAAAGGGGAGGGAGCTGACAGAAGGGAGGACAGATCAAGAGAGATGGTAGACAGAAACAAAACAGTGGTGAGGAGAGAAAGGGTGAAAGCAGAGAGAGGATAAACAGTAGAAAAAATAGGATAGAGGGAAATATGCAATTAGTAATCATAATTGTGAATGTGAATGGGATGAACTCTCCCATAAAAGGGAAGCAGAGAGCAGAGTAGATCAAAAACCAGAATCCTACAATATGCTGTTTACAAGAAACACACTTAAAGTAGAGAGACACACACAGTAAAGATAAGGGGATGGAGCAGAATCTATTATGCTTTAGTTGAAATAAAAAAAAAAGCAGGGGTAGTAAACCTGATCTCAGACAAAGTAAAAGCAAAAATAGACCAATTAAAAGAGATAAGGAAGGAAACTACATCTTGTTAAAAGGTACCATAGACAATAAAGCAATATCAAACTAAACATATATGCACCAAGTGATATAGCATCTAATTTCTTAAAGGAGTAGTTAAGTGAGTTATAGGAAGAAACAGCAAAACTATACTAGCGGAGGATCTCAACTGTCCCCTCTCTTAACTAAATACATCCAGCCAAAAAAATAAACAAGAAAGAAACTAAAGCGGTTTAAGTAGAACATTTTTAAAAAGGTAGATTTGACAGACTTTTGGAGACAACTGAATGGGAAAAGAAAGGAATATATTTTTCTAAGCAGCACATGGCACCGACACAAAAACTGACCATGCATTAGGGCATAAAAACCTCAAAATCAAATTTTAAAAGGCTGAAATATTAAATGTATTCTTTTTGAATCATAATGCAATGAAAATTACATTCAACAAAGGGCCGTGGAAAGATAGATCAAAAGTTAATTAGAAACTAAATAATCTAATTCTAAAGAATAAATGGGTCTAAAAGCAAATCATAGAAACAATCAATAATTTCATTAAAGAGAATGACAACAATGAGATAACGTACCAGTAGTTATGAGATGCTGCCAAAGCAGTACTTAGGAGAAATTTTATCTTTCTAAACTCTTACATCAACAAAATAGAAAAAGAACAGATCAATGAATTGGGCATGCAACTAAAAAAAAAAGTAGAAAAAGGACACATTAAAGATCACCAATTGAGCACCAAATTGGAAGTCCTGAAAATCAAAGGTGATGTTAATAAGCTTGAAAGTAAAAAACAAACTATTGAGCTAAAAAATAAATCTAGGAGCTGGTTTTATGAAAAAAATAATGCAATAGATAAGCCATTGGTTAATGTGATTTAAAAAAAAGGAAAGAAAACCAAATATCCAATATTAAAAATGAAAAGGGTAAAATCACCATCAATGAAGAAGAAATTGAAGCAATCATTAGGAAAATTTTGCCCAATTATATGCCAATAAACCTGACAATTCCAATGAAATCAATGAATATTTATGAAAATATAAATTACCCAGATTAACAGATAAGGAAAGAGAATGACTAAATAACCCTATGTTAGAAAAAGAAATTGAACAAGCCATTAATGAATAAGAAAACTCCCCAGGGCCAGATGGGTTCACAGGCTAATTCTATCAAACATTTAAAGAACAATTAATTCCAATACCATACAAACTATTTGGAAAAAATAGGCAAAGAAAGACTCCTGCCAAACTCTTTTTATGACACAGATATGGTACTGATACATAAACTAGGAAGAGCTAAAACAGAGAAAGAAAATTATAGACCAATTTCCTTAATGAATATCAATGCAAAAATTTCAAACAAAATACTAGAAGGTGATTTCAGTAATCTACCACAAGGATTATACATTATAACCAGGTGGTATTTATACCATCAATGCAGGGTTGGTTCAATAGTAGGAAAACTATCAACATAATTGACCATATCAATAACAAAATCAATAGAAATCATATGATTATCTCAATAGATGCTGAAAAAGCTTTTGAGAAAATATGGCAGCCATTCCTATTAAAAACAATAGACAGCATAGGAATAAAGAGAACATTCCTTAAAATGATAAGTTGTATCTATCTAAAACCATCTGCAAGTATTATCTGTAATTTCTTCCCTATTGCACCAGCACTCTAGAAAAGGGGCTCAAAAATAACACTATACTATATTTTTAAAGAATAATTAAGTCCTTGAATGTTGGAGACTCTATACGCTATTTAGGATGTTCAAACTTGTTGAACAGGAAAAAGCTTAGGAAAACACAAAATTTGATCATTGAAATGAGTAGAAATCGTAATAACACACATTTCTAGCCACACATTAAAGGTTACAAAGTATTGTCTCTCAGAAACACCCCAAAGGTAAGGTAGTATATTATTAGCCCCTTTTTAAGGACAAAGGAGTTGAAACAGAAATTAAAATGACTTCCTCATAAACAGCCTGCTGTGGAAATAGGCAGTTATTTTGGTATATGGTCTCTAAAATATAGTTAGATTGTTAAGGTGTTCAGTTTAATAAACATTACCTAATAAGCACCTAATATATGGTTGTCATTATATTAGGTTCCAAGAACACAAAAATAAAAAATGATACCATAATTGAAATGAAGACATGTACAGTTATATGTAGAAATAACATGGAGGCAAATTGGCCCGTTTTCAGATGTTGTTGTTTATCTAGCGATGGGCCAATCAGTCCAGCCCAAAAGTGAAAAAGTATCATAGCCCACATGTAGTTACAGAAGTGGCTGTGTGCTCTAGACAAGGTTCTTTGACAGAATTTGGGGACAAGGTCAGAAAATGCCAACCTCTGAAACAAAAGTCAGTAAGAATCAGGCAAAATGAATAAAATTAGTCATCTGGTATGATAATACATGGGTTGAGGGACCTTAGAAGATTTTTGGTCTTCTATACTAAAAAGTTCATTTTATAAACAAGGAAATAGAGGCCCAAGGAGGGGAAGTGATGCGTCCAGGGTCATACTGATACCAATTGGAAGAGATAGGTTTCTAATCCAGGTCTCTTTGCTACAAATCCAGCATTCTTTTCACTCTACTGGTGTTTCCCTTAGACTCACCAATGATCTAGGATTTCTCCCAAATTTACAGAATAATAGTTAACATTTGCATCACCCTTAAATGTTGGAAAGAGCTTTACATGTAGCATTTCATTTGATTGTCTGTATCAAGGAAACTCTGTGTCCCAAATCTTAGAAAGGGGCAGTTAGGTGATGGGTGGATAGAGCCCTGGACCTGGAGTCAGAAAGACTTAACTTCTTGAGTTCAAATGCAGCCTCAGACATTTACTAGCTGGAGAAGTCCCTTAACTCTGTTTGCCTCAGTTGCCTCATCTTTGCTCTAACTCTGTTTTAAAGACATTTGATTTCCCAAGTGGACTTTCTAATTAGGCTCACAGAGTCAGTTTCTCTCTCTCTCTCTCTCTCTCTCTCTCTCTCTCTCTCTCTCTCTCTCTCTCTCTCTCTCTCTCTCTCTCTTTTCTCTCTCTCTCAACTTTTTTTTTTGTCAAGGCAATTTGGGTTAAGTGACTTGCCCAAAGTCACACAGCTGGTAAGTGTTATGTGTCTGAGACCACATTTGAACTCAGGTCCTCCTGACTCCAAGGCCAGCCAGTGCTCTATCCACTGTGCCACCTTAGCTGCCCCTCATGTTTGATTCTTCATGACCCCATTTGGAATTTTCTTGGTAAACATACTAGAGTGCTTTGCCATTTCCTCCCCCAGCTCATTTTACAGGAAACTGAGGCAAACTTAGTGAAGAGACTTGCCCCGGGTCACAAAATAACAAACACCAAACAAAATAAGCATTTCCAAGTCATATTGTAGAGCATTATATGCTCAGTTGGTAGAAGCCTCACTTCAGGATAGAGGGACTAAATGAGGTGTTCAAAGTCACTAAGGGGCTTTTTTTTTTAATGACATTCCAGTGCCACACAAAAGGATGTATCCAGCAAGCAACGCATTCCAGTTAATCTCGTAGGTTTATTTCTCAGTGTAAATTAATTGATTTACATTCTGATTCATTTACCAGCCTCCTGTGAATTGGTTTAAGATGAATCAAGTCCATCAGAACCTACATTGTTCAGTGAAATAATATCAAGTATTACACACACACACACACACACAACACACACACACGTACATTCACACATATCTTTATCACCTCCTGACTAGACCACCTGTCAGTTCTGACTGAAAAGACAACAAGCTTCCAACCCTGGTGTTTTATTAGTTATGCAAATGGAAAGGAAGTTACTTGCATAAGTACAAGTGCAATTAAGTGATAAGTAAAATAATCCAAACAATGAAATCCATTAATAGGTTCTTGTGAGACATTTAGACGTCCAGGACTTGGATTTAATGAAGCCAAGCAGACAGCAAAAGAGACCTACTTCCTATTTGGACAAAGATTTGTTTGACCTGCTTATCTGAAGCTAGAGCCAACAATACTAATGGTTTTGAATGGCCCCTAAAGTGTGTCTAGCTCCAGGCAGAGCCAATTGATCCCCTTTTGTCCAAGAGCACCATTCCTTATCAATAGGTGAATTTTCACGTAAGAACAATTTCCTCTTCCATGAAATCTGTACTCTGATAAAGAGAATTGCTAGCAGTGTCCTACATAATCATTATTAATAAATAGCTGCTGATTATATAAGCCTTGCCCCTTTCTCTTAATAGTTATCTTTTAGAAGCCTTTCAGAATATGCCATACTTCCCAAAATGCAGCCTGGACTTGCCATCTCTACTCATCTCAAACCTATATATTTTCCCCCAGTCCTTTTTACTTATAGATAATGGTTCACAAATAGGAGTCAGAAAATGATGCATAGCTATATATTTTTTTAATTTGCAAATAATTGACAGAGAAGAATTACGGAAATCACAGTATAGTATGGTCCCCAACAACCCTCCCACCTTTGCTTCAAAGCAGATATAAGCTTTGTTCTAAAGGTAATTCTTTCTAACTTATGTTCCCAGGTATCTGCAATATTAAGGAATGCAAAGTGTTTATTAGAAAGGAACCTGCATCAATATTAGCTTTGACCATAAGATCAACATTGAATCACACCTCAAAACTCCAGTGGTTCTTTTCTTAGGTACTAAAATGCAGCCAAGTAAATGATAATTTCTTGGCTAATATATTGGGATGAAGTGTTTTCAAGAACCAATTATATGAGCAGGGTTTAATGGGTCTGTCTTCATGCTTATTTACTTTTACTAATGCATATTTGTCACAATATACTGTGATCCACAGTGTTTCATTTACTTTATTACCAAATCCCCAATGATTAGCATTTCACTTTTTTTTTTGGCACTGTATTAAGGAGTGCTTACAGTTGACTCTAAAACATTTCCAAGTCACCACTTTAATGATGGTTGTGTTCACCAGTTTAGTGAAGACCCCAAATGACAGCCTGTCTGCAGTTTAGTCTTAACTTAGCTTGATTAATTAGCAACTGCTGATGGTACATAAAATATGGTCATGTCCTTTTATACTGTGGCATTAGAGAAAATATTTTAAATCAAGGTAGAGATGAGATAAATTTGAAGTTCTTGATTTATATAATACATTCAAGAATTTTTTCCCAACTGAAGCAAATGATGATTGCTGAAGCATTCAATTATGCACTTATTAATTACCTACTACCCAAGGATGCAAAAAATGAAAAATGACATTGTCATCAAGCTCAATCTAAAGACACAAAAAGACACAAGGTAGGTACATGATAAAGGTAATGAAGGGCCCCAAAGTCTAGAAGAAGCTTGCCAAGGGAGTAATCACTTTCAATTAGAAAAATGAGGGCAGCTTCATGGAGGATCTAATCTTTGAAAGATAAGAAAGATTTTAACAGGTAGAAATGAGGGAAGGAACATATTTGAAGAATAAAACCAGCTTCTATTAATAATAGGAAGAAAAGAAATAAAGGATGGAATGTTATAATGGCTAGTCATCTAGTTTGGCTGGAACATGGAATGTGGAAAAGGAAATAAAGGTAGGTAGAATACGGTTCTGCTTGATTCAGTGAACATTTATTAAACATACTCTATGCCAAGACATTGTGGAAGGTCCTAAGGACATCAAGACAAACAATGAATCAATGTTTATCGCAAGGAGATTACCTTTTACTGTGTTGTGAAGCTTTAAATGCCAACCTAAGGAGCTAATATTTTATCCATTAGGCCAGGGCTCAGCAAAGTACAATCAGAGGGCTAATAACTGCTTCTCTCTCTTTTTTGTGTACCCCAACTTTATTTAAAAATGTAAAAACAATCTTAACCTGCCAATGGATGGCAGGCTGTAGTTTGCTGATCCCTGAATTTAGGCAATGGAAGGCAATAAAGATTTTAAAAAATAGATATTAAAGGATATCTTTTGTTTTTATATTGCTTTGTATTCCTTCCTAGGGAGTTACCTCTTATGACAAAGAATTTTTTAAAAAAGACAAAAATTCAGAAAAACCAATCATCATAACAAAACAGTCTAAAGTTATATGCAATATTTCAAACTGATTGATCTTGATCTCTGCAAAGGAGTGTGGGGAGGTGTCATCTCATGATTGTTCTTTGGGGCCATGTTCTTGATAATTTTGCAACACTCAGTTTCCATTGCTTTGTGTGGTTACTGTTTCTTCTTCTTCTTACAATGTTGCTATAAGTATATGATATGTGTGTGTGTGCAGCTTATGTGTGTTATATATGTATATATGTACATGTATGTACATGTGCATATAGTGTATATATATATATATATATATATATATATATATATGAGAGAGAAGAGAGAGAGAGAGAGAGAGAGAGAGAGAGAGAGAGAGAGAGAGAGAATTCTTAACTCTGCTTACTTTACTTTGTTATCAGTTCATGTGGGTCTTTTCATGCTTCTCTATATCTGTCACGCTCATGATTTCTTACAATGCAGTAATACACTGTTTTCTTGATGAGTATGAGTGTAGCATGAATAGAGAGAAGGGAATTAATATGAGAGATGTTGTGGACATAGCAACTGATTGTATTTGGGGTGATGGAGTGAGAAGAGTCAAAGGTCACTGCAAATTTTCCATCCTAGGTGAGTTGGAAGATAGTGGCTCATTAAACACAAATAAGGAAGAGTAGATGAAGGCTTTGAGGAGAAGATGACGAGCTCAATTTTGAACAAGTTCTATTTGAGGTGCTGGTGGGACATCCAGGTGGAAAGATCCAGTGTGTAATTAGAAATAAAGAAATGGAGTTGAGGGGCAGGGGGAAAATAGATTTCTGAGTTATAAACATAACTGGGTTAACTGAAGCCTTTGAGGTTAAGGATATGATAACATTCTATACATAATTAGAATTAAATAATATAACCTCCTAGGGAGCTTTTCCTTTTTGTAGTTGTATTCTTGGCATTTAGCACAATGCATGGCACATAGTAGGCATTAAATACATACTTATTGATCGAGACCAGTAGACAAATGTGCCAAGGTCTGAGAATAGAGCTTTGGAGGCTACCTTACACATAGGGTTTGGAAGGAGGAAGACGAACAAGTGAAGAATATGAAAGGAGAAGCAATCTGACAGATAAGAAGGTAACAAGCAGAGCAAAACACTGTGGAAGCAAAGGGAGGCAAAAGGAAGGAGGATACAGTCAATAATGTCAAACATCATGGAGAGGTCAAAGATAATGATGATTAAGAAGAGGCACAGAACTCTTCATTAGATTCAACATAAAATTTGGCTGCTTCTCTTTATTAACTACAGTTAATCAATGCTTCCATCTTCATCTGTGGAGTGAAACAATTACTTAATAAGACATTATGGTCTGCTCACATAAATTATAATGAAATTAAAGTCAAGTCATATAAAAATAATAATAGCTCACATTTACATACAGTTTTAAAGTTTACAAAGTTTACTCTTCACAACTCTGTGAAATAGGTAGTAACTTTAACCCAATTCAAATAAGGGAATACTATGACATCTACTCTTCCTATACATTTGCCCACATTATGTTTTTATCCAACCAAATTTAACCCAGTCTCAACTCAATGAAACCTTTCATGGTGCTTAGGGGCCACATTGATTTCTCTTACTCCTTTCTTCCTCCCTTAATGCTTATATGACATAATTTAATACCAGCTTCTTTTATTTGTTTTCTAGTTGTTCTGTGTCTTTAAGATTGACGATAAGCTCCCTAAATAAATGGGCTATGCCTTCTATTCCTGTTCATTCTCCCAGCGCATAGAAGTATTTCCCCCAACAGCTGCAGATAGCAACTCTTCCATGCCTTCGTAAATTGTTTTGTGAGCCACTATTCTTCCCTCCCACATTTAATGCCTTGCAACCAACCTTCTGGGGAATCAGTCTCTTACAACTTAGCTAGCCTGGTTCTCAGATAAAAGATAGTAGCAATGGAACTAAGGAACTTTTCCACCTTGGTAGGACCAGTGAGAATTTATGGCCTGCTGGAATAGCCTTTGAGAAGCTAGACACCCCTTTAATACTTTAGGACAGGGATATGAATATAGTAAGTGTTCAATAAACAGTTGTTGATTACTTGTTTGGCAAAGGAATATCTCTAAGTCCATCTATCCTTTCCTAGTGTGTTGAATTATATGGGTATAAAATCCTACAGAACATGACTACACCTGAAAAGTAGGAAATTGTGGAATTTACAATGTGTTATTACTTTTGTCTGAAAATCTGGGGTACATATTTGTAAGAGGCTAGGATTTTGACTTATCCTGAGTTGTGGGGTGGCCCCCTGGAAAAATACCTGCAGATGTTCTAACTCTTAGGAGAAATGTATTACCTAACCTTTAGGGTCATTAAGGTTGAGGATGGGCCTCATTTTGTTGAAAACACATTTAATAGCCCCATGTGAAAGGGGAATGCTGTTATGGAGACCATTAAGAGGTATCATTGCTATAGCCTTGTATTCTCTCTACGGCATTATGAAAGCCACACATGCAATATAAATCAACTGGGAGAGCACCACTGTTTCCCTTCTTTTTCTGAATTCAAGTTCTTCAACTGGGAGCAGAAGCTGAGAACTAAATATGAATTCCTTTATTGCCAAAGGGCTGAAATCAGTAATTTAATATGTAGTTAAGCCAAAAGTCATGTTGCAAGGGGGTGGGGAGGAGATGGGGATACAGAAAAATTTACTTCTTTAAACTATAGTGCAGCAGATGAGCCACTGGGAAAATTATAAGATGGTAAGTTGTTTGTGATACTGATAATGAAGATGAATCACTTAATTGTATTTCTGGTCTGCAGTTTTGGCATGCACTTGTTAGCTGGGAAATGAAATTCATTTTCCTTTAATAATTACACTGGGCTGATGTCTCATCATCATGTCTACCCAAAACCTCCCTACAGTTTGAAGCAGTCAAGATGTACAACATTTGCTCTTCTAAATTCTGTGAAATTTCTTCGCCCAAATGTGTTTCAGATATGGACAAATTCTATTTTTTAGGTATGTAAGACATCTGATCAACATATATTTAATATAATACATATATTATTTCCTTCAAATCATAGTTCGAAAGACATTCACAAAAACATTTGTATTTTTGAAAGCTATAAACTCATATGGCCACAAAATGTCAGAGCTAGAGGAGACCTCAGTGTTCATCTATCTAGTTGAGTACTTTCCAACTGTTGTTACACGGATTGGTTCTGAGCTACAGCAAATTTCTACTGGTTAGCAAAAATGTTTATTATCAAAGGTCTTCTTAAAATAACATCTCATCTTTTGGTCTCCCCTACTTCCACTTCCCCCCCACCCTCTACTCTGCTTTAGCTAGGAGGTACCATGATGAAGGTGGAACAACATGAAAAAAAAAAATTTAGATATTTCATCCATTTGCTGTATAGTTGGGATTGGGAAACACTGACCTCGACCAAGTTTTTTATTTTACAGATGAGAAAATTGAGGCTTAGGGAAAACTGAGGCCTATGACTCATCTAGACCACCCAGCTAAAAAGGGCTCTTAATGGAAGCCTTAGTTTACAAGAGATTTCAAATATTCTTTGTCACTGAAATCTGATTTCTCTCTCCTAATAAAATAGATACCTCCTGACTTGCATTTTATAGCATTTGAAATTAAACTTGTTACTTGGCATAAAAATCAAAAGCCCTTGTCTTAGGATTTAAAGTTTAATTTCACAGGCCAAATCCTATAACAACAAATATCTATATATCAGCTGAAGTATTTCTAAGATTGGCTTGTGTATGCCCTCATCCCACTATCCATCCACAATTTTCTTTTGAGAATTATTTAATATAAAAAATTTCAGGACAAGTAAATAATCAGAATATTTCCTTAAGGTCTAGGGCAATAAGGTTTGACTTGTACCTAATAAAATTAATAAGCAGTTGTTAAAAGTACATGGAATACTAATTTTCAAGCATACAATTTATCAATTACTCATGCCCTATACTGGAAGAATTTTTTTCTTTTTGAAAGTGAGACAATCGGCATTCTTTAAAGCCTCAATTTATGAGTCGCCATGGGAAGACTCAATAATTTTTGTGAATATAGGAAATTATGCTAATAGGCTAAACAATATTACTAATATGGGAAAGCATCAAGATGAACTGAAAAATCTTTCGTGTTTAATATACAAAGATATCTTCCCAGGGAGTTACTCATATTGCGGTATTATTGGATCTAAACCCTTCTCCCAAAATATGCATCTATTCTACATATCACAGTAGAAATTCAAGAGGGGAATGACCAAATTTAAATAAGTATTTTGCTTTTTTCCTGAATGCAGCAACTATTATTTCTCAGTTACTGAACAGGTAATTTTACATGAGTGACTGAATTTTGTTATTATATAGCACATACACACTATGTTGCCCACGACACAGAGCCAATGTTTCCCATGGGCCCATAAGTGTGAAGGGTAACTCAGCAATATGCTATTGTTACCTTCATCCAATTAATATGTTAACTTTTTTTTTAAGCAACTCTGAGATTAGGAAGGTCAGCTAGGTGGTGCAGTAGATAGAGCACCAGGCCTGAAGTCAGGAAGACTCATCTTCATGAGTTCAAATCTGGCCTCAGACACTTATTAGCTGTGCGACCCTGGACAAGTCACTTAACTGTGTTTGCCTCAGTTTCCTCATCTATAAATGAACTGGAGAAGGAAATGGCAAACCACTTCAGTATCTTTACTAAGAAAACCTCAAATGGGGTCACGAAGAGTCAGACACAGTTGAAAATGACTGAACAACAAAGAGGTTAGGAAAAATTGACCTTTAGCTTAGTTTTTTATGTTATCAGTGAACACATACTGAGAAGATATGTGCATTTTGCATTTGAGTTTTTGTTTTTTTAAATTTCGTTTCTTTTTTTTTAATTCTGGAAATTGGTATAAAAAAAATTTCCTAGGATGGAAACTCTGTCCACCAATGAAAATGGGAGTCTTGCAGTTTTAGAAAGTTGTCTGGGATACTGAGAGGTTAAGTTATTTGCCCATGGTTACACAATTAACAGGTCTTGGGGGTAGCATGGAATAATTGAGGTTTTTAGGACTCTTAAGGCCAGCCCCTCTTTCCACTCTGCCATATGGCAACAGTCACCCTATACTACAGTGTCAAAGAATAGCAGAGATGGAAGAGATCTGAGACTCCACCTCATCTAACCCACTCATTTTATGGATGAAGAAACTCTGACCTAGACAAGGAAAGATCACACAACTTCCAGGCAATAGAACAAGGCCGGAATTAGAACCCAGGGGTGCCAAATGTATGTTCAAAATTCTTTTACTGCATCAAGCTTTGGGTAAGCATATTTTACAAAGCAAAAAACCAGGAGATACAGTGTCTGTCTGTCAAAGGGTTTTTTTTTTGACAATTTGAAAGGTTTTCATGAAAGCTGAATTAAAACACTTTCTTTTCTTGAAATCAGGTTCTCCCATCAAAAACTATGGTTTTAATGCCATGTTACCCCTCAAGATATTTAACTGCATCTGGATTGAGTTAAACTATGGATTTAATTAAATTATGGATAAAAATTACACGGGGGGGGTATTTTCCATGAGGGAAGAGAAGGGAAGGAATAAGCATCTATATAGTGTTTAATATATGCCAGGCACTGTGCTAAGCACTTTTTAAAGAAACAAATATTACTCATCCAATCCTCATAACAACCGTGGGAGGTAGATGCTATTGTTATTCCCACTTTACAGTTGAGGAAACTGAGGCAAACAGTAAGATTAGGTGACTTGTCCACTGTCACATAGTACACGTCCATGGTTAGATTTGAACTCAGGTCTTCCTGACTTCAGGTTTAGCGTTTTCTCCACTGTGCCACTAGCTTACTCTGTGAATAATAACAATAGCTTACATTTATACAGGGTGTCCCAAAATCACCCTGTATGGTGCTGTAAGATTTACAAAGTGATTTCCTCACAATAATCCAGGGAGGTAGATAATATAAGTATTTTTATCCTCATTTTACAGAGAAAGAAAATGAGTCCTAAGGGAACTTTCTCAGTCATGCAGTTTTGGGGATTCAAATCCAGTTCTTCTGATGTCACTATTATTAGCTCAATAATCTTTGAAGATGGTCAGTTCATATCATAGTTAAAAGAAAGTGCTGGCTCTGAAATCAAAGGACACGGGTTCAAATCCTGCTGCTGGCACCTTCCGGTTATGTGAGCCTGGGTAAGTCACTTAAGTGAGATAGTCAGAACAGAAAGCCTCTGAGGTACCTGCCAACCTGATATTTACAACATTTTCATCCCATAAGATCAAAATTAGACACAAAAAAGAGGATATCTGTGGCACCAAATATAACTTATTCAGGTATCAAACTGCCTTATGTTTATTGGTCAAAACAGAGAATTAACACTTCATATCATATTTAATTATATTAAATTCATTTCTAAAACTGTACTGGAAAACTCATGCAAATTTCTTCCTGAAATGATCATTATCCACCTATATTCTATCAATATTGAAATAACAAAAAAGGTAGCTGCTTGATTGATCTCAAACCCTCTAATGATATAAATACTATTAAACCTAGATGACTTAGTATGAAATTGGTAGCTGTCAGATCCTTTGTATTTCTGTAGGGCTGTCAATTTGCAAGAAAATCTATAGCTGTTACAAACCGCTGAATATGATAATAGCCTAGATGAAATTGATCATTAACTTTGGTAACTGCCTTTGGCTTCATCTTAAGCTGTTAGTTAACCAACTGAATTAACTGTTGCTGATAACTGTTTTAAAGGGATTATTATTTAATTTAATCTGTGCAATCTCATGGACAATTCAAGATTAATGACAAAGGTCAGACAAACACAAGCCCTATAAAAGGAAAATAAATGACTCATCTTGGTTGATTTTGTACCCAAAAAGCAGCTTGCAGTTGTAAAAGCTGCTCAAACTTCCAACTATATGAGACACTGCTGTGTAATTTTACTAATGTCTTTTATGTGGTGCCTGACATAATAATCCTTTTATGATAATAGACAAATTAGTAATTACTGAATTTATTTACTTCACTAATCAAAATATTAGGAGAGTTAAGAATGGATATGCATTTAAAAGATATTGAAACCTAGGGCTGAGATCTAGCATAAAATAAGTGTGTGGTGGTATTGGGGTTTTTTTTTTTGGCCAGGGCTTCTGGCAGAAAGTGAATCCAAGAGAATTCAAAACCTCACCAGGCCCTGTAAATAGCAATATCTATTGCAAATTTAAGAGTTCTTTTGATATTGGCACAAAGTGGAAAAAAGGTGCTCAGCCTGTCACTCTTAGCAAGTGACTCCAGCAGTGAGCGGCTAGGTGGCACAGTGGATGGAGTGCTGGAGACAGGAAGACTCCTCTTCCTGACTACAAATAAGCATGTGACCCTGGCCAAGTCACTTAACCCTGTTTGTCTCAGTTTCCTCATCCATAGAAAAAGGTGGAGAAAGAAATGGTGAGTCATTCCAGCATCTTTGCCGAGAAAACCCTAAGGACAGCATTGATATACTACGGTCCATGAAAAGTCACACATAAAAGAAGGAGAAGGAGAAGGAGAAAGAGAAGAAGGAGAAGGAAGAGAAGGAGAACAAAAACAACAACCTGTGTGACCACAAACAAATACTTTGCATTTCTGGGCCTCTGTTTCCTTCTCTGAAAAGATATGGTTATACTAGATATTTCCCAAGGTCCCCCAGCTTATTTCTTAACTTACATGAACAATTCCTTAAGAATAATACTGTTCATATTTATTACATGCTGTGAAACCTGTAGTGATTTCTTTTTCTTTAGTTTTTACATTTTATCGATATTTCTAGTTTTTAACATCACAATTACTTCCTAATATACTACCTTCTTCCTACTTCAAATCCTCACCTGTAATAAAGAACAGCTAAATGCAGCCAAATGATCCACTGACTAAGTCTAACAGTAATAAGCAGCATTTGCTCCCATGTGTGATGCCTACCTTGCTCCTGAGAAGAGCGTGCTATGTTCTACTATCTATTCTCTGGGACCAAGACTGATCATTATGATAATTCAGAATTTGGGTTCTTCCAGTTCTGTTTACTTCATTCTTTGTCAATTTATACAAGTCTTCCCATGTTTTTTTTTTCCCCTGAAATATCATGTTGTTTCTTGGGGCACAATAGTATTTAATTCCCCATTCAACAGGCCCTCACTTTGTTTCCAGTTTTCTTTGACCACATATAGCGAAGCCTGCTCAGCTCTTGGCGGAAAAGTGATGGATTAGAGGTACAGACATACATTTTCTGACAGCCATTGTATTGACTTGTTTTACTTGACTATATTTATTTGTTATAAGGGAGGGCTTGTTTCTATTAAAGGGGTCAGAGAGAGATGATGGATGTGTTAAGAGATGAGATTACTTTGATACTATCAATACATTGATATTTTGGTATATATGGAAATTTTCTATTCTTCACCTTATTAAGGTACATGCTCAGGAATGGGATCTCTGGGCCAAAACGTGAAAAGGTTAATGACCTTTCTCATATAGTTCAACATCTTCTTACAGAACAATCAATTTATAGTTCCATCAAAAGATGCATTAGTGTGTGGGTCTTTCCTTAGTAACCCAAGAATGACATTATTTTTATTGCCTTTCCTTATTTATGATTATGATATAAAAACTCAATTGCTTTAATTTATATATCACTTTCTTAATGGTAATTTTGATCTTTCTTTCATATGGTTGTTGACTAATAGCAATTCTTTAAAAAAATTTATGAAATTACTCAACATTAACTTGAACCTTTAAATATAAAAGGAAGAATAGAAAGGGAATTTGTATATGAAACTGTGACCTATTATATACACGTTGTTTTTTTTTAATAAATACATATTAAACTTAATAAGGGAGCAACAAAATTGTCTTACTTGTCTTTGTTGTCTTCTGAACTTTCTTCTGCTGTTTTGTATTTTTAAAATGTTTCACTAATGCCTTTTCTTTCTTTTTTCTTCTGATCTCCATCACTAACCATCAACTCTCTGACCCCTTCAACAGAAACAAGCCCTCCCTTTTAACAAATAAGTATAGTCAAGCAAAACAAATCAATACATTGGCCATGTCTGAAAATGTACATCTGTAGCTCTAATCCATCACCTCTCTGCCAAGAAGTAGGAAGAGTGCTTCATCGTCAGTCGTCTGAAGCCATGATTGATGCATGACTATATTGATCAGAGTTCTTGCAGTTCTTTTGAAAACTGGTTGTTCATCTCCTTTGACCACTTACCTACTGAGAAAAGGTGCTTAGAGATATACATTTGTGTCAATTTCCTATTTACCTTGGATATCAGATTTTTATTAGTGATATCTATTATAAAGATTTTTTTCCTAATTGAGTTTCTCTTCCTGTTATATATTTTACCATCATTATTATTATTATTTTTGTTGTTGTTGTTATTTTGGCAAGGCAATTTGGGTTAAGAGACTTGCCCAGGGTCACACAGTTAGTAACTGTCAAGTGTCTGAGGCCGGATTTGAACTCAGATCCACATGACTCTAGGGCCACAGCTCTAGCCACTGCACCACCTTACTGCCCCTATGTTGAATTATTTTGTTCAAGCAAAAGATTTTTAATTTTTCTCATAAGAATTGTCTATTTTATCTTTATTCTCATTGGCATCTCATTTGGTTAAGAATCCTATCCTTTCCCCTCCTAGACATAGTTGTAGAAGGTAAGTTCTCTGTTCTTTAATTTTTTGTTACATTTCAATATTTATTCATATATCTATTTAAAGCTCATTGTTGTACATAAATACTACTATATTCTTTATGTCTGCCAAACTCTTTGTTATGCCTAGAATTTGTCAAATAAGTGACTCCTTCATGCAGCAGTTTGAGGTTTTGGGTTTTTGAACACAGTATTGCTGTTGAGTCTGGGTCTTGATTATTCTATTCTACCCTATAGGGGCAACTAATTGCCATTTTGTCATCTCCAAACTCCCAATCACATGCTTCAAGATTTTCTGCTAGGTGACCCCTATGACTTTCGTTGTTTCCTACCTTACATTCTTTTTCAGTTTCACCTGTAGGATTTCCCTTGCACATTATTCACTTATGTTCATATCTGAACATTTTCATCTGCCATTTTCCTGGTGTGGAAAATACTTCTTCTGCTCATTTTTTGGGGGGCTAAGCAATCGAGGTTAAGTGACTTGTCCAAGGTCACACAGCTAGTTAAGTGTCAAGTGTCTCAGGTCACATTTGAACTCAAGTTCTCCTGACTCCAGGGCTGGTGCTCTATCTACTGTGCCACCTAGCTGCCCCCTATTTTTTTTGTTCATTTAAAAAAAAATATTACTTCTGACTTTGCACCATATCATGCCAGAGAATCAAAGGATCTCATAATTCAGCAACTACTTAGTCCAATTCACACCTCAGGAAAAATTCCTGTATAACATTCTTAACAAGTGGATATCAATATTTTGTTTGAAGATTTCCAGTGAGATCTCATTGCTTATTCACACACTTTAGGACAATTCTCATTGAAATCTGCCTCTCTTCATCATCTGTTCTTTGTTCCTAGATTTTTTTTTCCTGTTGCAGTCAAGAAGCACAAGCCTCTTCCCCATAACAACCCTTCAAATACTTGAAGATATCTATCATGTCTTCTCTTCTCCAGATAAACAGTGATACTTAAATGGTACATCATTCTGGCTGCCCTACTGTGGTTAGGTTCTAGTTAGTCAAAGTTCTTCCTAAAATATAGTACCTGGAACTGAACAAAATAATCCAAATATGGTCTAATCCTTGGTGGATACAGGAGTCTTATTCTTTTCCTTTGCTCCAGATGCTATGTCTGAATTAGCGTTACCTAAAGTGACTTCAGCTTTTTTGGCTGTTGTACTATGTTATTTTTCATCTTGAGATCTGCGTCACAGCATCATCGATTTAGAGCAGGAAAAGACCTTAGAGGGCACCTAGACCAACTCAGGTAGGTTAAGAGACTTGCCCAAGGTCACATGTGAAGTAAGTGGCTGAGCCAGGAATTGAACTTGTTGTCAGATCCCAAAGTTCATACTCTTTGCCCTCTACCAGAATGCTTCTTCTTCTCAAGTGACCCATTTAGTCAGTCCTACTCATGAAGAACTTCACTTTTGAAAATTTTTATTAGATTTTGCCCATTGTTGTAGCCTGTTGACATCTTCATGGACCTTGATACTGTGGTCCTCAGGGTATTAGCTGTCCCCTCAACTTGTATCACTTGCAAATTTGATAAGCATGGCATCTATGCCTTAAGTCAATAACTAGACTAAAGAATTGAATGTGATCCCTCAGAGTGATACTTGGGACACTGCACTAAGGATTCTACTCCAAGCTGATATCAATCCCCAAACTATGACTCTTTGAATACAGTTTTTCAACTAGTTGACCTGAACCTACCTAACTTTAATATTATTTAAAACTCTTTGGCAGTGTCCACGCATGTGGTACATTGAATATACTTTCAGGGTTTTTTAAAAATTTTTTATTAATTTATTTTGATTTATCAACAATCACTTCCATATGCTTTTGAGTTGAAAATTTTTCTCCCCTTCCTCCCCCCCCCCAAGATGGCTCACAATCTGATACAGGCTTTACATTTACATACCCATTAAACATATTTTCACATTAGTGTACTTTCAGTTTTTTAAATGTATTGATCAATTTTCCCGGTTCCCCTCCCTTCTTTCTCTTTTTCTTTTTCTGGCTTTCAAAAATTGTATTTGTTATATTGGATACTTTCTGGGAGAGAGAGGGGGAAAGATACTGGGAGAAATTTTGGTGATGTAAAAAAGATATCAATAAAATATTTTTTAAAACTCTATATAGATAAATTGAAAGAATGACCACCACAAAAGAAAAAGAATGCAATGAAATTACAAAGAATGAGCATGGTCTCAAAGAAGAGATAAGAGAAAACATCTCTCCTTACTACTGTGCAGAGGTGGAAGGTTCATAGGTGTGAATGTTACTTATATTTTCCGATTTTTTTCAATATATGATCAGTTGTTTGCTGATTGCTTTTTCTTTTCTTCCTCTTTTTTTCTTTAAACTAATTATTTGTTATATGGGATATGTCTCCAAGAAGGAGAAGGAAAGGAATACAAGAAAAAATTTAGGCAATGTAAAAACAAAAGATATCAATAAAATTTATTTTTAAAAAATTTGAAGACTTCTCAGAGAAAATTCATTCATCTTTGCTTATTTGATTTGTTCCAGAATCACTGAAGCATTTCTGCACATAGGAGACACCAATTTGGTCCTGTCCAGGTTTGGGGAATTATTTAGGACCATTCCAAACTGATGGCAGAGTTGATACAATTTTCAAGAAAGCTAATTGGTTTTGACTTGAGCTAAGGCAAATATACAATTCCTTGCTCAAACAGGAACTAGTTTTAGTCTTTCAAAGACAACTTAGCAAAACCTCCAATGTCTCTGCCTCAAAAATAAAAATAAAAATATTCAAACTAAGCCAAACCAGATCAAAACCTAATAGTTTCACTGCTTCTGTTTATTCTAATTCCCTCATTTCCAGGAAAATTGACATTTGTCTTAGAATGATTATCTAAAGTCAGATAGGGTATTTCTGCCAATTAACTCCTTCCTCTTTCATAATGGTAAATAGAGAAACTGGAAAGAAATATTTAATGACATATTTTTACTTATTTTTGTCTCACTAGCTCAGGTCTACTGCTACCAATAGCAAATGTTCAAAGTGGAACTAAAGGCATGAATATATATAATTCAGTTTATCCAGATCCAAGATTTGGGACCTTTTAAATTTGTAGCCTTTCAGATCCCAATGTCAGCCTTGAATGTTCATCAAGTCATCACCCGCCTCTTCTCTTTCCCAGCTGCCATTAAACTCATTCTTAAGGGGGAAAAAATGATGCTTTTTGATGAAAAAAAAAATCACTATCTTTTTTCAATCCACCCTCAATAAAATCCTCCATTGTACCAAAGAAAATCAGTTAAGCAAAACAAACAGATACATCAACTACATCTGGCAATGTATGTAGCTACAGTCCTACATTCACAATCCACTGCCTCTCTGTTGAGATGAGGAAAATGTTTTGTCATCAGTCCTTTGAAATCAAGGCTGGCCCTGAAGTCTGGTGTCTTTTAGTCATTAACCTCACATATGATCCTTTCCCAGGCTCACCAAAGAGCATTCTCACAGCATCATCATACTTTGCCCTTACTTAGCTCTCTTTCCTTCTAATGGTGGTTCTGTCCTAAGTTTCCAAAGTATGGAACCTTTAAAATATCAACAGAAGCACTGATTGTTGACACTGCTTGAAAAGAAATGACTATTCTATTAAGACATCTGCATTTGGATGATGCTATTCTAAAAAGTGTATTGATATTTTTGTCTATATCACCTTTGTTTCCCAGTATATTATTACTTACTCCTCCCTCCACCCATGGTACTAACCCTTCTAGCAAAGAATAAAAAAAAAGACAGCAAAGAAAATAAAGGAGGGGAAAAGTAGTGCAGCATAACTAACTAGCAACCAAGCAAGCCTTAGAGTACATGCAGTGTTCCATGCCTATACTCTCATATGAAATGATAATTTTTTAAGGGGACAAAAAACCTGACCTAACTACGCCTAAGAAATGAATTCATTATATGATCTTATTTATGCAGTCAGTTATTAGCAGATGCTTTGGTGTTGACTGAAAATAGGTATAAATGTAATCCCTTTGATAAGGAGGAACTCATTTTATTTTGTACTGTGTATGACAGCAGTGATAATATTGGGCTAATGTATGGTAACACTCATGAATTACTAGAGTTTCTGCTTTCCTACTTTAATCAACAAGAATTTACTAAGTACCTACTATGTGCCTGGTTCTGCGGTAGCACTGGGGGCACAAGGAAAAAGTGGCACAATCCCTGTCCTCATAGAACTTAAATTCTGCTGTCTGCCAGGGTTTAGCTTGCTTTGGATCCCTTAGGCTGCCTCTCTTACTATTCCCCTAATAAGACACATCCCTGCCTCACCCCTATCACTCTTTAGTTGCTCTTACACCACCTCTACTTACCTCGTCTTAAAAACCGCCTTAGCTGGAGACTATTTGAAGATATATTACCAGGGCAGTGCCATAATTTTTCCATCCAGTCCTTCCATACTCTGTTCAAGGAAATTGTGAGTTCTTCAAGATGGCTAGTATTAGTTCTAATTGTTGCCCACACATTTCCTCTTTGTTTTATTGACAGGGCTCACTATGTCCCATTAGCAGGAAGCTGGTGATTGGGGTGATTGGCCAATGGGGCTACTCATTCAGGGCATGCTGTGGCTACATCCACCACTGAGAGAGTCATTGAATGGCATGTGTATTTATCATGTGATTATTTCCTGCACCTTTTATTCAGACCTAAGCACTGATTTGGATGTCCATTCATATTAATATAGTCACATCATGTAATTTTGAGGATACAATAACTATTAAAAAATACATTAAATGCACAATAGATGTATTCAATGTTTCTGTGCACTGAAGGTTTTATCCAGACATTCCCAATGACAAAAGTAACACCAAAGTTTGGTAGATGGTATCAGCCAGAGACCATTTAATGCCATATGTTTTTACTTACATCTGTCTCAGGACTATGAATAGGTAACTTCTGACTCTTAGAGATAAGAAGAGAAGTATAGATGTTTCTTAAATGTCTCTCTTGCCACAGTGCTCTGCCATACAAGTTAGATGGGCAGATGTATCATCTGGGAAGTTTTCCAAATTCATTAACTCCTTGGCACCATTGGTATTAGTGTGCCCATTGCCAAGGCTGGATGTCGTGCCTAGAAAATCTAAGTCCTGGAGGGAATGGATTAAGAAAATGGGGCACTCAAAACAGCTACAGATTTCTTCAGTCACAGTAGGTGACACAAAATATCATGGTCTTTGGCCAGAGCTGACCGCAGCCAACATCCTCATTCCTAAAGAATAAGCAGCTTTTCCCTAACACCTGTGGACTCCTTAATAGGAATGAGAGCCAATCATATTAATTTAGATGTAAATTATCATTATAAGATCTCATGCTATGATCCAGACCAAACCCATAATTCACAAAGTCTTGAATGGGCAGTGGGTCACTGTAACATTGTATCATATTTGTGAAAATTCATGGATATGGAAAATTAAAAGACAGTTGATACATAAAGGGTGACATTCAGTTAGAACCAGTTAGGGATGGGAGGTGCTTAATGCAGCATGTAAAAAGGCATTGAGCAACATTTCATATAATAGAATTTAGATGTCATCAAGATAGGGTAAGCAGATAAGAAAGGCTTATCCTGAATTCCACAATTATTAGTGGTCTTCATGTACCACCTAACTTCTATTATAGCCTATATATCTATGTATTTAACTTATCTGTGAACATGCTATATGCTCCTAGTACAATGTAAGCTCCTTGAGGGCAGGGGCTGTTTTCGTTTTTTATGTCTATCCCCAATCTTACTATGGTACCTGACTAATACTGAGTACTTTATAAATCCCTAATGGGTTCAAATAGATTTGTAACCGGGATTTAGTCAAAATTCTATTGATGACAAATCTCTAGATTAGTACTCTAACCCCCATCTCTAATTAATGATAGTGCACAGTGCAATTTTGCAAAGGTTCCTTTGTGAACCTTTATTTTATTTTCCTTTGTAACTTAGAATCATAATTAGAATCATTAGGCATGTATAGCAGGCAATGGCCCACAAATACAAATATAAGTAGTACTTTTATTGTGTGGTTTCGTAGTCTAATGTCACCAGGGAATTTCCTATTTCAAATGTTGTCATCAGACTGTATTAGGGATTATTCCCTTAAGACAATTTTTACTTGGTTTGCTACATTAATGTACACGTGTACACAAACCACATTAACAACGATATGAGTCAAACCACATTTGGCATATCCAAGCACACCCAATGTCTAAAACAAGGTCAATGGTTTATTCTAGACTCTTAAAAAAGAGTTCTCCACTTTTGGTGTGGTTTTCCGCAGGCCTGAAATGTAAGTCTATTGGCTATGGTACCACCTGGTGTGTTTCCTCCTTCTGTGATGAAAACGGTTGGGGAGCCCAGTTCAAAAGAGAACTCAAGTTAGATTCGACTCTGAGAAGGTATAATTACCACATTAGACCTAATAATGGTTAAAGCTTTTTGATTTATATTTTACAAAGGAAGTCCATACTTAGCTAAAACTAAAGGGACTTGACTTGCAGGGGAAAATGGGTGGAACAATTTGAGATCTATACATCTGGGAGACCTTAGAGTTAATAGAAGCTTTTGACAAAACGAGACAATCAGGGCTTTTAAGAAAGCTTGAGCGTATAATGACAGAAGCTCACACGCTAGAATAATGAGTGGAAGTAGTTTTCCTTTTCCGTCTTCAGACCTTTAATTTTAACAGGTATACGAACAGAGTGCCTATGTCAGAAGTTCTCTTTTAGGTAACATAGTTTGGTGGATCATTTAAAACAAAAACAAGCCCAGGAAACATTATTTTTGGTGGGATAACTGGGGAAAGTATGTGTTTGTCACTTTGTACCACACGTCACAGTAGAAAGCTTTAAAATCTGACCACTTTTCATAGGAGCTGGAAGCACAGTTTCCTCTTCGTGGTTTGCCTAGTTTAGGAAAGGTGCAGGCAGAGTTAATAACGTTCTTTTATGTTTTAAATTAGTTCATTTAATTGGTTAATGAAAGGCCTTTGTTCAAAAGGTAACAGTTTTTATGGTTTTGTTGAATTTTTATGGGGTTTAAATTGTTGGGTGATTTTTTTTCTCTGAGTGTGTGTGTGTGTGTGTGTGTGTGTGTGTGTGTGTGTGTGTGGTTTCTAATTATCAACACACTGAGAAAGAATTTGTCTATGCATCCATTAGAGGAGGAGGGAATCCAGGCTGAGTTTTAAGTCCTAATTTTTGCACATGTGTCATTAACTCTTTTGTTGCTCTTCTGCTGCTCGACCAATATCATCAGCCACATCTTTCAAAACACTTTTTGACCATATTTTTATATACCGCTCCCACACCTAACTAATATGACATACAAAGTAGACCCTTGATAACAAATGTATGTGGAATAAATGAATAAATTAAAGAAGTTTAGTACCTGTCTTTTATGAAACATAAAACTGCCAGCAGTAGATTAATCTTCCTAAAATAAGAATTTCATTAGGTCACTCTCCTGCTCAAAACTCTTCAATGTCTCACCATTGCCTCCATCATTAATATTTAAACACTTTGAAGGAGAAGCCAGGATTAAAGCCCAGTTTCATCATTCTTTATTCAACAGAAAAGTTATATCACAATAGATTGATATGACTAGAAAGGACCTTGATGATCAACTTGTCTAGGGATTCTTAATCTAGGGTCCATGAGTTAGATTTCAGGGAGTCCATGAATTTAGTTGGGAAAGAATACATCTTTAATTTCACTAACTTCTAATTAAATTTATCATTTCCTTCAATTACTTAACAATATTATTCTGAAAAGGGGGGGGTTCGTGATACAGAGCTCTCTACTCGCCATTTTATGTTGCCGCAAAGATATAGCTAATAAGTCTAACCCATTTTGTCCTGTAGTTTATACTTCTTTATTGATTCATTAACACTATTTTATGTCAAAGGGCTGTAAGCTCCTTCAAGATTTTTCTCTCCTTCCTGACATCCAGGAAAATTGTAGGAATATAGTAAGCACTCAAATAAATAGGGAGTTAGACAATTTTTTAAAAAAAAGGATTATGCATAAATAATGCATTATGCATAAATAATGGTATAAGTGTGTTTTGTGCGAAAGGGAATAAATAGAAATTTTAAGTCTACAGTAAGTAGGGAAAGGATTATAACAGCACTCTTTACTTTCCATTAATCAAACATGACATTATAATAGTGCCTACATTTGATGGATACTTAATAAAACTTAAGAGAAGAGATTTCAGTGACTGGGATGGTACTCTTATTGCTCCCTCCCCATTCTCTTTTCCTATCTATGATAGGGGCAAGACCCTTAGATACCCATACTTAAATCTCTCTATTTCTACTGGCTCCTTCCCTGCTTCCTAGCAATATACCCAATTCTCCCCCATTTAAAAAAATTTCAAAAGAAAACACAACTTTATTTATCATCTATCCCTTCAAGCTATCTTCCTATACTTTAACTCCCTTTCACTAGTAAATGCTTAGAAAATATTTCCTATACTCCAATTTTCTCTTCCCACTCAATTCTCAATTCCTTATAATTTAGCTTCTGACTTTACTACTCTATTAAACTATTCTCTCCAAGATTATCAATATCTTAATTGCTAAATCTTTTCTCAATCTTCATTCTTTTTGACTTCTCTGTAGCATTTAACATTGTTGACAACTCATTTCTTCTAGATATTATCCCTTCTATGGATTATCCCAATACTATTCTTTCCTGGACCACTTCCTTTTTTCCTTCCTTTCTGGACCACTCCTCCCCAGTTTCCATTTCTGGATCATCATTTATATCTGATCCCTTCACAGTGTATTCTCAATGGCTGTGTCCTGCAACTTCTTCTATTCGTTTCCTATATCCTTTCTCTTAATGTCATCAGACCCTATGTATTCAATTATCATCATTATGCAAATAATTTCCAGACTATTCGAGGAATACGTGTCTCCTGGGCTTCAGAGCCACAACATAGTCTGCCTTTTGGACACTTCCAACTGACTGATCTATAGGTATCTCAGACTCATAGAGGTCTAAAACAGAACTTATTATCTTTTCCACTAAATTCAAACTTCCTTATTTCTGTTGAGGTTCCCCAACTTTCCCCTTTCCTCACACTCTACTCTATATACAATCAGTTAGTCAAGTCTTGATAATTCTACTTCCACAACAATCCCTCAAATCTATTCCCTTCTCTCTACACTCATAGCTACTATCTTAATTTGAGCCCCTATCATCTCCCATCTCAACTACTGCTAAAGTCTCCTAATTGGACACAGAGCTTATAGTTATTGTCCTCCCAATCCATCCTCCACAGACCTAGAAAATAATCCTTCCAAAGCATGAGTCTGACTACACCACTCTCTTGCTCATGTACCTTCGATGGCTCCCTATTGCTTTTAGGATTAATTACAAACACTTCAGCATAGGTATTAAAAAACATTGACAATCTAACTCTAAGCTATCTCTTACAGCTAATCATAAGATAATAGATTTTGACCTGAAACAGACCTTGGAGGCCATCAAATATACCTGCATTTCATATGTGAAGAACAAAGTCACAAAGAAGTTAAGTAAGTTGCCCAAAGTCAAAGAGTAGGTGTCTGTTGTGGGATTTAAACTCAGGTCTTCCTGAATCCGAGTCCAGCATGGTACAACCTAACCTCCCAGTGGGAGTCTTCACATTGTTCACCTTCACAGACTTGACCATCCAACCAAGTCAATCTACTTGCTGTTCCTTGAACTTTTTGTTCCGTCTCCCATACTTCCTTGTGTTTGTATAGGCTATCTTCCATGCCTGGAATTAATTTCTCTGGCTTCCTATAAGGCTCCACTCATATGATCTCTCCAATGGGAAAGTGCTTGAGATCTCCCTGCTTTTTAATGTTTTCTCCATCCTTAGAGGATAATGATGATGATGATGATGATGATGATGATGATAATGATGATGATGATGATACTGATATAGAACCTTAAGGTGTGCAAAGGATTTTACATATATTATCTCATTTTATTCTCACAACAGCCCTCAAAGCAATATATGCTACTCAGATTGGCTAAGGAAAGGAGAAATGGTACTGGGGACTACAAGGGGCACAATTAATAGGTACCACTTGACTTTATAAGTCATGAGGCACATGACTTATTATTATACCCATTTTACAGATCAGTAAATGAAACTGAGAAAGGTCAAGCAACTTTCAGCAATTATGCTGATAGTAAGTGTCTGGAACAGAATAAGGGTCTTCCTCACCCCAAGTTTAGTACTCTATCCATTGTGCCACCTAGATGCCTACATATTTTTCTGGATACGTTTATCTGTTTATATGTTATATTCCCAAATAGAACAGAAGCATCTTGAGACCAAGACTTTTTTTTAAAAGAAGTTAATCTTGGCAGTCACAATGCCTAAAATATGCTGTACACACAGTAGGAGTTTAATACATGCTTGTTGGATGAGATTGGAAGACGTGAGTTGGACAGGAAACATAAAATAAAGATGGAAATGAGAACCAAAGCTACACTCTCTCTTAGAAATGATACAGTACATACCTAATTAGAGTAGGGCAGAGATAAAAGATGTGGCATCCAGCAAATGTTCCATTTTCTTCATGGAACTTCACTAAATGTGTTTCAGGGACTGAATGGTAAGACTTTTAGATATACCCATAATCAAAATTATCCCAAAGCCAAATATAAACTATGATGTGTCTTAAAGCTCTAATATGGCTTTTGAGGGATGAGGACTGATATTCACACTATAAGCTATGATCTAGCAGACTTTTCCTATATGTATTATGTTTTAGAGAATATGATTTTACCAGTGGTATATCTGACTCCGTACAATGAGGCACTGCATAATGATGGTGCTTCCTTCTAATTTTTTCAAGTACTTGTTTTCTATTATCTGCACCATTGCCCTCCATTAGCACTGAGAGTTAAAAAAAAAGTGTGTAAATATATTAGATTGCAGTGAAAAGTTCTGATGTCAAACTTTCCATTTGTATTTATCAACCATCATGTAATCATTTAATAACATTTTGTACCACAGATGCTCACTCTGGCATTTACAAATGCTATTAAAATTGTCAGTTCCAAACCATTGTTTTCCAAACTCAGCAAGACACACATTCCCCATGGATGGCAAAGTTGTAAAGTTCAGCCATATTTGAAGCATCTGATACATGGAGTGTTCCCTCCTTTAAAAAAAACCCAAAAAGAAATTCACTGTTTTCATTACTCTAAATAGCTGAAGATTTCTGTTGTTTTTAATTATAACTGTTCTGAAACAATTAACATTTAAGCTAAGACCACCCACTGGGAATGTCATCTGAAAAGATAAATTTTCACCAAATTCTGAATAATCAGAAAGAAGAGAAAATTAAAGACATTTGTTACAGAGAATATTAGTAATAGTAACAGTGCATGTATGCGTGTGGATCAAATCCTATTAGAAAAACTACCACTGCAACAAATATTTTATGTAGATAAAAATAATTTTCCATGTCCTATTCACAATCTATTTATTTCAGATACTTTGACTTGGAGTCTCCATGATACCATTGAGGCAGACATCCCCTTTACTGCAGCAGAACACAAGCCCTTTTCCATAATTCGGCAGATGTTCCTCATGAGCTACTATGTCCAAAAAAGATATCATCTGATTGTTAATACAGTGAAGGGCCCATATGACAACATGCTTTGCATTAACGAACGATGCAAAACTATTAGCCTGTGAGTTCCTTGGGAGCAAGCAAGTACTATGGTTTTGCCTTTCTCAGTATCTCCATCACTTATCCTAGTGCCTGGGACATAGTAAGCACTTAATAAGTGTTTATTGACAGGCTAAAGGAAAAGTTGAATAATATTTGTTAGCCATAGAATTAAACATGTATTTGTAGAAAATAATGCTAATAATAACAACAATAATATGTAGGTTGATCTTCACATCTAATGTAGCTGCAAATAAAGGTACGTGATCATACTTTCCTGCTGTTGAATTTCTGCTCTCAGCTCAGCTCACCTCCAAACATCATGCCAATGTGCTATCATAATCACCTTCTAGATATGCCAGGAATAGAGACTATATGAATCATTTCTTCATGGTGCCTCTCGCTGTGCTGGCAATGGTTCTTGACCATTGTGGGACCGTCAAAGAACAATGAATTACAAATCAAAAGGCCTGAGTGCTAGTCTGAACTTTGTTACTGAGAAGCAACAAATTTAGGTAAGTTGCCTGAGATGTCTCTGACACTCAGTTTCCTCACTTAGAAAGGGCCTGGCTTGTATCAAAGATCTTAAGCCCTTTGTTACCAACAATGGATGTTTAAAACACCTCAAAGTATACCTCTGTGTCCATTTGCTCAAATCAATACTTAATCCACTTTATAAATCTTTTTGAAGAGAAACAAAGATGAAGAAAACAGACGTACAAATATTGCGATGACTGCTGAAAACTGGTGAAATGAAAAAAAAATGTGAGTTTGAGATCAGTGATTAGATGACCTTCAAGGCGCCTTGCAGCTTGAAAATCCTATTTGATTTTCAAATTTCATTCTATATAGAGTATACATGTGCCAGCTTGAAAAAGTTATTTATAAATAAAATGCTATAAAATATTAAATAAATTGATTAATTATCTGCAGGGATGAACACGCCCATATCACTGCATAAATTTGGTGTTAAGTGAAGCAAAGGATTCTAATTTCTAGCCCCTTCTATACTGTGCCCCACCTTCTGAGACACTCTGGTATCTTTTCCTTCAGCTAACTGATTCCACTGCATTTTAGGTCCCTAAATGCCAAGGAGCCAATATGTCAATGTAAACTCATAGTCAAGTTGCTGTAGGAAGTGCTAGACTTAGGGAACAGCCGATGTGCCCTAGCAAACATAAACTGAAGTTGGAGCATCTGGGAAATTTGTGAAATTTTTTGAATCTGGTGATAAAAATATTTCAGTGTGGTGCAAAATAAATAGGGTTTTATGTAAAAAGACCTGGCTTCAAATCTTGGCTCTGCCACTTAAAACCTGCATGATCAAGGACAATTTGCTTTTTGGGGCTCAGTTTATTTATGAAATATGGTCTTAGACATACTGATGATAGGATCTTTTACTGTTATAAAAGTGTAATTTTAATTTTTAAATGCAGAAGGCTTAGAATGTATCAGATAAAGGCATTGTGGCTAACTGAATTCTTACGAACTTGTCAATTACTGTGCTAGAATAATGGATTTGAAAGAATTAAATTTTAAAATCCAAAGGAAAGAAAGAAATATGCATTTATTAGGTACCTAATGTGTTCCTGGCACTCTGCTAAGAGCTTTATAAATATTATTCTCCTAATAACCCTTTGAGGTAGCTATGATTATTCCTGTTTTACAGTTGAAGAAACTGAGACAGAGGTTAAGGAGCCTGCCTAGGATGACACAGCCAGCATCTGAGGTCCCATTTGAACTCAGAACTTCCTGATGCAAGATCTAGCACTCTTTACATCGTGCCATCTAGTGACCTCTGGGAGTTAAGATTATACCTTTTACCAACACTTCGTGATTTTAGAGGCAAAGCCTTATGGAAATAGACTAACAGTTTCAAAACACTATCATGGGGGTTGTTCCAACAATGAAAACAACATGTTTTCATTTTACACGTTGTATTTGGTATTATACCATCTTTATAAAAAGTATATTAAAAAATGGGGTGGAGTCAACACAATTTTTGAAAACTCATTCCACTTGTTTTTATTTTTAAAGCCATTTAAAAATACTTAAAAGAGCTTTGCTCTTTCCAGTAAAGGTCTCCAAGAGGGCCAGAGGTTCTCAGCAGTGCCCCTCTTTGACTTTGCCCTTAAGTGTGTTTGTATACAGTCATTTAAATCTGAGTGACCAATGCATCAGAGTACCAAATCATTCTAGGACTTTACGTGGATGACAGTTGCAACTGATGTCTAAAGGCATGCATACCATATGAACACACAGATAGACAAGAAAACACAAAGGAATCTGCTAGGAAGCTTAATAGGAAATCGTTACATTTTATGAAGGAAACGAATGTAATTCATATAGAAAAGAAATAGAACTTTTCCTATTTATTGTTCAGCTTGCAGGATCCTCAACAGGTAAAGGAAGATATATATTTATGAGGCTCTATCACTGTCCTTGTTTTACAGGTCAGGCATGTTTCTCTAGCTAGTCTGTAAGCTCCTTGTGTACAGGAACTCGACCCTATACTTCAATTATATTTCTCCCAACCCATGCTTAGCCCAGATGAGGTAGCTAACCTATGTCCAGAGTGGAGAATGGACTTGCCTAAGGTCACATCATCATCAGTCATCATCACCATAGCTAATATTGTTATATCACCTACTATGTGTCAGGCACTGTGCTAAGCACTTTACAACTATTACCTCATCTGATCTTTACAACAACCCTAGGAGTTAGGTACCATTATTATCTCCATTTTACAAATGAGGAAAGTGAGGCAAACAAAGATTAAGTGATTTGCCCAGGCTCATACAACTACTAAGTATCCAAGCCTTTTCAAGGTCAGATTTGAATTTGGGCCCTCCTGACTCTAGGCCCCATCCTTTATCTACTGTACCACCTAGCTGCTAAGTGGAAGAGTTGGAATTCAAACCCAGGCCTTCTGATTATAAATCCAATATTATCTCCCCTGGACCATCCTGCCTTTTCATTGATTGAAAACTTGTCCCAGTAAAGTGCTGGATTTTTGTCCCTAGTACTTTTCACAGGGCTCACTTATTTTACAACCCTATAGCTAAATGTTTGGGCACATCAGAAATTAAAATAGAAATAGGAAAGCTTTTTTAGTCCATTTTCCTAATTAATATGTCAGAGCTCATAAAGAAGAACTCATCAGCTTTTCTTCAGCACTGCATCATCCTAAAGACCTGTGTCAGCAAAGATCTCAGCAGACAGTCAATACATTTTAAAAGAGTTCCAAGCCGTAAATCAAAACCAAAAAATGAAGACACAGTAAAAAGAAAAATTCACAAGTGGATCATGGCTTAATGCAGAATGAACTCAGGTTCCAGAGTGTGGTATACAGAATAGAAAATTTAAAAAAAAAGATTTCCTTTGAAGAAATATTCTGTAATACTGAGCATACCCAGCACCTGAGTTAAACTACAGCTAAGAAGTAATATCAAATTGAGCTAATGTTCTCAGAACTTGGTTCTCTCTTCCAAAAGTTTCTATTCATTTTAATTTATTTTTTAATGATATAGTTTTTCTGTTGATTTCAGCCTTGCTGATATCTGGATTTTGTGAGGGAATTCTGAAGAAGAGCAGGAAAAAAATGAGGTGAGGTCATCAAAGGAATCGTGTGCCACTAAAGAGAAGATAGGTTGATCACGAAAAAGGCAAGAGTGAGAAATGAAAGAAAGGTGGATGGCCAGAGTGCTCCACTGGTGCTCTCATCAGGTCAGGCTAAAGCTAATAAGGTCTCCAGCAAGTTGAGTGGACCTTCTATGGAGAACTCTGGGAGAACATGAATGAAAGTCATACAGGATGGGCAGGTATGAATGGGCTGAAATCTGCCTCATTTGAAGGAACTTCCAAATCAAGGAGGATATGGATACATTTGAGTAGATTCTTGGGATTTCTTCTTATATCCTATGTCTATGCTTTAACATGGAAGGAATATGTACCTATGACATTTTAAAAAACCCAGAATGATAATGAAAAGATTTTTGCTTACATGATAAGGAGACAGGGGTTTTTTTGGGGGGGAAGGAGCAAGAAATAAAGGGGGAATCTTACCCCAAAAGTAAATACAAAAAACATCATATTGATAGGAAAATGGCCTAACAAACTGCAAACAAACAGTAAGTTCACGTAGCAGGCTTTCCCTCTTGTCAGAAAATGATGGGAACACAAGTCCTCTTCTGAATATCTGACTCATCTTTTGTTTCAGGGAAAGGGGGAAGTTTGCCTTTTGGATGGGAATGTTAGAATCATCTAGCTTGTCTGAGGCTTTGGCTTGACCTGAGTTCTCAGGCATCACTTTGAGAGGAAGATGGCCACAGCGTGCATGCCAGCGAGCCTGTCACATATTTGGGATTCACCCAAACCAGACCAACAGATGTAACTTGGCATTAAAATGATCCTTCAAAGCCTAAAGCAGCTGACTCAGGAAATCTTTTACCCAGACAAATTTATTAAAATGTTGCACATCATCCTGAATGAGAGGGAAGATGATACATTTAGGTCAGCACACAAAATCTAATTTCTTTGACTTTTGGATGGTTTTGGATGGAACGAAAGCTACCTGTATTTTTGTAATTAAAAAAGTGGGGATGAGGAGAGAACACATTCTCTCCTGGAAAGATTATGATTTCTGTCTCAAGATTTTCAGAAAAGCAATTTTGGGGGAAACCACGGCTGTGGAAAGTAGATGAGTAATCCCAATTAGCACTGGTGAGCACAGTAGGGGAAGATCAGTCTAAAGATGAAAATCCAAATGAGAGAAATACTTAGCAGCCACATACTGTGAAGGACAACTGAGAGAGAAAGAATCTGTATCATCTGAAATGCACATCATTGGGATTGGAAAAAGAGGTAAAGGATACTGGAACCCAAAGGTCAAGTGTTAAATTGGCCTTTCATTCTGTGCTCTATGAGCCTCCTCTCTTTCACAAACAGAGACAGCCCTAGGAAAGATGACACTGTTCTCTATGAAGAGTTGTGATGATAACAGAATTTTTGGCTAACCCAGAATCTAATTGTTTAGAAGTTGAGTAAAAATAGTCTTGTGTTTAGTTTCCTGAAAGGGGCCAGACGATTTTTATTTCTTATTTGTTTATTTTAGAAAGACTCGTGAAAAAGTGTTTAAAGGATTGTTTTTACATTTTTTAATCTTCTACTCTAATTCTAGACAGAAAACTCACATCTTTAGGCAACAGCACGAAGACACAGAAGAAGTACTATACCCATGAAAGGCAAAAATAGTTTCAAATTTCCTTGGGGTTCATGAGTCATACGACCTTGCCTTTGTGACACCTATAAAAAACTCAAGTACTAGAATATTTTAAAATAAGAAGATGGTGGGAACAATCAGCACATGGCAATTTCATCACTCTCACAGTGATCTGATCCTCTTGAGTTCTTTATTAGGAGAAATGGGGGGAAAATAAGCCAAGAGTTGTGAACCAATTCTTCCCCTGCTGTTATTACTAAAGAATCTGGAGAAGTATTAAAATTAAAAAAAAAATTATAATCTTGCCTTGAAACATGATGGAACTAATGAGGCATCAAGGCCACTTATGGCTGAAAACATAATTGGCACATAAACACAGGAGATGCTTATTGATGGGAAAGCCTTTCCCTTTTGTTTCAGAAAACCAAAGGATGCCAACATATTGCAATCCTTCTGTTGTAACTGAGTGGCAAATCTAAGACTAAGATAGATAATTTCTTCAGCAGAGTTTTAACAAAGTAGAGAACTGGGAATGTTTAGCACATGATATATAGTACCTTAAACATATTCAACTGGTTTGAATTAAAGATGATCAAGAAAGAATAGAAAGGCTAGAATCAAAAATTCAGAGTTGGAAGAGCAGCCATTTTGTCCAACCCTACCTGAAGAATTCCTATTATAAAACACTCAATAAAAGGCCATCCAGACTTTCCTTCAAGACCTCCCATTAGAAGGGAGGCAATACATTTTCTTCTTCCAAAGCCTGGATTTTTTGGAAAGCTCCTCTGAAGTGATCCAAGAGATCATTGGGAAGAGTAAAGGGTGTTGATCACAGAGGAAGTAAGGCTCAGATAAGAGAAGCATTTCAAACCTTCCTTTGACACTGAATTTGAACACATCCTAGGATCACAGATTTAGAGGAAAAGATCTCATAGGGCATCTCACCCAAACTCTTCTTTTTCAGATGAGCAAACTAAGGTTAATTAGACCTGGGATAAAGTGGTAGCATTTAGAGAATGACAGGTAGATTTGGCTTAGGGGAATCCTTAATGATAAAATAACTCCAGACAACAGGTCTATCTGGCTTGACACAAATAATGAGAGATTGAAACCCTTGTTTATGATTATACTAAGACAATCACTGTTATCAGATGCAGTAGACAGAAAATGCTGGCTGAGAAAGGAAATTTCTTTAGCATCTCCATATCTATTTCTACTCATACTGAGGTGCTGCTAGCAGTATGTTAGAAAAAAAAAATCTTAAACTCAAAGTTTGGATTTTTTGAAAAATCTTAAGGGAATACAACACTGAAACTTATTTTAATACAAATAAGCATCAGGATGAACAGACTCTAAAATTCCAGATTACAAAAGACAAGTTGAAATACAGAAGCTAGGAAGGTGTCTTTTCTTTTAGCCTACAAAAACAGTGAAGGTTTCAGAAGATGCTGGTATCACAGAGCTTTTCTAGAGTCATTTTGGGAAGATCACTCATGAATTAAAACAAAACATGATATATTCTGCTTTGAAGGGGAGTGTGTGTGTGTGTGTGTGTGTGTGTGTGTGTGTGTGTGTGTGTGTGTGAGTTGAGGACAGTTAACTGACATTTTTATAACCTCAGTTCTTTAGAAAGAAAAGAAAAAAATTCACACGGTCAAAACTTTCACTGTGATGTCAGGATGCCAAAATCATCATGGGAAAAATTTAAGGGTTTTTGTTGTCCTTTTTAAAATTTCATTACCCTTAATGTTCAACTGATACACTTCTTGACTTTTTTGTGGACTTCACTTTTTTTTTTTAAAGGGAACAGCCATACTTTTGCTTCAGATGATTCACGTCAGCCTGCATGCAGCTATGCACAGAGCCAAGCCATAATTTATCACTATGGAAGTCAGAGACATCTCATGTATTAATTAGCAAGCCTTTCTGTGACTGGTGGGTGGAAACAGGCTCCAACTGCCACTGGTATTTGGTCAGCGGTTTCCAGGAAGGGAGAAAGTAAAATGAGTTATAAGGAATTTCTTACCCAATTTGTGTCCAGCCAATGAGTGAACTTTACTTTCATCTGGCACTGAATGGAAGGAAAGAAAAGAGACAAAGATAAGACACTCTTTAAATTCACCATTCTGAACAGATGGAACATTACTTTAGATACATAAGAGATTAAATATTTTACTTTAGCAAAGGTATGACATGTGAACTTTCTCCTCATTTACAAGATATAGCCTAGTGTTCAAAAATAGGTCAGGAAAGGACATGTTTATACAGGATATTACTATAAAGAGAGTACTTTGTGAGGGCAGTGACATTTTTCTTTAATGCCTTTTCTAGATTCTTTAGTTGTGTGATTTCATTTTTGTATCAGGAGAAGTTAACTCATAGACCTATTTATGTAAAATTTAATCAAAATTATTACACTTAATAACAGACAGATGGTTGGATAGTTTCCCAAATATAGTCTACTTTCAATTTTAGATATTTGACAATTGACTTGGTGGACTAGCTGCTGAAAATCAAGTCTGTCTTTGTATGATTAACCACTAAGTTATATCTGTTACAGTAGCAAAATATGGCATGGTATTGGATGGGGTACCCTAAAAGGGCTGAGTACATATTTGTGCACATAAGCATCTGAATTTATGTCTCTGTGTTATAAAACTAAATAGAAAAAACTTTGAATCGTACGTAGACTGGGTTATCCATTCCACTCCTCCCCATTTTCCCCCTCTACCAACCTGTGTTCCTGTTGTATATATAATGAAATGCTACTTCTTAAATTTTGAAATTATAAGCCCTACCCCAGGGATATTCCAATGGAGATTTCATGTTTTGGGGGACGGGTGAGACAGTTGAGCACATATATAACAGAGTGTCCTAGGTCCTCTAGTACTTTTGCCCTTATAAGGAACTTCCCTTTGGGTCTGAAGCCAAGTGGCTGAGATAGACAGGAGAGAGAAGTTTTGCACTCAAATTCCTTCTCTTCACATCAAGAAGGAAAAGGAAATCAGGTACAGAACTCTTTCAACGGAAAGCAGAAATCAATGGAAAGGATCAGAGTGAGACCAAAAGTCAAGTGGCCATGTAGGAAGATACTTGCTGTATAAGCCAGTAAGAGCAAACTGCAACAGAAAACAGACAGGGCTAATCCAAATAACATGGGACAGTTTAGACTACCTGAGTCTAATCCACAACTTTCCTCTCTTTCTTCCCAATTTTTGGCATTTTCATTTGCTGTCCCCATGTCTGTCTGTCTGTCTCTCTCCTCTATCTCTTAACTTCTCTGACTTCTTTGAAGTCTAAATTAAAGTACCACCTTCTGTAAGAAGTGTCTTCATTAATGCTATTGCCTTCCCTCTTTTGATTATTTCCACCTTATCTTGCATATATCTTACCTGCATACATCTTACCTGTACATAGTTGTTTGCATGTTGTCGTCCCCACCAGATTATGAGCTCTTTGAGTGTGGGGACTACCTTTTACCTTTCTTTGAATCTCTGGCATTTAGCATAGTGCCCTGCATATGCTTAATAAATACTACTTGAGTAACTGACTTTGATTTCCTGTAGAGCTATCCTGGAAAGAATTTACTTGTCTCACCATTCCCTTTCTACTTCTCCTTAAGACTAAATTAGGAGAGGAAAGGAGAGAGGAGGGAAATGAATGGGCTGTACTTGGCTGTATATTCTATTGCTGCCTTCTATACCTTGTTTAAAGGCCTGTCTGTGATTCTATGCTATTTGAAATTGTTACTAAAGAACACAGTCATTTATAATGATTTTAGTCAAGCCTATAAGTACCTGATTTAATACTGAGAGAGGGAAAGGTAACTCAAAAGAGAGAGGTAAGGATAAACGGCCATTAGAATGAGAATGTTTGAATTGTGAAATATTCTAGAACCCAGTCATATATAATACTGTCTATTGAACCTGGAGGGAGATTTAATGAGGAAATGAGCCAGTAGTAGTAGTAGTAGTAGCAGCAGCAGTAGTAGTAGTAGTAGTAATTAAACAGACCTTTAAGGTTTGCAGAGAATTTTACATGTATTATCTCACTTGATCTTCACAATAACACTGTGAGGTAGGTGCTCATTTGCTCATTTTTTCCAGATAAGGAGACTCAGCCTGGGATATTAATGGATTTACTCAGGAACACATAACTACAAAATGTCTGAAGCAAGATCCAAATATAAGTCTTCCTGACATCAAGTCTGGCCCATTATTTACTATTTCACTTGATCATCTGAGGTGGAAATTGGTGTAGTTATCCAGGTCACTGGATGATAGAGGCCATCTAGCTAAGGAATGTTCCATGTATAGTTCATGTCTGATGTGTTCAAAGGCCATAACATATTGGATAGAAACCACATTTACCCATATTGATTTTTTGTTTCTTTTCTCTCTCTCTTTCTACTTCCCTGCCTTGCCACTGTTTAGAGATTCCCTGAGGTTTCACTTCCCCGGTAATGCTTCTGTTGCATATGTGGACTAAGCTATGAGAACCAGTCCATGGAGTACACACAAATTTTCTTCTTGGTTTCATTCCAAATGATAACATGAATGACTAAGGGATATTTGCTCTATGTGATGATTAAAAGTCTTCTAATTGGCTGTTAATAGTAATTAATTATTTACTTTAGCTAGGATTGAACTCAGACATGATCCACAAGTCCAGGGCTCTTTCCATTACACCACATTGCATCAAGAAGCTCATACTAAACTACAAACTAATTAGTATACAATGGGAGATAGAGAAAGGAGATCCAGCCATTTCAAATTGTGAGGTAAAAAACCACAGGTTAGGGTAAGAGAAGAAAGAATGAATGACAATGTTTATGGCAGTCTACTTCTTATCTGAATTTCAAACTGATGAAGGTGTTCAGTGTCAGGTGAATAATTACCAAGGTTTCCTAAGGACCCAATGTTGCCAGACATGAGTGACATTGTTCTGTGATCACACTGCTTGCTGCCTCTCTAGCTTTTAAGACCATAAGTCAAATTTTACATTTGACTCTATGATCACAAGCTACCTATAGGACATTTTGAATTGGATGTCCCATAAGCATCTCAAACTCGATACGTTCAAAAGAGAACTCATCATCTTTCCCTCAAAATCCAACATTAATTCCAAACTCCCCTATTATTGTCAAGGGTTCACCATTCTTCCAGGAACTGAGCTTATCAACTGTGATGTCATTCTCATCTCCTCACTCTCACTGACGACATACATTTCTGTCTCTATAGCACTCTTTCTTCTCTTTTCCCACAGCCAGATCTTAGTTTACAATTATATCATCTCTTACCCGAATTATTAACAATCCTGTTTGGTTTCCCTACCTCAAATCTCTCACCATTCAAACAGATCTTCCACATAGCTGAGAAACAGACTTTCTTCAAAGACTAGTCTGATCAAATCACTTCTCCTCCCTACCACACCCACACCCACCCATCCACATACACACAGACACAGAGACCCACATATATACACCTCCCTCCAGTGGCACCCTATTACCTCTAAAATCAAATATATAAACTCCTTTATTTGGCATTTACATCTATCTAGAACCCAGCCTCTTCCCACCTTTCCAGTCCTCTACTACATTATTCCATTACACCTCTCTATGCAATCTGTGATCCACTGATAGTTTACTTGCTATTCTTTTCACACAACACATCATTTCCCATTATCATGCCTGGAATGTACTCTTGGAATCTCTCGTTTCTATCAACTCTCAGCTGAAGTATCACTTTTTACATGAAGCCTCCCTCTATACCCCATTCTCTCCAGAATACTCCCTTTCCAAAACCATACTTTGCATTCACTTTGATATTCTATATATATACAAACATGTTGTCTCCATGGTATAGTATACATAGATTTACACAACAACAATGTAAACTCCTTGAGGTTAGGGACTGTTTCACTTTTGTCTTTGTATCTCCAACACTTAGCACACGGCTTGGCACACAGTGAGTACTTAACACATGCTTATTGATTTACTGATGAGGATGCAGAACCATCAAGTATCAGAGCCAATGATTGACGCTCATTGAATTGTTTTTTAAAAAGACCATTAGCATGTCCCACAAAATTTCTGGCCTTCAGAACAGCCTTTTGTGGTCCCACTGACTCCAATCCGGTATTCAGGTAGTTTATCTGTTCATCATCCCTTGCTACACAAGCCATTCAATTTTTACACAAGATACTGACTTCGACAAACAAACCATTTCTGACCTTCATAAATTTTTTTTATTAGTCATATAGACCCACAGAGAGGTCCTATATGTTATTCTTTCCATTGCATGCTGGGTTATGATAAGCATCTGGTCTTCTAATTCCATAATGAATCCTATCATGCAAAAACCATTGCAGGGAACATTAGAGTCCAACTCTTTTTTTTTTAATCCTCCAGGCACCTACCTCATTAGTGATTAATACTGTCCAGTATATGGTTAAAACTAATCTACATGGCTTTGGATCATATGTCCAGTGAAGTTTCTTGATAGACTTTGCGATCCAACACAACATTTCTTATCTGAATGTCAAACTGATGATGGTAACAGTGTCAGGTCAACAATTACCAAGGTTGTTTAAGAACTCCATGTTGTAAGACATGAGTGACATCAAATTTGTGATTCAAGTACATCTAAATTACTACTACATTGATCTCCAAGTCATGAGCATTACATTAGTCTTTGAATGTAATGCTCCTTTTATAAACATATATATACACACACATACATATACATGACATATATGCATGTATGTGTGTATATCTATATATACATAACACATACACACATATACACAATATCTATCTATCATCTATCTATCTATCCGTCTATCTAAAATCAAGGTTCATCTCTAAGCCTTTGCAGCTGCTACATCTTTTCATAGAGCTCCAGGATGGTATTTGTGATGAATACACAATCATTAGTGAGAAGCAGATGCAGGATATCCCCTGTTCATTACAGTCCTGTTTTTTCCAGTCAAGGTGTCAGAGCAATGTGTCTAAGGTAGCCATGAAGATATTAGAGAAATTTGATCCCCCTTTCCCAACTCCTCTCTGGATGCCAATTCTGTCCAGTGCCACAATGTTTTACTTTGGGTATGCATCTGGTTTTTATCTCTTCTGTCATGAAGAGCATAGGCTGAGGACTTGATTCTACTAATTGTGCACTGCAGCACTGAATAGCTAAAAGGTTGGCTTTGATTATCTTGCTTTTCTACGAATATCTTTAAAGTACATAAGGGTTAGGCTTTTTATCCCCATTTCATAGAGGGATAAACTTTTGATATAAAGAGGTTAAGTAATATGTTCAAAGTTAGCAGAGTCAGGAATCAAACCAATTTCTCCTGACTCCCACACCATTGTATTAGCCTTGGTTTGATTCTTTGCGTAAGACACGATCTCTTAACCAGGGGATGACAGTCACCTTCCCCCAAAGGGCTGTATAGATTTCAATTTAAATATATCTTTATTTCAATATAATTAGTTTCCATTGCCATCCTTCTATTTTGTGCATTTAAAAACATTACTATGAGAAAGGCAGCAAAAGTTTTATCAGACCGTCAAAGGGGTTGATGGCACAAAAAAAGAATAAAAACATCAGGAATAAGAAGTCTTACTTTATTTGTTAGATTTCTGAAGCATGTATTTTCAAAGAGTACCAGATGTTATTAAAATAGGAGATGCAGTATACAATAGTTAAATTGTGTTATCTTAATAATAGCTGACATTTAACAGTACTTTAATGTTTGCAAAGTGCTTTATATGCATTATCTCACTGATTCTTAAAATAGGGAAGTGTTATAACTATTATTATCCTGATTTCACAGAGGAGGAAACAGAGGCTCTAAGAAGTTAAGTGTCAGAGGTAAGGTTTGAACCCACGTCTCTTTTGACTCTAAGTCTAGAACTCTTTCCACTATGCTACACTGCCTTATAAAATGTTGCCCTGACCAATGTCTTTTTGTATGAAATACATTAGCAAATTATATCCAGACTCCATTTAATGTGATAAAATGAAACTATAAAGCTACAGTGCTGCCTATCTATTTATTACATTGTTCCTATGGCACCAGTTGCCCATAATGTGTTTCTCCCCACTAACACTATTTTTGTTTTGGAGGGAACCAGTTAACAAAATGTCAGGACATGCCTGCACATTTTAGAAAACAAAATAAGGTAAAACCATGGAGTGTTTTGAATAACTAAGTATCTCACAAAGGAGAATAGACAAAGTATTACAAATATTCTGGTCACTTTGATTTTAAGTATGATATCTTACTTCATATATGCACAAATGTCATTACCGCTATTGAGAATTCATTGCCTTTTTTGGTTACAGCACATAGTTATTTCTAATATTTCCTTAGAGAAATTCCTTAGCAACTCTTATGAATTTTTTTAAGGAATACAAATGATAATCATAATGCCATAATGAGCTTAAGGGTCTTGCCTCCCTCTACTTCTGTTTTTTTGTTTTTTTGTTTTTTTGTTTTTGCTTTTAGGCAATTGGGGTTAAGTGACTTGCCCAGGGTCACACAGCTAGGAAATGTCAAGTGCTTGGTCTGAGGCCGCATTTGAACTCAGGTCTTCCTGACTTCAGGGCCGGTGCTCTATCCGCTGTGCCACCTAGCTGCCCCCTCCCTCTACTTCTCCAAACAATATAAAATAAAATATTACTGTTGCTGTGGGCTCAAGTAAATAAAGATTTCTATTTTTCAAAAGGAATAAATATAAAAAATAAAAGATGCCATCATGACTTAATACATTAATTTCATTTACGTTTTTAATGACAAGTGTCATAATTAACACATAATACAAGTGACTTGACTTTGGAATTATTTTTTTAAAATCTTCCTTTGGAGATGAAGCTGAGTGTTAGTAGTTCTACAGCATATTTATCTAGTACAGAAATAGGAACCATAATAAGGCAAAAAAGACAGATGTGTAATACTATATGAAGCACTAATTTACACAAGATTGAAAATTAACAGTTATGTCTGATGCGAAAATAGCTTTTTGCACTGAATGGCAAGTTGCCAAAAGATTCAGTGATGGGCAACGGCTAGGACAGAAGCCCCAGTTTCTCAGCCAGTTGGGTTGCATATGTTACAAGGTAAAGAAGATCACCTCCTTCTTTCTTTACCTAAAGGTTAATTCCATTTGCTTCTGACTACCTAAGGGGAACTTTATGGTGAGAGAAGAGACATCTAGGAAGTATTTTGGGTCCCTAATACATTACATGATTGCAGGACATTTTTTATTTTCACCATTATTAAATACCCACCAGGCACCATGGATGTGGGTCTCTGAGGTGTTTCTTGGAGTCTGCTTAGACAAACTGGATTTCTACTAACAGGTTGCCATAAATGTCACATTTTAGGAGTGCCTTGTGGTAGTGACCACCAGATCAACAGTCATTATTTGATGGTTACTACTACAAGGCACTCCTAAAATGTGACATTTATGGCTTAGTTTTTGTTTGCTTCATTTGTTTGGTTTTTGTTTTGTTTTGTTTTTTCATGTTCCTTGTGATTTAGCATGTGTTGATCTTAGGCACCCTGCATGGGAAATGTTTAATCATTTCTGGTTCTGGGCCTTGGAAGCCAGGGAGAACCACTGAACAATAGCTATTTCTTTGCTAACAGAATAGTGTGTGGAGGCTAGAGAAGTAAAGCCTCTTCTGACAGAATTTTGATCAGGTTTTCTATATTGAACTCCAGAGGAACTCAAAACAAGGGAAATAATAGAAATTATTTATGTTAAAGGCGGCACTTGCAGTACTTGGAAGCAGCAAACATTAGGGAGCACATAATACATACAGGAATTGGCATCCTGGTAGGATATACTTATATTAATACAGTGATCACTTAAAATATGTTTTATTCTTTTTGTCAGGCTGTCTTTTATACCTCAAGTGCATTCTCACAGGGGGAAAACAAGCTACTTGCTTACTGATAGCATTTGATACACATTCTGTAACATAAGTGACTATTAAGGACTACAGCCACTTAATAAAAATTTGCAGAATGGTAGCAGATTTGGTGAGTTAATGGGCCCCATATGCTCCTCTGCTGCTGACAGAAGATGGTATATTGCTCACATGCTCACATCTCTTCAGCTAAAAATTGCCATCAGCTACAGCTTTTCTTTTCGAGAATGCCAACACTATGTCATGAATGGGGGGGAAAACACTGCACTATGAATATGCAAATGTACTAAGATTTCCAATATTTCACATCATGACACTTGCAGCGAAGCACTAGTCTAGAAGATGATGCAATATTCAGCTTTTACATAGTGAGGTTGGTAAAACACCTCTCCTCTCTACTTCATTTAATCTTTGATTTCCATATTGCCGACCTAACAAAGACAACAATCATGTAGGTGAAGTTTATTTGACTGATATGACTACATTTTCTAATTAGCCCATAAAAATCCTTTGCTGGACATCTGGGTGGTAAGCTAAACATCTTGTGCTTCCTTAATGGTTAATAAACTTGTTTCTAAGAGTTGTTTCTTCAGAAATAGAAAACTGATGTGGTTGCCAATATTGAGAATCAATTTTCCTCCCTCTCAGCAGATCAATTTCTGTGCCATAGATTGATTTCCAGAATTTCTAAGCAATGAAACCTGTTCCATGCTATAAATTAAGTTCCTTCCTTAGCAAACATGGACTATTACTGCATTAATTTATAGTGTTTTCTTATTGCAATGGCTATTTGGCACAATATATCTCCCTAGTGAGGCTTTTTGGATTTTCAGCACTGTGAATTTTCATAGATTGAAAAATGCTTCATTCTCTTGAAGAAAAACAGGGATTTGCTTTTTTTGGAAAAGAGTAGCAATGATAAAACAAATAGAAGATGATGAAGAAAATTTATCCATGTAGGCAAAATGACTCATTAGTTTCCCTCTCCTCCTTCTACCTTCTATATTTTGCCTTCAAAGAACACAAAAAGACAGAGCTCCATGTATCCTGCCAAAAAGCTGTTCAGGATTCTGATGCCCCCTAGCTTGTTCCTGAATCTCACAGCAGAACTCAAAGATCAGGAAATGGATAATACAGATGGCAGGCCTAGGAGGCTAAGAAATCAGGGCTATCCCATATATATGTGTGTATGTATGTATATACGTGTGTGTGTGTGTGTGTGTGTATACACATATACACATCACATACACATATATCTATATATGTATATATATGCATACATAGATACATACATATAGATGTTTATACATTTGTATACTATACACATATCTTGTGCATATACCTATATATCTATATATCTTCATTGCCTTCTGAACTACCATCATCATCATTGATTGACTCTTGAGAAATAAATAATTTAAATGGTGTGATCCTTTGGACCTTTCCTCCTTTCCACAAACCTCTTGGGGTTCCAAACTACAGTTCAGGAAATGACATAAAATAATTTTTATAGCCCCTCATGACCTCTTTTGCTCTATTCCTATATCCCTGTCCTGAAAGTAGTGGAATCATGTTAAAATGGCATAAAGTATAAACTGTGCAGACTGGTTAGAAGACCTCTTTAAGTGTCTACAGAAGAAACAAAGGATAATGAAGGTTTGCAGATGAAGAGGGATTAGGATCCAGGAGATGCTAAACAGTTCTATATGGAAGGAAAGATCATGCCTTTACTTGTTAGGAGAATATGTATTGGAGTAACTTTAGGGGGCAGATATTAGGTTGAAGTTCTAAAACAAACAGGGTTGAACCATCTTGGGTTCCAGAAGCAGATGTAGGAAGAAATCTGCAGGATGGAAGGAGGTTGGAGGCAAAGAGCATTCTGCTGTAGTCAAGAAACACCTAAATTCAAAGACAAGGTGTGAGGAAGACAGACTTGGGTGGGCTGATTAAAATTTGTGCAGACAGGTTTGTGATTTTAGTAGGTGGTTTGACTGAGTACAGTAGATCCAAGACAAATGTCATTTGGAGTTTGGTCACTTTTCACCTCATTGATTTACACTGATGATTGAGTCACATGAATGGAGGTAGCTTTATTTCCTTTCTTTTCTTTTGCCTGTTTGGTGTTAATCAACTGCTGGTATTCACTGAAGATGCCACTTCCCTGGCAATTCTCACTATGTGTAGGGAATTTAATGCTGTCTTTCTAAAATACTCAGAACTCATTACAAGTGGCCAAGTTTTCAATCCATAAATATTGTTTAAATAATTTTTGTATATGTAAATAAACCCCCTTCTAAAATCTCAGCAAATTAGAAAACTCTAACAATGCATTCTCTAGTTGTGGTTGTTGTTTTCCAGATGTTTTCCAGATAAGCATTATTCTTTCAGCATCAATTGAATTTATTAGAGATACAACTTTCCCAGGATTTTCAGGGAGTAGCAGAAACGACAAGAAGCCTACCCAGTTTTTAGTTTCTCGGCACATCATGGTCTCTTCATTTTGAAAAGCATAGCTATAGTCAAAGCAGTGAATCTGGGTGCCCAATAACATCCATCAGTTTAGTCTCTGCTCCATCATACTATATGTTAGATTCATGTCTGTGTGGGGTGCCTCATTCTTAGTAAGTGAGTCAATGACTATTTCTATAAAGCAGGCCAGGCAAATTCCCATGGTGCCAGGCCATCTGGAAGAGATTCCAAGAGCAGCAGGATATTGATACTCCCTTCTCTACCCTGGAGAAGAACAAAGACTTATTATTACCAATTACCCTACAGGCCACAGGACGAATGTCCACTGTCAACCTATGGAGATGAAAAGGAATACGTGCTAATTCTACAACTACTAATGTTTGCTCAACATCCCTACTTTTATTTTATTTCCAAAATGATTTATTATGAGCTTAACCTTCAGCATCAACAAAATCAATTAAACATACTTTATGATTATTTATGTTTGAATAAATGCATTTATACATACAAATATCCATAACAATTTATCAGGTACTCCCTGTGTGTCCCCTTTAACTTTCTTTTTTGTCCATTTTCCTATATATTTATGCATACCTAATCTTTCCTTTTACATATGCAGTCAGTGTGTGCTCTGTTTTCATGTATATTGTTTCAGAAAGGCCCTTCAACATTTATAATCCTTATACTCATCAGCTGTAACCACATTTTATAAGCAAATATCCCATAATAATGATAAACTACCATTTATTCTGCATTTTTCAAATGTTGGAGATTTTAGTTATTCCCAGTCTTTTGACATGAAAATAACACTGCTATAAATATCTTTGATCAGGTAGCTTTTTCCTTTTTTGATAATACACAAAGGATTTTTGTTTGTTTGTGTATTTGTTTGTACATGTGATTCTCTTTGTGTACAAGAACTCCCAGCTCAGAAACAACCACCAAAGGTATATATCAACAATTCATCTGCAACCTGGAGTCTTAGAGATTTGACAGTGATAATAAGAGGTTGTGACTTGTGTAACCAGTACGTGTTAGAGTTAGGAGCTGAACCCAGGCATTCCTAAATTTAAGGCTGGTCTGATTTCTGCTATGCCACACAATCTCACAGGATTCATTCCAAATAACAGAATAACTGGATAAAATATTCAATTATTTTTAAAACTTTGCATTATTTTGCCAGATTACTCTTCAAAAGCCAAGATGGCAAATCAGAGAACAGAAACATTGCTTATGCTTTTGTTTCCAATAATGACTGAAGTAAAAGTTATTCACTGTTTTAGACTTCTGCCAGGTAGCATAGAAATGTTCAAATAATTTGTATTACTGAGCACAAATTAAATGTTTTATTATGCTAATCTATAATTATAGAAGTGAACATTAATATAGGATGTAGATTTATCATTTACAAATGAACCACAATATTTTGACAATTGGTAGCTTATCTTAATTTGGATATATTTTCTACCACACAATATATACCTTGGAGAATGAGGGTGGAGTCAAGCTGGCAAAATAGAGGGAGCATTCTAGCTGAACTCTCTCAACCTTCCCCTGGAAGCAACTGTAAAATAATGTGTCAAATCTAATTCTGGAGTGGCATAGCAAACAAAAGTTCAGGGTGTGACATTTTTTCCAGTCCAAGACAAGTTAGGAGTTTTTGTAACACTGGATTCAGGGCTGGCCCAGAGCACAGTGCAATGGTAACACCAGCTGTAGTCTAAAGGTACCACCACCACCACTAGCAGTACCAGCAGTATTCCCAAGCCCATTATCCAGTTCTGGGTCACAGTTCTAGGGCAAAGAAGAGTGGTCAAATTTGCAGCTCAAGGAACAGACTCATTTTCTGGGTAAGAATAAGCATGCAGACCAGAATAACAATGATCACACTGATTGTCTCTCTCCAGATTATCACCTTGGAAGCACTGGACACTTACAGACCTCCAGAACTAGCCGTGAAAACAGCAAGGTGAAAATGTCTGCAACTTGGGACAGTGACCCCCACGTCACCCCACAGAGGAACAGAGCTCTACTCTAACATAAAGAAATAGGCTGGAAAAACAACAATTAAAAAAAAAGAACCTGACCATAAATAGGGAGAGGTGGGGGACACTGTCCCAAGCTGCAGACATTTTTACCTTGCTGTTTTCACAGCTAGTTCTGGAGGACACAAACCCAACAAGCAGTTTTGTAAGAGCTAAGGAAAAATATAAAAAAGGGCAAAAAGTGATTTAAAAAATCAAGTAAGAATGGCAGCAGAAAAATTGGGAAAAGAAATTGGAGCAATGCAAGAAAATTTTGAAAAGAGAATTAGTAGCTTGGCAAAAAGAAGCAGAAAAAAATACTGAAGAAAATTACTCCCTAAAAAACAAAATTGCCTGGGGCAGCTAGGTGGCACAGTGGATAGAGCACTGGCCCTGGAGAAAAGAACTCCTTAAAAAGAAGAACTGACCAAAAGAAAAAAAAGGTACAAAACTTTATTGAAGAAAAGAACTCTTTAAAAATTAGAATTAGTGAAGTGCAAGCTAATGACTCCATGAGACATCAAGAAACAATAAAACACAGTCAAAAGAATGAAAAAAATAAAAAAAAATAAGGAATATCTCATGAGAAAAACAAATGACTTAGAAAAGAGATTAAGGAGATTATATCCAAATTCCAGAGCACCCAGGTGAGGTAAAAAAAAAATAGTGCAAACAGCCAGACATAATTCAAATACTATGGAGCCACAATTAGGATCACACAAGATTTAGCAATTGCCACTATAAAGGAGCATAGGGCTTGGAATATGATATTCCATAAGGTAAAGGAGCCAGTGTAGGAATAACCTACCTAGCAAAACTGAGCATAATCCTATGGGAGAAAAATAGATGTTTAGTGAAATAGAGGACTTCTTGGCATTCATGATGAAAAGGACATAGATGAACAGAAAATTTGCCTTTCAAATACAAGATCTGAGAGAGTCACAAATAAGTCTGTACTATTCTGTGGTTTCCAAACATATTGTGAGATGTCTTTAACTTTAGCATTTCCTCTCAACTATCTTTGTGTTAACTACTGAAATATCATCAATACCATTGATATCAGAAGATAAGGATGCTCTAAGATGGGTGGACTCTTAATTTTTGCTCATTTTCTACATGATTCCTATTATCTGACTTTTCTGACTCAACTTGATTCTTCAGTGGCCTCATATGAAAAACAAGGAAAATATCCCATGCATTAACTGCTTATAGGATGACTATGTGGAAAGTTGTTTGTAATTTTAAACTACAGAAGTGTGAGGTTTTTACTGTCATCACCATCATCATCTTCATCTCCATCATCTTTGTTTTTAGGAATAAACTAATATAAACACTTATAGTACTGCCAATCCAGGATTATGTTTTAGGGGAATTGCTTCTCTCTCAATTCAGAAGCAAGAAGGTGTAGTTATAATTCTTATTCTCTGCATATCACAAACTTGTCCAACTCAATTAAAACTGGCAAAACTGTCCTGGGGCCAGAAAGGGAGGTGAGTAAGTAAATTAAAACTTTGAACCCCTCAAAAATAAAATAAAACACATGTTTGTTTTGTTTACAGTCTTTCATTCAATTCATTGAACTTATCTCCATTACTTTTAACCCCAAATTGCTATCCAATCTAGAACAAGAAAAGTTAATTAAGTAATTGCTTTTTTTTTTTAAACAAAGCTTTTCAAAGGTTATGAACTAATGGGGTTAAGTAGCACAATATTCAGAGACTTGGACTTGGAGTCTGGAAGACCCAACTTCAAATTCTATTTAAGACACTTAAAAACTATGTGACCTTGGACAAGTCACTTAACTTCTCTCAGACTCAGTTTCCTCCTCTGTAAGATGAGGATAATTACTGCACCCACCTTATAGGTTTTTGTTTGAGGATAAAAGAGATAATGTATATAAAATACTTTACAAACTATATACACACATACATTCATACACACACACACACACATATAGATACAGATATAGATATCTATCTATATATTTATCTATTGTGGGCAGCTAGGTGGCAAAGTGGATAGAATTCCAGGCCTGGAGTCAGAAAAACCTGAATTCAAATCCAACCTCAGACATTTACTGTGTGATCCTAGGCAAGTCACTTAACCCTGTTTACCTCAGTTTCTCATCTGTAAAATGAGCTGGAGAAGGAAATGCAAACCATACTTCTTGAGTGGTATCTGTATCTGCCTGTATCTTTGCCATGAAAATCCCAAATGGGGTCATGAAGAGTCAAATGTGATTGAAATAACTGAAAAACAAAAATCCATGTATCTGTGGATTTATGTATCTGTCTCTATCTTCATCTTGCAGTCTCTAGGATAATTGGTTATAATAATAATAATGATGATGATACATAAAAGCTATTTATTAAAAAAAAAGTTAGGAACATAGGAATTGCTCTGCCAGGTCAAGTTCATGGTCTAGCCATCACAGTATTATCTTGGCAATGCTATACAAAGGCCTGATTATTATCTCTGACCTTAACCATAAGAGATTGAGTTTAGGTATGTCTGACCACCTCTTAGTAGCCACTTCTGGCCCTATCACATATGAGTCTTTCAAAACCCCTTTTTACATGTTTGTCATCTTTGCTACTCTCCCCTCATCCCCGTACCCAGGTGAAATAGTACCTACCAGCCCATGGCCCAGGTGCTACCTTTTCAACCACCCAAGTTAATCCACTCAGCTTTAGAACTCTGATTTCTGGCTAAGCTTTCCTGATTGGTGAATGAATGGGCGCATGAATATAATCTCATCTAATCCACTGTAATGGGGAATTGGATAATGAAGGTTCAGTCTTTAGATCATGCAGAGGCTTGGCAAACTTGCTTCTGAAAATGGTGATGTGAAAGAGGCAGAGTATGTTCAATTAATCTATGACTGTGTCCTGTGTAGTGATGAAAAGTCTTTTCATTGGCTGTTGAGCCAGAACTGAGTGTGTCTGAAAGGCTTGAACACAGGAAATTTTTAACTGGTGGAAAGGCAAAAACTGCTGTATGCTTTTGGGTGGGGAGAGAAGTAGCAGGCACTCTGTGAGCTGATATGAGGAAGGGAATATTATGTATGTGCTAAACACTGTACCCTCATTGGCCAGATCCTATTACACCTCTATCTAGATGGCCTCAGACCATAGCAATTGAACTTGGGCATATTGCTTATGCCTTGCAAGGTACATGTATCTTTTTTTCTAGAAACAACAATAAACTCTTGCTTTGGGAACAGTAATATCAACTCTATCACTGCTTCTGGAAAGGGCATGACCACTGAATTCCTTGTGCTACCTCCTGCCATTCTTCTGAGCCCCCAGACTCCTTTCCCTGGCCATGACTCCTCTATAGGCAATATCTGTCTCCTTTAATTAGCACACAAGCTCCTTCAGGGCAGGGATTGTCTCACTTTTGTATTTGTATAGTCAGGACTTAGCACATTGCCTGGAATAAAGAAGGCATTGAATGAACATTTTTTTTCATTTATCTATGTCATCGTATTTCTTTCCACCACTTTCGTCATGAGTTTTGTGAATTAGTCCAGGTAAAAGAGCTCATCTAGAGTGTAGTTCTTATACCCCCGTGGGTTCCCAAGGTCAAAACTATTTTCATTATAATACTATTTCCTTTTTTAACTACATATCTGAATGAGGGTAGATTTTCTTCATATACTTCACTTAAAACAACATATCACAACAGATTGAAGGCAGAAGTAGAATATGAGAATTCAGCCCAGGCATTAGAGAGATTTTGCAAAAATATGTAAAGCAATGCCACTCTTCTCACTAATTTTTTGAAACTATAGTTGATTTTCATTAAAAATGTTACTTATATTAACACTGAATGGATTTATTATTTTAAAAAATATATACTTAAATGAGCAGTTTTGATTTCTAATATGGTAAGTATCGATGGACACAATCTGTACAAGGAATGCTAGGTGATGTACTTGACCCGTAGTTAGGAAAACCTGAGTTCAAATCTGGTCTTAGATACTTACTAGCCATATAACCCTGGGCAGGTCACTTAACCCTGTTTGCCTCAATTCTCGCATCTATAAAATGGAGAAGGAAATGGCAAACTATTCTAATATCTTTGCCAATAAAACCCCAAATGGGCTCACAAAGAGTCAGAAACAATTGAATAGCAACAACCTATATAAACAAAAACTCTGGGATCCTCAGCTAATTTTATGAGTGCAATGGAGCACTAAGACCAAAACCTGTAAGAACTGCTTCAGTGGCCCAACAACCTTATGTTATGGAATAGAGAACTGAGCCCTAGAGAGGAACTGACTTGCTCAAAAGGCTTCATCCTGCTCTGAATTCCTATAGCAGTTATTTTAATATCATTCACATGGTATGGTAGGGGTATGGACTGAGTGCTGGTCCCAGAGGCAGGAAGGCCTGTATTCAAATCTCACCTCTGACACGGGCAAATCATCAAAGCTTTGTTGGTGCTAAGTAACCATTGAAGACTTAATTACTAAATTAAAGATGGTTGGTAATCTGCCTGGGTGGAGGGAGTTCCCACACTGCCAAAATCTCTGATCCATGAGAGAATGGGCAATAGAAGAAAGCATTGGATTAGAAAGAGGAAGATATTTCTAGGCTCAACTCTGCCACTAAGCAGCTGGGTGACTTTGCACAAGCTACTTAATATCTCTGAGGAGCCTCCTCTGTAAAATAAGAAGACTAGATGTAATTGATCTCCAATGTCTCATCTAGGTATAAAATCATAGGACTCACTGACCTTCAGTTGTTTTCAGTTGACTCTTTGTAACCCCATTTGGGGTTTTCTTGGCAAAGATACTGGAGTGGTTTGCCATTTCCTTCTCCAGTTCATTTTACAGAGGAGGAAACTGAGGTAAACAGGGTTAAATGACTTGCCCAGAGTCATACAGCTAATAAGTTCCTGAAGCTGGATTTGAACTCAGAAAGAGTTCAGGCCTGGTGCTCTATCTACCACACCACCTAGCTGCCCATCTTTATTTTTACTAACCTCTAATTGGAATTTAGGATTTCCTTCAAAGATGAATGAATTGTTATTTTGACAAGGGGATCAAATGCTTCACTAGACTACCAAAAGGAACCATGACATCTACAGAAAAGGCTAAAAATGCCTTATTTGGCAATGTCACTATTAAGATAGGGCAGCCAACAGTATCCACATGTTTACTCAGTCCTCTGCATATGAACCCTTGAAATAACCAAGTGTCTCTCCTCCAAGGCCTTTCTCTAGACCTCAGTTACACTAACTATTCTGACAGTAGTGGAATTTTCCCTTCACTGATTTAGACACCATTCTTCTATTAATTAGATTACATTAACTTTTTTTTTTGGCAGCTATGTTACATTTTTGGTTTATGTTAAGATTTTGGCTAACTAAAACTATGAAATAATAATAGAGAGAAGCAAAAGGAGCTTAGATGTAATAGGATCATAGAACTGGAAGTCTGAGGCCAAGGAAAGTTAAGTGATTTCAAGGTTAGAGAGGTGACCCATTTTATAGCTGAAGCCCAGTAACGGAAAGTCATTTTCCCAACATTGTACAGCTAGCAAATATTGGAGTTAGACCATGGACCTCTTACTCTGGGCAGAAACCCTGGGCCAATCACTTAACTTCTGCCTCAGTTTCCTCAACTGGAAAATGGGAATAATGATAACACCTACCTCCTGAGGCTGTTGTGAGGATCAAATGAGACAATGTTTCCAAAGGATTTAGTAGTACAGTGTTTGGCACATAATAGGCCATTATTAAATGCTTCTCTCCCTTTTTTCTACCTCCTTCCCTCCATTATTAATTTTTTTTTGATGCTGATAAGTCAGATTTCTTCCATTTTATACTTGTGCAGTTGAAGCCTTACAACTCATGTTTAGGACTTCATACATATTATAATTATATTTTATCAGGTTAATTTCATTCCATTATTCCAGTTGGTTTAGATCTTTTTGATCCCACTTCTACCAATGAACTTATTAGCTACCCCCTCCCACTTTTGTCTCATGAGCAAATTAGATTAGAATCCTTTTTTATGTTTTTATCCAAGACATTGTCAGGGCTTAGGTATGTGCTCTTTACATATCGCTGATGACCCTCCCATCAGGAGCCTATGCCCTTTTGACTGCTTTTCTTCTCGTTAAACTACTTGTATTCACTTGCCTGACTCCTTTGACATGTACCATGAGCTGGCTGGATAAGCATAGGCACACAAAGCCTGTGGACATGGAATTTTGTTTTCTTGTATGCAAAGCTAACTAGACAGCATAGGATATAACCCCAGCCTTGAACCAGACACAGCACCATGCTCTAATAAGCTGAGCTAACTAGTATTTAAATGTGAATTTTCCAAAGAGCTCATGGCCCATCCTGTGATACCAGCCCGTTTTGTCCCTGCATGAATTATTTTTGGCACTTGGCCTCTGGCTGAAGATTGTAAGACTGCTTCTGTTCTTGGCTCCACTGTGTGGTACCAAAAGGTTCTCTTTTGGAGTGAAATGAAGTATGTAATATTTTCTATATTTTTGCCCAGAATCTACTTCCAACTTTTTAACACAAGAAATGCACAAAACAAGGAACACTATTTTGAATAGCTATCATCCAAGCTCACTGTTTATTACAGCAATACTGTTTTAAACATAGAGGGTGGCTCTAACCAAGCTCAGAACCAGTCACTTACTTTAGAAGTTCAGTCACTGCATGATTTGGGTATTCTATACAAATCTATCAAATGAGGTAGCAGCAAACAAGCTTCTTTTTGCCCTCGTACTGGTGGTAAGATATGAGCGCTAAGCATGCACTATGCATTTGAAGTGCATCCAGAGAAGACTTGATCAGAGTTGGTAGAAGCACTGATAAAAATGATATCTACCAGTGAGGACACACTCTGTCCTCAGTCTGAAACTTGCAGAGTCTTTCTATTCTCACCTTCTACATCCTATGAAAGTACTCAGAAGTTGAGTTGGGGGAAGAGGAGAAGTGTCACCATATAATGTTTCCAGAAAGCTTAGTACTGTGTGCCAGGGTTCAGTGGGGCTTGGAGATGGGAGAGACCTCATACTATGAAGAGCAGTTGATGAAGATATTCTAAAAGTTGATGGGGACATTCTGAATCCAAAAGAAGTGAAATGAATATTCACTTTTTGGATGAGAGAAAATGACAGTGAAGTAGTTCTTTCCATCTAGTCCAACCTTTATTTAAACAAGAGATTCTTTACCTTACTATGCCAATTTTTAAAAATTGGTTTTTTGCCCTTTGCTTTAAGACTTTCAAGAGTTGGAATGGAACAGTGCCAAGTGTGTGGGTGAGGGTAGTTGTAGAAGGGAAAGAACCTCCTTATCTCTCATTGGCTTAACTAAATGCAGGTAGAGATGATCATCTAAAGGAAGTGTAGTATAACGGAGAGAGAGATAGAGAAAACCTCAAAGCTAGGAATACTTGGGTTTGAGTGCTGTCTTTGATGCATGCTGGCTATATAACTGTGGGGCAAGCTACTTAAGATCTCAGTGCTCTAGGAAACTCTCTAAGACTGTAAGTTGTAGTGTCAACTGTCAACCTGCAGTGACAATGAGAGTTTCTTCTCTTAGGAATCCCCTAGACCAATGAAACCATTGGTCCAGTCCCTATTTCTATGCAGATGCCTCACAGATCAATTATATCCACTTCAGTTCCCCCTGAATTCCAATTCTAAACCATTTACTGTATATTGGACATTCCAAAGTAGAAGCCTTAGAACTAGCTCTAACTCAACAGATCGTAACATTCAATGGTATGCTAAAGCCAGCTCAAACTGGCCCGTATGAGGTGGTTGTTAAATTTTCAGCATTTATACCTTGGAAATTGTTTGATTTATTATTGTGCTGATTGTTTAGACTTAAGAAAGTGATGGAGAAAACATTAGTAATGCTGATTAAAATTAAGTTTATCATACATATATTCCCCCCCCCAAGAACTGGTTATTAAACATTTACCAGCATAACCCTATTCCTAACCCTCAGCCTCTTATCCTACATATTCAATCAATCTTCCTGTTTTTACCTCCATCTGAATACTTCTGTACTGACTTAGCTGTTACCTTAGTTCAAGCCCTCATCTCCTCTGGCCTAGACCATTGCAGTGGTCTATATTCAGGTCTGGGCACCACATTTTAGGAAATATGGAGACAATTCAGGGTGTGTCCAGAAAGGAGGGAAGTGGAATGGTGAGAGAGCCAGAGAACTTGCCTTATGAGCACTGTTGAAGACTTACAAGTGACAATAGACAGAGCTGCCTCCAAGTGTGAGGAGAACTGTCATGTGGAAGAAGGGTTAGCTTTATTCTATTTATTTCAGAGGGTAGAGCTAGAAACAATTAAAGGAATTTGTGGAATGGGTAGAACTGAAGTAAAAATTTCCTCATAAATTACAGTTATCCCAAAGTGCAACAGTTGCCTTGAGAAACAGTTGATCTGATTCCTCTGACAGAATACAAGATCCTGTTTTCATTTCATGGTCTTTGCATTCCCCATGTCTGGCAGATAAAAGGTGCCTCACAAATGCTTCTTGATTGATTGACATATAAGCATATGAGAGAGACGCAAATGAGATACTGTATGAAGTCCAAGGCGTAAAAGGCCTTTACCAAGCAAGCATTTGTGGAGATGTTCATTCCTCTCAGACAAAATGGCCAGGTCTTGGGATGATACTTCTTCATACTCTTAACTCTTATTTTTACGTGTGATGACTGTGGTCAATCTCCTATTAGGTGGAAATGACCCTAACATCTTATTAAAAAAAAAACCTCTTTTATCTTAAACACCTTGGCAAATTGTAGTGATGTATGACTTTTCTAGATGTACCATTAGACAACTGTGGTATGATTAACTTTTTCTTTCATAATTTCAAAACTTTCTTTTCACCTTTAAAGTTGCTTTTCTATTTGTGTTTTAGATTGGACCTGGGCTTTTACTTGTACAGGAAATTCCAATTAAGGCAGCTCTTCCCATGCAGGTCAACCTACGGTCTGCATTTTCGATCTTGGAATATTCCTACATTGGGTGATATATTTTACTAACAAAAGAATTATCTTTGAAACATCCCTAGTAAATGATCACTTGCCTCTGTTTGTGTAGTTCCAATGACAGGGAACTTGTTACCTTGTGAAACATCCATTTTTGGACAGGTTTGTTTGTAAGAAAATTCTTCCACACACACACACACACACACACACACACACACACACACATATATGTTTAGTGAGGCAATTGGGGTTAAGTAACTTTCCCAGAGTCACACAGCTAGTAAGTGTTATGTGTCTGGGGACAGATTTGAACTCAGGTCTTCCTGGACTCCGGGGCCAATGCTTTATCCACTGTGTCACTTAGTTGCCCTCAAAATATTTTATACAGTTTCAGAGTTTTACAGTGGTGATTTGTTTTTATGACTTTTTAACAATTTCTGTGATTCTCAATCCTTCAATTTAGCACAACAAACACATGTTTACATGTTTTCTGTGGTTAGAGTGGTGTATTGAGCTCTGCAAGAGAGAAACAGGTTTTTTTTTTGGTTTGTTTGTTTGTTTTTGTGAGGCAACTGGGGCTAAGTGACTTGCCCAGGGTCACACAGCTAATAAGTGTCCAATGTCTGAGGCCATATTTGAACCCTGGTACTCCTGACTCCAGAGCTGGTGCTCTATCCACTGTACCACTTAGTTGCCCCAATTCTTCTTCATATTAAGCTGAAATCTTCCTTCTGCCTCACCACTTATTCCTAGTTTTTCTTTCCAGACCATCCTTCCCCAACTCTGCACAAATGCCATTTTCACTCTCCACAGGATCATGCTTCGGCTCTATGAAAGCAGCAATCATGTTTCCCCTTCTTCGCTTCTTCTCCAGACTCAACATCTGTAGGGGCTTCAATCATCCTTTTTGGAAATGATTTCTAGATCCTTTATACTTTTGAACAACACAGAACAGGTGGCTTTTTATGGAGTGCCTGTTCAGACAGTTGGTTGATCTTAATCCCATTTCTGGTACTTAGGAATTTGGGACTTCTCCAATCAATTAACCTTGCAAGCTGTATTTGAAGCAAAAGTACAATGTTTACTTGAATCAAAATCATATAATCATAATAGGAATCATGATACTTCTTACTTTTATAGAAACATAAGCCATGATTGATATCTTCTATCTTAGGCAAGAAGGAAAAAAAATCTCTTTATTTGAATAGATTTCATTAAGTATTTGCCATTTTTTCCTTTTGCTTCCAATTTTAGATTTCTAATACATACTGGGAAGATGGTGTAGTGAACAAGAGTTAAAAAAAATCATTGTCTTCAATGGAGACATTACTCCTGACTTAATATCAATAGGGCATGGAATAGGAGTTGCTTCCTAATGGAACTAGGTGTGGGGAGGGGGATGGAGGATTGAGTCGGCTGCACTCTCTTCTCCTGCTTTATGACCAAGAAGAATGTGAGGGTTGATAATTAAGTCTGTGTGCATCATGGGAACATCATGCTGCAGAATGAGCATCGTACATACCCATAGAAGTAGGATCCTAGCTTAAAAACTCAAAGGAAACTTTAAGACCACCGGGTCCACTCTCATTTTGATGAAGTAATACCTCAGTGATGCAGTATGTAAGGTCCTGAGAATTAAGGTGAATTGTCAAAGAACACAGAGATAGTAAGAGGCAGAGCCAGGATTTGAACCCATTTCCTACAACTCCAAAGCCTGAAATCTTTCTAGTATAACACGTCAAAACATCCTCTTCTGTCTTCTTTGTTACTTAGCTTTTAAAAACATATGTTTTTGTAACCAATTTTACTGTAATTGGCAAATCCTCATCCTAATCTAACAGCAGGAAACCCTAGAATCCAACTGAACAGGAGCTGTACAGCTCTCCTCCATTGTCTTAGGAAGAAGACTGTTGATAGGTTATCCCTCATATTATTAAATTCTATGAATATGCCTAAATGCAAAATTTGCTAAAGATTTACATAATTTATGAACCCGTGAAAGCTAATTGCATAATAATATTTTCAACCACTTCCAGTTTTTTCAAGCCACGAGGCTTCTAAGAGGCTTCTCTGTTGGTTTTCCCCAGCCCTCTCTCCTATAGCATCTTAGGACACATGTCATGTTGACCATGTTGTATGACCCAAGGTAAACAGTATCTCAAAGTATCAGCCTATAGAAGACTTGACACAATTGACATGCAACCAAATTGCTATATACTAATATGATTCAATTTCACGTTGCTTCAGGTAAAAGCAAGCTGGGCTGGCATGTTTTGAAATAATTCCCATGGCACTGGGTTTATGCAAAGCCTGCATCCTTCTTGTGCAAACAGATTTATGAAAAATGAGAATGGGATTCATAAATAACATTGTAAATACTTTTTTTTTTTACTACTGAAATTTTTAGCTGTAGTATTTTCCCATAGTTCCTCAAACAAAGTACAATAAAATTCACTTTTCTCATCAAATTAAACTAATTGAATGAAGTTGGAGGGAGGCAGCTTGGTGCTGTGGAAAGTACACTGGATTTAAAGTCTGATAACTTGCATAAGAGTCCCAGACATATTCTTTAATAGGTATATGACATGGGTCAAGCGATTTCATGGCTCTGAGTTTCAGTTTCTTCACCTTTAAAATGGGAGAATAATAATAAGTGAGCTACTTATATCACCGGGTTGTTGTGAGGAAAGTGTTTTGCAAATCTCAAATATGTTATTATTATAATGATTATTGACTCAACACTCTTATTCCTTTGGGTTACAGAATACAAGGCCAGAAGAAGACCTAGACTATTTGCTCTTTCTTCTTTCTATAGCGGAAGGAATTCAAATGATCCAAATGAATCAAGTCAGGTGTCCTATACTTTATTCTTAGCATCTTCTATTCAGGAAAGGGTCCATCTCTCTAAAGTTTGAAGAAATTCTTTTTTTCCTCCCAAGTAATTATTATGAAATAAGCAGTTACCACCGGTCCCTCTTATTTTTAGTTTATAAGCACTGAACATGATCCTTTCACTTTCTCTATTAAATATTCTCTGCTTTGGGGTTAATAAGCCTAATTCTTACACCATGATCTGTATTCTCCATCACATCCAAAAGGAATCACAACTAGGGCAGAGAAAATGGTGTCAGTGTGTATGCCAGGGCAATGGAGGGGGGAGAGGGGAGGAAACTTTTCCTCTCTGAAGCGGTTGTTTTTGTTTATCCTTTGTTTTTGAAGAGGACTAGTGACATCATGGGGCAACGTCTTGACTTGCACATGAATTGGATTTAAGGCAGACAGAGTTGCATAAAATTGTCAGCCTCATTTTCTCCTCCAGCCATCAAAGCACAGGAACAAGACAAAAGTCAGGATGACTGGTGATGGCCGAGATGCAGTGGATGCTTCAGGTTTTCAGTACTCTGCCCAGGAAAGGGAAGGAGGCATGAAAAAGACTCCAGGTCTCCAGTGGGTCTGGGAATAAGAAGTTGACAGGATGTATGGAAAGAGATTGCTTCTCTAGACTCCAGTGCAGCCCTAGATAAAGGAGGCAGCATAACTCTCAGGGAGTTGAAAGATGAGTAGTAGTCTGGGAAATGTTCCCCCAACAAGGATTTACCCAGGGAGAGGGAGTGCTTCAAGGTCTTGGACCCTCTGGGGACAGGGAACGGGCTGTTTCAAGTCAGGGGATGTGCTTTTCTGAATCATACAGGAATTGGGGAGTACAGCTCCCTGGACAAATGACAGGTTGGAAAACAGTCCCTCAGACAATAAACTGGCAATTCCTTCAACTGAATTTGCACTGGATCCTAGAATTCCTAATTATATTTCTGTATATGGAAATATGCATACTCTTCTCAAATTCTGCTGCCTTACATTGGACATTTATTCACTATCATTGAGTGCCTATATATGCTTGACACTGAGGGAGGCACAAAATAAGCATAAGATACACATAATTGCTGTCTTCTAGGACTTTACAATCTAGGTAGGAAGGCAAGACTTACAAACATAAACAGTTAATAAAATATGTAAGACAGAATGGATCACATGAGGGACCTGTGATTTTGTTAGAATGAGGAACTTCCTGTGTGGGAGCACAATCTCCACGGGGATTGACACACTATCTGTGATTTAGCAGGGAATTTGGGTGTTAAACAGAGGTTAACTGACTTGACCAGAGTTATACAACAGGTTCAGGGATGAGATCTTAATCCAGGTCTTTCTGACCCTAAGCTTGACCCTAAGTTGACTTCATTGTGATTAATTCTATTGAACAAGTAGTTATTAAGCACCTAATATACAAGGTAGAGTGCTAGGTACTGGGATACAAAGACTAATCTGTAATGGGTTGTTTGTAAAAGATGGAAAAGTTCACATGCACAACTATGGTAGGAGGGAATAGTAGCAATCTCAGTCTGTCTTCTTAACCCTCCATGTGATAGAAGCAAAACCCTAACCCCTTGCAATTCAGGGTAGTTTTTCCTTAAAAGTTATTGAAACCATTCTTAATGATTTATTGGCTCAGTTAGTCTGTTGACATCACTTCTTGGTCAGCTAGTATAAAATTGCCATACCACAAGGAGCTCAAACAGCTTTCTGATATTTGGATCACCATGAGCAATTCAAGCAAAGGAGCTCTTCTTATCTGAATCAATTTGGGGTGCTCTCATTGAATATCTTTGTTGAGTATCCTTCTATGGCCTAACAAATTTCCTTTAGTTAACTATTGAATGACTTGTTACAAGTATCTTATTTCTTTTTACTATCAAGCTTAGACTACCTAGGCTTTGGACTGAGTCAGGTCCAGGCCAGAACACTGTAGTTTTGTAATGTGAATATCATGGGTCTTTTTCAGGCAACACCTTTTCCAGGCCCTCTCTAGTTACCTCTCTTAGGTCTATCCTACAGAAAGGTTTCTCCGAGTATACACAGAGAACAAAGGGAAATTCAGCATGACACAATGTGGAAGATCAGAGAGCAGCTATCTCAACCCTTTGTACCTATGGGGAAAAAGGACTGGGTCCAAGCACTTTTTCTGCATTGAGAAATTATACTTTATAAACTATTAACTCAATAAGATAGCTTCTCACATAGCTCCAGAGCCCCCAGCCAGGATTCAGATCTTGGCAGTACAGAGAGAGTCATTGTCTCATTCTTTCTCTCTCCTTCTCTATGTAACATATCTCTCTGCCGCCTTCTATCTGTCTTCCCATTCGCAATAATGAAACACACAAATGAGAAGCAGCTCTGATCTATCACTTCTCTAAGCTGGCACTCAACACTAATTAAGCATAAGTGTAAATGAATTTTAAAGAACAGATAAGGTTTGGATTTAACATACGCTCTTCTCCTAGTGAGATGGGCAGGCAAAACAGCACCTACATTAGTCTTCTTGAGGACTAAAGTTCAGTGAGGACCAGATATCCCTCTTGCCTTAGTCCCTGGCTATTCCCCAGCACCATAGTAGGGAAGGCGCATGCCACCAGGTCATGCCCTCTGTCTCTCTCCTCCCTACCTTCACTCCCATCTCCTTGCAGCACATGAGATCATGGGATCTCCTCCTCTGGGCAAAGAGAAAAGTAACATGGTATCTTGAAAACACAATCCTTCTTCAGTCAGGTGACTGACCAAACAATTTTTGTCCTAATCAGCAAAACTTTATTTCCAGTATGTCTACGTCTTTGGCAGAGAAGGAGATAACAGGGACTAAAGATGAATTAGACAAAGTTCCTGTCCCCAAGCAGCTTATACTCTAGCATAAAGTCTATGCTATTCTATCCTAGCATATAGCAACTGATGAACTTTTTAGTCTCAGAACTCCTTTACATTAAAAATTATTGAGGACCCTCTTTGGGGATTTTTTTGTGTGGGTTATATCTATTGATATTTACCATGTTAGAAATGAAAACATCTTAGTAGTATTATGAAAAGAGTTTTGACCTTGTAAGTCCCTGAAAAGGTCTCAGAGGCAATGGCCATACTTTGAGAACTGCTGGTTTAACAGAATAAATGTAAAAATGAGTGGTGTAGAGGAATTCAGATAAAGGCCTGAAACACACAAGGCAGGATTGGTCAAGGAAGTGGGACCTGCCCAGCCTATCTGAAGCAGAGTAACTATGGAGGAACATTAGAAGATAAAGTTGGAAAGGAAGAGAGAGATTGTAGACGGCCTTGAATGGCACACTACGGAAACTAGGCTGCCTTATAGATAATAGTGAGCTGGTAGATAGTGAAATGACAGAATTACTTTGTTAACCACTATTCAATCATTTTGTTTAACTCCATCTGCATAATAGAAATATAGAAAATATTATTTTGGAAATGTGAACTATTATTATTAGCTAAACCTTATCACCAAATAACTGTGTCAAATGATCTTTGAATGGTCCACTGCAGAATCTTTCTAAGCCGAGAAATCAGGTTAACAGTTCCTCTTTCCATGGAAAGTCTTTACTTACTTTTACTTCATACTTCATCTAAAATCTCATCATGTCTACTACCTTTGTTTCAATATCTTTCTGAAAGACTGTGGGATTCTATCAGTTAGGTCCTTAGAGCAGTGCATGGTAGATCTGTTTATACCCAGAGCACATGAAACCATCAATACTGATTAGTCACTTTCCTATGTGATCTCTATTTTAATTTCCACTTTAATTTTTATGCCATAATTAGTTAGACTTCTGGTTATGATGAACTTTTTCTTGTGAAGACTTAAGCCAAATAGTTATTAAGAACATAAGACTTCTTTGTCATGTCATTTGTTGGCCTCTGCCCTTGTCTTATTCATGGTCCTAATAGGTCTTAGAAATATTTTGTCATTAGTCTTGTCTTTCACTATATTACTATATTTGCCTTTGGAAGTCTGTTCTCAATTGCATTTTACACAGATAAACCTAATTTTCAGGCCTTGGATATCTTTCCAGTCTTAGAAAAATTGGTTTTGATGCTAATATTGAAAGTTGGCTCCCATGCTCAATAGGCTTCACATCAGCCACAACCTCAATGCAATAAACTACTACTTTTAGTGTACTGATGGGGAAACTGAATTAAAGAGATTAATTGACTTGCCTCAGGTTATAGTGCAATTTGACTAAGAACTGGGAAAACTGAGCTCCTGAGTCCCAATTCTGTCCTTGGCTTTAACCACTAGACAACACTGCATGCTTTGCTTAGACAGTTTTCCAACTGTTTAATGAAGTACACAGATGTATTAATTAGCATGTACTTTGGAGCCAGTTATATACTTAGCTTTAGGGAAATAAAAATGGAATATAATTTTTCTGTGAACAGATTCCGAGCTTTGACCTCAAAAGCAGAGTAGTATTTGATTTCCCAAAGTGAATATTCAACTTCAAAGTCGGCATCCCCAAATCATGGGGTAGGATGTGAGACAAAGAAAACCTATTTTCTTAGCAGTTCACATTTTGGAGATGATTTCCCACAAAGGTTTAGGTCTCTGCACATTATACAAGCTTAACAAACACTGTGGACAGATTCCTTGAACTGGGCAGCTGCGGTACCTTCTGTCATATAGAAATTATGGCCACCCACCTTCACACAGGCTTCATAGTATGCATTTCACCTCTATGTACTCCAGTCTTTATTATTAAACCTTCTTCTCAGGGAAGTTGGCCCTGAATTCTACTGCCACTGGTGAATTTCAACAAGTGAAGAAGCTTCTGAACATTGACATCTTCATACCCTAATTTGTTCTCTGCAGGGTAAGTTAACAACTAATTTTCAGGAAACTTGGGTTTGAATCTTGGTTCTGCTACTACCTTGTATGAGCCTGAGCAAGACATTTGTCCTTTGGGGGTTCAGTTTCCTCATCTGTAAAATGGGGTGGTTAGAGTATCACAACAGAGGATTATGGCTTTAAAGTCTCAAGGCTCTTCAGAGGCCATACCCTTAATTTTACCTATGTGGTGATGGGCCCTGAGAATGAGCTCTCTAAGGTCTCCCACAACCCTAAAATCCTATGATCCTAAACTTAAAGTATCCAAGTATTCACCTTTTATCAATAAATGTCTCCATAATTTAATCAAAGTTAGATGATCACTTTTTCTATGAAGTCAACAAGAATTTATTAAGCTCCTACTTTGTGCCAGGCATGGTGTTAACCTCTGGGGATACAAAGAAAGGCCAAAAAAGTTCTTCCTCTCAAGGAGCTCTCAGTCTAACGGGGAAGACAATACAAACAGCTATGTAATAGTAATTTTTTTTTAGCACTTTTAAGTTTGCAAAGCACTTTACAAATATCTTGTTTTCCCCTCATAACAACTGTGGGAGGAAGGTACCATTACTAGTTACTATCTTCATTTTGTGGATAAGTAAACTAAGGCATACTGAGGTTAAATGATTTGCCTGGGGGCACACAGCTAGAAGTGTCTTGTAGGATTCAAACTCAGGTCTTCTTGACTCCAAGTCCCATGCTCTAGCCACTGTCCCTCCTACCTGTCCAAATTATGCCATTCAGTCCTTACAGAGAGGTAGGTGATATTATTATCCCCAGTTTACAGATGAGGAAACTGAGCTAGGAAATATCTGAGGAAAAATTGGAACTTCCTCACTACAGGTCTAGCATGCTGTCCGCCATGCTATTGCCAAATACAATAGACATAGATACAGTGGTGATAATTTCAGAAGTAAGGCCCTAAGACTAAAGAATACTAGGAAAAGTTTCTTTAGGAAAGTAGATCTGTAGCTGAGACTTGAAGGAAGTCAGTGGCAGATAGGAGATGGAAGAGAATTCCATAGAATATTAGACTAAATGAGGTGATTTTGGAAAATATTCTCTTATTCATATCTTGACGTATATAATCTTGAAGAAAAGATGCTGGATAATGGAAAGGGGAGTGAGTTTAGAATCAAAACACCTTGGTTCAGTTCTCCGCCACTGTATGACCATAGACAAGAAAAGACCATATAATTTCTCCAAGTCTCAGTGTCCTTATCCATAAATGGGACCAATCCTACCCTATTTCAAGTACTGCCCTATTTCATGGTATTGTACAGATTTTAATGCAATAAGCCTTATGGGCCAGGCATTGTACTAGGTGCTGGATAATATATGTGTAGCATTTTGTAAGTACAAATTATAAATATGGAGGTTATTATTAGTAAGATATTTATGGAAAGGGAGGTCAATTAGGAAAGAAACTTAAGACTGCTGAATTACTTAAAATCTAATGTAGTTCAGAAAAATCTCCTTCAGCCTTTATGAGAAAAGGAAATTCTTTTGTTACTCTCAAGTCTACTGACAAATGTAGACTCAAAAAGACAATAAGAATGAAATTAAATGGACATTTCAGAACAATTTCTCCTTTAAATAAATTCTTCTTCCATAAAAGAATTTTATTAACTTTTTAGAATAGCAGGATACCATTACAACTTTATAGAATAAGGTGAACATTGGAAAGTTGGATATAGTCACATTGGAAAGAGAACAACCACATCCATGAATATAGGAATGTTGATGGACCTCATGTATAGGGGTGGATTTCAATCGGATGTATGCTCACTTTAAAATTTTTCTTTACTCTGTACAAATTGATGCTATCTTTCTAATTTTTTTGTACATTGATACAAATTTAATCTTCTGAAAGCCACCCACATCAAGTTACTTCCCTGTTCAAGATATATCACTGGCAGCTCACTGATGACAGGTTCAATCAAATTCCTTTGCCTGATATTCAAGTGATTTCATAATCTAGACCTAGTCCATCTTTTCAAACACAATTCAGTGCATCATGGTAACAAAAGCCTTCACTTTAATCTAGTTCATCTACCTTGCTCATCTCTACCTCTGACTTTGGCTTGTATCATGTCACCTGCTTAGAATGCTCTCCCTCGTCACCCTTATCTATCCAAAGTCAATCAACACTTCAAGGACCAGCTCAAGGCTTACCTTCTCTATGAAGTCTTCTTTAACAAATCCACCTCATAAGGATTTCTTCCTTTGGAGCTCCAATAATTAATTTCTATTTGCCATTCATCTACTAATATCCTGTACTGTTGAATTTGTCATGGGTATATACTTTATTTATCCAACCAGATTAGAAACTCTTTGAATTGAGGGGTTATGCTATATATCATGGAATTCTTGGCAGCTTCCAGGACTAGAAAATATAAAAAGTAGGTGTTTTTATACATTTATTTGTTGAATACATTAATGAATTAGTATGAAGATCCATTGATATTTATGTAGTTCTTTAATGTGTATAAAGTGCCTTCTTCACAACCCTATGACACAGATAGTAGGAGTTACCAGTACTATTTTATAGATAAGGAAATTGAAAGTCTGAAAAATTAAATAATTTTCAAATCATATTCTTTTAGTATTCAGAGAGTGAGTTCAGTTACTTTCAGGGAGATCACCCTATTTGAGAGAATCCTTTTGAAAAGAAGACTCCTTTTGTTATGCAAATAATCACCCACTAATCCATCTGTTGTAAATTCAAATTTCCAGTCTTTAAAGTGGGACATGCATGAATTTGGGAAACTCTTTTCTTCAAGAAGCTTATTTCAAAGATCTGCAATTTAATAATTTTGGGTATTCCCTCCACTGACACAGATAACTCATTTTGTAACTCATTAGATTTTCTTCCAGAATGGTTGTAGTGTCATCCACCTGCCTATCTGATGATGAACCTTTCTGACAAAGACCAGACTTACTATGTAGAAATCTATCACCTGAATCCTTCATACTTCAAGGCTTTCCACATAGAGGACCAATCCTATCTTTCACTTTACTGCCAGTGAGAGTTTGGGGTCAACTCTATGTCACAATCATGCATCAGAATAGGTCTTAAGTGGGCAATCAAGAAAGCCAAAGATTAAAAAAGATTCCAATCCAAACAGTGAAACAACACATAGATGTTTTCTTCATTCATTCATTCAAGCATATATTGAGTACTTATTATGTATAAGGTACTATCTTTCATTGCTTTCTTGAGCATCTTGGGAAAGCATATAAAAAACTTCCATCACAATGTTTTATACAGACATCTGTGAATGTCAGTCAATTAAAAAAAATCTAGACTAAGAAGGATTAGCATGTGCACTTGGTTTCTGGAATAAGGAGATCTCTTCACTGAGTAACTATTTCAAAAAGAAGGCACTGTAAGGTGAGGACAATACTGAACCTAAAAGAAATGAGAACATTATCCTTTCTATAATAGTTTCAATTTCAGCATGAGATTGTCAATGACAAATTTTACTATTCTCGGCAAAACCATTACTCCAAGAATAAGTATTTTTGGTAATATTTTTACAAATTAAAGATGATGTTGCCAATATTCTTGTGACAGACTATAGGGTAAAAATACTCACACACTGAGTCAGTTCCAAGATGTCTTGCTTACAGCTAGTTCAAATTCTTACTTTACAATACCTAAAAATGAGTTCAAAATTTCTTCAGAGAAATACAAATTACTTTCATTCTTAAATGGAATATCTTCTTTGGCTATTTTTTTTAAAAAAGGAAATAGCCCTATGTGTAAAACAATAGAGGAAAGCTTTACTTTCTTCCTTACTTATAGAGCTTATTCAAGAACATAAATAAACTTATTTAATATGTGGCCACAATAGGCTGGCAAAAGGACTGTTATCAACTAATTTTAACTTCCATGAGGTGTCTAGATAGGCATTGCAGATTGACGATGAGCTGGGTTTGTAGCTGAACAGGAGGAGGTGAGTGGGTTGGATCACCACCGTCAATGACAGCTAGCAATTTCCCTGTTGCAAAACCCTATTTCTTTAACATTAATATTCTCCCTGGGATGCTATGTGGCTGCAAATCATGAAATGCTATGATCTCAGAAGAATCAAAATTATAAGTAATACAAGATAGGGTAATGGAAAAATACATGGTGGGTGAAAGTAGGCTATTACCAACAATGACTTGCATGTGAGAAATGGAAGAGGCATCATCAAGGACATGTATTACTGGAAAACAAGGTAGGCTGGTCACACAGCAAGAATTAGAGAAGACGGATAACCTGAATATTACACTGGTTCCTTTCAGATGTTAAAAGAAACTGGGCATTGGGATGATCTTCCACCCAAAAATATTATAGAAGAAATCACAAAACATCAAGTTAGACGGAAACTCGGGGACCATCTGGTCCAACCCATAGCTGAAAGAGTCCTCAACAACTGGTCATATCCAATCCTTGCTTGGAGTTCTCTAGTGAGAAGGTACTCATCACATCTTAAAGCAACTCATTTGAGTCTTGGATTATTTTATGTCCCATTTTTTTCTATAGTAAATCTAAATTGGAGCCTCAGTAACATGTACGCCTTGTTTTTAGTTCTGACATTTTGGACCAACTAGAACTAGTCCAATCCACCTTCCACATGGGACTCCCTTAGATATTTGAATATGGCTATCATGCCTTCTTTTCCTTTTCTCCTCCAAATCTTCTCTTCTCTGTGCTGAGCTTCACACTAGTCTCTTTAATCAGTCTTCACATACTATATTTTTCCCCTCATCATCCTGATTTCCCTCCTTTAGACACTCTAAAGCTTACCTTTGCATTCTCAAAAATGTGGCACCCCGAATTGAACAGGACATTCCAGACATGGTTTAACAAGGCCACAGCATAGTGAGATTTTATTATTTCCCTAGTAGTGAACGCTGTATCTTTTCAGAGATATGTCATTTCTGTGCAGACTCCCAGACCTATAGAGACTCAAACATATTTAAGTATTTACCAAATAAATACAAGGTGATATGGGGAAAAGTTGCTGTTGATGTTCAGTTGTGCCTGACTCCTCATGACCCCATTTAAGATTTTTTGGCCAAAATACTGGGGTGGTTCATGATTTCCTTCTTCAGCTCATTTTACAGATGAGCAAGGCAAACAGGGTTAAGTAACTTTCCTAGGGTCACACAGCTAGTAAGTGTCCGAAACCAGATTTGAACTCAGGAAGATACATCTTCTTGATTTCAGGCCTGACACTCTATCCACTGTGCCGCCTCACAGGGGAGAAGACAGTGGCAGAAAAAGCTTTATGTAGGAAATGGTGCTTAAGCTAAGCTTTCTAGGGAAATTAGGAGTTCTAAGGAGCAAGGGTGAGGAGGAATTGTATGAAGAACAACTAATAATCTCATGAGTACTATTTCAGACATGTTGAGTTTTAAATGTCCATGGGAGATTTGGTTCCACAGCTCTAGTAGACTGGGAGTCATCTTCATAGAAATGACAGTCACATCCATTAAGATGATCAAACCTCAACCTACAATGTCCTTCACATACTTACCACTTTAGTTCAGGCCCTTATCTTCTCTTGCTTAGACTATTACTATTTTCTACCAATTTGCTTCCCTTGACTTAAATCTTTCCCCTCTCTGATCCACACTCTAGTTGCCAGAGGTCAGTACAGGTCTTACCATGTCATTCCTCTACTCATTAAACTCCAATGGCTTCCTTTTATCTTCAGGATCAATATAATTCTTTTTTTTTTTTTGACATCCATAATCTGGCTCCAACCTACTTTTCTATCCTCTTTACTAATTATTGCCCTTCATCTACTCTGTGTTTTAGTCAAACCAGACTTGTTGCTATTCTTCATATGACACATCATCCCCATATACATGCCTTTGCACTGATTGCTCCCACACTTGGAATCCCCACCGTCATTACCTCTGACTCTCAGAATCTCTAGTACTCCTTGAAGCTCAGAGCAAGCATGACCCCCTACAAGAAGGCTTTTCTGATCTCTCTAGCTAACAGTCCCTTCCCACCCCACCCCCCAATTACCTTGTATTAATTTTGGACATATTTTTATATGCACATGTTGTGCTTCTTGATAGAATGTAAGCTCCCTAAAGACAGGGGTTGTTCCAGGTTTTTTTTGCATATCCCCAGTGCCTGTTATAGTGCTTGGCACAGAGAAGGCATTGAATGAATACTTGCTGATTAATTAAAATAGCCTGATTGCATTAGCATTTTTGGCTACCATCTGTGTTGTCATATTTATATTTCAATCCACTAAAAAGCCCCAGACCTTTTTAGGTAAAATGCTATGGAGCCATGTCTGCCCCATCTTATACCTGTATGAGACTTTTCAGTTATTTCTACTAAATTTAATCTTGTTAGAGTTGGCCCAATGTTCCAGCTTGTCAAGATCTCCTTGACTACTGACTTGGTCATCAAATTTGTTACTTGCTTTTGTTGTGTCGTTTGCAAATTTGATGAGCATGCTGTATAAGATTTAATCCATCATTGCTAAAGACATGCAATGGCACAGGATTAAAGAGTGACGCCACTAGAAAGCTCTTTTCCAGGGTGACAAGGAACCATGAATTATGATTCTCTACACATGGCTACCCATTCATTTCTAAATCTATCTAACTATACTATTATTTAGCCCACACCTCTTTTCTACAAGGAAAACATAAGAGGCTTTGCCAGTGCTCTGTGGAAATCTAGATAAATTGTTTCTATGGCATGCCTCTGATTCTAGTGACCCATTAAAAAAAAAGGGAAATGAGGCTAGTTTGACAACCATGCGGTGTGGCTCTTTGTGATATATTTAATAACATATTCTAATAGAGTCAAGTTTTTAGGCTTATAAGATGGCAGATTCTACTTTCTTTTTTTTTTTAAATCAGGAAATTCGTCCTTTCTTCCCTTCCAGTGGACCATTTTTAAGAAGTTATCTCAAGTAATTTGCATTACTCAGCCCAGTTGTCCCAGATGAAGACTGGAAATGGAAAGATAAATGGAAAGAGGGGAGGAATGGCCCTTCAAAACACAAGAGTCAAAGAAAGAAGCCAAAAGGAAAATTCTCAGCTCAGGTATTAGGGGAATATAAAGGACACCATAAGTTGACCCATAGAGAATTCAAAAGCTGTTCAAGCTGTTTGAAAAGGGATCATTCCCACAACTACTTGAAAAGACTCTGGTATGTAGTGGACAGGCCAGTGGTACCAGATACAATAATAAATGATTATAATGATGTTGATGATGGTGATGATAATATCACTTACATAATACCTTAAAGTTTGCAAAGTGTATCATTTGTTCCTTACAACAACTTTGAGAGGTAGGAAAAGGTTCCAAAAGGCTGGTGGCACTCTGCAATGCTGTGAACTGAGATGCTAGCTACCTGAGCATTCAGAAATTCGGAGCACCATCTACTTTTGGAGGACAGATAAAATGGAAGGAAAACATAGCAGAGATGTTCCTGGCCCTGCTAGGGCAATGACAGTATGAGGTTGGGGAATTCACAACAACTAACAGAAGCTGAAGAGGGTTGCAGTGGAAGACCAATGGAGAACAGCATAATACCAATAAAGAAGAGCAAACAGAAGAGAATTGGTGATGAAAAAAGAATAAAAAAAAGATGAGGAGCCTTCGAGAGGAGAACTGACATGAAAGATTGAGCACTGGCTCCCCACTTACTAAGTCCTCAGTCACAATAGTGTTATACTTCCTAATAACTACATAGGTCTCTGGGAGATTGTGGTCTACTGAGCTCAGATGCAAGGACTCTCTATGTCCTTAATTGCATAAATAAAACCATTTTATAAAGGGTGTCCCAGATGTCTTAGTTCAGCTTTAAGCTTTAATAGCTATAATAAAACTGCTCGGAAATGTTATATATCCAAATAGAATGAAAGTGGATCTGCTGACTGTTCTTAGGGGAATGTCAGACAATGAGGTTCCTAGGTTCCACCTTGGTGGTAACAAGAAGTCAGAGAGAATGAGAAATCTCCCAAGTGTTTCCTAGGTCCTTTGGATACTTATACATACATACTTATACAAAGATTTCTAAATTTTACAGCTCTTATATTTACTTCACAATTTGTCTTTTGTGGAGTGTACTTTGCTAGAATCCGAATTTTCCTGAAGTGTGCATAGGACAAGCTTGACACACAGATCTCTAAAATAATGGATATTTTACCTGTATCCTAATATAAACTTAGAGAAAACCAGTATAAAGTCTTTAGCAGTCTTCCTAAAGAACTGGGGAGCAAAATGTGAAAATGTTCCTGAACTGATCTGATGGAATAAGAATGGTTGGATCTTGGAGGAAGGTGTCTTGAGGAAAAGCCATATGTCTGGGCACCTTTAAAGAGCATGCTTAGAACACGCATAGCACCTAGTAGGCACTTAATCAATGTTTACTGTCTGACTGAATGAAACTAGCCAGTTGTCCAGTCAGTCAGTGGTGAGAAGAGTCAAAAAGAGAATCAGCTACAGAAGAGGAATTCACTTTTTAAGTCTGTTCTTGACCTTTTTCCTTGGGTCTCTTGAAGAGAGCAGCAAGCAGGGGTAGGGAGAGAATGGGATTTCTCTCTTCTGCAGAAACACATGGTTGTAGGAGACATTTACTTGCACTCAGCCTGAGAAGGGTATCCAAGGATATGGATATAGTTTCCTAAACACCAGTCTGAGGAGTTGGGTTGGAGGACTGTGCTTTGTACTTGTAGTGGAGATGTCGATGAGACACTGAAGGATCAGATATAGAGAGGCTTCCAAAGGATTCTAGAGTAGGAGTTCTAGAGTTCTGGCTATTCCTTAAAGAGTGTGGCAGTCGTGTGGGCAAGAATTTCATTTCAACCATAAGCCAGAGGAAGGGGAAACTAGGGCCAACAAGCATCTAGTAACAACTAAAGGAACAGCATCTGGCAAAGATTATAACATCAAGGTTAATAGGAATAATGCAGGGACATAAGAAGACTTGTGGCCATTCAGTGTCTCCACTTGCACATGGATTGGCCTCATATATTTCCTATGTGTGTGCCTCTCTGGGGCAGCTAGGTGGCACAGTGGATCTTCTTAGAGTCAGGAAGATCTGAGTTCAAAACCAGACTCAGAAACTTACTGTGTGACCCTGGGCAAGTCACTTCACCCTGCTTGTCTCAGTTTCCTCATCTATAAAATGAGCTGGAGAAGGAAATGGCAAACCACTCTAGTAGCTTTGTCAAAAACACCCCAAATGGAGACAACGAAATCAGACACAACTAAAACGGCTGAACAGCAAATGACAACCAAGAATCTGGGTGACTGGCTCAGCTACACAGACAGAATGTGTCAGAGGCAGGACCTGATATCACCTCTCCTATCCCACAATGCCTCTCCATTTGTTGAAAAGGTAAAAAAAATAAAATGAAATAAAATCCCTAATTCCAAGAAACAAATACGATGGGATAGTGACAGCTTTTTATTTGCTGCCATATTTTCTTATGACTTACTTATTATGGCCCAAGTCTGGGGGTTAACCCCTTGCATTCAAGGGCACATTTTATTTTTCCCTTTGTCTATTACATCCCTCAGGGTTTGCGCTACAGCTTTCAGTCAAGTGAAGAACTTCTATCTAAGAAGTTATAACTCAGCACCAAAGTCAATTTTCTATCCAATAGTCCCCTTCTCCAATAAATAGCCAGCAGGGCTAAACATGAAATCAGATTCTTCTCATGTGCATTCTCCTTGGAGGATGCGGAAAACAAGCCAGTAAAATGGGAAGCAGCAACTCTGGGGAAAAAAATCAAACCAAAACAAACAAAAAAACCCTCTCTGCATCATCCTTGATTCACAAACCCAAAGAGTTATTCCAATTAGCCACTGGAAAGTTTATTTGCATCAACCTGCTGCTTCTAATACAAAAGATAGTGGCTTCCTTTATTTCTTCATAAGTTATTCCAGTTTAGATAACTCAATAGTGTAAAACCAAGTTTTATACCTTGAATGTTTCCTTCAATGAATTTTGGTAATTCAATAACATAATGACTAGTAAGCCATTTATTGTCATTATGATGCAGTTTTTGTGTTCTAAAAAAAAACCCAGTTTTTTTTACAGACTGGATCTGTGATTTCATTGCTACAGGAAACTCACCATGGAGGAAACTCCCTGTACTAATACTAACAAATGGCTTATCTGTAGCTTCTAGTCTAGGGCACTGAGAAGTAACTCACCCAGAGGAAAAATCTGAACCCATATCATCTGAACTCCAAGCCAACTCTCTCCTTTACCATACTGCATTGCCTATCCATAATGAATAATAATAATAGTTTCATGGTCAGCATTTACACATTGCTTTAAGGTTGGTAAAACATTGTGTAAATATAACATTTTACTCTCAAAACAGTGCTAGAGGCTAACTGCTATTATTATCATCTCCATTTTACAGATGAAGAAACCAAGGCAGAGAGCATTTAAGTGAGTTGACCAGGGTCATGCAATTAGTAAATGTCTGAGGCTAGATTTGAACTCAAGTCTCCCTGACTCTGGATCTGATGCTCTATTCACTGCACTTTTATTATTATTATCATTATTATTAGCAACACAGCAGCTTATATTTATATAGCATTTGAAGTTTTACAAAGAGCTCAATGTATACATGCCCTTTGAATGTCTCTATAACCCTATAGTACAACTATCAGTACTCCCTGTGGAAAGTGAGGTTCAGATGCCTTAAATGACTTTCTGTGGGTCATATAGGTCATATAGGTCATTGGCAGGACCAGACATCACCAGAGATGTTTTGTTTTCACTACACTATGCTGTCTATATCAAGGAGAGAAGACTTTGTACCCTTCCTATGCATAGATAATTTTCTATTTGTATGCATTCTATCTTCCTTATTAGACTAAGTTTCTTGAGGGTAGGGACAAGACAAAATTTACTTTTGTTTTTCCCTTCTCCCACACAGTTAAGCACAGTGCCTTGCATACAGCCTTTAATAAATGTTTAATAAATTAATGAAGGTAACATAATGTGTTGAAATTATCTCACTGCTTATTCCAATTTAACCACTTTATTGATTTCTTTAATGCCCCAAAAAAGCCAAACTCCATGGACTCTTTATGCTCTATGTAAGGTAAGCTGGTTTGAGTCTTTCCTGGTTTTTCCTTCTTTCTCTCTGCTTTTTAACTTGGGTAAATTGTCCCCTATGGATCACTGACTTAGGTCCTCAGCTTTTCTTCTTCTAGACTCACTCCTTGAGGTCAACCACTCATTTAAAGACCCCCTGGATGCTAAGTCATACCATTATCTCCGATCTTCAACGTGCTCTCCAATCTCTTACTTTTTAATGTCTACAGAAGGGGTGGTCAACCTATGTCTCTTCAAAGCCACAAGTATGAATAAAAAGCCATCTGCTACAAATTATAGTAAAGTTGTGACTGAAAGTAACACTGTGCCATCTGAAATATATTCAAGTGACATTACAAAGAAAGGGCATCAACTATCAACATAGAAAAATGTTTAGGTATTAAGTATTAGAATTTTGAAAAAATATTGTGACACTTTGCCAATATTAGTGGTAAATGTGGGTTTCTATCTATTGTCTTTTGTTGTTGTTGTTGGGTCATTTTCAGTTTTTTCCTACCCCTTTTTGGGGTTTTCTTGGCAAAAATACTAGAATGGTTTGCCATTCCCTTCTCCAGATCATTTTACAGATGAGGAAATAAGGTAACCAGGGTTAAGTGACTTGCCCAGAGTCACACAACTAATAAGTGTCTGAGGCCAGACTTCAACTCAGGATATTATGACTTGGATAGCTCTCTATTGGTGTGATAGGGCCACTACTTATCTGAGTTCTCCTCCCCCCTCAATCCTGATATGTTAGACTAGTTTTTCCTAAAGAGGTGACAAAGCCCACAGGCCAAAGCTCAAACTGCTGCCTCCCTGATGCAGCTATTAAACTGGCTTCCTGGTCACATGAAGACATAAAAGGCCTACCCACATGGAGTCCACATTCTTCACACTTGGCAGATGTCCCTAGACTAGGCAAGTCACCATATGCTGCCCTGCTGGGCAGATGCATTTCCATATGCAGATGTAGACCACTTCTATTCAAGCTAAATGCTGGAACATCCAAATATCCCTTCAAGGCTATGGACAAAATAAACCTCCTTTTGGCAAATGTTGAATGACCTATGAGTGTCTCATTTCATTCTAATATCAAACCACAAGGCACAAAGTCATCTAACCTTGATATGAACTGCACAGCATAGTGGAAAAAGCATTGGACTTGTGATCCAAACATCTTAGGTCACGCTGGGACTTGCCACTTAGAAATATGACCCTCAGCAAGTCACTTAAGGCATCTGAGCCATTTTCCACAGGGAATATTAAAACTTGTACTACCTACCTCATAGGGTTTTTTGAGAGGTTCAAATGACATGTATATTTTGAGTTCTGTGTAAAACTTAAAATGCTTAAGTGCTTAAAAACAGGGGACTGGCCTGAGTTAGGCCCACCCCTAATAACTACTAATACTGAATGGGTCACAAATCAGAAATTGTCTTTATCATTATCAGTAGCACCACTGTACTCTGTCTTTGAGCTTATACCGGTGAAAAGGTACTGAGACATTGCTGTTGCCACTTGTAATATGTTCCTAACAATATGTTTATCCCAGATAAAAGTTTTGAGACTTAGACCAATATACTTATCTTCCTTAAAACAACAACAACAACAACTTTAAATTAAATCAGCTAAACTTATTAAGTGGCAGATGGGGGACAGGAACCATGATATAGTGAAAAATTCATTGTACTGAGAAAACAGAGTCTCAACTCTTTCATTATGTTAAAATTTGTCACAATCTGGGCCTAGGTTCATTTTCCTCTAATACATGGAGGTTGGATCATTATAAGGTGCTGACATGAGATGATCTTTTAGAGCAAGACGAACAGGTCCAACCATGCCCATTCCAACATTTAAGAACTTTTAGTGACTCCCTATTCTCTACAGCAGTAAAACTTTACTTAAAATTTTTTATTATTAAAAACCATTCTTAGCTTACAGGTCATACAAAAACAGATGGCAGGTTGGATTTCATTTTAGGATTACAGTTTGCCAAACCCTGGACTGTAAGAAAAAATATAAACTTATCAGTTTGGCATTGAATTTCTTCAAATATCTGGCTTCAACCTATCTTTCTAGCCTTTTACTCTAATCTTTTTGAGGGACTTCATATTCCAGCCAAACTGAACTCCTATCACTTTGCTGGTTTTGTCCTATTGCCCTGCATTCAGGCAGTCTCTAGCCCATATTTGAAATACCCTCCTTCTAAATCTTCACCTCTCAAAAATCCTCTCTTCCTTCAAAGCTTTATTCTCTCTTCTCAAGGGATTGTTATGAGGAAAGCATTTGGTAAACCTCAAAAGCCCTATACAAATGTGAATTTTTCTCACGATTGCTGCCCTTGTGATTCATGCTGCCCTGCTTAGATCTGTAGATTTCCATAGGAAGGCACAGGTTTTTGACATATGGGTCCAGTCTCCCACCTGTTCCATTAGTTTTTTATTTTGACCAAGTAATATTTTTGCATGAGCACTTCCTAGTCACAAGTCTAATCCCAGAAAGTGACAATGATACCAAAGATGTATTTATCTACTTACATTAAACAGTCAAGTCCACTTTTTTATTATATGTGGGTGCTCTTGTGTATTGGCATATGAAGGCATCTGAAGTTATAAGTGTTTTTCCAGGTCTTCTTTCCTGTTATTTTTTTTTCCCTTGAGAACGACTTTGTGCCTTTCTAGTGTTATTCTGGTTTCTCTGTCATAGCTATTGTAGTATAATGAGTATGTTCTTAAATTCTGGCCCAGTAACACAGGAAAAAAGATCAATTGCTAAATCATGGGCTGCTGATTTCTAATCTGTTCCTTCAACTTCAGGCAGGACCCACAGCTTGCATATTTCAGATGAACAGAAATCTGTCCTTGATTTTAAAATCTCAGAGTTATACAGAATGCTAACAATGTTCATTGTCAGGAAGCTTCCCAGAATTTAACTCAAACCCATCACCCTTCCTTCTAAACTTGTTTCCTCTTGTTTAGTACTCAGTGGAGATGGAGGACAGCTGGACAGCACGCTCTGGGACAACTCTTAGAGAATGTTATTGAAAGGCTTTCTCTCAGCTCCACTTATCTTTAGTCAAGAATTCCAGTCCTGAAATGGGAGGGAGGAGTTCACTTTGAAAAGGGGAAGAAATTTCTCAAAAGAAATATGATGTGAATACCAAAGTCTTAAACTAAACTTTTAAAGGGGCAGTAGATTAAGTCAAGGAAGCCGGCCAAAGTATTTAAGTCTTGTCCCCTGAAAAATTCAGATTAATTCTCAAATAGTATTACAAGGCCATAAATACACCAAGCCTGGAAATTAAAGATTTTATGCTTCATCAAAAAGTCTTTGAATTTAACTCGCTGGCATTCTGCCAACAAGGGCAGATCTTTGGGGGAAAGCCCCTATGCCAAAGACCAAAGAGACAGCTGTGTTATGCAACTCCTGAGAGCTTCCAAATCAACACCCACACAGGTCTAATTAGAAACAAATTAAAGTGATCTAGCCTGAATATAGCAAGGCTGTTACTTGAACAAATATAGCAAGGTCCATAATAAAGGGAATAAGATTTCTAGAGAACTGAACAGTCAACACTGCTAAATGCCTAGCCTGTCAAATGAATGTTAGTGTAAACCCCTTGATATCAAGGGTGAAAAAGCTACCAGAAGTTGTTTCAGAATACACTTTGTACACATCATTTCACTCATTACTGGGTTGATATTAACGAGGCTGCACAACAACTCTATGAAAGTATCTGCTGGACACCAAGAGATTCTACAAATGTTTCGCAGAAGTCAAAGTGCCACATGAAGTCAGCTGTTATTATTGTTGATGAATGGAAAACTTCAAACTGAATAAGACTAGGATAAGACCATTTTTACATGAGATTTTATAAACAGTGGAGCAGTGGTGTCAAACAGAAATAGAAATATGAGTTAATAATCATGGATAAGAATCCCTCCAGCAACAGACTGACTTGGAAAACCACAACTTCACATTATCTATGTGCTATAATATTTTTATTTATTTTGTTCAGTATTTCCCAATTACAATTCAATCTGGTTCTCAACACTGGGAGTGTTGCAGCCTCCAAAGACCCTGCATTGTACACCTCTGTGGTGGAAGACAGAACCCTGGGGCTTCTAGTCAGTAAGTCATGGGTTCAAATTTCCCTTGCTATGTGACAACAGGCAAACCCCTCAATTTCCTAGGGCCTTGAGGTATGATCTACTAAATCTGATTATGATTTGTGTCAGTTAAAGGAGTTTCCCAGTGCTAATGAAATCACAGACGCTTCACAAATCGCAAACTTATCCATGGTTTACAAGGGCGGTTTAGGCAGCAGTAGCAGGACAGCCCTCTGAGTCATGCTTCCTTGGGTTCAAGTCCTTCCTATGACACATTCTGTCTGTACAGGGCAAATCACTTTAATCTTTTGATGTTCCAGGAAATTCTTTAAGACTTTTAATTTGCAGAACTATTTCTGATTTGCGTTGGTGGAAAGAGTTTTCTCATATAATAAAATCACAGTCCAGACCAAAATAAAACAAAACATAAAAAACAGACAAAATTCAAACTGAACCACAGCATAGCATAGCATTTATAGAAGGGTCTTTCTATCTACAAAATTATCAAATGGGCCCTTACTGTGCCCAGTCAGAAAATCATTCAAGGCTATTCAAAACTAATCAGGGACAATACCCACTGAAAGAGAGCTTCTAGTCAAGTAAAATTAAGGTTTTGATTAAGCTGCTGGTTAAAGAAACAACATAAAACCACTGGAAGGTACTTTCAGGGACATTCAGGTTTTACTGATAGATCCATATCTATCTATCTATCTGTCTATCTATCTATCCATCCATCTATCTACCCATCTTTCTCTCTCTCCATTTCACACACACACACACACACACACACACATATATATATATATATATGTATGTATGTATATGTATACACACACACACTTTATAAGACATAACATAAGAAATAAAAGATTTTTGGCTGACCATCTGAAAACCACCATTACAATGTTCCTTTGAGGAATATCTTCAATCTTCAAAGAAAAGAACTTCTGTTAAAATGAGGTCTATTTCACAGATAACAGTCAGTTTAAATAAACATGCAAATAAATTAATGAATATATAAATAATTATTATTTTGTTGTTTTACATTGCTGAATGGAAAGTTAAAAGAGCTCTGGGCATTGCCAAGAAATGAAAAAGCCATTATATACACAAGTACTTTTGGTGTGCTACCTCTGGGTCAATAAATGCTAACTATTATTATCTATTAGGGTCTACTATATGTCAGTCACTAAGCTATGAAGCTATTGGGCTATGAAGAGTAAAAACACAAGATAAGTCCTATCTTATCTTTCATAGAATGCCAGGGGCTTGCATTCTATGAAATTTGAGCTGATCACTCCCCTTAGAGAGAGGGAAGCCAAGTAAAAGAACAATGAGTTTAGGAGAGTCATTGGAGTCACTTAAATATGGAGCTATCTGCCTATCTTGTTTCCATAAGTTTACTAGACATAGATCATTAATATGTAAGGCCTTCTAGAAGAATTTTATATTGTGTTTGGGTTTTTAAAAAAGTATTTAAAATATATTATTAACTGCTGATATTGTCTGGTGTACCTTATCCAACACTTTTAGCTTGGTACTTGTATTCTAAGGAAAATGGCATATGAGCCATATGATTTTTTTGAAATGGAAAAAGTACTACAACTATAAGTAATTTCCTCCTGTGATGGCACCTCTAAAATGCAGTGGGCAATTGCTAGCTAAAGTAAGAACTATCTCATCCCACAGGAGAGAACCTTCAAAAGCAATCTGTCCACAGATGGCTGGGTTTGGGGTTGGAGGATCTGGCACAGAATCCCAGCTCTTACTGGTTGCATGACCTCGGGGAAGATCTCTCCAGACTCCTGTTACATCAACTGTAAAATGAGAGAGTTGGTCTAGATGACATCTAAGGTACCTTCCAGCACTAAATCTCTATGTATACCGAAATACTAAAAATTGGAGAATAACTAGCTTTAGGCTCTTGGAGTAGTTTAGTTGGCTGGGGATTTTGTTTTGTTTCATTTTTGGTAACTGAATATCTAGCTTCGTTTTCCCCTGAGGTCCTGCTTTCACTGTATAAAAGACTCCACTGATTTTCTTCTGATCCCAAGATTTTTGGAGGGCTACATCAGTCCCTTTGTCCCCTTAGATTCTCAAAATGCTATCAGAATTTTCTGCTAGCAATTAATAATAGTTGCTACCCATTCACCTTCTTCCTCAAGTGGAGAATGAAAGACTGAAGGACAAATTTGCAAGGCACTTTGTAAGTCTGACATACTCTTTACCATTTATAGAAATGACCTAATGGATAGTGACAAAAGACCTTCTTTACACCCTTTATTAGTTAAAGGCCTTTGGCCTTGCAAATGTTCTTCTGTGATCACTGCTATGATCTAAGGCAGTTTCCTATGTGTTTCTCCACCAGACCCTGACTATACATGATTAGAAGGAAAATATCCAGTGATCAAGTTAGCTTATAGAAAATAGAATCAATTTCTCTGGTTTCATCATGATTGGACATTTGTCTGAACAATTGTAAATGGGGCAATGGAGAAGCACTATTTATTAAGCCATCAGATGCATCATACAATTTTGGTTATTCAGTTTTCTTCTTGTTACTAATGAAATATGCAATATACCTCAAGAAGTCTGAATCTTTGCAGTACCATGCCTGCTAGCATTTCAAATGCAATTAACATTTCATTCAGAATTTATTTTAAATTTGCATACTTCTTTAACAATTTTCCTATAAAGAGCTCAACAGAATGCTCCCCAAAAGAGTACTGCAGTATGCCTGGATGTCATCTTTTTAAGACAGTGACCTGGCCAGAAGCCCTTGAAGCTTAGACACAAACCTGTCAGCTACCCCATACCAGACATCCACAGCTATGGTCATTTAGAGATGTTTCCATGAGTTAGGAGTCTCAGAACACCCAGAATTCAATATGGTAAGGGCAGGCCTCTACCAAGGCCTCTTTGAAAAGCTGTCACTGCCCCAAGAAGAGCAAGAATTGCCAAGCCCCACAAGACTCAGCCAATGAGCACCCAACTCAGGGAGAATCCACAGGGAGTAAAGACAGAATAAGAGGAGTTCATCGGCCTTGAAGGAAACCTCAAGTTGGGAATAATGTCAGGAAGAACCTGGCTTAGGGAATGAAATTTCAGCTCTAGGCTAAGGTCCAAAGACTTTAGGCAAGACACTTGTCTCAGGAATAGGAGGTAGAAGAGGCCACTTAATCATCAAAAGGTAGAATTAGCTGTTAGACTGAAGCTAGGGAATTTGCTTCAGGCAGATCAATCAGGAATTGAGAGGGCAGGTCATAGGTGAGAGAAAGAATTCACAGAGGATGGAAACTTGAAAGCTATAGGACGAGTAACAAAAACCTGAGGCCTAGTGTCCATGGTGGAAAGAGCTTCTGCAGTCACATGGGGAAAAAAAAAAATCTCTTTTCACTGAGCCAAGGCTATGCTTGTAGGGGAAACTTAGGGGCATATGTTCAGCAAATTTAGAGCAGGGGAGGCACTAGACCCTAGGGCCTTGAAGCTAGATTGAATTGGAAATGTCAGAGAGGATTACATGCCCCAGGCTCTAGGCTCTACATCAGGAATTGAAGTTATCAGGAAGATTTTGGGAGGTGGACCCCAAACAATCTGGCTACATTAATCAATCAACTAAATAAGAAGAACTAAGGTAACATCAAGGGCAAGATCCGCCTGAAGGAGCAAATTAAGAAGGAAGAGACATCTAAGGAGACACCTACTTTCCTAGAATTAGCATGGAGGATCAGGATTTATTTCCAACACTACATCCCTTGGCATTTAGCTCCCTGGCATGTGAACTAGGAAGGAGAAACTAAGAAGGCTTGTGTGTTATTTTTGACAACTGGGGCAAGAGATAAAGGAAAAATGGTGAGTTCCTTTCTTGGAATCTCAGCAATACAGTAGGAAACCCAGTGAATAGAGAAATGGTGGAACAAAGGGGATAAGAGAGTGGGGGACAGTGGTCAGTAAACCAACTCCTTCTGTTTGCTAGTAGAAGAAAATAGTCACATCCCATGGGCTGGCAAGATGCCTAAATAGGTGATGGGAAGAAAACAGCAGAAAAGAAAAGAAAATTTTGAAGGTCTGATACTGGAAGTGATTATAGAATGATAACTTTAGAAGCTATAGAATGACCCTTAGAGGCCATGCAGTTTAACCTCCTCATTTTTCAGATGAGGCAGCTGAGGCCCAGTGAGGTTAGATAACATACATACTCAAGCAGGATATGAACCCAAATCACTGGAGGCCAGAGCTGGGACTCTTTCATTTGTACCATGCTGGATTCAAGAGGTCTTCCTTCCCAAGATAGGAACCCCTTATTCTAAGAATTTTAAAAGACCTACTTCATGAATTTTAATACCTACACAGACACACACAAATGAAATCATGTTATCTTTCTTCCAAGCTAAGAAATTAGCTGTGGTATAATTTAAAGAGAACATTGGACCTAGCGATTAGGAAACCTGAACTTGCTGTTATCTAGCTGCGTGATCTTGGGAAGGTCATTTCCACTCTGACATTTAATCTCTTTATACAGTATGTCAAATGAGGGTTGGGACTAGATGATCTAAAAGTCCTTTCTGGATCTAACATTCAGAATATAGCTTATTCTCTCTTAAAAAAAAAGACAGAGGATGACACTCTATAATCTACTTCATAAAAATTAATCATTTGCCCCTCCTCTCCATTTTAAGGGTAATTCCAGTTAGATGGTAGAGAAGGGACAGAAAACAGTGAGGAACATTACACCTTACTCTGGTTCTCAGCAGATCTTACTCTCTAAGGTATGTGTTTAAGAAACAAAAGCAGGGAATTCAAGAAGACAGATGTGCTAAGGCTAAAAGCTGACCTAAGGGTCACCCCACCCTCTCTTACCAAGGTCCATGCTCTTTGAGGCTTTCAGATGAATTGATTCAGGCTGCTTGGCTGGTGTCAAGGATCTGAAGTTTATTTGCTGACCTGTATGATATACTGCTGAATCCTCTACTGAGCTGTGGAAGGAAGCCATACAAAATATTTAGATACTGGCTAAAAACCTCAAGAAATAAGTTGAAAAGTTCCCATTAGAAGCAAATCCCCTCATCACTCTCTCCTCCCATCACCGACCGCACATTTAAAATCAATCATTAATTCTGCAGCTTCTATGCCATTTCCATGCATTCTATCACATAGCACACACTTAAATAAAAACATTCACTGCTTATCATCTGTTTTACTCTTTGCTGCTTTTCATAAAGTAGAATTCTTCCATACTATACATACTAACAAGAGTGAAAAGCAACTCTTCTCTAATTTATCTCCAGGCAAAGGCCCTGCCTCGAAGGTCCCCCAGTCCTGTCAAGCATTGCAACAAGAAAGGAGGCTCCCAGATAGACTGGGCTTCTTGGGAGCCATGTGAGAGTTTCAGCACAAGTAAAAATTACATCCCTTTCAATGAATGTCATCTGCTATGTGGCTGATGACTGTAGGAGATTTTTGTCTTGTTTTGGTTTGGTTTTATTTTTTAAAGTACTATATGTAAGTCTATTTCAGACACACACACACACACACATACACAGAGCCTCTTATGCCCCAACCACCCATGTTTGTGCAGAGCTCAGCAACTATTCTAAAGGAGGTTGGGGGGGCGGGGAAGAGAAACCCAGCTGAAGATGCTGACACAAAACAGATCAAACATCCATTGTACAATTTCTAGAACTTACAGCACATTTCAAAGTATTTTATTCCTAATGAATATTTCATTTACTTCTCTTTTGGGAGAGGAAGATAGATGGTTTAAGAAAATTATTGAAGAAAAATTCTTCCTACCCTATATAAAACAAAAGATATTTGTAGAAATTCTACCACTAAGTAATCTGGAAACCAAAGTAATCATTTCATTCAATTTTGATCAATAAAAAACATTTATTAAGCACCTACTGTGTACCAAGAAACTGTTCCAGGCGTTTGGGATATAAAGATGAAAACAAAACACTCCCTTCACTCAAAATGTTTAGAGTCCACTGGAGGGAACAACACACATACATGAAATAGATACAACTCATACACCAAGTGAGCATAGGGTGGTAATTTGGATGAATAAGTGGGGAGACTAGTAACTATGCAAAGGAGGAATGGTCTCATGCAGGAAGTGGTAGGAGCTGAATTCTGAGGAATGATAAGGGTTCTCAAAAGTGAAGGTGAGGAAAGTACATTCCAGGCACGGAAAACCTTTGCAAAGGTGTAGGGTTAGGAAGTACACTAGCACCTCGGGCATTGTGGCTGGACTACAGAGTACGTGAAGAAGAATGTTTAATACATTTGGAAGCATAAACTGGAGCAGATGGAAGCTTTAAATACTAAAGAGAAAAGTTTGTATTTTATTCTAGAGACCACAGGTAGCTAGTAGAGATTCCTGATCAGACCTTAAATAATCAGACCTGTGCTTTGGGAATATCACTTTGGCATGGATGAAATGGAGCAGAGAGAGACTGGAAGCAGGCATGTGATATCCAAGTAAAACCATGGTTAGTGAAAATCATTTTTTTGGAGATAATTAGAGGTAAGTGACTTGTCTAAGGTCACACAGCTACTAAGTGTCTGAGACCGGATTTAAACTCAGGTCCTCCTGAGTTCAGGATCAGTGCTCTGTCCACTGCACCAGCTAGCTGCCCTGGTGAAAATTCTTAAGGAATGAGTGATTCTGTTCATCTGACTTTTCTGGACTGTATATGGTGGGAAAAGCAGTTGGATTGGGAATCAGAGGGTGTGGGTTTGGGTCCTGGTTCGATCACTTACTATCTTTTTGACCTTAGGCAAGTAATAGTCTCTGTGAACTTATTCATCTTTAAGAGGAAGCTAATAATACTTTTGGGTTTTTTTTGGGGGGGTAGAAGGGAGAAGTATTTTGTAAACCTTAAAGCACTATGTAGCTATGAATTTGTATTAATTTTTTTATACATTCTTAAATGCAGGAATGGTTTTAACTGCTTTGAATGGAAACTTCCTAAAAGTACATTCAAGCTCTTTGGACTTCTTAATCAGAATGTCCTGAATACAATTTAATTTTTTCATGACAATTCAAGGTCATTATTATAAACTTCAGTCACTGCCTAGAAACCATGGTGTCATCAGTTATTAAGGAGCTTGGACTTTTTTTTCTTTATAAATTATTGCTTTTTAATGGTTTTCTTGTTATGTACCAGTTGGCTGTCATCTCTTCTTACTGTCAATATCCTATTTGTATTATTCCTTCTTCTCTGCTGATTTACTGCTTTTCATTCACTGAAGGGTGGGAGAGGGGATAATTAAACTTGTTAGGATCACATGTAAAGTAAGAATAATGATGTCCTGAGTAAGGAGTTGAGAGGCTGGCCTGTGAATAAAATCCATGAGCTTTAGCCTATGGAATTTGTAACAACTATTCCTGAGTATTTTTTTGGGGGGGGGCTTGCTGTAAGGTTCCTGGCTATATGTTAAATAGCTAAACTAAAGATAAGGATTGGGAATGGGTTTAGAAGCGTCAGACTTGATAATGGCACATTTTTTCAACTTTAGGGCCTAAATAGGTACTACATGCCAATGATGAATCCCTAAATTTGTCTAACATTAGATTCTTTTATTCAATTACTGAACAAATATTAACTGAGCAACTAATGTGCCCATTATTGTGCTAGGTGCTATCTTTGAAGACATATAAAACACAGTCTTCAACCTCATAGAGTTTAAACTCTGATAAGAAAAATTTTTTAAAATAACAGTAGGGCCATCATCAAATTCGTAGAATTCAGAAGGGCATCTTTGATAACAAACCGACAGGCATCTTTCGGAGAAACTGATGGATTTAGGCAGCTATGCAATATAGTGGATAAAGTGCTATACTTTACAGTCTGGAAGACTTGAGTTCAAATCTGGTCTCAGACACTAGCTGTGTGACCCTAGGTAAGTCACTTAATTTCTGTCTGCAGAACACCTATCTCCCAGGGTTATTTTAATGACAAAATGAGATACATGTGAAGTGATATCTTAAAGTGTCACAAGAATGTTAGCTATCCTTATTATAATTTGGAGAATCTTCCCCAAGCATATTTATTTTTGGTATCATTTTCTCACTGTCAATTTCTCTGTATCAAGCACAGGCATTTGAGATCAAGCTATTAGCCTCTCCCCCCCAGTCATGGTTGGAATGTTTCTCTTTAAATTTTTCTTCAGTATCTTCTAAATATTTGAATTTCTCTGTCTTAAGTTTTGTCACCATGGGCCTTGGATCTGGGTTAGTCTTCCTTTTTTTCCTCAAAGACAGTATTGTTGTTGGATTTCTTGGGGAAGGGAGTCCAGCAGTTGATGAATATCATGTCCTTGAACTTCTAGCTATAACTGGCTACCTGTCTTCACAATTTAGGCTATGATGGTATCCACTTGGTTCTTAAATTCAGGTAAAAATTCTGGGCTGTTTTTTCTAAGAAACACAGGACCAAGTCATTTATGAAAAAAATCTTGGACATCTACTTCAACTCCCTCGATGAACAAATGAGGAAACTGATCCCTAGAAAGAAACAGTAACATATACAAAGTTACATAGATAAAAGTGTGGGGATTTGAACTCTGACTTCAAACCCAACATTCTTCCTACTCTATCATGATGCCCTAATATTTCTTAACCTCCTTCCAAGGTTTTCCACTACTTGTCCCTCCATCCCAGAAATTTAAACTTATCCAGAATTTTTAAGGATTGTTCTATTTTGGGGCAGCTAGGTGGTGTAGTGGATAGAGCACCGGCCTTGAAATCAGGAGGACCTGAGTTCAAATCTGGCCTCAGACCAAACACTTGAGACTCACTAGTAGTGTGACCCTAGGCAAGTCACTTAACTGCAACTGCCTTAAAAAAAATTGTTCTGTTTTCTTGGACTTTAGTATTGTTGGTTTGGTTATTTTAAAATAAAAACAAGCCTTGAATGAAAAAACGAAAGCCTAGTTCATATGACAGAACAGGGATGTCAGTCAATGAGTCAATAAATATCTATGAAGCACTTATAATGTGCCAGATACAAAAAAAAAGATGACAACAACAAACAAACAAACAAAAAACCAGTCCCTGCTCTCAAGGAGCTCAAAATCGAATGGTGGAAGACTATGTACAACAAAAGTAAAAAGGATAAAGGAATGGAGTGAGAGTACCAGGCTTTGTAGCCAAGTGGGAAATGATCACGTATCTATCCCGGACTCCCTCCTTACACAGAGGATGGGATGAGCTCTCCAGATCTCTACTTTTCACCCTCTCCAATCAGAGGGAAGATGGAGCCCCAGAGACAAAAAGGACTGAGGAAGAGTGAGTTTTAGAATTCATTTGATCTTGCAGGAAGATATATTTCTGGAGACAATGGTGAAGTCAATGGTCAGCCAAGTAGAAAGTGAAGTCAAGGTGGCAGTCAAGATGGGCCATAAGGGATGGCAAGAAAATGCCCCTGAATAGAGGTTCAATGCCTATAAGGCAGGAAGGGTGTCCAGGAGAATGAACAAATCTTCATTTTTTAAAAATGAAAACTATTTCACCTGTAAGGTGCTTTTTCTACTAATTGCTCTGAACAGCTGATGTAAAACTGTTAATTAATCATAAAAGGGCTAGAGTTACTCAGACTTTCAGCTTTGATTCCCTGATGGCTGGAAGGGTAATTTTCACAAAACCCTTGTGGGGTTTGAGATTTCAGAAGTGAGGTAGAAATAAAGATTTGAGTTTAAAAGTCATCTGAAACATGTGAATCAAGCAGAATGGTCAGTCAGTCATCAAACATTTATTACATGTTTACTGTGTGACAGGCAGTATGCTAAGTACTGGATATACAAGCAAGGCAAAAACAAAGTTCCTGCCCTTAAAAAGCTGATATTCTAATGGGCATCTTTTTGGTGGATCCCCGGTTTATGCTCATGGGAGTACCTTCCCCAAAGCAGGGCCAGACCCTTCTCATCCTGAGCAATTCTTTCTTGTTCATGTATCCCCATAAACCACACAGCAAATCTTGGAGGTATCAATGTGTCACTAAAGCCATCTATCATCTTTCATTATCACTGCACAACACCTCCATTTTGAGTCATACGTATCCTACAGTCTGTCTTTTCTTTGCCTCTTCTTGAGAGCAAAGTCATTGTTAGTAATATGCTAGAAACGTATGACCATGATTGCCCTTGCTATGTGAGGCAACGCTGCCTCTGGTTTATTTGTCATTTTGATGCTCCTCAGATCATGTCATTCCATGGTCTGCATCCTTATAAACATCATGGCAAGAGGCAATAGGGCATAATGGATGCGATGTCAGATTTAAGATCAGGAAGACTTGTCTTCAAATCTGACCCCAATCACTTACTAGCTGTGTGCTTCTGGGCAACTCAGTCAACCTGAGACTCAGTTTCCTCGTCTTTAAAATGAGGACAATAACAGAAGTCATTGTTCAGGGCAGTCATCAGGATCAAATGAGGTAACATAAATAAGATGCTTTAAAAACTTTAAATGGCTGTATGAACGCTAGTTGTGACTGCTATTGTTATCATCAATAAATGAAACAGATGGAATTTGGTGGCAAGTGAGGATTTTGGGATCGACAAAAACACTGCATAATTTTCCACGTTCAATCCAGCTCAGGCTTCTCTAATTCAGTTCTATGCTCAGCACATTGTCCATATGCAATGTGTTTAAATGATAAATGCTGGTTGACTAGCTTGATGGACTTTCTATCTAGCTACAAATCACAGTTTCAATCAATTGTATGCACTACCCAACTTAAAAGTCATAAATCGATTTTTTTTTTGGGGGAGAAATAACATCTCCCCTTCAATGACTAGTCTATATTTTGATGAAGTCTTCATTTCCCATGTTATCATGGATTGCTGGATTTACCTTTATAGGTAGATGTTACAAAAGGGACACAAGTGGCTTTTATCATCATCACCACCATCATCACCATTGCTAGCATTTATATAGCACTTTAAGCTTTACAAAATGCTTTACAAATATTATCTCATTTTATCCTTACAACCATCTTGACAGATATGTGTTTTTCTTATCTCCTTTTTACAGACGAGGAAACTGAGGCAGCCAGAGGTTGGTTACTTGCCTAGGGTCACAGAACTAGTAATGATGTTAAGCCAGATTTGAATCAGGTCTTCCCGACTCCAGTCCAGTGTTTTCTCCATTGAGCCACCCAGCTGCCTCACACATAGAAAGATGATCAATCCTTCAACTCAGGCATTTCAAACTCAACTAGAAATAGGGGCCACTTATCTATGTATAATGATCCCTACAAGCTACTTATTGACTTGGTTTTAAAATGGAATGTCATCTATGTTTTATTGTATTTTAATTTACTTTGTTAAATATTTCCCAATTATATTATCATCTGATTTGCGTCACACTGGAGGGTGTTTCAGGCAGGTGGTCCCTTGGGTGGCATATTTGACACCTCTGCTCTGACTCCTCAGTGAATCCCAGAAATGTTAGATCTAGAAAGAACTTTATTGATCATCTTGCCCAAGTCTGAGATATCCCTTTTCACTTTAGGACAGCTTCATGAGTTAAGAAGCTTTGCTTTATATTGAGTGGAAATCTGCCTCCACAACTTTTATTCATTGCTCCTAGTTCTGATTTCTGGGGCCATTGGGGGTGCAGGGAAGGGGAGAGGGAGATAAGCAAACAGAAAGAAATTAACCTTTTTTTTAAGAATGGGAAGAAAGGTACGATATCCTCCTATGTCTTTTCTTGTTCAGTCCAAACATCCCCACTCCATCTAACCCATCCTCACAGAGCTTGTTTGATTCCCCTTGCCATCCTGGTCACCCTCCTCTGGATATACTTCAACTCGTTAGCTTGTTCATGTCCTTTCTCACTCTAGGACCCAGAACTGAAAACGATATGCCAGATATGGTCTGACCAGGGCAGAGTACAAGGGGATTAACACTTCACTTATTCTGAGTATCCAGCCTAAGACCACAAAAAAGCTAATGGCTTTTTTGGTTTTCATATACTAATACTCATCCCAGGTTTCCCTTTTTGGGGGTCCAGATCTATGATTTCATCTATGTAGGGAGTTGCCAGTGAGGAAACCCCCTCAACTGATACAGACTGGCAACTGTTCTGCAATTTATAGTTTTAGAGAGATAATTAGGGACACTTTACAGCTGTGTGACACTGGGCAAGTCATTTTACCTTTTTTGCTTCAGTTTCCCCACCTGTAAAATGGATATAATAATAGTATCTATCGCCTAAGTTTTTTTTGAGGATAAAATGGGATAATAGTTACAAAAGGCTTTGCAAACCTTTAAGCAACATATAAATAGTGGTTATAATTATTGCTATTATTAATAGCTTGTTAATTGTCCAGAATCACAGTTAGTATGTCTCAAAGGCAGGACTTGAACCCTAATCATCCTGACTCACTCAGAAACATCCTCTATATACTATCATGCTTTTTCCTAAGCTTAAAGCTCATGAAAATCCCCAGGTCGTTCTTATATGAATGATTGCATAGTCACAAGTCTTGTCATTCAATTTTTCTGCTCAAATGTAGTATTTACATTAATCCCATGAACATTTTTATCATATTAGATTTAGCCACATCGAGACATTTTGGGATTTCAATTCTGTTATTATTAACCAATGCTATGCCTTTCTGCTTCGTGTCATCCATAAACTTTATCAAAATGCCATCTGTGTTTTCTTCCAGGTCTTTGCTGATGGCATAGCCCAGAAGAAAGATCAATAACATAGTCTCATGGCATTCCAATAGACACCATTTTCTAAGATGACAGTGATCTATAATCATTATTCTTTGGGTTGGGTCATTCAATTGATGTTAAATCCACTTAGCACACATTTGTCCATATCTCAATATCCTAGAATTATTTTTTTAAAAAAAAGAATTTGAGATCTGGAAGGAAATGCTGAGATCACCTTGTTCACCCTTAAAATTTTACAAATAAGGAAACTGAAGCTAAGCAATGAAATGGTTCATCCAAAGTTACTGTAACAGACCCAGGACTAGAACTGAGTTCTCTTTGATGCTTTTCTGACTATAGCAAAAGATCTTGAGTTGTTCTCAATCCATTAATTGATTGAAATTCTGAATATAGTTGTTCAAGAACTTCAAGATCCACTAACTTGAAAGGCCATGTAGCAAACTGGACAAAGTAATGGATAAGATGTCAAGAGAGGCCTAGGTTCAAATCCCCATTGTGACACATATCAGTTATATAAGTAAGGTGGCAGATTAAAATCCATTTGAGATTCAATTTCTTCACTAACAAAATGAGGCTAATAATACCTATGGTATCTATCTTGTAGAATTGTTGGGAAGAACTAACGTGATAAGGTAAGCTATTTGCAAACTTTAAAGTACATATAAATGTAAACTATTACTATATTATTAATATTAACTACACTATAATCCATCCCATGTATCTCCATTTTGGTCCACAAGGATATCATGAGATTTGCCATTCCTATAATATTGCATTTGGGAATTTTGTCAGAAAGAAAAGTCAAACTTACAAGGCTTATAATTTAAAGAGTACACCTTCTTTTGTTTTTTGAAAGTCAGAATAAATAATTTTTCAAAGGTCATCAACAGCGGGCTCTTTTAGCACTCCAGAATATAGGTCATCATGCATTCATGTACTTGAACTAAGACTGACTAGATGCTCTCTTACCAGTACCTCATTTGTTTAAGGTTTTGACCTCCTTTTAATTTTTTCTCCCTACATTTCCCAGTCTGAGGAATATTCTCATTGGTAGGTAAACATGCTATGAGATAGGAATCGAATAGTCCTACTTCTAGCCATTAATTTTTATCCCTGCATCCACTGTAATCATCAATCTTAATCCTTCTTTGATTTTCCTCTTGACCCAACACAATTACCAAAGTCCTGCTTGTTACTCTTAGCATCTGCTGGAAGCATCAGCTTCTCCTGTTTAGAAATATTCATTTGCCTTGTACATTTCTCTTAAAAACCAGTTCCCTATCCACCTACACTGGTCTCTTCAGCCAATCTCCTTTTACTTACTAATAGATTGTAGTTCTTGTTCATGAATTTCCACAGTTGTATCATCTTGATTTACATGCTGCTTTATTCCTTCCACTTCTGTATTTCAGTTAGGTAACACCCTCTCAAGTCTCAGAGTTGTCTAACAGGTTGAATTTATTCCTTGCATTAAGACCTAAAGTCACTTTGCTTTTTACTTGTACTATGTGCAGATGCATATAGACTCCTCAGGCCATGAGTTTTACTAGTGCCCTACAGCACAGCAAAACTCCCTCTTACTAGACCTGCTACCATAACTAGCATCCGGCTAGACTCTTTTCTTTTTAATAAAGCCAATTTCCTCCTATAGAATTGTAGGCTATTAGATATTTTCTAACTTTTCTCTAAACTCTGAAATCTCTTCCAAAATAGATGGTTCACATCAAACTGTACTCAGTACTCCAGTGTTGCCCTTCCTGATCTCTCATGGATACTAAGAAAGAATGGTGATAAGTCCATTCCATGGTTCTCATCATTTCTACTCTGATAATAGATATTTCCTTATTGCTCAGCATCAGGTTCAGAATACTAGTCTTCCTTGTTGATCTCTTCATCTTCTAAAGAATGAAATGAAATTAAGGCAAGTTAAACATTTGTCAGCTGCTATGCCTTTAGCAGCTAGAGAGTTCTGGTAGCTGCCCAAATTGTTCAATTCAACCATATTCTATTTCCATGCAAGTTTTGCTATCTTGTAGAACTCATCATCTGTTTCTTCCTTTTGTTTTAGATTCCCACCATAATATTGCTTCTTTTGTCTCCTCAGAGAGATAGTCAATGCAGTGGATAGAGTACTGGACCTGGTATCAAGAAGTCCTGGGTTAAAATACTGCCTCAGTTATTGACTAGCTGTGTCACCTTGGGGAGTTCATTTAATCTCTGTCTGCCTCAGTTTCCTCATATGTATAATGGGGATAATAATAGTAACTACCTCTCAGAGTAGGTTGTGAGGATAAAATGAGATAATATTTGTAAAGCACTTTGCAAGCCATAAAAAGCTACAAAACTGCTGGTTATTATTGCTATTGTTTCACCAAGAGAGACTGTAGTTCTTGTTCATGAATTTCCACAGTTGTATCATCTTGATTTACATGCTGCTTTATTCCTTCCACTTCTGTATTTCAGTTAGGTAACACCCTCTCAAGTCTCAGAGTTGTCTAACAGGCTGAATTTATTCCTTGCATTAAGACCTCCAGTCACTTTGCTTTTCACTTGTACTATGTGCATATGCATATAGACAACTCAGGCCATGAGTTTTATTAGTGCCCTACTGCACTGCAAATCTCCCTCTTATTAGACCTGCTACCAACACTAGCATCTGGCTTAGCTGACATATGTGGGCAGTTTTCTCTCTTTCTCTCCATTTTCAATTTAAAGTCCTCTTCATCATATTCTAAGCACCTCCAGGCATGTGTGTGTGTGTGTGTGTGTGTGTGTGTGTGTGTGTGTGTGCGTGTGTGTTTCCTGGCCATCATTAGATATAGTCCATACTACCTCAGGAACTCATCATCCCTGTGTTTGAAGTCCTGCTCCAGAAATCCAAATCCCCTTCTCCAAAACCATCTTGTTAAACTGTTTATTTCCTATATCCTCATTTTTATTCGGAAACTCTTTGCTAGCTAGAGGTGGCAACAGTGAAGAATGCATGCTGTTTTCTGCAGGAAATCCCTTCCCTCAAGGTACATTTTCTAGGGTCAGGTCATTTTAGTGATACCATTTATCTTCCCATGAATCCCTAGACAAGAGAATTGGTCAGCAGGTTTGCCGAGTCTCAGAAGGCAGCAGACCTTATTGTCCATGTCAGAAAAACAGAGGAGCCCCTTGGTCCCCTTGAGAAGAGAATTCTCATTTTCTTAGGTCCTATTCTAGGTGCCTTCTGTCCTGGCAGAATCCGGGAATCCTTATTATAAGGACCTTCTTCCTCAAAGTGCTTAGCCCCACTCATCCCCCAGTGCCAAAGGCAAACGAGCCTTTTAGTAGCTTTCAACGGGACCTTTACATTTCCTGTTGACACTCTGTTTAAAACATTTCTTCTCTTCTTTCAGGACACACTTCATTCTTGTAGATGAGCTGGAGACTAGAGAGAGAACCCTCCATTTCTCTCTAAAAGGAAGACCAATCTACATTTGCATACACCTAGCTATAACATGGCTCTGTAATGAGCATAAATCTCTTCAAGTCACCTGAACATTCACCCCCTTTGCCTTCCATACTTGCTGACACCAAGATCATCAGTTCTCTGAGACTCGCAAAGCAAACAGGCAATTTGTTGTGCCAGGGATTCTGTCAACAGGTTGGAATGAGCTTCTTTAAAATAATGCTCTTTTCTATATTTCTCTCAGACTTTCCCACCTTTTCCAAGTTATCTGGCACTTCTTGCTTAGGTAATTTGCTTTGTAATTAGCAAGTTTCTTAGCTATTAGCAATGAGAGTGGCTTTTGAAGAAATTTAAATTGGTACTTTTTGCCTCTTCCTGACTCTTTGTTGATCAATCTATTTTTTCCTTGCCTCTTTGCCGTGCTACCATCTTCTGGACTTGTCGGTCTCCTAGAGCAAACAGGAGGCTCTGCAGTAATGTAGGTGGTGACTTGAGCTCATTAAGACCAACTTGATGCTTTCTTACATTTATGAGAGTCTCACCTATTCAAGGTTTCAAACCCCTGTTGATCATTTTTCCCCATATTTCTCAGTCTGAAGACTTTTCTCATTGCTAAGTAAAGGAGATGCAATATAAGAGTTGAATGATTCTATATACAGGCACCAATTATCATCATTCTATCCACTGCAATCATCAATACTAATCTTTCTTTGATCTAGGTCTAAGGGCCTGGTCTAACTTTGAGAGAAAGAAATAGATCTGAGCACAGAAGCATTTTGAAGGAAAAAAATCAACTATAAAGTCCTCAGATATCATGGTAAAAGTATTTGACAAAGAAAATAGGACCACAGTCATCAGGGAAAGATACCTTTCCATTGACATTCAGCAATGTCTCTTCCTTTCAAAAGGGAGCAGCAATGGCCTTGGGCCACAATGACCCTAATCAGGCAACATTTTGTTTCAGCAGAGGGACTTAGCATAGCCCCTGAGCAACTGCTCAATTCCACCACAGGTTTTAGTCCTGGGGAATGGAGTATTATCTCCTCCGCTTATATCTCAGGGGTTTTGATGAAGATATTTATCTCTATGGTTCACAAATGGAGCTAGGTCATCAGTTAGATTAGAATTTAAGAGGGGGAAGCTGCTTGAGATAAGATTGTCTATGAGAGTAGCCAGTAGTTCCTATCGAAGACAGAGGGTGAGACATCCCCTAGAGTATTTTATCGGTACAACATCTAGGGAAAGTACCTTCTCAGGTGGGCACTACCAAAGATGAGTTCTCAGAGTTGAATAAGCAAAAGACAATTCCAAATTGTTTAGCTTGGGTGAGTGGCAGAAAGGTAGTATCCTTTACAGAAAGGAAGAAGCTGGAGGGGAAATAATTTTGAGGTGGAATGATAATGGCTTTAACTTTGGCCACATTGGCTCTAAGATGACAGCAAGACAGCAACACTAAGAATGACTATTCAAGGCTACAAAATACCTTAAGGTTTACTACAGCTTCATAGTGATGGCAAATTTAGTTCCTGAAACTATGATTGTGGAATATGAATACATTTTGAAAAGGGTAAGCTACAAAGGACAAGGAAATAAATGCAGAAAAACCACTATCTGATCTGGTTCACTTATAGAATACTGCTTCGGTTGCTGTCTTTTTGGAATCTTACATTAAGAAAGAAAACATAATAGAAATGACAATAGCATTGCTGAGATTAGAAAATTGAAGATACTTTATAGGGTTCTCTTGGGACATCGTATACTATGAAATATGCAGTTTTTTAATAGCTATAATAAATACAGAAAATAGCAATGGGACAATTTAATGATTTTTTTAAACTCATCAGAAGGAAAAAAATCTATGAATTCAAATGGTGTGTATGCTTAGTAAATCTCTCTTATGCTCTTGTGATTCTAAAAATTATTGATTTTTTTTAGTTTCTATCACAGAATGGATATAATATTGGGTCCCTTTTTCAATATTTTTGGATTATATATAGCATTTCTTTAATTTTTAGGTTCCATTAACTCTCCTACAATAGCTCTCTACCTTTCAAATACCCTATGGTCTTCATCAACTCAGAAAATGAGTTACAACCAAAGAAATAAACTTTTGTCTCTAGTAAGCCTTGCATAAAGCTTTTTTTTTTCTGTTAGCTTCTGCTACATCTTTAAAACTTAAAGCATAAATGGAAATGTAGCCATGCTCTTGAATATTTTAGAAAGCACGAGCTGAACACTCACAATCTCATGCTTAACCATCATGTCATTAAAATTAGGGTATCTGAACACAAATTGTCTGACAATGTGAAACCTTCATCAGGATGAAAGTGATAGACAGGCATTGGTATGAAATTACCTATAAAAAGGGCAGGTAAGATAAAGTTGCTTATTTTTTCTCTAGAGAAACAATAGGACCACATATAAAAAACCCTCTTTTAGCCATACCTGTGGTTATAATCTTCAAGGTCCAATTCCAGACTGGGATGCGGCGGTAGAGGTGGTGGGATGTCACTCTCAGCCCAGTTAGCATCGGGCAATAGCAGTTCTAGAAACAAAGAATAGATGAAGTTATAGCAAACTGCAGGAGACCTTTCCAACTCCTATGCAAGCCCCAATTCATCTCAGAGACCTAATTTAAACTGAAACATAAACCAGACTTGAAATGAAGATTACCTCTAATCGAAAATACATTTCCCCAGGATTCGCAGAAGAGATAATGCAGACATACACTTGCAGATGTAAACCTAAATACCCTAATATATTTTTATAAGGGTGACCTAGCAGTATACACAACACTAGCAAGTTCAAAAACGATGACAGTTCTATTCATGGCACTGACTGTGACTTGTTTACATGACCTAAGGAAAATGAGGTCAATGACTCAGTTTTTCTACTTGTAAAAAGATGACAAGTATTAACTGCCTCCTTAAAAGCCTTTCTAAAAAAAAAACAACCACGTTAAACTGATTTTACAAGCATATCTCTTTCTATCTAATGAGAGGACTGAAACAATTCTTCCTGGGAGGAAAAGGAAACTGATGAATACAGACTTGGAAATGCTTGAGCCAGAGGGTTTCTGACTGTTGGGAGCAAGTGGGGTCTCCTGCTCTGCTACCAGATAGAATAGACAATTCCTACTTTTGCCTCGGTATAGCAATTGGGCAGGAAGGGGTGGGGGTGGGGATGGGGGTGAGGAAGATTGTATTAGTCAGGAGCTGTCACACCCAAATGGATAAGGTCTTAGATAACTGGTCCACACCACCACTAGCATCTCTGCAATCACTGGTGCCTTTGGATGTAGTCACAGGCAGATGTAACCCACGTGGCTGCTTCTCAGCATAAAAGGTCTGCCCTCTGTTTGAGTTCTATGTCTCCCTCTTTTCTATCTTATTTCTTCTCCTTAGAAATCTTTGCTAACCAATTACAGGGCCATACACTATACGTATACAAAGCCTCTGGAGTTTTCTCCCAAACAGCTGGTGCTGTGTATTCTGGGAATCTGAGTCTCTGAAAGCAGGGCTATAAGTGAAACATGGAGAGGGTGGAAAGATGAAGCCCTTTTATATTTCTACCAATTTATAACATAGGTATGGTATTCCATATTTATTTTTTTTCAGCCAAAAACAAGGTTTATTAAAGATCTGCCACATTAGCCAAACTCTTGAAGAATCTGAGAGTCTGTGAGGTATTGGCTAGATTCTAAGAATCAGAGCAGTGGCTAAATTTTAGGAATCTGAACAGTGGCTAGATTATAAGAATCTAAGCATCTTAATGGAAACAAGTTGGATCTTATATACAGAAAGACTGTGGGATCTAGGAGTGGCCAGTAAACTGGGGTGAACAGAACTCCTAGGACCTGGAACTCGTGGCCAAGGGCGAATAGAGCCCAGCCAGGATTAAGGGTGGGAAATGTCTGGGGGTGGGGGTGATAGGGAGGTAAGACAAAGGAAGGCCAGGCCAGGTTAAGGGTAACAGAATTGGGAGACTGGTATAATCACAATGATAGGACAGTTGATGGGATTACAGCTTCAGGCAAAAGCCGGAGATTTGGCCACATGGAAAAATCCAAGGTTTTTCCTTTCTGGGGTCCAGATCCCATCCTCATCATTCCCCCCACAAACAAAGGGAACCCAAATTCTTTTGGGATAAGGGGTGAAGATCTCAGCTTCTGAAACTGCTTCCTACTGGCAAGGGGTGTAGAGCTGTCCCTGCCTCGAGGGGATCCCAAAGAGGAGGTTGAATGGAACTGAGCACAGGCTGCATCCAGGGAACTATGGGGAGACATTGACTGGTACCCACTGTTTGCTGTCAACTGTAGGTGAATGGCCTGTAGTCTTCCAGGCTGATGAAGATCTTGGCAGCTTTTCTGGGTGCAGGGAACCATATGATGAGGTCTAAAGGTTTAGGGGTGCTGGGACCCTGAGATTGTGACATGTGGGTCCTGCCCAAAAGAATTCAACCCAAGCCTTCTTTCAGGCAAAGACAAGGTTTATTAGAACATCCATCATATTGGGTAGACTTTTGAGGAACCTGAGAGTCTGTGAGGTATTGGCTAGATTCTGAGAATCAGAGCAATGGCTAGATATTAGGAATTTGAGCAGTGGCTAGATTATAAGAATCTAAGCCAATCCATATTTATTTCATTCATCTAGCAAATAATCCGGGGGGCTGTGGGTGTGTTAGTCACTGTGAGAGCTCCAAGAATACTATGTGATTGTTAAGGATACAATAGGGACAAGAGATTAGACAGTAAACTCAGTCTGATCACAGAGGACAGAACCAAGTAGTAACAAGAAACTGCCTGTATGACCTCCTACAAATCACTTAAGTTCCTTGGGCCTCAGTTTTCTTAGCTATAAGAGTGAGGGGAATACAAAATGGTCATTGAGGTCCTGCATCTATGATTTTATGAAGTTTACATGAGGCAAATTTAGTGTTATCAAGTAACAGATTTAGTGCATGAAGGGATCTCTGAGGTCATCTCATCTAATTAGATGAGGAAACTGAAACTCATAAGAGTTAATTGATTTGTCCAAAGTCACAGATGTAGTAAGTGACAAGAATCTGGATTTGAACCTGGGTCCTTGACTTTGAACCCAATGTTCATTCTTCTGTATTACCAGAGCTCTCCAAAATGGAAGGGGCTCCTTCTTCAGGATGTGGTGGGGTTCCCTATCATTAGAGATCTTCATGCAAAGTCTGAATAATCACTTGTCAGATGTGTGGTAGAGGAATTTTTTTTGGGAAGGTTTAGGTTGAACATTGTCTGTTGAATCCCCTTATGACTGAATTCTGTAATTCCTATAGACTTTTAAAATAGTTTCCTCTATTGGGGGGGGCGGGAAGCTCCCTAAATAATGTGATACATTATTTTAATTCAGTAGTAAGGCAGAAGGAAATGCTATTGTACTTTTTCATTCCATCATTACTAAGCTCCACTGGGATCCACTGAACCAGTCTGCTACAGTTAGGAACGGAGCTTCTCTCTAGTCCACTGGCTCTGAATCCCCCTTCCTTTCCCCCTCCCCCTCCTCCTTCTACTCCTGTAGCCTCCTACTTTATTTCTCTGCCTAATTGCTGCCTTCTCTGGATGCTGGAATAAGAGACAATCTGATGGCAATTGTCACTCCCACGACTGTTATTTGTTGAAAATCCCTGCTTCTGGTCAGTCAAGCCAGTCAGTCAAGGCTGGCCAGAAGCACTCTGTCTTTTGTTATGAAGACAGTAGTGGGGGTATTTCTGTTCTCTCAACTGTCTTGCTCTTCACCCCAACTTTATCCCCTACCTCCCATTTCACTCCCCGTTGGAAGTGGTTGTATTTGTAGCAGGGTCATCATGGAGGAATCACATGCTATGTTTTATGAATAGGTAACTTAAGTGGTGCTTAGAAGTCCCCATTCTCCAAAAATCTGTGCCCTACTAGGCACTTCTGCTATTTCAAATTTCCCTCTTACATCTATTCCTTTGGGTTAGGATGATCTAATAAAATATTTATATTTATAAATTGGCCCTGAGAACATCAAATAGCAAAGCTCTCTGAGGGTGAGCCCTTTAGATCAAGGCAGTTTTTCCTTGGGTCCACAGTCTTTGCTTTTCTCTATCCATCACTTCCATCTCAGCTTGTCTGCTTCACAAACTTAGTGAGTTACTGTTGAGTAGGACACACTAGAGTGATAACTCTTATTGACTATAGTTTGACTCTGCTTAACAAGTAAGTTTGCTTCTCCTCCAGGCTGCTCAGCCACCTGGCTATTTCCTTGCTTTTGGTCAGCTAGTGTCCTTCTTTCTGCCTTTCTCTACAGCTCCTCCAGTTTAGAACAAATCATCCTAAGACACAAGAGACACGGGCTAGAGTTCCTACTTCTGTTATTTAATTGACTCTGTAGACTGGGTCAAGTTACTTCTCCCCCTTCTCTGAACCTGTTCTGAGGTCTCTTCTGTGACTGCTTTTTTTTTGATTCATTAATTTATTTTTTTTTGTTTTCAACATTCACTTCCACAATATTTTGAGTTCCAAACTTTCTCCCCATCTTGTCCCTCCCCCCCACCCCAAGACAGCCTGCATCTGAATACTCTTTCCCTTAATCTGCCCTCCTTCTATCTCCCCCCCCCTTCTCCTATCCCCTTCCTCTTCTATTTTTCTGTAGGGCAGGATAGATTTCTGTACCCCATTGATTGTATCTTATTTTCTAGTTCCATGTGAAAACAATTTTTAACATTTATTTTTAAAACTTTGGGTTCCAAATTCTCCCCCTCCCTCCCTCCCCAGTCACCCCCATTGTGAAGGCAAGCAACTTGATACAGGTTATACTTGTATAGTCATGTAAAACCCTTCCATAGTAGTCATGTTGTGGAAAACTATATTTCCCTTCATCCTATCTTGGCCCCCCCCCATTTATTCTATTCTCTCTTTTGACCCTGTCCCTCCTCAGAAGTGTTTGCTTCAGATTACCCTCTCCCCCAATCTGCCCTCCCCATCCCTCCCCTCCTCTTATCCCCTTCCCCCCTATTTTCCTGTAGGGTAAGATACCTTTCTATACCCAGTTGACTGTGTATGTTATTCCCTCCTTAAGCCAAATTCAATGACTGTGACTGCTTTTTAATCCCACTTGCACTAAACAGCTTCCTTTCTATTTCATCTCTGCTTCACTCCACTCAGTTCACATATCCTGGCATGTCTAGGCTATAATTTAGCATCTCTAAAGCTCTTTTATGATTGACAATTTTCCCCTACAAGGAAGCTAAGGGTTATAATACAATTAATTTGGAATCCACTGGAGGGAGGTTTTCTTTATACCCTCTGAGGGTTAACACATCAAACTATTTTCAAACCATTAATTCTTTAGCATGAATTCCTTTATAAGTATCTTTCCTATAATGATAGCCAGTAATGATAATTGAAAATTTTTACATGTGACATTCATTTGACCCTGTTAACAAGCCTAAGAGATAAATACTATATGTTTATTATCTCCATTTCACAGATGAGGATACTGACTCATTCAGAATCACAAAGTAAATGCCAGAGGCTTATTACTAAATGTTTCTCCTCAATCCAAGTCCAGTGCTTTTCCCAGTACACCACACTGCTTTTCCTAAGTAAGAAGCAGAGGTCTGTGGAACAGGGACTAGAACTGGTACATTTTTAAAGAGGAGAAGGTAGAAAGAAACATAGAGCTAGAGAAATGGTACTGCTCAGGAAGAACAGAACTGGGTAAAGAGTAACACTAGTAATCCTTGGCAGCCAGCATATAGGTAGCCTGATTGCAGGGTGCAGAGATCACTCTGATACTTAAAATATTAAATGAAAGCACACTTCTTGGGTGACCCTTCATCATTTCTAGGCACAAAAACTCCTCCCGCGCGGATAATGTTCATTCCCAGCACTCCAACATAAAAATGAATTTTCTGGCACTATTATTTCTACAAATTGTAATTCTAAAAATGTTTTTTTTTTCCCCTGTGTAACAGCTTGGCTGGGGAAAAAAAAAACTGGAGATCTGTGGGTGGTAAGTACTATTATTGCAAAAATAGGTGGAACATAGCACATCAACATTGGATTTTAAATATATATATACACAGGAAAGCAAACAATGTAATGTTTTGGCTGTAACAGCTCCCTCCCCCCATCCCAATCCCCACCCTTAGACATTACATTTTTTCAAGCTAGTGTTATTTTCCTAAAGGAGATTCTTTTTTAAAAAATTTAGCACTGGTGAGTCAAATTTGCCTGTCTTGCTTTCATTGGGCTATTTGTGTGGGATGTTGGGACTCTATAGTAGTCTGGCAGTTAGGAGAGGTAACTGATTTCCAAAGTAAAGTAATTAAAGTGATATTCTCATTCTCATCCCTGTGCATTTTTACAATATTTTGTTAGCATGTTTTATAAAATGTTTTATAATCACTTTAAAAATAAGCTAGCAAGTCTATATAAAAAGCAAGAAAATTTCAACTAATACATCTAACAACTTTAATTTGTTCATGATATCCTAAGACTATAAATTACCATATGCTACAGTATTAATTATAATGTGATTTTTTTTTAGGCAATTGGGGTTAAATGACTTGTCCAGGGTCATACAGCTAGTAAGTGTCATGTGTTTGGTCTGAGGCCAAATTTGAACTCAGGTCCTCCTGACTTCAGGGCCAGTGCTCTATCCACTGCGGTGCCACCTAACTGCCCCCAATTATAATATGATTTTAAATAAATATTGGACTCAGTTGCTAAGAAGCGATTGTTTCATTCTTTTTTAAAAAATTTAACATTTTTATTTAAAGTTTTGAGTTCCAAATTCCATCCCTCCCTTCCTTCCCCCTTGGTAAGCAATCAAATATAGGTTTTACACATGCAATTATGTAAAACATTTCCAAATTAGTCATTTTGTACAAGAAGACAAATAAAAGAAAAAAAATGAAAGAAAGGAAGTGAAAAATAGCATGCCTCAGTCTATATTCGGTCAACATCAGTTCTTGCACTGGAGGCAGAGAGTATGCCTTATCATTAGTCCTTTGGGATTGTCTTGTATCATGGTATTGCTGAGAATAGCTAAATCATTCACAGATGATCATTGTACAATATTACTGTTACTGTGTACAATGTTTTCCTGTTTCTGTTCACCATACTATGCATCAGTTCATGTAAGTCTTTCCAGGTTTTTCTGAAATCATTCTGTTTGTTATTTCTTACAGCATAATAATATTCCATTACAATCTTATACCACAGCTTGTTTTTTCCATTCCCCCAATTGATGGGCATCCCTTTGATTTTTAATTCTTCTTAGCCACCACAAAAAGAGCTGCTATAAATATTTTAGTATAAATAAATCCTTTTCCTTTTTTTGGATGTCTTTGAGATGTAGACCTAGCAGTGGTATAACCATTTCATTCTTGAAAAAGGAAATAAGAACAGATTGTTCTATATTATACCTACTATAGTAATGTAACATTCCAATTAAGGACAGAAATGCACTTTAAAGAATACTGTAAAGCAATTATAAGTTCAAATTTCAGATAACGAACAGGAAGTTGTGGCAAGTCATTTAAAACTCCACTGCAAAATAATAATAATCATAATCATAATAGCATTTATCTAGTGCTTTAAGGTTTGCAAAGTGCTTTAAAAACATTATCTCATTTTATTAGGAATAGAATTGTCAACTGTACTTGGAATGACATTCAACTAATTTGTATAATTTCTTTCTAAAAAGTGTTATTGATATCTTTTGTCTTTTATACCTCAGCAATTTCCCAGTGTTTTCCCTATGCCAAAATTCTCCCTTGTAAAAAAGAAAAACAATTAAGAAAAATCAAGGAGCAAAATAATAATTGACGATGATATATACAACATTCTGCTCCCCTAGCTCCCTACCTCTATGCAGGAAGAAATGAAGTATATTTCACTATTCTTCTTCTGCCCGAAATCTGATTGTTATAATTGCATATTTTCAATGCATTCTACTTAGAGATCCAGGACAGTGACAATACAATGTTTAAATTGACATCCATTCATCCTTAGAATGATGTTATGACAGATGAGACATCTTTAGCCATCTTTTCACTGTTGAGAGATTTGGTTATGTTTATATTCTGCTGGAGTGAAGTCTATCTCAGAAGAAGTTCCTAGTCTAAGGAGGGTAGATCTGTGAACTCCTGCTGGAGCAAAAGGGATCTCACTGCAGAGCAATTCCAGAAGAGTCCCATGTGTTCAAGTTTATTCTGATGGGAGTTATCTCAGGATCACTAATAATCATTGTTTACATTTAGGAAAAACAATAATTTTTCCTGATATTACAAGATGACAGTGTTGAAGACAAGGTAAAAAAGCCTAGACTCTGGTATATAGTATAACCATAGACCTCCACAGCTTTCTAAAAACTGCACTGTTACAAAAATATATATATGTATAATATACATGTATAAACATACATGTATATATAATATATAATAGCAAAAGTTACTGCATTACCATATTACTGAAATAACAAACACATTTCATCCCCATGAAATGTCCTCAGTTAATTGTATTTAGCATGCTCATCCTACAATCTATCAGACATCTCTGAAACATGTGGCTAACATTTTATGGTTCACTACTATCTGGGCCATAAATCTTTGAAGTTTGATAGTTAATCATATTAGATAATTGTCAACATTTAAAAGGTCTTTGGAAACCCAACGCTGATGGCTTTGATTTTTCAAGTCATAGTTTGTTTAATATCTAACCTTCCGTGTTTGGGGCAGCGAGCTAGAAACTGTTAACTTAAACTGGCATTGTTGCCAGGAATCTAATTCACAACTTCTGAGTCAGCTCTCCCACCCATCTCTGAATGTTCATGACTCAGAGTAACAGTCTGCACTTAGTCTAATTAACTGTTCTTTTTTTTTTAAGCTAAAAAATTAAAAACAAAAAAGTCCTCTCCTTCTTCACTTCCCTTGGTGCTAACAAGAATACGAAAGAACCATACCTTTTTGTCTCTCCTGTGGGCTGTATGTGAGGGGTGTATGTGGGCTGGGCTCATGGCGCCTGGAGGTGGTAACAAAATGTTGACTGCTCTCAAGAGAGGGTTTCGGAAAGAGCCCACAGTCAGTACGCTCCTATGGAAAGGACAAGGAAGAAGTTGTAATTTCCCTTGATATATACCAAGTTAATCAATCATAGAAAAGCTCAAGCAGGGTCATCACCACCATTAAATCATATTCAATCAAGGAAAAGATTATGGAGTGTTTATTTTGCATTACTGTTTCTCAGCTGTGGAAATCTCTCTTTCTTTTTTTTGGTTTCCCAACAACCCCATCACTGCTTGTATGACAAAGGACCCTGATGGTGGTGTGGGGCACAGGGTTTTGAGAGCCTAACACAGAAAGAGGATTAATTTTATTATTCCTTCTCCCCCCTACCCCCACCCTCCTCTACTCACAACTGGCTTTTTTCATATTTTACTCCATCTGGGAGTACAGCTTGTGGCAGTGTCAACACAAGACACGGTGAATGCCAAGGGTGTTTCTCTGCCAGCCAGCTGGTACCCCTCGTGCATGGAGACCAAGTGCATATGCTCTAGGACAAGCTGAAACTAGAATATCTTTGGGACTCAAGAGCCCCAAGTACATCCCATTGCAAAAGACTGGTCTTCTGGCTGGGCGTGAAAACAACCTGCTGCCAGGCCACCAGGCTGCTTGCTTCTCTTCTGGGAAATCTTTTCTTGCCACATCTTACCTCCTCAGTTAATTCTGACACTCTGCAAACAAATGCATGTTTTACTCAGGTGTAGAGTAGACTGAATGGTATGTTGGTGGTTTATAATCCACAAGTGCTCAGTAATTGGATGTTGTAGGTTATAAAGTGTTCCGGTTCAATTTTTTTTTTAAGGACAGAGGCTTTGAGAATTGTGCCTTCCTCTTGCTTATGCTATTTGTCCCTTTGATACATTTCAAGGAAGAAAATAATTTAGAAGCCATCTTGCCACTGATTCCTTGATCATTACTGAGAGTAGAATGATGCCATCCAGAGAAACGCAAATCAGAGCCCAGAGTCACTTTGATTCTGTAAATAGCATTTGGTCTCAAACAATACACTTGACTTGCTCTTTTTTTCCTTCTCTATTAGTTCTGTGCTAGTTACTTTTTTTTTTTATCTTTGTGATTTCAACAGTGTGGGGGAGCTCCCTGGTATAGAAACTCTTTCCATTGATGCAGATGGTAACTCATCTGCAACTTATAGTCTTAGTAATCTTAAGGCACTGAAAGATGATGTGATTTAGGATATGGAGCACAGTGGAGGATCCAGGTTTGAATCTCTTTGCCTCTGAGAATATCTTCTATTTACACTTCATATATCTTGTATGCACACAGATACTTGTCTATTGTCTCCCCTGTTAGAAGGTGAGCTTGAGGAGGGCTTGCCTTTCTTTGCATCCCTGTGCTTAGCATAGTGTCTTAGCATAGCATAGCAGCTTAATAAAAGCTTGTTGGCTATAAGACTGAATCCTGAGTCAGCCATTTATTACCTATGTCATCTTGGGTGACTTACCTATTTGGGCTTTAGTTTTTTTGAAAAAAAGAGAGGGTTAGCCTCCTCTCAGATCAAAAATCTATGATCCTGTCCCTTGCTCATGGTCACATTGCCAATATGTGTCCATCAATCAATCAACATTTATTAAGCGCCTATCATGTGCCAGACATTGTGTTAAGCACCTACTATGTGCCACTATCAGAGGCAGTTCACAAAGCCAGGTTTTTCTGACTGGTGTCTGGTCCTCTATCCACTCTCCTATGTTGTCTTTCATTAATTAAAATAAGCACGAGAAGCAGTTATGGCAGAGAGAAGAGAGAGCTGCTCTCAGAGTAAGGAAGTTCTGGATTCAAGACCTACCTCTGATGCATAGGGGCAATGACTGGGCAAATCACTTAACCTTTCAGTGACCCAGGGAATTCTCTAGGGCTAGAACTTCTACAGAGCTGACGTTGCTCTGCATTGGTATAGGGAGCTGTCTTATTTGGAGCTCCTGACACAAATGAAATCATGTGTGCAGTTAAAAAAAATAACACTAAGTGATGCTTTCGGTGAAGGAGAGTCTTTTTAGATTTTTGTCAAGAATGACCACATACTGCAGGCATCGAAAGATGGGCTCTGTATGTTGGCTAAATCAGCAGACAAGCTGTTCCTAAATTAAAGCTGGATCCCCAGTGGGAAAGGCAGGATTTGCCGTGCCTATATAGCCCTGTGCTTTGAATTAACAGTAAGAACAACAAGGGGGGGGGAACCCTGCTTTCCCAGCTCTTTGATAAATGACACAATCGATATCCCAACAACTGATCAGAAACCAGCCTAATTAAAGTATTCAGCCTGTAAAATAGAGCTGTCATGGAGGCCTCCATTAGTGTCCTGACCAATAAAAAACATAATGGATTTTTAAACATATTCTGCTTTCTACCAAGATGGGCTGTCGCAGCAGGGAGGGAAGTGTTTTGGGGAAGGGGGAAAAAATAAAACAGGTCATAACCCATTTTTTTTATACCAAGTCTCCAGCCTCAAATGGAATTACAATTGAACCTCAAGCTCATCCTTGGAAAAAAAAGTATTTCTGTTTAAAATGATTTTGATTCAATCAAGAGCTCATTATGTATTCTTCATGAGGCGCTCATCAAAACTGTTTACATGTCTTGTACATCTGGGTAACGTGTGTGGGGGGAAAGTCCCAACAACTTTATATTTTGACTTTTCATAAGTAGCTTCTTCAATTTTTTTATATGAATAAAATGTTCAATTACCACTTTGGTATTCGTGCCAAATCTAACTAATTGGTTTCCCTAAACATGCAAGTAGCATTGAGACCCTTTTTGTTGTTGTAATTATATATTATATATATAATATATATATTATATATATATATATATATAATATATATATATATATATATTTATTTTAAACCATACCTAAGCATAATGGCTGGCCCAACAGAAGAATACTATACAAAGGACCACCATGGAGGCTCTGAGCTTGCCTTGACATGGAAGAATGTTGTAGATTTGGGAGATAAAATATTGGAGATTAAAAAAAAATAATGAACACAAGATGTACATGAGGCTGTCATATTGATATAAAAAATCCTCTTTAATCTGCACTGAGGCCACACTGATTCCCAATAGCAGAGAGCAAGTAGTCTGTTTATTCCCTAAGGAAAGTATAAAAAAAATTAGCAAGTCTAAAAATACATCTTGGAAAAATAATTCATAAAAATCTGCTTTTCCCTTCTCTTGTCACTTCTCATTCTCTGATTGTTCCCCTGGTGATCTGTTCTGAGATGTGACTTCCCAATGTGGATCACGAGCTAAGTGTTAAGTACTTTCTTTTCCTGAGCTCCCTCTCAACCCACCCAAGAGTGTGAGAACTGGAATGAAAACATTTGCCACAAAGGATAAGACAAACAGCAAATTTGGGCCCAAATGCTTAATACTGATCCACTGTCAGAGAACAATGTGGAGAGAGACATGGAGGTAGTTTAGAGAGGACAGAGGAGCAACTGCTTTTGAGCCATGGCCCATGCACTTTGACACTGCGTAGAAAATAAGGACACTGTATACCATAACAAGGAGAAATACTGAACTTGAATAAAGCAACTCTCGTAATCCAGAAAGGACTATATAATTATTATACTGAAACACAGAGCAAGTATAGTTTCTTTTCAGTAGATTCTAATTCAATGAAACAAGTTGTATGGCCTATTACTACTTTCTTTGCCTGTCTTACTCCTTTGATGAAGTATGCCTTAAATGAAACTTGGGGTCTCACACTTTCACTGTTTTTAAAGTGAAGAATGTCAAGGAAGAATATTCAATTATTTTCAATTAGAGCACTTGTTCTACTTTATCCTAGTTTATGTACCTATTGTATTACAGGAGCATCTCCTGCCCTTTGAGAATTTCCTTCTAAGCAAAACTTTAAAATGCTGATTTTTCTCCTTAACTCTTCTTAATACCTAATTTCTCCTTGTTTTCCCTTTTCTTTACAAGTTCCGTTGTATCTAATGTTTATGAATATTTTATGCCTAACTGTATTTGAGTGGAAATGTACCTTATATTAAGAAGAAGCTACAAAAGCATATTACTTTGTATGATAAAATATTCCAGGGGAAAAAAGGGTTTTTTTTTTTGTTTCTGTAACAGCACTTGTAATTAAGTCCCAAGCAACAAACCTTGAGAAGCAAGATTTAAATTTGCTAATTCAGGTTCACGTAATCCATTTCGATCCTCACAAAAATTTAAAGGGTAGAAGTTATGCAAATTTGTTACAGGTCTATATAGATTTCTGTGATGTGATATATCATTTTTATATTATGTATGGTACAGATTAATTTATATAGGTTTGTCATGTAAAGGGAATGTTGGTAAATCAATTATAAAACACGAAAATGTTTATTAACTAGTATTCAACTTCAGGAATTATTTTTAAAATGAAAACAAATGCAGCCTTTCATATTTTGCATTTTGTCATTTAAGTGGAAGAAAGGTAAAAATGAGTAAAAAACACATAGACTTGAGAGTCAGGAGGCCTAGCTTTGAAACTAACAAGCTGTGTAATCTTACATAAGTTTCTTGAGTTCCAGTATCTCAATTCATAAAATGAGAAGATTTGACTAGATGAACTCTATTATCTATTATGTAAATGATTAACCTTGCTAGTCTTAATGGCAAACACATAGCCATACTCATTTCTCCACCTCTCCTATTGCAGCAGAAAATCAGGAGAGTGTATGCACACATACATACATGTACATAATACATACATACATGTACATGTACATAATACATATATTCATAAAGTTTAGACAAGTAGAGTTCTGCCTACAGTTCTTATGATGGAATCATAGAACTTCAGGGATGAATGAAGAAAATGGGGCAAACAGAAGTTTAGCCACTTGCCCAAAGTCACAGAGTTAGTAAGTGGTAGAATTAGGGTTCAAAATCATATTGTGAGACTATAAAGCCAATTTTTTCCCTACTCTATCGTCATCCCTCACAAGTTTTGATATAATTCTACATCTTCCAAGACAGGTGTTCTTTAAGCACCTCTGTCTGTCTGTCCATTCGTCTCAGAATCACTAGCTGGATCGTCCCTCGGATGTTGCCTTCCATAGACATGGATCTTCTAAGAGTCTCCATAGCTTCATGGTTGGACCTGCCCAAAAGAGATTCGCCATTCACTGCAATCAGCTGGTCATTCATCCGCAAGCGCCCATCCTAAAACAAAACAAAACAAAACAACAATATGGTTACTGGAGGCCAATGGTCAATTCAATTCCATTAAAAATTTATTAAATGCTTACTATGTTCAAGGAACAAGAGAGACAGGTATGACAGTGGATTTTGAAGGCTGAAATGAAAGTCAGCTCAAGTGCCACTTATGACTCATCATGGTTATACAGTAGGTGCTGTAAGCCATAGGTGTCAAATTCAAATAGAAGCAGATACCCACTGACTGCCTACTGCCTCAGAAAAGCACAAATTAACATTATCTATGTCATACTGTATTTTTATTCATTTCTGTTACCTATTTCCCAATTACATCTTAACCTACTTCAGGCTATACTTTGGAGTGTTGTGGGCTGTATGCCGCCTGGAGTGTGATTGACAGCTCAGCTCTAGGCAATTCCTCCAAGACTATAAAATTGAAAAGGAGCTCATCCATATTGGTAGAGGGAGTTTCCTTACCTGAGAGCTCTCTAACAAATGACATCAAGGTCTAGTCTAGTCCCTAACCTTATATGCAAGATACTGTGGTAGATACTAGAGATATAAAGTTAAATAACAACATAGTCCCTGCTCTCAAAAAATTATGCGAGGAAGAATGCAGGGTGCAGTCAGAGAGGTAGAAGATAAGATGGAGCATGACAGGATCAGATGACATATTTGTACAAAAGGCTCTAGGGAAATTTGAGAGGGGAGAGACCATTTCCAGCTGAAGACAGCAAGGAAGGTTTCCTAGAGAGGGTGACTCCTGTACTGAGTTGTGAAGAAAGAAGAGGATTTCAATAAGCAGAGGTGACAGTGATCTTGGCTTCAGGGGGTGCCCTCTGTGAATGCATGAAGGTGGGAAATAACAAACAGGATGAGTCCAGGAGAGTAGCTAGTAGATGTCCAGCCAGAATACGGAAAGTGTGGATCTGAGTAGGATAAAGCAAAGCTAGAAAGGCAGGTGGGATCCAGGCTGTGGAAGGCTTGAAAATCTAGGTGCGGCCTGAACAACCTGCCACCTGCCAAAGGATTTTGGGCGGCTAATGAAAAATGTAGAGGAAAACATGCTTTGGCAGGCCGCAGGTTGTGCAGGCCTGCTTTGAGTTAAGGAGTTTGTATTTTATCTCTAGGCAACAGGAGAGCTACTAAAGGATTTTCAAACTTGTACATTTTAAAGATAATGAACTATAGGAAAACACATACATATACACACACATATATATATGCATGTTTATGTGTATATATATATATATATATATATATATATATATATATATATATACACACACACACACACACACACACAATTTTCTGAACTTAACAAATACCAAATAAAAATTCCAAATATGTATCATAGGAATAATAATAGCACCTACATTCCACAATTATTGTGAAAATCAAATGAAATATTATTTGTAAAGAGCTCAGCATAGTTCCTAGCAGGTAGGTGCTATACACATTTCATTACATTTTATTACTATTATTATCATTATATTAGAACAGAAAAAGACAATTTACATAAAACTGTGTACTGTGTCTCCATTTTGACAGAGTGATTTTCCTTTAAATAAATGTTTGAACTTCACATGTAATTTTCAAAATGTAAAATTCCTGGCTTGTCTGTGATTCATTCTGTTCTTCCTTATCTTTTGTTCTGGGTATTTAAAAAAATTCAATGACCCTCTTTTCCTTCTATAGAATGTTCATAATACTCACTAGTATGTGAATAGATATGTCAACATGAATAACTCCCTCCTCACTCTGTTCTACTGGTGGCAAAGGAGGAGAGGGAATGAAAGGCTAGCCCCAGGCCTCGGGGGTGAGCCCATTTCTTAAGGCTTCAACAGCTGAGAGAATATTGAAAGTTCTAAAGAGTGGCCAGGGGAACTGGATAGTCTAATATGGTAAGTAACACAGGATATGAGGATATGGCTTGGGGAAGGAAACGCAGAGAGAAATGGGGTAACGAAACCATGACTTTGGTGTATTTTCCCCACAAGCTGCTGCTAGGACTGTGAGAAACCCGGGTGGGCTACATCCACCCTTTGTGGCCATACCCTCTAAAATTATTAGATGAATGCTGACACCCACAAAAGGGAAGGTGATGATAGCAGATAGATGTAGCTGGTTCTCTGGAAGCCATAGCAAGCTTGGCATCATCCTTTGAATGACCCCTAGCACTGGAGAAAGTACATAACCAACGAGATGGGTGTGCAATCCCAGCACTTGGAACCTCACCATCAAATACGGTCAGGCACTTGGCAAGCAGTCATCCCGTGTGGTTAAACATGCATGCTATCTCAGAATAACATAGCCTTTCATTACAGATTATCATGGCGGGCAAATTCATATTACTGATTCAAGACGGGGGGGGGCTCTAAGATCTTACAGTAGGTGGTCATTTTTATTGTAAGGTTATGCTCACAGACTATCAGGCCATAGATTTACACCTAAAGTGGTTTCACAGACCATCTGGTAAATCTCTTAATTTTATGGGCCCAAATGAAATAATATTGGTAACATGCTTAGCACATTGCCTAGTAAATAATAGGTACTTAATAAATGCTTATTACCTTCACTTACAGGTAAGAAACAAGGTCTCACAGGACTTGAACCCATATCCTCTGACTCCTGAGCTCTTTCCAGTATGCCACATTTCCTCCACTAAGGAATATGGCATGCATGCGTACACGTGCATGCACACACACACACACACACACACACACACACACACACCCATTAATAGCATGAGGCACTAAACAATTTTATGAGAAGGTATTTAATAAATGCTCCAGAAAACCCATTGAAGAAATGCCACATAATCTATGTTTAAATGTAATCTGGGCAAAATCATTCTTCCATAATAGATTACATTTAAACAGAGATTATATGACATTTCTTCTTCTTTTTTGGCCAGGAAATGGGGTTAAGTGATCTGCCCAGGGTCACACAGCTAGTAAGTGTTATGTATCTGAGGCCAGATTTGAACTCAAGTCCTCCTGAATCCAAGGCCGGTGCTCTATCTACTATGCCACTTAGCTGCCCCTGACATTTCTTCAATGGGTTTTCTGGAGCAAGTTTGTCAGTCAGTCAATAAATATTTATTAAATGCCTACTGTATGCCCCTGTGCTAAGCCCTGGGGATACAAAAAAAAATGTCAGAAGACAGCCCCTGCCTTCAGGGAGCTCATAATTTAATGGGGGGAGACAACAAGCAAACAAATGTGTCCAGGCAAGCTACATGCAAGATATATTGGACTGAATTAAGAGGGGTTGGGGAAGGTAGAAGCTGGGATTTTAGTTGACACTTCAAGGAAGCCAGGGAGAGGCATTCCAGGCACAGAGGATGCCCAAAACTGAGAGACTGAGCATCTTGTGTGTGGAATAGCCAGGGTGCAGTGCCAGAATATGGAGTGGGGAATAAGGAGTAATTAGACTGGAAAATCAGGGAGGGGCTGAGTTATGAAGACCTTTAGATATCAAGCAAAGGATTTTGTATTTGATCCTGGAGGCAACTGGTAGCTATTAGAGTTTACTGAATCCAATTCTCAGGTGTAGCATCCAGCATGTCATCCACACCTCCCTTCTCTTTCACTGGGCAGGCTCATTCATTGTCAATCTGCTCTCATTCTGGTAGGTTTGAGTTGTTGCTGTTGTTGTTATTTTTTCTCAGAGTGTATGGGAATGAGGGGGCAGCCATAGCCACTACTATGGCTGCTGCGCCTCTCCTTCAGCCTCTGTGTGTGTGTGTGTGTGTGTGTGTGTGTAAAGGGAAATTAACTTCTACTCTTTACCACTGTAGCTAATGAATCCTCACTGGTGTAATTCCCAGCACTCTGTCTACTGCATTCTGCTGCCTCTCCATTTAAAAAGTCACAACAAACTGTGTATGTGGTAGCATTGGTGGTCAGAGGGTAGGTTGTGATCCTTGAAACAGACAGACATTATTTATAGATGAGGAAACAGGGATATGGAAGAAAAGTGACCTAGACAAGCTCATTCAGCAAGCTGATGACAAAAATAGGGCTAGACATCAAGTGTTCTGAGTTAGTAAACACAGGTATACCACCACTAAAAAACCCCTGAAGGGAAATACTCAACAGCTGCAGAGAGGGAACATTTTTAGAGTCCATGATTGATGACATAATGAATTTTAGAAAATAAATGATTCTTCCACAGCTAGGAGAAAACACATCTACAACCAGCAATAAAAAATCTTCAACACAGCCACCACCTCAGTTTACGTGGGGACCCTTGAAAATCTATGGTAATGTTCACAAACCGTGAGCAATGCAGCTGCAGCAGATTGCTGGGGAGAGTTTCCCTATGGGCCAAAAGAATGAGCTGGTAGTGGCACCATAAACAGAGCTGAGCCAGTGTTAATGCCCTGGTGCTGAGGTGCTGAAGGAACCATCAACTGGTCATTTGCTCACTACCAAACAGACCCCAGAGCCATCCCAAGCAATGCATTAATTGTTCTATGTAGAAACCGAAGTAACATCACAAACAGAAGCATACCACATTAGAGGCATGTGTTCTTTTAAATGGAATGCCTTAATATAACTTCATGTTCCCTCCTTTCCTCTTCTGCTCGTCTAGAAAGGAGAGCTGGATATGAGAGACTCAGAGGGACATTCAAACCGAGAGCACACCGTTCATTTCTAGTTTTTCATTTTGGATGAAGAGTGTGGAGGAATGTCTTTAGGGCACCAAGACTAGAGGGGCAAGAAGAACTCAGTGATTCTCGTGGTTTGGGTCATGAGATTCTCCTTATGAAATGAGAAACCACTCAAAAAGTTATCCCTTATTATAAGCTTGTTACTGTTTATCATAAAACAATTTCTTTCACAAAAGCTATGGAGTGTTTTCATTTGCAGATAGAATCTAAGGCTGCTGTTTGAACATGCAAGTTCATAGTTCAGAATGGGCTCTGTTCATGTTCAGTCTAGAACAAAAAGTGTGGGTCACCCAGGGCAACCGGAATTTTGTAAAAACGTGTTCACCTTCTTCACCAGGGTCACCACAGTCACCAGAGAGTTGGGGTATGAGGAAGAGCCAGGCACAGTTGTTTTCTGACTTTGGCTGGTCTACTGCCATTGTTGCAGTATTATTTTGTACTTTGAAATGTAAATTATGGTTTTTTTCTTATGTATTGGTAGCAGGCACTGAATTTGCAGAATATAATGATAGGATCTGAAAAGCAGAAGGAGCCTTAGAAATCCTATAACTCTGTATTTTACTGAGGAAGGAACCAAGGTTCAAATGGATTTAAGTGATTTGCTCGAGACCACAGCCTAATTAGCCATGAGTAGAATCATGATTCCAGATCAGTGATCTTTCTCCAATATGAATTAGAACAATTAGTTTTACAAAAAGTGGTGGATTTTTAAATATGTTTATAATGTCTTACTTTTACATCACTTTCATTTCTAATATAGCCTCATCTGTCATCTCCCTCCTGGAATTGACCCCCTTTTCCCTTTTAATAGTTAAGCAAAAACAACTGAGTCTGAAAATGTATGCACAAAACCCTGTCTCTTTCTGCCAAGAGAAAGGAGGTATATTTTATTGTCTTTTCTATGGGCCCATTTAATTTGTTTTTCAGTTGACCCTATCCAATAAACGGCAGTAGCTCCCTATTACCTCCAGGATTGAAGAGAAAATCCTCTGTTTGGCTTTCAAACCTCCTCATAACCTGTATATACTCTCCCTTTCCAGTCTCTCTTCACCTTACTCCCTTCTACACACTCTAGAATTCAGTGATAATAGTTTCCTTGGTATTACCATTCCGAAAATTTTCATCAATTGTCTCCAGTGCCCAGAACTCTCTCCCTCCTCATCTCTGCCTCCTGAATTCACTGTTTTCCTTCAAGTCTCAGCTAAAGTTCCAACTCTGCAAGAAGCCTTTCCCAATACTCCATAATCTTAGTGCTATCTTCTGATATTTCATCAAATTTAGCATCGATCTATCCATCCATCCATTTATTGAAAGAGTTTGTACATAGTTGTTTTATACATGTTTATTTGAATATTGCCTCCCCATCAGACTGTCTACTCTTCGAAAGGAGGGATTATTTTTTAGCTTTGTTTGCATACACAGTACTAAGGCACTTAATAAATGCTGGTTGCCTTTGACTCAGAGACTGGCTTCCATTTAATTCTTTTCATTTACACAGTCACTGTACATATTGTCCTTGCAGTTCTATTTATTTTATTCTACATCAATCCCTAAAAAATTTTCCTTGTTTCTCTTATTTCCTCACACTGTCATTTCTTACTGAAGAATAACAATTACTGAATAACTGAAGAATAATAATTACATTCATATACCACAGTTGGTTCAGCCATTTTCCAAAAAACAGGCGCCCACTTTGTTTTCAGTTCTTTGCAACCATAAGAAATGCTACTACAAATATTCAATTGCATATTGGAACTTTGTTTCTGTCTTTGAATTCCTTGGAGCATATGACTAGTAGCTGTTGGGCATAAGGATATGAATAAACAATATAATTTTTTAAAATAAAGAAAATTTCAATAAATAATTTTATTGATATCTTTTGTTTTTACATTGTCTTGATTTCCCACTCTATTCCTTCTCTTCTCCCTCCCTGAGAGCCATTCTTATAACAAAAAAGGTTTAAAGAAAAATTAAAGAGAAAGAGAAGAAAATCATCAAAACCAATAGAAAAATATCTGAATATATATATATATATATATATTATATATATATATGTAACATATAATATGGGAAATACATGGAAAAAAATCTGACTATATATATGTGTGTATGTGGGTGTGGAATATTATATATATACATACATACATGTATATATGCGTAATATTCCATACCCATGGCCCCCACTTCTGGAAAGGAGTGTGTGTGTGTGTGCATGTGTGTGTGCATGTGTGTGTGTGTGTAGGGGGTCTTCTCATATCTCTTCTTTGGGGCCAAACTTACTTTTTCTAATTTTTTTTTTGTGTGTGTATATGGTGGTTGTTTTTCCTACTTACACTGATAAAGAAATTTTGTGGGTTATTTTTCTGGCTTTACTTCATTTTGTTTCAGTTCATCTTAAATCCTTCCATGATTCTCTACATTCATCATATACATCATTTTTTATTGTACAGCGAAATTCCATTATATTCACTTTCCACGATGTTTAGCTATTCCCTAATCAATGGATATCTACTCTCCAACAAACTCCACCCCCAATTTTTCATTAGAAATGTACTGCTAAAAATATTGGATGTATCAATGACCTCCTTGGAATATGTACCTAACAGTAGTTTCTCTGGGTCAAAGAGTATGGACATTCTAGTAATTTTATTTGTATATTTCCAAGCTGATATCCAGAATAGTTTTACTAATTCACAGCTCCCCTGACAATTCACTAGTCTAGTGCCTATCTTTACACAATCCTACCAACAATGACCATTCCCATCTTTTGACACCTTGGCCAATTTGCTGGGTATGAGGTGAAAACTCAGGATTGTTTTGATTTGCATGTCTCTTATTAATAATTTTCAGCATTCTTTCCTGTGGCTATTTATAATTTCCAATCCTTTTTTTAACCAGTTCTCTATTGATGAATAGCTTTTGGGCTTATATATATATATATATCTGCTAGTTGTCTCTCTATCTTGGATATCAAACCCTCGTCAAAGATATCTGATAAAAAGATTTCTTTTTTCCCCCAATTGATCACTTTCCTTCTTATCCCAGATGCATTAATTTTGTTTGTATAAAAACTTTCTTGTAATTTCTTATCATCAAAATTATATATTTTATCTTTTGTGATTATCTCTATCCTTACTTAGTTGAAAATTTATCTCCTACCCATAGAAGTAAAGGCATATGATTTGCTTCTCTTCTCTTTCTTTATAGTATGATCTTTAATATTCAGGCTCTGTTTCCACTTTGAATTTAGTGTGGATTAGTCACTTTTATTGCAAACTGGTGGTGAAAGTTTAGAAAGTTCAGACAACTATCTAGAAGAGACAATGCGTTATCAGAACTCTTATGAAAAAAAAGTCTACAGAAAACAGAAAAAAAAGGCATGATGGGATTGCAGGAAGGAAGATTAAAAAGCAACTAGGGAATAGAACAAGGCAGAAAGGGAGGGGGAAAATCTAGTTTAAAATGAATCTGATTCAATCAAGAGTTCATTATGCATGCTTCATAAGGTACTCATCAAAACTGTTTACAATCTCTTTGCTTTAGAATGATATAAAAATATATGTATTTTGACTATGAAAAGTAGCCTATTCTGTTTTTATTTTTTGCTATTGCCATCATATTCAAGTAACTTCTTTAGTTTGACTAACAAACCTCACTAATTGATTTTGCATAAGTAAGCTCAAGTATCTGGGGATATTATCTAGCAATTCCAGTACACTTTTTTTTTTAAATTTTAAATCTAGGGCAGTGCCTGGGAGTGGCAAAAACAATAACAAAAAGAACTAAAATGTATTTGGGAAGGAACCCCAGTATATCCTATCCTCTGGTTACAGTAGCCCTCCCCATTCTCATCCCTCCTCACTACAACTCCCTTCTTCTAACCTCCACCACCCACCCCTTCCCAAGGGAAGTAGAACAAGTCAGGAAGAAAAAAAGGGAAAAGAAAATTACTCTTCCTAGGAAGCTTTAGGATAGACCCAAAGTAGTAAGGAGCAACTTAGGTTGTCTCATTAGCCAGGTGGCTTCCCACCTAATCTATGGTAATACTCATCTTGGGTCATCATTGCACAGTATAATTCAGATGGCAATGCAAGATACCATTAAGAGCACAATGGAGGAAAAATTAATAAGAAATACTGGACAAGAAAAAGGAAAAAAATAGCATAAACCGTAAACATCAGAGAGCAGAGTTGGATTTCTGGAGGCAAGCCTATGCTACATTAGAGGGTTGAATGTTGATGTTACCAAGACTGATATCAACTTCTGCCTTTTCATTTTCCTTAAATTGATCCCCAGGAAGGTGATTTGCCCCTACCCCTCATCTCTCTCTCTCTCTCTCTCTCTCTCTCTCTCTCTCTCTCTCTCTCTCTCTCTCTCTCTCTCTCTCTCTCTCTCTCTCTCTTTCTCTCTCACTATGTGTGATCAGTTTTGAAATCCTAGAATCTCTGACTAGTTATTTATGATTAAAGTAACCTAGGTCTGGGTTATATTGGAACCGGAGTTTGTGTCATGGACCCCTTTGGCAGTCTGGTGAAACATGCATCCCTTCTCAGAATAATGTTTCTAGATGCATAAAGTAAATACAAAAAACTACAAAAGAAAATCAATTACATTGAAATACAGTTACCTACATATTTATATCTACATATTTAAAATTTACAGACCCTTTAGCAAAGTAATCTGACCCTGATTAAGAATCACCATAATCCAGTTCTAAAAGAATAGGAAGAAGCTGAGAGAGGGAGCTAGGCGTGGGTGGGATAGAAAGAGGTGAGTAAAGTTAACAGAAGAGGGGAAAATGGAGGTAGGAAAAAGGGGAGAGAGAGAGATTCTGTTTTAGGGAGGACCCTAAAACTACTGTGTTGGGTCCTCAGGAAAGAAGAGGGTATTAAAACTCTCATTCACCGCTGGAAAAAGACTGAAATTACCACTAGTGATACCAGTGGGTCAACTGGAATGGCTGTGAAAAAAAAAACACCACCACATGTGTGTGTGTGGGGGGGATAGAAAGGTTTGAAGGAAGGGGATTGAGGGAAAGGGAGAAAGAGAGTGAGAAAAGGGAGATAGAAAGAGGTGAAGGAAGAGGATTGAGGGAAAGGGAGAAAAAAAGGGTGGAGAGAAAGTATTATCAAAGGAAAACATGGAAATTTTAAAAGAAAAGTTTCTAAAACAAGGAGAGCAAAAAGGTAAGGCTAAGGTAATATACAGATAATTTTGGGCATTAAAATACCAGAATGAAGGATACTCATGTTGCTAAATTTATTATGTGAATTGTTCATCTTTACCCTAAGTTAGTGAGAGATATAATTGCTTTTATGTTATTCAGCAAAATGTAAATCAGCCTTCTCCAATCTTAGTAAAATTTCAACTAACATGAATGAGACTATTCTTTTCCATGAGAATTGTACGAAGGCAGAAAGATTTGTGAGCCTCTAAAAAGGTTCCCCAAACATTTATATAATGTTTACAGTGCCTTAGTATCCTCAGAGACCAATCTCATAGCCTCTTTTAAAACAGCACCTTGTGCCTATGTCTACACCCAGCCAAATGTCTACAAGAAAAGAGAAAAAAATTGTATCAATTAGCTGGATGTTTATCTAGATTACTGTGGATAGAATGTTCCAACTTTCACTCAGATAATTTGGTAGGCTGTAAACATAGCTTGGAAGTTGGTTTTTGCTATAATGAAAGAATTACTAAAATTAACAGGCTGCCTATAATAATACTTCACATTCATACAGCACATTAAGGTTTAGAAAGCACTTTCCTCACAACAACCCTGTGAGGCAAATAAGACAAGTTATTATTATTCCCATCTTACATATGAAGAAACAGGCCCATAGAGGTTAAATGACTTGTCCAGATGAATACAGCTCATGTCAGAGACAGGCTATGAAATTAGCTTTTCTGGTTCCAAATTCAGCACATACAGATGAGAAAGAAGTACTCCCCAGAGTGCCTTGCCCAGGGTCACTCATTCAGCGGGTACATACCTTTAGTTATCAAAAGCATTTGCCAAATTCTTGAAGATCAATAAAGGTTACTAAATTCAAAGCCTATTTCTTTCTAGTGTTGACCTTACCCATTTGCTCTACTACTGACCAACTTTGGGATGTTAGCCAAATCAATTACCCTTTTAGGACCTCAGTTTCTGTATAGTAAACTAGTGAAATGTAGAAAAGCCTTATTTATTTGGCATCATGTGGGAATGAGGTGGTATACATAGATTAATGTTCAGAAAAATGAAGTTTTTCCCTTTTGAAGGCAGAAACTTTATTTTAACAATTTTGGTGGAAATTTTTCTTTCTATAATGTATGACATAGTCTCCTGGCCTCTTAAAAAAAGGCTAATATTATACATGCATTGTCTTTCTCCTTATCAAAGCAAACTCCTCTATGTGCAAAAGTGATCCTATTCCATCTCATTTTTTCCAGTATATTGCCCCCTCTATAATGCCCCCCCACTAATTTTCAATCTTTTCCTGTCTACTGACAGCTTTCTTGCTGCCTACAAACACTCCTATATCTTCCTCATCCTCACGAGATCCATCCATCTCCACTAGCTATTAGCTGGACGTTTCATGGCTAAACTCTCAGAGAAAGCTATCCACAACTGGTTCTTCTCCTTCCTTTCTTTTCCTCCTTTAAACACTCTATACTCGGGCTTTCAGTTTCATTATTTACCTAAAACTTCTCTCTCCAAAGATAAGAATGATCTCTTAATTGAGGTGGTACCTACTAAGTAAAGGTGTCCCTCAAGGGTCTGTCCTGGGTGCTTTTTCTCCTCTTCCTCTGAACTATTTAAAGTGGCGATTTCATCAGCTCCCATAGATTCAATTATTACCTCTTTACACATAATTGTCAGTCCTATTTATCCAGCCCTCATCTCCAGTTTTGCATATTCAAATCCCTAGCAGACATTTTCAAACATGTGTCCTGTAACATCTTAAATTCAACATGTCCAAAACTGAACTCATAATTGTTTTCCCCCACACCACCACCCAAATTCTTCCCTATTCTGAATTTCTAGATGCATAAAGTAAATACAAAAAACTACAAAAGAAAATCAATTACATTGAAATACAGTTACCTACGTATTTATATCTACATATTTAAAATTTACAGACCCTTGATAGTACTATCAAGGGTATCCCCAGCCTGCAAGTTAGGTTTCCTCCAGAAAATCTAGAGGCCATCCTCATCTTTTCACTCTCACTCCCTATAACCAATCTACTGACATGGCCTCTCAATTCTACCTTTACGGCACCACTTGTGCTGCCTTCTCCCCTCTGATACTGCCACTCAAGAGTTGCTTATTGCAATAGCCTTCTGGTTGGTCTTCCTGCCTCAAGTCTCTCCCCGTTCAAGTCCATATTCCACTCAGCTGCCAAAATGATCATCCTAAATCACAGGTTTGATGACCACGTCACTCCATCATCAATAAACTCCAATGGCTCCCTGTAATCTCTAAGATCAAACAGGACATCTTTTGCCTTTTAATTTCCTCATAATCTGGCCTATCTCTACCTTTCTAGTCTTTTTACAATTTGTGTACTCCTAATCCAACTACACCATATACTCTTCAATACAGGAACAATGGCCTCCTTGCTGTCCTTTGCACCAGATACTTCATCTTCCATTTCTTTGAATTTTCCCTGGCTGATCCACATGCCCAGCACACACACACACACACACACACACACACACACACACACACACACACACACACACTTTCTCACTTTCTCTCTCTCTCTCTCTCTCTCTCTCTCTCTCTCTCTCTCTCTCTCTCTCTCTCTCTCTCTCTTTCTCTCTCTCTCTCTTTCTCCTCATCTTTGCCTCCTGGCTTCCTTCAAGTCTAAACTAAAATCCTACCTTCTGAAAGAATCCTTTCCCCCTTATGTTAGGGCCTTCTCCTTGAGATGATCTCCAAATTTTCCCATACGTATGTTGTTTATACACAGTTGTATGCATGATATCTTTCCCATTAAATTGGGAACTTCTTAACAGTGGGGCCTGTTTCTGGTAATCTCAGTACTTAACATAGTGCCTGGCACACAGTAAGTGCTTAATAAAGGCTTAATGATCATTTGACTCTTCACTGACACAGTTACCACCTTAGTTCAGGACCTCATTACTTCTTATTTGGTCTGTAACAACAACCTCCTAACTGATCTCCCAAATTGAATCTTCTCTCCAACCCATCCTCCATAAAATGCTGAAGTGATACTTCCAAAGTACAAGTCTGACCAAGGCATATAACTTCTCAATAAACTACACTGGATCCTTATTACTTTTTAGGACCAAATATAAACACCTTTGGCAATTAAAGCCCTTCACAAGTTGATCCAACCTACCTTTCCTGTCTTATATATTACCTTCATGCACAATTTGGTCCAGACAAATGGGCCTAACTGTTCTTGCTCATTTATGCTATCTCAAATACCATCTATATATGCCTTTTCAAATGTTTTCCTCCCTTACTGGAATGTAATCTCTTCACACCTCTCCCTCTTAAATCTCTTTGCTGAGTCATTTCTCAGTTGCATCCAACTCAACATTTGGGATTTTCTTGGCAAGAATACTAGAGTGGTTTGCTGTTTCCCTCTTCAGCTTATTTTATGGATGAGGACACTGAGGCAAACAGGGTTAAGTGACTTGTCCAGGGTCACACAGCTAGTAAGTGTCTGAGGCTGGATTTGAACTCAAGAAGAGGAGGCTTCCTGGCTCTAGGCACAGCACTTTGTGCACTATGGCACCATTTAGCTGCTCCCTTAGATCCCCTAGTTTTCTTCAAAGCTCAGCTCAAAGGCTACCTTCTACACGAGGAATCCTTTCATAAACCCACAGCAGGTACTGGAGTGTCTTTTCTTCCCACACCCCCAACTTATTTCAGAATTATTTTGCAGAGAAACTTTATATAAATTTATAGCATGTATGTATATCTCCCTGGATACAATATAAGTATCTTGAACGCAAGGACTATTTCATGCTTATCTTGGTATCCATAGCTGTAGCACAGTCCTAACACTATGCTTAATAGGTGCTTAATAAATGCGTTCTAATCTACTGATCTTAGTTTATGTAATTAATCTAATTACATGAATGAACACAGATGAAAAATAGAGTGTGTGTGTGTGTGTGTGTGTGTGTATGTGTGAAGCCAGTTGGTAAATATGAACTACAACTGCTGAATACTTTTCACATATTTTAGAGTTAATAACAATTATAATTCACACTTATACAAGCAACCTAAAATCACTTTACATACATTTTTGCATTTGATTAACAATTTATTTTAAAAGGTAAGATTCTTATTCTGTACAACTGTAAAATATAGGCAATGTTTCTATTTTTCATTGCTTACAAAATGTGTATCTTGTGTCTCTTGGTAAAGGGGAGGTCTGGAAGATTGATTTGTCTTTGTTCAGGTAGGCTGGGCAAGGAAGAATTTAGAATAAAGACAGTTTAAGGACCAAGTTGCAAGATAACAATTGTCACAGATTGAATCTGAAAAGAGATTAGTTTCTTATTGTCTTCTAGGTTTTGCATTGCATAAAGAAGTATGAGTCTAACTCTGTTCCGAAGAGTTCTGGCATTCTGTCACATGATATGGAGAGGACCCTCTGAGAAAATTTCAATGCTAGTAAAAGTTTTCTACCTAAAACAGTAACAATGAAAATGATATATACAACCAAAATAGAGGCAGCAAAATATTGTGAAGAGAAACCTGATGTAAGTCAGAAAAAACAAAGAAAGAAACAAATATAACCTGGGTTCAAGCTCTGTCTCTACTCCATAGTGCCTGTATGACTTGACTACGAATTTCTGATCTAAATCAGCCTAGTACATTTCCACACAGAAAGTGTCCTACACAATTATAATCACAGATCTGGACAAAAGTGAAATACTAATTTATATGGAGCAATTTGGCGAAGGCATTAAAAAAGACTATTTTCCGTGCAGTCTCAAAGTTTTCTTAATATCATTTTACCTGGGTGTAATCTATCCCTCTAAGTCCCTCTGGATTAACATTTCTAGATTCCATCAATAAATTTCAAACCCCAAAGGCCAAATTATTTAGGGAAATGATACAATAGAGAATAAAATATCAACTCTAAAGGAGGAAATTGATGGGGGGAAATACATTTAACTTAAATATTACTTAAAAATGCTCCTTCTGTCTTTCTTTACATTCATTTACTATAGATCTGTTAGATGATTTATAGATCCCGGCAGTGAAAGAAATGGAAATGACTTACTCTGGGAACTCTGCCTGTACTCCAGTTAAACAATTTGCATGCAGTTAAATGAGCTGCATACTGATGGATCAGGAGGTCCTAGAGCAGCTCCCTTGCTCCCTGCCTTTCTAGGGATACACAGAATCATTTCAAGTTGGACATGACAAGAATCTAAATTTTGGTAACATCAGTTTAACATTAGCACTGCTTGATAAAGGTTAATGTTCTTTTGTCAGCATGCTCCTAAATATTGTAGACAGTGACATTCTGCATCTTTCAGGCCACTTACCACAAACTTGTATTTAACTTAGGAATCAAGTCATATCATTCATGCCTATTTCAAATTCTATGTATATGAAAGGATTGGGAGGAAATTTAAACTCTTTCAGTTAATTCTATGACCATTAAGGAGTACTTATAAATCACAGAAGTGAAGTATCTGTTTTTTTCTTTTTTTTCTTTTTGAGAGTAGTCTCTTTAATACATTGGGCACCACCCCAGAGTAGGAAGACAAAATATTCATCACCCTCTGATTTTTAAATGAAGTAGAATAGCCAGATGAAGAAGTAAGCAGCACTGAGACAGGATCACAGATAGAGAACATAAAGGTATGGCTACCCATTTATTTTTACAGATGAATAAACAGAAGTCCCAGATAGAAGTGACTTACCCAAGGTTACAGGGTAGAGCAGTACTAGAATACAAGTACAATGACTACTTCTAACTTTTTTTTCCCTACTGTACCATAGGTGTTAATGGGTTGTTGATGCAATTAGAATGTCTCCTGCAAACTCCTTAGAGGGATTACCCTATCTAAGGTGTAACTAAGGGGGAAAAAAGTCTGTTGTCAAATAATATTATAACAAGAAGTAATGTTACTTTGTTGTTCTGAAATTATCTTCTATTTACAGTATAGCTGGCTTGTAAATATATACATTTACATGCTGCCTCCCCCTTTAGAATATGAACTCTGAGTTCAGGGACTATCTTTTTGCTTTGTTTTGTTTTGCCCTTCCTTGTGTCCTCAGTTCTTAGCATAGTGTCTGGCAAATAATAAATGCTTATGGACCGGCTGACTTTGCTATGTGATAATCTGTTACCTAGGAGTTAAGAGGACCAATTTCTAAAATGCAAATACTAAGTCCAAAAAGTCTCATAGGATATCCTTAGAAAAGCATGCCTTGAATGTAATTGCCTTTAAGGAAAGACATAAACTAGTCAATTGTATTTTAACGTGTCTGGAATAATGTTTTCTTAGGACACGGTGGTGGTTTGCATAGTGTCTAAGAAGAAAAGAAAGGCCATTTTATCTGCTGTGATCCACTATTGTTGTTTGCCTTTCATTCTTGAAGAGGACCATGACATCAGGGAGGTGATGCTATGACACATAAGTGAATTGGATTTAAGTGAGGGAAGGCTATGAAAAGTCATCAGTCTCACTTTATCCTCCAGAGCCATCTGGGTCCAGTGGTGACATATAGATCAAGACAACAGGAGATGGCCCCGGATGCATTGGGAGACCTTGGCCTTTTTAAATGGTTTGACTGAGATAGCACTGATTCAGTGATTAAGGCTAGGTAAGAAATCATCCCTTGTTTGGTCATGAAATCTTTTCCCATCCATATCTAAAAGGTAATTTCTTCCTTGTTCCTCTAACTTGCTTAGGATGTTTTATACCTAGTCCATGTATCCATTTGGAGCCTATTTTAATATAAAGTATGAGATGTCAGTCTAAGTCTAATCTCTGCCACACTGCTGTCCAGTTTTCCCAGCAATTTTTATTAACAGTTATTAACAAGTGAATCCACTTTGGGTTTCTTAAGCACTAGGCTACTGGGTTCATCTATTTCTGTATGTTGTATACCTAATCTGTTCCACTGATAGTTCTATTTTTTTTTAAACCAGTACAGAATTGTTTTGAGAATTAACCTTTTGTAGTATAGTTTAAAGTCAAGTACAGCTAGACTCCCTTCCCATTTCCCCCCCCCATTATTTCACTTGAGATTTTTAACCTTTTTTTATTTTAAACCTCTGTATGATTTTTGTTAACATTTTTTTCTAAATCTAGAAAGTGATCCTTTGGTAGCTTGATTGGTATGTCATTGAATAAATAAATTAATTTAAGCAGGATTTAAATTTTTATTATATTGATTTGACCTAGTCATAAGCAATTAATATTTCTCCAATTTGACCTATCTTTAGGTCTTTAGTTCTATAAATTGCTTTGTATTTGTATTCATAGAAGACAAAATAGATGACTTTGATTACATAATTTTTAAAAATTTGCACAAATTCACTGAAGTTAAAATTAGAAGAGGAACAGTAAAACTGAAAAAAAAATTGTAGCAAATTTCTCTGATAAAAGTTTTAATTTCAAGATATATGAAGTGATTCAAATTTATAAGAATAAGAGCCATTCCATTCCCCAATTGATAAATGGTCTAAGGACATTAACAGGGAATTCTCAAGGTTAGAAACCCAAATGCTCCACATCACTAATAATGAGAGAAATGCAAATTAAAGCAGGTCTGTGGTTCCTCAACCACACCTGTCAGATTGGCAAAGCTGACCAAAGAAAATGACAAATCGACAGAGTTGTGAATTTGTTCAGTCATTCTAGAAAGCAATTTGAAATCATGCTTCAAAATTCACTGAAGTAATGACTCAACAATACTGCTATTAGGCCTGTACCCCAAAGACATTAGATTAAGAAGAAAAGGTCCAATACATAAAAAAAAATCAATATTGGAAAAATCAAACAATTTTGAAAGACTTAAGAACTACAATCAAGTAAACAACCACAATTCAAGAGTGGTGATGAAGATGCACACTCAGTCTTCCTCATGACAGAGAGATGGTGGACTAATCTGGTGAACAGGAAACGCATTTTTAGACTTGACTATCATGGGAATTTCTTTTGCTAGATTGTGCTTATATAATGCACTTTTCCTTCTTCTTTCTTTCTTTCTTTCTTTCTTTCTTTCTTTCTTTCTTTCTTTCTTTCTTTCTTTCTTTCTTTCTTTCTTCCTTTTTAGTAGGGAAGGTGGGAGGAAGAAAAGAATGCTCAATAAATGGAAGAAAAAAAGTGCAATGTGTTAAATTGTCAGTGTGTCTCTACCACTGTCCAGAAGAGTACACTCTCATCAGCTAACAATAGTGTTCTATTTGCTTGAGTAAGCACAAAAGATATTATTATATTTGAGGACATTTTCTAAAGCACATTCTTCCTCATGTACTATAGGGGGTATTCCAGAGCTGTCATCTCAGACCAAGGGTGAAATACTGCTAAATCTGTTGTCAATCTCATCAATGGCACTCCCATTCCTGAGGCAACTAACTCCAATACAGCATAAGTTCCACATAAGATCTGGACAATTTTGGGTTTGTCCTGGATTCCCAGCTTCTGGCCTTGTATGAATCAGGTACTAAAGAAATGATTGTTAAAACTATCCAAATGAATTGAGGCCAACATTCAAGTCCCCTTTAAAAGAAGACACAGAAAAACAGTCTGCAGAATCTAAGAACTCTGCTCTTTGGGGGAATGCTTAAGACGTGGTCTGCATTCCACTAGGACAATACTGACTCACATAAATGGATAAGAGACTCAGTCTCCCTACATTACAGGAGGAAGGGTTCTTGAATCAATCAGTCACAAGATCACAGAACTACAGCTAGAAGGGGTCACTGAGTCCAAAAAGAAAAGGAAGGGGGGGGGAGGTGCAGCTAGGTGGGGCAGTGAATAGAGCGCTGGCCCTGGAGAAATGAGGACCTGGGTTCTAATCCAATCTCAGACACTTACTAGCTGTGTGATCCTGGGCAAGTCACTTAACCTTGATTGTCTCCCCCCTCAAATATATATCTATATCTATATCTAGATAATGTAATTTTACAGGTGAGGAAATCAAGGCCCAGGGAAGTCAAACAACTTGGCCAAAGTGTAGCAGCTTTGTACTCCTACTTTAGTTCCCTATTTTATGAGCCTATTTGTGTCCTTTCATTACCCTTAAAGACTGGCCTGAGAAATCCTCACCTGCCACCTTTTTTGTATTCTTGTCCTCTCAACACATCTTGGCGTACGGATATGGGGAGAGAGAGATTGAGAATAGACATTATGTGTTTGTTAGCTGTACCTTGCCAACAGAGCTTAAGCACAATATTCCTTATTTCACTTCCTGCCATTGCTTTGCAGAGGTTTAAGGTTCATGAGGGTAGAACACTGAACATTATTATTAGACTTTTTTGATGTATTGATCAGTTTTGCCATTTTTTCTTTCTCTTTTTTTTTCCACTTTTTTTATATGGGATGGCACTCTAATGGTATAAGAGGTAGAAAGATACAGCGAGAAATTATTATGATGTAAAAATCAAAAGCATCAATAAAATTATTTTTAAAAAGATAATTCAATTCCTTTTATTCTCTACCTATATTCACCAAAAAACCCTTCTATTATTAATTTTGTTTCCTAAGTATACATTCCAACTGAGGAAAGAAAGCACTGACTAGCCATTATTCTAGTGGCTGGTAAAGGGATATTTCTCATTATAAGTTTGTAATTTGGCTTCTTCAGTGTACCTTTCCATCAGAAGTTTGGGAATTACTGGTACCAGATATTCTTCCAGATAGATCAGCCTCTGTGAATTAATAAACTGACATTCTGATTTCTTATGTTTCTATATGAGTGGTTTTCGACTTTTGTTTGCTTGAACACATTCCCCAGAGCCTTCTTAACTCTGGATGAACTGATAAAACCTAGTTCTTTAGCCTATACAGCTAAAGACCAGACCCTTGACCTGAAGTGACCTCACTATGGTACTACTACCCTCTGAGACCCATATTGAGAGGCCATCTGGCTGTGCTACTCCGACCATCTTTTAGGTGCAATAAACAGTTATTTCTGAGCTTAATCTCCATTTCACAATCCATTAAAAAAATCTCTATGATAGATAACCACTTTGTTCTTAGCAAGCAATGAATTTCCACTGGAATTTTGTCTTAATTTCCCAGATTTTCAACAAGATGTCTTTAAAGTCATTATATTCAAGTTTCATAGTAGAATAATTGAGAATTTTTGGTCTATGTTGACAACTTCTATTAAGACACAGTTTTAGGGAATGCTAATTAAATCAAAAGGGTTACTTATTGCCTAATGAAATCCATGCTACATGTATACTTTAAAATCTTTCCTCTAGAAAAGTAAGTCTTCACATTTTGCTACACATTGAATGCATTTGGAAAATTTAATGCTATGATTTTCATAATTAAATATGTAATCCCTAGGACTGCATTTAAGTCAGTGCAATCTCACGATTCAGAATGTGACCTGAAAATAAATAACAGAAGATCTGATGGCTTCAAGCTGGTCATCAAGTCTTACAATTGGGTTTCTTTGAAAACAATCTGTGATTATGTGGACTTTGGGGAAAGGCAGCTGTTTTTTGAAAACAGAAGAAAAATATATTTGTTTTCAATTCCAACCACAAAAGTGAAATATCCAGAAATCATCCTCATGACCAAAGGGTCATGAACCTCACAATTTCATTCCAGTCACAGTTCTACAAAATATCTCCAATGCACTAAAAAGCAATACAGATGCTTAAATCCACAACATTTTGGTTCTGGAAACAACTACGATATACTCAAAATGCCCAGAACCAGTGAGTACAACAAAAATAAAAACGACAGCTGTAAACTGACAAAGCTAGCTAATGTTTAAGGATATTAGTACCAATGTGGCAAGCATGAGTAAAAACCAAATCACTTCACAGGAAAATGTGAGGGTCATTAATCACGTGCTGACTGTACTTTGGGAGACAAAGCTGAAAATGATGTTTTGAAAGATAGCTAACAATATGGAGATCCAAATCCCAAAACAGTCTGGATGATTTGTAGACCTGTAATAATAACAATAGCAGTCAGTAACTTTGATTTTTTTTCCTATTAACATCTAGGTCTCTGTTTACATAATTTCATAGTTCTTTCAAGGTTTACAAAACCTTCTTTCTTAAACCAATACTGTGATGTAGGTGGTGTAAATATTATTATTCCCATTTTAGAGAGCTGAGATGAACTCTGGTTAAGAGAGTTGCTTAGGATGACAGAGGCAAGTGTTTGAGTAAAGACTAAACCCAGACTTCCTAACTCCAAGTCTACTGCTCTTTTTTTTTTTTATTATGCTATATTGCCTGTCACTAGAAAGGAACATAACCTGGGCCTTGTTTCCTGGACAAAATATCTGAATATTAAGATAATTTTTAAGCATTTAAGTGATACCATAAAAGTCAATTCAAAATTCTTTACATGGCATTGAAGAGATTAAATTAAAATTTTTAAAAGTTCATAAAAGCACATATTATGAACTATGCATTTTACAAGAAAATAAGTAGATAAAGATAAAACAATGCCTGTCTTTAATAAGTTTACAATGTAATGGGGAGGGTGGAGGAGGATAAAGCACATACAAACACCCATAATGAATGCTTGAAGACATAAGATATAAGAAAAATCCAAAGTTTTATGAGAAATGTGAGGAGGGAGCAAGTACTTTCAACTGGGGCCTTAGGGGAGGCTCTGTGGGCTGACAACTTAAGGGGACCTTGAAGTAAAGAACATACGTTGACAGGTAGAAATTAAATAAGGGTGAAGTCCACTCCACGCTTGGAGAACATCAATTAATCAATCAATGAATCAATCACAGGATCATAAGATGACAAATATAGAGCTGGAAGGGAGCTTTGAGGCCATCTAGTACAATCACCCCATTTTACAGACGAAGAAATTGAAGTTTCCTCATCTACCTCTGAGTGAGGTTAATCACTGAGGTTAAATGATCTGGTCACAGGTATAGCTAATAAGTGGCAGTCAGGTTTTAAACCCAGATTTCTCGACCCCAAATTGAGCACACTTTCCATTGTGCCATGCCGCATCAATTAACAAAACATTTTATTAGGTGCTTACTATGCGAAGAGAATAGTGTTGGGCCCTATGGGAGATATTTCAAAACAAATTCAGAAAAAACACATTTCCTGCCCTTAATAAGCTGACAGTTTAGTATGGGGATCAATAGCCACAATACACAATACTACATGATAAATCCATTCAAGAGTTGTTAAGTTAAGGTATGTGAGGAAAAGACCCTAATGGGGGTCATCAGAGAAGGGCCTCTAGAAGGACTGCTATTTTTGCTAGTCTTTAAAGGACGGCTAGGAGGTCTACATATGAAGATGGAGGGCATTCCAGGGATGGTCTGGGCAAAGGAACAGGCAAATTGAGATCTAATGCTTATACTTGGGGGAAAGCGCTGCAACATCCGCTGCAGTGCAGAGTGCTGGGAGGACAGTAATGAAAATGAAGGAAGTCTGCATGGGAAAGTGGAGTCTAAGAAGAGGAGATGACAAGCAGAATAGCTGGGGAGGCATGTAGGTAATGGGGAATAGTATGAAGCCAGCTGGTTGAGATATGGAGCACAGGGCTTGAATGTGAACAAATTTTACTTTATTCAACAGGAAATGGGGAGGCACTCAAGGAGAAGTAGGTATCATTCAGACAGTGGCAGTGGTGTGATAGCTTGAGGAGGGAAACAGATTGGAGGTGGTGATTTTAGTTAGGAGGCTATTGCAATTGTTCAGGGGGAAAAAGAACTGTTGGTGAGGGCCTGAATAAGGGTGTTTATAGTTTGAAAGGGAAGATTTCAGAGGTGGAATTCACAACAGTAACTTGGAAGGAAACAGAGGGGACTAGGTGATTCTGAGGTGATGAGTCTGGTTAACCAAGAGCATGGTGGTACCATCAACAGAAAAAGGGAAATGATGGAACATGTTTTGAAGGGGAAGATGATGAATGAATTCAGTTGCTGAGTTTGAGATAGAAACACAGGAATGGAGCCCTGGGGAGTAATAGGGACTGGATATAGAGATTTGGGAGTCCTGTTCAAAGAGGTGATAATTAAAACCATGGGAATGGATGAGATCACCAAGGGAAGAGTGTAGCTGAACACTGTCTCCTGATGCATGGTAGATCAGTGCTGACTAGTATAGTATCCTGAGTAGTATAATATCCTAATTTTGATCTGGAGATTAAGTTAGAATAAGAGCAAAGAAATTGTATATACATAGACAGTGGCTGAAGAGGTTTCAGGGTGGGGCTCTCAGTTACAGCAGCTGTTATTCAGGGGGCTTTACACCTGGCAAGGAACAGCCTATTTTTGTTTACAAGAATTGAAGCCTGGGGAAGGGAGGAGGAAATAATACCAAGCAGCCACAGGAAGAATTTGGTCATACTTTCTCAGAATGGTTTAGTCTTCAAAATCTACCTTCCCTGAAGGGGAAAGCACCTTGAGAACTAATTAGTGATAGGAAAGGCCAAGAGGAAAAGACAGTGCTGGCACCAAAAGATCATCTTGTTGATTTCTGATAAAAAACTTAAGGCTCAAGTTCCCTCTGCTTAGCTTCGCCTGGCCCTGAGGGAGGCTGCAGTCTGTTACATTTGTATCTTGCAAACAACAACAGGAACAAAGTCTCAAAACAATTTTTATAACACATAATCCTGAAATATAAAGCAGGTGGCAATTTTATGGGGAGTAGCAGATGATGGGAACAACAGAAGAAGGCAGGCAGAGGGGGGTTGGGCGGAGATTTTTTTTTCAGGTTAATCAGATTGCATTGTATGAGAAAGTTGATTCTGCCAACTTATCCTAAAAAAGGTAAATAGGACAAGTAGATGCTAAACATCCACAACAAGGCTGAGTTCATGATTGATGCCATGCACCATTGAAGATTAGCTATAAATATGCTGCCCAGTAGTTTTTAAAGGAGTGAATTGTCTGACTCAGCAGACCAGTGTCAGGAAAGAACTTTACATAAAAGGAATGTGAAATCTTTTTGCAGGAAATAAAACTGTGAAAAATTGCTGAGGTAAAACAGTGATATATATTCTCTCTTTCTCCTTCCACTGCTCTTTCCCCCGTTACTCCCTTCCTGTCTCTGTCTCTCTCTCCCTCTTTGCATCTCTTTTTCTGTCTCTTCCTTTTCCTCCTTCCTCTCCTTCCCTTTATTCTTCTCTTTCTCCTTCCCTCTGTCTTCATTCTTCTCTTTCTACCTCCCTCTTTCTCTTCTGTTCCCTTCCCCCCTCCCTCCCTCATGTGTGCACACACACACACATACACAACTGCTAAATGCTTAAATGGATTTAATAGCATCAGTGTGGATATTCCCTCAAATAGGGAAGAGTAAACTAATCTATGCCAGCCCATTTTGTGTAACTCTTGTCAATGTTATCCCCTAAGTTCACCAGAGAGGGTCTATGCAGCATGAAAAGGGCCCTCTTCACTTCCTCCTCATACTTAAAGGATACCAATGAACGACATGGGGTGTGCACCAATTATGCCTTGCTCTTGACATGTGATCCCATCTTTTTTGATCAAACATTTCCACGATGCCATCCTTTACTCCGGCTTTTTAGAGTTCTTGAACTGTTTTATGTCGCAACATATTTACACCCACCATGTGTGCCTCTCTCAGTGATGACTATTCAATTTTTTTTTACAGAGACTACAGAGTTCCATGACTTACAGTCAAACAACAATATCAAAAGACCATTGTAATTTAAAATATGGACCTTTTTATTTCTTTAAAAAGATTGCATCTCCCGTCTCCCTGTGTTGCCAAGGTTAGAAGTCTATGGGTTACTCATGGTCTCACTCAGGGCCTTTGTTTTTGGAGGAAATTGGAGGTTATTAAAGAAGTTTTGGAACTTTCTAAAAGAAAAATAACCTACTCTTTTCCTGTTTATTTCTGGGTTCAGCTGTACCAACTTTCTTAGAGAGTGACAAACTTTATACAGGTCTAGTTAACTTCATGGCATTCTGGAAAACAAATATTCATCTACTTGGTTTTCCTGTATGCATGGTTGAGGCAAATTCTGTTTTTGGTTAGTTTTCTTCTAGGAGGATCTGCAATGTTTTGGGGCTTGATGTAGTCAATACAACATCTCTCACACACAAAAAGCACGTAGAGAACTTCTCCATTCTTACAAGGAATCCATCTTCAACTTGGACTTCTGCTGACAACTTTTTCCTGTTTGAAGGTGGTAAATCCCTTTGTTGAGCATACCTTCCTGTTTGATTCCTCACCTTAAAGATCAGAGGGTTGTGGAATAAAAATATATTTCTTGGGGTGTATGGGTGTTTAAGAAGGACTATCACCTTAGGTGTGAAGGCTTGCCAAGCCCTTTTCAGGCTGTTCATTCACCTCTGGTGTCCACCTGACACTCAACTCTTACCCATGTCTCCAAGGAGTAGTAGTATAGCAGCGGCCACACCCTGGTAAACCATCATTGTGGACTAAACCAGGTTGTGGATAACCAGTGAGTTAGGAAGGTGTATACTCCAATCATGTGAAGACTTCCCCTGGTGGAATGGGTGGATGAGAACAATTTGTTCCAATGGCTATGAAGGTGGCTGAAGCAGGTGCTGTGGACTGTTTCTGACTTGGAGAGACATCAAAAATGCCAAGATCAGCCACTGCATCCCAGGCTATTGCCAATGATCCTGACTTTTGTCCTGGACTTCAGTGACTCTGGAAGAGAAAGTAAGCCTGACAATTTTGTGCAACTCTGCCTCACTTAAATCCAGTTCATACATGAGTCAAGACAACACCCCATGACATCACTGGTCCTTTTTGAAAATGAAGGACAAACAACATTTCTTGTCAGAGACCTCTTTGTAAGTAGCCTTTAAGGTGATATTCTGCCTTATCAAATGCTTTAAAATAACCAATCCACAATAAGCAACATAATACTGTATTATCTAATACAGATATTATACAATATGCTTTAATATAATAGACTACATTTCATTAGAATATTCCTTACTAATATTTTCATCAAGGATCTGTTGTTGTTCAATCATTTCAGTTGTCTGACTCTTTCTGATCTCATTTGGGATTTTCTTGGCAAAGATATTGGAGTGGTTTACCATTTCCTACTCCAGCTTATTTTATAGATGAGGCAACTGAGGAAAACAGGGTTAAGGTTGCCCAGGGTCACACAGCTAGTTGAGTATCAGAGGCCAGATTTGAACTCAGGTATTCTTGAATTCAGGACTGGTGCTCTATCCACTATGCCATATAGCTGCCTTTATCAAGGATACCCTCAATGCAAGATGAAGTGATCATCAAAAAATTTTATAGAGATGGAAAAACAGGCATAGACCAGGAGCAGTTGTTAATTGGTTTCTCTTGGAAATCGTTTTTTCCTGTATTAATAAAGTCCAATATTTTTCATGCTTTTGGTATCTTCTCCACTAGATACCTTGTGAGCTGATCCTTCAATGCCCTCTCAAGTGTACCACCTCCAGCACAGATCTTCTCTATTTATACTTGGTCTGATTCCTCTTTTTTTTTAAATTGCCATTTCTTTCGTTTCTATAAGCATATGTGGGACTGTGATCTTGGAATCCAAATGTGAGAGTTCTATTGTTATATGGTGAAAAATGTTTATTATAAAAATTTTTGCAGATCTTTTCATTTTTTTTTCTCCTCTGCTTAACTCTTCCATTTTCACACTTTAATGTCCTGGTGTGACTTTGCTTAGTTAGGTCTTTGACCAAGATTTCTATAAATTCATTCTAACTTCCACTTCTTTTCTTTGTTTTATTAGGTAATGATGCTTAGAACATTGTATTATCTTCCTCTGCAACATTTTACAAATGAGTTTACATTTCAGTCTCTTGCCCTTTGCTGCTACATTTGTCTGCTTGGCAAATAATTGATGTGTTTGTTGACAAAAGGCTTTTGGGGGAGCTTTTGGTTTCTTTGTAATGGTAACGACTCATGTTGATTAAATTTTTAATGAATTTATTGTAGTCTGGATCCATGTCCTTTCTTCCATCCATGTACCATTTTTTTAATCATTAATAAGTTATTTAAATATGTCTGGATTGAGTTTTTTAAAAAATTACACACCATTTAAAAATTTTTATTCTTTCTTCTTATTTTTAATCTTTGCTTTAAGAAGTTGGTTTGATAATACACAAACAGCGCATTAAGGAATGACTCTTAGGTTAGTAATGAGTTTCTCTTGTCTGTTAAGATATAATCATTTCATTTTTTGGTGTGTGATGTTCATTATATGCCATGTTCAGAACCTTATGACTAATTTTTTTTTCTCAAAAGAAAGTATTCATTTTACATACTCATGGGGTTTCTGTGTATTTCTGTCTTTTTTTATATCTCTTTTTTTAAATCTCTTTTCTTCTTTTTTATATCTCTTAATTCTGATCCATATTTTTCAGTACATTTCTTGTTATTGTCATTCATTCTCATATTTGCTTGGGAGTTACCAGTGTTAAAGTAGATGTTGATTTAATTTGGAGAATATTATAGAATTCTTTTTAAAATTTAATTTAAAATTACTCCACCTCTTTATCCTCTACTATAGATTTTTGTACTTATGCAGCAATTATTTACTGTTAATCTTTTTGCAAACACTTATTTTGAGTAATGAAATTCCAAATGACCAAACATTACATGAAATTATGTTGTTGCTTTTCTGTGTATGACAAAACTCATTATTCTTACTCTTTTCTCCAAGGACAACCTGTGAGTCATTCATCTATTTCACTCTAACTTTTTTGTTTTGGTTTCATTAGCATAGTGAATAGAAAGTGGGTCTTGAAAACAAGAAGATCTGGGTTTAAGTACTGCATCTGAATCACATTGGCTATATGGCAGTAAGTCACTTAATCTCTCAGTGTTCTAGGTTACTCTCTAAGAGTCTAAATTGCAAGGAATGTGCTGACCTGCACTGGTAGAAAGAGGTTATTTGTTGGGAGTTTCCTATCCCAATAAATTCATAGGTCTAGTCCAGGAGTGGGGAACCTGCAGGCTCATGGCTACATGTAGCCCTCTAGTGAGGCTTCAAACTTCAAATCCAAACTTCACTGAAGATTCAGTCAAAGGGCCATACTTGAGGACCTAGAAGGCCACACGTGGCCTCGAGGTCGCAGGTTCCCCACCTCATCATCATCGTTAATATTGAGACTGTCAACATTGTCTGCTTTTTGGTCATTGCACAAAGATGTCACATTTAGAATATCATCAGCTAAATTGTGGTTTATAGAGTCGAAAAACTGTGATTCTCAGCACTTTTTTCCTCTTTCCCATTAATATGCCACTGTCACTGCACAGGGGCATTTTTCTTTCTTTTCATGGGTTGTGAGGGGCAAAGAATTCATCAATGAATAGGCAGACTACTGATGAAGGAACACTCCATACTCAAAGGTTTTCCATCATAGAAGAACTCGCTAGAGATTTTTCTCTATTGAAATAGCATTTGAGAACCCAGGAATACCTCTCTGCCATTCTGAGACTCTAATGCAAGACTCTGTGAATACACACATATGCACATATAAATATACACATGCCCTATTGCTAATATTTTCTTGAGTTAGAGCCATCAAATATAAAACAGCTAAGATGTTTGCTTTTAATTTCCAAAGAAAGTGATTTCTTCCAATTTTACTCAAAACAAACCCTCTAGGTAGAATTCTCCTTAAAATTAATTGAAAATGAATATCAATCAGCTGGCATCATCAAAGTAACTAAGAGTTCATCAACAAAAAGCATTTTGTAAGGATATAATTATACAATGAGACATAACCTACAAGCTGTTCTAAGCAGTTGCACAGATCATAAAATCTCTGAATCGGAAAGGATTTCTGTGGCCTCTAAGACTACCCTATAACTGGACAAGAATCCTCTTGACGAGGTTCCTAGTGAGGGACCATCCAAACTCTGCTTGAGGTACAAATCCACTGCCACCCAATGGAGTCTATTTTACTTTCGAAAAGTTCTAACTGATAGGATGTTTTCCCTTACATGAAATCTAGATCCTACATGAGAGATGCCCTTTAGGCTGTGATACAGAATCTGAGGTCAGGAAATTGGCTGGTGCAGGATAGATCAGTCTGTGAACTTAAGATGGCACTAGGTTTCTTGGTTGTCATGTCATACTTTTGACTTACAACAAGGTTCCAATTCACTAATTTCTCCAAATCCTTTTCAGATAAACTGCTTTCTAAACTGCTCCTCAGCAACTTGTACATGTGAAGTTCATTTTTTTATTCCATGTCAGACTTAGCATTTATCCCCATTTGACTTCATTTTATTAGATTTGGCACAATATTCTAGACTTCTGAGAATAATGAATGGATTTAGGGTTGTTTTTTGTCTGTTTCTTTTTTTAAAATTTATTTATTTTTAGTTTTCAACAGTCACTTCCATAAGTGTTTGAGTTTTAAATTTTCTCCACCTCCCTCCCCAAAATGGTATGCAATTTGATATAGGCTATACATATACATTCCTATTAAACCTATTTTCCCATCAGTCATGTTGTAAAGAAGAATTAGAAACAATAGGAAGAACCATAAGAAAGAGTAAACAAAATAAAACAGAAGAAAAAAAAGAGCAAATAGTATGCTTCGATCTGCATTCAAACTCCATAGTTCTTTCTCTGGACGTGGATAGCATTTTACATCAAGAGACTTTTCGGAGATGTCTTAGATCTTTGCATTGCTGAGAAGAGCAAAGTCTATCAAAGTTAGCCATCGCACAACGTGGCTATTACTGTGTACCATGGTCTCCTGGTTCTGCTCACTTCACTCAGCATCAGTCTAAACAAGTCTTTCCAGGTTTTTCTGAAGTCTGCCTGCTCATCATTTCTTATAGCACAATAGTATTCCATTACATTCATATACCACAACTTGTTCAGCCATTCCCCAATTGACAGGCAGCCCCTCAATTTCCCATCCTCTGCCACCACAGAAAGAAGTGCTATATATATATTTTTTGTACATGTGGGTCCTTTTCCCATTTTTATGATCTCTTTGAGATACAGCCCTAGAAGTGCTGTTGCTGGGTAAAAGGGTATGCACATTTATAGAGCCCTTTGGTCATAGTTCCAAATTGCTCTCCAAAATGGTTAAATCAATTCACAACTCCACCATGCTTTTAAAATGTTTGTTACTTTTTAATTTAATTTGTTTTTATTTTGCAACATGGCTAATGTTGAAATATATTTTGCATGATTTCACATGTATATTTGATATCATACTGCTTATCTTATACATTGGTGGGGGCAGGAAGGAAGAGAGAGAATTTGGAACTCAAATTTTTTTTTTAAATTAATGTTAAAAATAAATATAGAGGGGTAGTTAGGTAGCATAGTGGATAGATCACTGGCCCTGAAGTCAGGAGGACCTGAGTTCAAATCCAGCCTCAGACCAAACACTTGACACTTACTAGCTGTGTGACCTGGGCAAGTCACTTAACCCCAGTTGCCAAAGAAAGAAAGAAAGAAAGAAAGAAAGAAAGAAAGAAAGAAAGAAAGAAAGAAAGAAAGAAAGAAAGAAAGAAAGGAAGGGAGGAAGGGAGGAAGGGAGGAAGGGAAAAAGAAAGAAAACAGTATAGAAAAAAGACTGAGTGATACATTGTTTTTAAAACTATTTCTAAGAAGAAAAAAAAACTCTTGTGGTCTATAAGAAAATAGTCAATCATTGCTCCAATTTCAATTACCACAAGCATTTATTAAATACTCCCTATGTGTACATGATATGTATTAAGAAAGTCATGAAGTTTAGGTAGGATATGGATCCCCACTCTCAGGAGCTTTAAATACTAGTAGGGGGACACCACATACACACAAATAATTAGAAAATAATACAATACATAATAAATGCATCAGTGAAAAGCAAAGTGCTACCTGCAATCCCAGGCAGGGAAGGTCATTTTGGATTGGATTTTGAACTGGAAGGAATCTCAGAGATCATCTAGTCTAATATCATTTTATAAGTGAGGAAAGAGGCAAAGAGAGTGGATTTGAAAAATCTCCATAATGATGTCAAGTGATACATCTGATTTATGGTTTGGAAAACATGTAAGTATTTGATAGACTAATCTAAGAAAGGAGGACACTTCAGGTAAAGAGGACAAATAAAGAAAGATACAGAAACAGGAGAGCTAGGAGAGTGTTCAGGAGACAAACAGTACTTCAGTTCACACATAGGAGAATGCTATGAGGTAAGGCTGGAAAAAATACGGTGGTGATCTTGTAGCATGCTTTGAATGTCAATATTAAGTTTATACCATAGGTAATAAGGAGCTGCTAATGATTTGTGAGGAAAGGAATGACCTAAACAGATTTACTATGCATAAAGAAGGTTAGTAAGGTAGCAGTTTGCAGATGGAATATAAGGGAAGGGAGGGGAAGAATGGCAATACACATTAGAAATCTATAGTAATAATTTGGTTGGGTGATAAGTGATGAAGACTTGTACCTAAAGGAGGTGAACAATAAAAACAGAGAGGAACACTGAGATATTACACAAGTAGAACTTAGTAAATGATTGAGTATTATGATAGTAACAAGAATAACATAAAGTTACATAACACTTCTTAGATTTGCAAACTGCTTTCCTTATAACAATCCCATGTGTAGATAGTACATATATTATCTCCATTATAACAGTTGGAGAAACTGAGTCTTGGAAAGATCAAGTAACTTGGATGATATGTTTAAATTTGTGGGTTGTCTAGTCCAACTCCATTATTTTAAAGATGAGGGAAATGATGTCCAAAGATATTAAGACACTTGCCCATGGCCAAAAAGTTATTATTAGTCAGGGCCTGGAATTGATTCAGGTCTCCAGATTCCATATGCAGGGCTCTTTCTAAGACACTACGGTGAATTTAAGGAGAGAGAAGAATCCAAGAAAATATCAAGGTTTCTGTCTTGGAAATGCTAATGCATGGCAGTGTTGCTGGTAGAAATAGGGAAGTGAGGAGGATGAGGTTTAGGAGGAAAGGTAACTTAGGCTTCAAAGGTGTCAAGGGGACATTTAGGCAGAGGCATCTCAAGGGAAGTTACTACAGATTACAATTGGAGAATAAAAGTTCAAAGATTTTATAGAGGAGAAAGATAGGAATATATGAGATTGTCAAGAAAGTATGGGGGGAAAGAACTGTCATTTTGAAGTTTAAAGATGTATAGAGGAGAAAGTTCTAGGAATGTATGAGATCATCAAGAAAATGAAGGGAAAGAAGTATCATTTTTGTTATATTGGCCCTGCCTACCCATGAACAATGAATATTTCTGCAATTATTTAAAACAGATTTTATTTGTATAAAAAGTTTTTTTTTATAATTTTGTTTACATGGTTCCTGAGTTTGTGGGTTATCTAGTCCAACTCCTTTATTTTACAAAAAGAAAAGAATCAAGGATAGAATCTTTACTAATGCTTGTCTTAAGGCAAGGATTCCAGTATCTTTTTCTTGCACTTAAAAATTTTTAATTAAAAAATAAAAAAAAAGTTCAATGTAATCTTTTGTGTTTAATTTGCTTTTTAAAACATTCTGATAAAGCATCCATAGGCTTCACCAGGCTGCTGTCACCTGACACAAAATGTTCCTCTCTTAACAGGTGAGAAGAGGATGAACAACTAGCAAAATCAACAGAGAATGGCCAGTAATATAGGTAGGACAAGGGCCAGCCAAAGAGTGGTATTTGGGAAATCAAAAGTACAAAGAATACGGGAGTAGGAAGGAGTGCTCAACAGAATCAAATGCTACAAAGAGGTCAAAGAGTAGACCTGGGAACATGGCCAATGTGTTTGATAACTAGAAGGTCATGACATCTGAGACAGCAATTTCTGAACAGTGATGGAAGACTGAAGACAGATTACAGGATGGTCATGAAGAAGTGGAGACATCAGTTGCAGACAACTTTTTCTGAAATTTGGCAGTGAGGGAGAAGAGAGAGATACGACAAAAGGTGATAGGGTAGAAAGATCCAGGGAAATATTCTTTAAGAATGGGGACACGTTTCTAAGTGTCAGGAAGTAGCCAGTGGGAAATGATCTGGAGCAGATAGGAGAAGACAGGGGTCAAGCACAGGGTGAGAGATGACAGTAAGGAGTATGGATGCTTCTTCCTTTGAGAAAAGAGGGAGAGAGGAGAGAGTGGGTAAGGCTACTAAGAAATTTTGAGGAGAATAAAATAGGAAGTATCGTTTGGCCTTAATCTTCTGGGTGAAGCAGTAAATTGTTGTCTGCTGTGAGTGTGGGGTTTTGGGGTCTGGGGGGCCTGAAGAGACAAGGAAAAGGTATAGTTTTCCTGAGCACAGAATGATATACCTGTACAATACCCTCAGAACTGTTCAAAGTCCATTTCTCAAATTGAGTAGCTTAAATCACTTACGAGCGCACACACTTCAGGGTCAGCATCATCCTTACCTACCTTAAAAGCAGCACCTCCATGGATTATAGACTTGATAAAAATCCCCAAATCAGCTCCTGTCTCTCGGGATTTGTTCCCTTTTAAGCTCACTCCAAGCCCAGCAGACCCTGAATCATTGAGAGGGATCTCGAAGGTCAGCTGCTCAGGAGTCTCCAGGGACAGCACATAGCAGCGGTCAGGCTCTCCCTTCTGTTAGGAAAAATGTAGATGAAAACAGTGAAGGACAGAAAGTAGATTAAATGTCTCATATGCAAGGATTGTCAAACACAATCTAATTGGCAAAGCCAGGATGATTGGGCCTAATACTGTTTTGCACTATTGTTCCCAGAAGGTAAGGACTGCTTCTTTTCTTTCTGGAAAGTGATGAATGTACTAAGAAGAGTGTGCTTATGGGCTCTCAATAAGGAGTGTGTAATGGTGGCCAACAACAACCCTTTGGCTAAGACAGAGGTCTAATATCTGTAACAACTCAGAGGCATTAGAAAATTCTGCAGAGTATACTGAATAATTAAAGGAATGGAAAATGAGACTAAGAGAATCTTCAGAGCTGGAAGGGACTTTGGAGACCAGCTAATCCTGCTCCTCATTTTACAGATGAGGACACTGAGACCCAGAGAGGCTAATGTGTTAAAACTTCAGGAAAGTATCTGGCTTATATGAATTTAAAGTATATCCTCATATTACTGAGCTCTGGTAAACAACCTCCCCTTCTGCAAGGTCTTCCTTAATGCTAGTCCTTTCCCTCTGAGATTATCTCCAATTTATCCAGTATATATCCTGCTTACACATAATTATTTGTATGTTGTCTTCCTTAAGAAACTTTCTTAGAAACTCCTTGAGGGCAGGGGATGTTTTTACTTTTCTTAATATCACTACCACTTAGCACAGTACTTGACACATATTAGGCTCTTAATAAATGCTAAATGACTTGACCTACTGTGGTGTTGTTAACTTGATTAGTCACGTCTAACTCTTTTTGACCTAATTTGGAGTTTTCTTGGCAAAGATACTGGAGTGGTTTGCCATTTCCTTCTCCAGCTCATTTTACAGATGAGGAAACTGAGGCAAACAGGGGTAAGTGATTTGCCCAGGGTCACACAGATAGTAAATGTCTAAGGTCAGATTTCAACTCAGGTCCTTCTGATTCTAAGACTGGCACTTTATCCATTGTACCACCTACCTTGACCTAGGGTGCTGAATATAATTGAGATTCTTCTCTAAATAGAGGGAATTTTTAAAATAAAAGACATATATGTACAATACACATATAAATGTGCATATACATATGTGTATGTACATATGTCACGGATACACATGTACACATATACATATATACGGGGCAGCTAGGTGGCACAGTCCATTGAGTACTGAGCTTGGAATCAGGAAGACCTTTGTTCAAATCTAGCCTCAGACGCTTACTAGCTGTGTAACAATGGGCAAGTTACTCAACCTCTGTTTGCCTCAGTTGCCTTATCTGTAAAATGGGCCAGGGAAGGAAATGGCAAACTACTTCAGTATCTTTGCCAAGAAAACTCCAAATGGGGTCACAAAGTTGGCCTCAACTGAAAACAACTGAACAAACCACAAATGTACACACACATATATACATATGGGCATATACATATATATACATACATATATATATACTTGTGTGCATATCTATATTGATACATATTTCTTGCTCAGTTCATAAATGCAGCCACTGTTCTCAATATTCCCATGATATGATATGGGATGGGGGGGATTTATTTAGAGTGGAGGTCCTCATGGAAAAAGAAATAGTTACCCAGAACAGTGTTCTTGAGAGATAATGAGGTCAGCAGTACCATGATATAGGAGCTAGAAATGGCTTTGTCTATGCCTGCATTAAAACATCAAACACGGTTTCTTAAATTTTTTTTGTATCGCAGACACAAAACATGAAACTTATGGACCTCTAATCAGAATAATGTTTTTAAATGCATAAAATAAAACAAAGAATTTCAAAGGAAATGAATTATACTGAAATATAGTTATTAAAACCAAACAAATAAGTTCATTGAAACTGGGTCAAGACCCCCTGATGTAAAGGCTATATCCAAGGGCTTTCTTTTATTCAGTTGATATCTGATGACTCCTGTGTTGGTGGAGAGGTAAGAGGGGTTGAGAGACAACTAGTATCAGATAATTATAACTGAGTTGAAAGAGATATTAGAAACCATCTTGTCTAACTTTAACCTTACATGATTAGAGAACAGAGCCCCAGGGAGGTTGTCACTTACCCAAGGTCACACAGGTAGTTAGGACTAGATTCAGGCTAGAGTACAGGTCTGTGGTTTTAGGGCTCTTTCTACTATCCTACAACCAATACCCTTGGATTGCCTCTTCAGGCTCCCCTTTCTGAAGTATGACTACCCCTAACCATGCTTGCCTTATTTAGGAAGCACCCTATCTCTGGTCCATTTTCTAATCTGTTCTCCTTACCTCAAACCAGGTCCTGATTTATATTCAGGCTGTCAACCTTGGAAAGGAGTTAACAAACTAATTAATTCTAAGGTGTAAATGACCAGTGGTGGCTAAATGTGTTCACTTTCCCATGGATATCAACATTTAACAGACCCTATTTCTTATGGACAATGCCCAGGAAAGTAAAGAATTAGTAACAGAATTTCTCATACTAGGGAGAAGCCAGTAAAGGCAGATTTGGGGGGGGGGTTCAGTTAGATGGTGATAGAAAAAGGAGGAGCAATTCCTGAAGGTTCACAACAGATGGACATTTATATGAATGACACATTTCCAGTCCAACCCAAAGGTTCTCATTCCTGGTCCATCATATTGAGAAGGGAATCCTAGTCCCTCATAAACTTCCATGAACTTTCTCACAATGTTCTTTCATCCCCACTTTTCATTTTTGCAAATCTAGAATCATACCAACAACTAGTCTAAAAATATGAAAATGAGATACCACTAACTCCAACCAGTGTTGATTTTAGACAGAGTGGTTTCTCTTTCCAACTGTGCCTTGCTCTGATTGCCTTTGGTAATTTTTTTGGATTAAAATTACACATTTCTTAAAACTTCTGAGGCTGCCTGAACTTCAGTCCCAGAAATAACAACTACAAAAACTTAAGAACCAAAGACCTCTCAGTACAGCAGGCCTTAGTGGATGTCATCAGAGTCAGACTGTAACTATCTAATTATAATCCTTCCCACTAGTGGAGAAAAGGAGATCTAAGTACATAAAGTTTTAAAGATGCAGCTTCTTTATTATAATTCACTCTAAGTCAGGAGCTCCTACGATGGGGTCTATGAACTGGGTTTTTTTTAATGTTTTGATGTAACTATTTCAATACAGTACATTTCCTCTGTAATCTGGTATATTTTATGTTATACAATTAAAAACATGATTCTGAGTTGGGGTCCACAGGCCTCTCCAGATTGCTTCCAAAAGAGTCTAAGTGAAATCTTAACTAAATGAAAATATAAAGTTTCACTTAAATTAAATTTCACTGGTTAAGTGAATAAAATGATTGCATATTTCCTTATCTAGCTCATGGAGTTACCATCTAAGAACCTAGGTCTTGTGGCTTTGTTATGGAAATGCCCAAGTTAAATACCAAATTTACAATGTTAGCCTTCATCTATGCCTTCCAATGTACCCAAACTGGATTCTATACCATTTCAAAAGAATTTATTTTTCAGGGAGCTCTAGGATTCAATTAATATTAGTCTAATAAGATTACAGCAAATTAAAAGATAAATTACAGAATATACGGTTGTACTGAAAGTGAGGATTCAACACATTAAAAAAAAAATCCATACTACAAACCTTTTAAAGTGGCTATTCTCAAAGTGGCCCCTTATCTGAGGGGCAAATTGCCATAAGAACTGTCCCTTCTTGAAAAATGTATTCAGTCCATTTCACCCTATAATCAAATCAGGCTTCTTTCAGAAATGGAGTCTATTCCTAAGCAAGTCTGATAACTGCTATTGCCCCTAATTCCCCTTATTCAGTGCACAGTCACAGGTCACTGAGGAAGGGTAGAACAGCATGAGATCAAGGTGGCACTGTATTTACTTCTTCATCTATATACTTTGCCCTTCGTATCTTGAATCCCTGCTATCTGAAAGCAAAGAGTGTGGGACTGTTGACTATTGAAGATCTTTACCTGGTAATAAGAAGAATGGAATAAGCCAAGGCACTTTCCTCTACAAGCGATGCATATCACATTACGTCACTTAATTCTAAGGGGCTGATTCCCAGTAACTTTTCAGTTTTCCTAAAGTGCACCAGATACAGAGGGAAATTGGTGCCCACTCTTCAGAAAAAGCTAGGAGCAACAGGACATTTCCTTAAGGTGAAGCCAATCCCTATCTTGAGTCTTCTTGTACCACCTTCTTCTCTCAGCACGTGTGTGAAAGATCAACATGATCGTTTTCATAAGTGTTCTAACAAAATGGACACTGATTTTATAACTGAACCTTGGAGTCAGGAAGACCTGGGTTCAAATCCCACCTTTGACACTGGGTGAGTCATTCAACCTTTCAGTGCCACAGGCAACTGTCTAAGATTACAAATCTTTAAAGATGCCCATCTGTTCTAGCAGAGGAAGCTTCTTTTCAGGAGCTCTCTATGCTCATTTATTTGTACATATACTTTCCACCTAAAATTACCCAGAGGGACAAATAAAGGGAGCTATAAAGCAAGTGTGACAAGGGACATATCTTCAATTCTGTTGCTATTTTTTTCCTTTAGGTTATGCATTTTAAAAATCTCTGAGGATGGAGACCAATTTTTCTCAATACTTGAAAATCCCTAAAGCATTTAGTACTTTGAACTTGGAGCCATGCAACCTGTGATGATATGACTCAGAAGGAGCAAACAAGGTAAAAATATAATCTCACTAAATTTCAAATCCTTCGAAATGAAGAGTTAGCTTATCTGAAACTTGGAAAGTCCTATGTTATTGATAGAACTAAGTTAGATGCTCTTAAATTCTTTTTTCCTCAATCATAACATCTTTTGCTTCCCTGGGAATGGTGGAAACATGGACTCTGAAGTACAAAGGAAAGAATTCCATTTTTCTTGCCTTTCTCTAGCATTTGCCAAAGAGAGATAGTCTTAAAAGTCTTGCATGAAGACAAGTCTTGCCAGTGCAAGGCATTGGAAAGAGGGGGCACTGATGTTTCTGCCACTAAGGGGAGGGGGAAGTTCCCAGCAATATGCAGGAAGAAGGCACGTCTTTGTCCTTTTAGCCAATACCTCTCCTTCTGGAAATAAAGCGAGGGAGATGGTGCAGGAAAACACTAGGGCATTCTTAGAACTAACCAAGCTAAGATTTAAGATTCATTACATGATGATGAATCAACTGAATTTTATTCCTGGCTAAAAGGAAGCTAGAAGCCCATCATTCCTACCTATTATCAGCATTCAGAAATGTAAATTTTGAGGGAGGCTAAGTGAAGGAGTCACAGCGAACACTAAAGCTACCAAAGAGGCCCTCTTTCCTAGCCTAGGTATTACCCTTAACCACAGTCAAAAATGGAGGAACTCCACTCTGTCTGGATACAGAAAGCCCCATTCCCTGACCCCATGTGGGACCCTCAGCTCAGAGAGATGGAGGCTGGTAAGAGGAAACTGTTAGCAAGATGAATTGGGGAAACGACCAGTCTTGGATTAGTTAAAATCTAGAATTAGAAAATTCTGCATTCTAGTTTAAAAAAAAAGGCTTTATTGGTTCCTCTTGTTTTTGTATCCTATCATTTTCCAGTGTAACCCCTACCCCCCACTGACCCAATGAATCCATCCTGGTATCAATGATAATAATTAATAATAATTACAACAATAGCTAGCATTTATATAGTACTTTAAGGTTTGCAAAGCATTTTATAAATATTATTTTGTTTTATTGTCACAGTAACCCTGAGAGGTGGGTGCCATTATTATTTCCATTTTATAGATGAGGAAATTGAGGGAGGCAGAGGTAGAGTGACATGCCCAGCATCACAGACCTGCCAAGTGTCTGAGGCTGGCTTTGATCTTCCTGCTTTCAGGTGCAATGCTCTATCCACTATGCCACTTAGCTGCTTCTCTCAAAGAAAAAAACAACTATGTAAAACTAATAGTGTTTTGCATTGTACTTTAAAAAATGTTTCACTACTTCAAAATGCATATACTGACTTCCAATATTCATCAATCTATGACTATGCGTCCTTTCCCCCAAAGCTTCTCTTACCCAGCCTTTAATGATGCATCTCAATGCAAGAATAAAGTAAATATGCTGCTTTTTGCTTGATTTGTTGAGGAATTGGGTGGAAAAATATATCAAATCATATCAAAGTGATGTATGTTGAGTCTGCTATATTAGTACTTACTCTTTTGTTCCTAAGGCTAACCTGAAAAAAAAAAAAGAGTTCCTAGGCGCACCCAGTGAAGGTAGCAAATAAACAAGGCTTCAGCTCAGGACGGAGTTATCAACACAGTAACTGACTGATGATGGACATTAGCCAACGCACAGACTTGAGCTGCACCACATATATTAAACAATAGCAAGCATTTTATACACATCAGGACTGGCATTCCTAAATAAACTGTCATGGCTTGGTAGATCAAAAATGTAATAATCTGGCATGAAATTTTATCAAATGAGCAAAAAGAAATCTGAATAACACTGAAAGATCAAATTACATTGAGGTACATTTGCTGTGCTGATTTTATGTACTACAAGGCTATTTTCCTTTTCTTGTACTCCATAGGTTATCTCTTTTTCTGCAAATATTTTTCCACAACTTCTTTCTTTATGTTCCTATATCTGTTGATCCTTTTAATGTCGCTGAACTATTTTTCTATTCTCTTTCCTGGTTTGGTTCTTTTTTTTTCTCTTCTTCTACTATTTCATTCCTTTTTTTCCCCCTCACAAGATACACCCCAAATCCAGAAAATATCTTGTTCATTCTGTGACAGTGATCTCACTATTCAGATTTTTGTGAAGAAAGCGGGAACAGTATTGCAATGGAAAATCTAACAGATACTATTCTATTTAATGAGCTTTCTATTTTAGCCTCAGTATATTTGGAGAGGTTGGAGAGTATACAAAGCAAGCATTAGAGGAAGAATCAGAGATAAGAGGCCATAGTAGGTTGTAGCCCAATTTCCTATTTCTCTTGACTCAATGGGGATTTTTTTTTGGGTTGGGGTTAAGTGGCAGGGGATGGAGATGGGTGAGAGAAGGCATGAAAATTACTAACTTGCTTCCTTCTAAAGAGAGAATCAAGAATGGTCTTACACCAACAAAGGACAAGTCACATACATACAAATGTTTAAAATACAACCTTTACAACCCAAGGGAATCTAACAGTCACCTGAGCCAGTGTTCAATTTCCCCAAAACCCAGGTTGGTGCTGAAAACATCCATGCTAAACCTTTTATGGATCTCATTTCATTAAATGTTATACTCTTGGCTCATTGACAGCAAACTCTGGATGTC